>NW_028258347.1:3345926-3999353 GCF_053883595.1 Heterocephalus glaber | reverse complement strand
ATTTCTATAACCTTATTTTACACATGAGGACGGGACCTGAAGATGCTGCTCCCAGCAGAGATCTTTAACTGCGGAGTGGGAGTGTGGGTGCAAGGAGGTTTCACAGTGACCACGCATTTAGACACATGTTAGACACACACGCACACACACGCGCATCTAGACACACATGTACATGTTTAGACACATTAGACACACACGTTTAGACATTCACACACACACACACACACACACACACACACACACACATGCAGGACAGGGAGGGGTGCCTGTCTTTGGGTGCCAGGCCACTGGATACCACTGAAAAATACTCTTCTATTTTGCTGTGTTATTTTTAAATTATTTGATTATTCACTTTAAAATTTGTAGTGCCATAAAACAAAATTAAGATAAATATGAGTTCTATTTTTCTTCCACTGTGGTCAGAAGTAACTTTCCTGAGTTTTTTACTTGACTGATTTTTCAAAATCTCCAATATAAAATGGGAACGAGATCCCTCGGCATCTCTCCATGTGTCCACCAATGGGATGGTTTGTTCTGAGAGACTCTGCTTAAGAGGTCATTCTGGAGAGTAGCAGCTCTGGCCCACCGCGCGAGGCGGAGGGAGGAGGGCCTGGCTGCCGGTCCCCATCGCACACCCCAAGCAGGGCCTGGCCACATCCACAGCCTCCAGCTTGGTGTCCCTGCAGCCCGCCAAGAAAAGTGTGGAGAAAGTGGAGCGCACGGGTCACTGCGCACTGCCACTCCAGGCTCAGGTGAGAGGAAGCCCAGGCCTTTGCGTTCAGAGGCTCCTGTGTTTCCCTGTGGAAATCAGTAGGGAGATTCCTCAAAAAACTAAACGTGGAAATTCCATTCAACCCAGCTATTTCCCTTCTAAGTGTCTTCCCCAAGGAGCTACTCATCATATTACAGTGACACACACACATCCATGTTTACAGCACAGTTCATAGTAGCTAAATCTTGGAAGCAGCCTATCTGTCCACCAACAGATAGACGGATAGAGAAAATGTATTTACACACAGTGGAGTACTACTTGGCCATAAACTTGACTCCTTGGGAAAACGGACACACCTTGAGGCCATAATGCTTTTTTTTTTTGGTACTGGAGATCAAACTTGGGTCCTTGCACTTGCGAAGCAGGTGGTGAAACCACTGAGCTACATCCCCAGCCAAGGCCATAATGCTAAGTGAAACACATCAGACAAAAGCATGAGAACCCCGAAGTAGGAAGAAATTACAAAGCAAAGTGAGGGGTGGATAGCACAGAACAGGGAGATCAGTCTTTTGCAGGAGGGAAGAAGACCAAGGGATTCGAGGAGGATTAAGATGTGGACGTCCAGGTGCCAGCTTCTGTGGAACACAGTTGCTGTGCACACGAACACGCACTGACATGAAAGCCAAAACCAAAACAGAAGCCCTGGGTTTCCTGGCTGGCCAGGGCGGGAACACAGACTGGAGCTGCGGTCCTGCTGCACCCTCACCAGGACGGCTGGCTGTGGGCTCGGCCTCCCGAGGGCTGGGATGTGTTGCCCGCTGGTCAGGGCACTGTCCACCCACCCTTCCTGGGCACGCGTCAGAGCACTGCTGACTCTCTGCCCACCTAGCGGGTGCACGAGTCTTGGCACATGTCTCGTGCACTCCCGGGCTCACTCCTGGGTGCAGACAGATGTACAGTTTCTTTCCTTGTACACGCACAGGTGATAAGGTGTTGTGTACTTCCCTTTTTATTTTGCATCATCTTCCAAATTACACAGGGATTTTGTGAGAAGAAAAATCATCTACATTCAAATAAGTTCTAGAAACACTAAATAAAACAAAGTCCATAGTTACACTTACTAGCAAATTACTTGCTTTGAATACGATCTCATCCTTACCCCAAATGCTCAGGGCTCAGCAAGACCATGCAGTGCTATGTGCCGAGGAGTAGGGCATGTACTGCACCAGTGCTGAGGCCTGGTGTTCTGAGGGCCTTCCAGGCCTGGCCCACTGTGCCAAAGCCTTCAACAGCTGCAGGCCCAGAGAGCAGACAGCGGGGGGAGGCCCAGGCTCAGGGCTCGAGTGGTGGGGCAGGGTCTCTCGGCTGCCGCGTTAGGATGGCCGAGCCAGCGCCATGCACTGAGGGCCTGGTCCCCAGGAGCAGTTCTGGGAGGGGAGGGGAAGCCTTCCCCGGGAGGAGGACAGACAGCACACCCCCACCCAGGGGACCCAGGAGCCACCAGAGCGTCGGCCGAGTGAGGGCCCAGTGGACAGAGCCGAGTCACAGCCCGCAGAACCAGGGCCTCCGTCCGGAAGCCTGAGCAGAGTGAGGCACGGGGCCTCCTTCCACGTGTGCGGGCGAGGCCAGCTGCAGGGCTCCAGGACGCGGGCGGCAGAGGAGAGAGCACAGGCGGTGCCAGCCATCAGCACTGGGCGTCCCTGGCCCTCCGCGTGCCCAGACTGGCTGCCCTCGAGAGCCACCATTTCTTACCCGCCCTCCCCGGCTCCTAAGCAGCTCCCCTGGACGGGCATCTCCTCGAATTCACCCTGGTGCGTTCTTCCTGCCTAGGTGCTCAGGCAGCAGTGGGAGTGGGCACTCTGCTCCTCACGGGGTACTGCCCACCTGGCGCCACCCAGGGACACGGTGACAGAGGCCTCTGTTTCCTGGGACGGGTGAAGTACCCTGACAGCCACACCCCACCCGGCCTCCTCAGTACCCCAGATCCTGCACCTGCCAATGAGAAAGCAGGACACTGGCACCCCAATGTGGGGCAGCCTGGCCGTCGGATCTCTGGTGGGGTGGACCCTGAGGCCCAGGAGCCACTGGGAGCCCCAGGACGGCCCACAGCAGGGCTCACCCTCTCAGGCCTGTCCCCCGGGCAGTGGCCTCCATGGCCAGGACGTCCCAGGGAGAAACAGGAGCACACAGGTCAGCCGAGGCCAGCCCTGCTGTCCAGAGTCGGGGAGAACGGTGCCCAGGGCTCACCAAGCCTTCCCTCCAGGCGGGTGCCCTGAGTCCCCACTGCTTATTTCTGGGGTGTCATGGGAAGGAGACCAGAGGTGGAGGAGAGCAGAGGGAGGCAGAGGGGACTAGAAAGAACGATGAGTATTACGTGCACGAGCCACTTCCCACAAGGAATGTGATCCTGTGTACTGCAGACGTGGACTGACAAAAGTGAGAACTTTAAAGCAGAGACTGCTCCAGCGGGGACTTACTTCAGAACCTGGAGGCTTCTGCTGAGTTCCTGCACCACAGAGGCCCCATGGGGCAGCTCCTCCCCACGCTGAAGCCGAGGCCACCCATGCCAGAGGCCTCAGGGTCCTCCTGCCAGCCCGCCCCAGCATGGCTGGGTCTAGGGGTCCCTGCGGCTCACCTGTGCCCTCCCTGCAGCACACAACGGCCCTCTCTGCTCCTCTGTGAACTAGAAAGGGTTCCTTCTGAATTTCAGGTGTCATGATTCTCATGCTGTGGGATTATACTTTAAAAACACAAGTTCTATTTTAAATATTTCGGAAACTACACAATTATTCCTTGTCATTTCATACCTTTGTTCTAAGTGCCTATGTGTTTCTTCAAATCTTCTCTAAACTATGTTTTAAATACAATGAAACAGAGCTGCAGAAAGACGGAGAGCGAGAGAGAGAGAAAGGAACTCGCAGCCTCAAATAGGAGCACAGTTCTCTCTCACAAACACAGAGTAGCAAAGTACATGCTTGCATCATTTAGGCGGAGAGCACTGATGTCACGCTCATCTAGGACACACTGTGTGCCAGGTGCTCCATAAGTGCTCCTGAATTCTCTGTGGGGTTGTGAGTTTCGGCAAAACTGAGATCTGAAGATGGAGCTTTTCATTGGAGCTCTGCAAAGCCTGTCAGCAAAGATCAGCAGTGACTGACAGCTGGGCGTGGAGTCCAGTTGCTGCTACTGACTTCCGGCCTCCTCCCTCAGAACGAGGCCGTAGGACTGCAAGCTCCATTCCTTCCGCTTCAGTTTTCCTTTCCTCTGGAATGGGAAAAGCAGGAAGACTCATCCACGGGTTGGGATGAGGCAGGGAAAGCATTAGCAGAGCGAGCAGCGGTGAAGGTCCACGGCACTGACACATGCTCCCTGGGGTGGACACTGCATGGGAGTGGGTCCTCAGGACCTTCACGCATCCCTGTGCTCCTTCGGGGAACTGGGCCTCGCTGCACACTGTGGGATTCCCACTGTGAACAAAGGGGACGCCACAGAGACACCCACGTACAGTGGGAACTGCCAAGGACCACGAAGACCCGCAAGGCCCTGCTGGAGCTTGCCCATCTCTGCTGCCAGGGCTCAGTGGGCACGGCCTCTGCCCTGGGTGCAGCAGCTGCCAGGACACCCTCCGTTGGCTTCCCAGCCCAGGGCGGACCCCTGCCCATGCCAGGCCAGTCTGCAGCAGTCAGGAGGGAGCTGTGGCAGGTGAATCTGGCAGAGTTCAAAGGCATGGAGTTGGCAACAGCAGCACAAGGAGGCTGGAGCTGGAGAGGCCGAGAATGAGCTGGCCACATCCAGGCCTCTTCCTCCTCATCCGCCCAGAGCTCTGCTGGCTCCCGGTGCTCCCCGCTGAGCACTCTCTGGCACAGCGGGTGGAGTGTGAAGTGCCAGACACACCTCCATCCCACCGAGATAGGCCAATGAGGCCCTAGACTGTCAAACAACAGGTAAATAGATTTCCAAGCAAGATATATGCATCATTAGAATTAAATTAATGGTGGATTCCATCATTTTTCAAAAATGATCCAGCAAACCACTCTACATAATAGTCCCAACCACAGTGGTGGCTACATCTGCGTCCCAGCCCACTGCCGGCCAAAGGGCACAGTGCTGTCTCCGTTCGTCCGTCCGCCAGGTGAGAACCAGGTCTACACCCCACCCATCGTAGGTTTATATGTACAGTCTGCTGCTCTCCATTTCTAAAAAAACTGCCTTGAAATTAATGGCAAAGATAGGAAATGGTTTTCCTAATAATTTGGGGGTTTTTTGTTTTGTTTTGTTTTGTTTTTGGTACTGGGGATCGAACTCAGGACCTTGCACTTTTGGTGCAGGAGGCAGAACCACTGAGCTAAATCCCCAGCGCCGTTTTCCTAATAATTTAAAAACTTGTAAAGGTAAAGACTATTCAAAATACAAAATGATAGTTCTCAAAAATCACAGTATTTGGAATGAACATCTTTTAGCAGGGTGTACACCCAGAATGCATTGTGAATGAGTATGAGTGTGTGCATCTTAACAGTCATCTGAGATTTACAGAGGTAACCATCTTCTTGTGTTAACTTTTTAGGGCTGTGACCAAACACCTCAGAAAACACCATAAGGAAGAAAGAAGAGTTTTGGTTCACTGCTGGGGAGGGTTCAGTCCATTGTCAGCTGGCTCCACGGCTTCGGGGCTGAGGTGGGGAGGAACGTCATGGTGAAAGGGTGTGTAGACCACAGCTGCTCACCTCATGGCAGCCAGAAAGCAGAGAACGAAAAAGACGGCGTTCAGGGACACCCTTCACCCTTCCAGAGAGAGGCACGACCTTCCAGAGACAGAGACAGAGAGGGAGACCCTTCCCTGACCCACGTCCTCAGCGAGGCCTCACCTCCTCGTCCACTGTTTGTTCCCTCAGCTCCACTCACCTTCCAAAAGCCCAACTCTGATCCGAACACGAACTCCATCTCAAAGGTCACAGATTCTCTGTGGTGGACGGGCCGGATGTGTCCACTCTGAGCTATCTGCCATCTGTCCAGATGCTCCGGTCTGCAGCTGTGAAGCAGCCGCCCCTGGGTCATTCACCGTGGGCAGTGAATGGAGCTGGCCATCCTCTCATCCAACTTTGCCTGTGGCCATTAACACTTGAGATCAGGTAGTTTTTAATGTGTTAGGAAATATTAATATTTAACTCTTTTCCAATCATTTAAAAATAAATGTCACTCCTACCTCAAAATACTTAGAAAATATCAGTGGCTAAAGTGGGATCGCAGATCACAGATCAGCAACCTTTGACCTATTTTAATGGAAATCCTTAACCAGTTAAGAAAACTGAAAGCTTTAACCAAAACATCCAGATATTTAATTTAATTTTCTCTTGGAGAGATAGATTTAGGAAAGTCAAGATTTTTTAAAACAATCTAATTATTTTTGTATCACTAAATCAGAAGGCTGCAAACTAAAATCCTTGGGGTACTCAAAATCGCAATTCTTCCTTTTCACACTGGGGCTGAGACAACATATATGCTGCACATGGATGTGTTATACTAAAAATACCCTTGTTCTATTAAAAGAAGAAGATAAATTTTTACATTTGAAGTTGTTTGAAGTCAACATGGGCCTTCTGAAGAGTTAAAGCCATTTCTTGGCTCCGTAGAAGCTGCACGTCGAGGGTAATTACATAATCTCTTGTCCGATCATCAGAGCCAGCCCCAGAGTATCTTGCTTTTTCTGTTTTACAGAAAAATGAAACCCTAAGCACTCTGCCAATGTATTTCTTTCCCTAGGGCCTCAAAAGCCAGTTTACAAAGCTATCAGTTGCCATAGAAGCAAAAGTGTATGAGTTGTAATACACAAAGTATGTCAAAACATGGCATGGATTATCAGACCAACCTGGCATGGAAGAAAGACCTTCGCAACCTTGCCAGCTGAGCACAGGATTTGCGTTGCACACAGGGCAAGCCTGGAATTCCACCAGGAAATATCCTGTCTCCGTGCCGCCTCCATTATGTTTATCTTCAGCCAGTGTTCTGGGCAGGGTTACTGGTTACCAGAGACAACAGTGTAGCAAGTGGGCGTTCCCATCGTTTAGCAAAAGCCAGACTGAAAAATCAAGATGCATTTTCTCCAAGGTGAACTAGAGGACAATTTCATCTTTATTCCTAGGGAAGAAGAAAGCGCTCTTTTAAGTTCATTTTAAACTTTTCTTTGTGTATAGCCCTCTGCATTCTGTATGTATCATTTTCACATTAAAGAATATATCATGAATAATTTTCCAAATAACTCAATTACTAGTATAAAAACTATAACTGAAATATTCATATTAATTTGTATTATTTCCCCATATTCAGGCTTTCATAAATTACTTTTAAGTTTTTGTCTTGAACTCGTGTGTCTTGATTCTTCAGTATTTTCTTTTTGAAGGTGTTCCACACCTATGAAAGTGGTTGTGATGAATAAGTATTATTATCATTCACCTCTTGTTTTCATTGGAAACAAACCACATAAATATCAGTCATAACCAAACAATGCATAGACAAAAGAATAAAAGGCCTTCCAGTACTGTAAAACCTAGATTTAAAAATAATACACCAGAGGCTCAAAATGTTTTAGAGTTGAAAGAAAATGACTGATGATGTGCTGAAAAAACATAGCTCTTCAATTCATGGATTGGAATCATTAAAAATGAACTAAAGTGAAATTGTCAATAAAATACAGACCTTTATGCCATTCCAAATTCCTTATTATTCCAGAAGTCTTTTTTGTATGCCAGCTATGATAATATGTACAAACTCACCATCAAATGTGACGTGTGTTCATTAGAAATCTCCAGAGCAATAGGAACGGGAGTGCAAGTTCTCCTGAAACCACACTTGATGTTCAGGGTAGCAAGTCACCAAGTCTGTCCTTCGCCGTCAAGAACAGACGTGTCTGGAGCACCTGTCCCCAGAGTAGCCACCCGAGTCCAAGCCTTCCTCCTGCTAACTGCTGGAAAGCGACTGCCTCTTTCCATTCATAGAAAACTTGGTCACCCACCCAAGTGTTTTGTTCTAAAAATGTTGTGTCTTACCACCTTTACCTCAATGCCAATCAACTCATTTGTAAAATGGTGATAAGAACATCTGACTCCTGATACCTTGGGGAGAAGCCAGTGAAACCATACACCCAGAAATTCTTCGCAAGCTGAAAAGTGCGTGGGGTGAATCATCTATTATTTCATGTCCTCCTGGAAATACACAATTTTCCCAGCTTCCTTCAGCACCACCACCCCCTGGAGGTGAAGGGTCGTGACTAAAGCCAATGAAGGATGGGGTCCCAGCTGCCTGATGGATTTCATCGCCTTAGGCTGCCAGTGGTCTCCTGCAAGTCTTTTGCACAACTCGGTACCCCTGGGACCTCGGATCTCGTGTGGCATGCAGCTGTGATGGGAACAAAGGCATGGACGGAGCAGCCGGAGCACATGGCACACGTGAGGCATCTGGGTAGAAATTTGGACTCTGTTTAAAATCTTCAGGGCAATAGCGAATTCGCCCATTTTATAGATGGGAAAAGAGCGGCCAAGTCCCAGGCTTTGGGGAGGGGCAGCACCGAGATGTGTGCACCACCTTGCAGCATCTCCAGGAGAGAGGCCTCCTCCCACGAATCCACCAATCCACCAACACCTGCGGAAAAGCATTCTCTGCCAACATGGAGGAATCGAACTGGCCGCAGCGCGGAGGGAGGGTGTGGACACAGTCTGCAGCGAGCAGCAGGGCTTTGGGGTGCACAGGCTCAGTGGGTGATGGGCATGGGGCTGGCTGACTAACAAGGAGCCACGAGCCTTCCAGAGCTGCCGGCCTCACGCCCACCGGGCCGGCCGCTGCAGACCCTTTCCCCGGCTCGCCTGGCTCCCGCCGCAGCGCGAGTCCCTCTCTGCGCACTTGGCAGATCCTTGTCTTTCACCTCAGCAGGACGAGCTGTTCTCCCAGACAAGGCAGCCGCTGTCGCAGGGTGGCGGAGGGCTTAGGTTGGCGTGGAGTGCACTTGTGGGGAATGGACCAGCTTTGTTCCCACCTATTGTCCCACCAACATTCGTGACCAGAGCCTGCAGGGCGAGTTTTAGACGGCTAAGCAGAAATTTCAGGAAGGGTTTCCTTTATCTCCTCTGTCCTCCCTTTCGAGCTGCCTTTATGGGTTTTTAGCTGGAAAGTGAACAGTCCTGTGGTGGTAGCAGGCGCTTCGCTGACCCTCCGCCCTTCACTGTGAGAAGTTTGTCCCCAAGCAAGCGCGGGCTCTGAGCCGGAAGGACGCTGCAGCAGCTCTGTCTGCGTGACCTGCGCTAGGATTTCACGCTCCTGGCCCCGCGTGACGGCAGCCTCGCCTGGCCGTGTTGCCGGACCAGCACGCGGCTCCCGGGAAGAGGGGGCTCCCCAGAGGGCGCAGCTCTTCCTCCCGGTGCCCCCCCCGACCGAGTCACACCCCGCCACTGCTTGGGGAATGAGAAGCGTCCCTCGCTCCGTCGGGCCTTGTGCCAACTGCAGCCGAGGACGGCGCCTGTGAATATCTGCATGAAATTAGAATAAGAGAATGTGATTCGTTTCTTCACACTGTAGCCCATTTCATAGGTGAGAAAGGGTGGTAAAGCCGAGGTCAGCAGAGGAGACCGTGGGGCCTTCTTTCCCTGCTGACGTGCGAAGGCCCACGAGTGTGTGGCTCTGCAAACCAGGAGGAGCAGGTTTGCGAGGGAGCAGCGCCGAGTCCCCTCCAGGAGCCACAGGGACCCTGTGAGGTCTCGGACAGGCTCTGCGGGGGGGCCGAGTGCAGAGGCTGCGGGGGTCATGCTGAGAAACGCAGGGTTTACCTTACTCGGAAGTAGATGGTCTGTGGCATTCCAGTTGGCGATGACGTGACGGGAGGCAGGACTTCAGAGAGCAGGGGTGAGGCGCTCTCGAGACCCGCTCCTGCACAGGCGCACGGCCGCTGCCCGGCCGGGAATGTTGCAGGAGCTCGCGGAGCTCAGCTGAATCTCAGTGATATGCTGCGCGCCTGGCACTCATCGCAAGCAACTCCACCTGCACCTTGCCTGCTACTCCCGGGGGTGTCGGCCGGCACCGGCAGGGTCCCCAGACCCAAGGGAGTTCTGCAGACCCCAGGCCACAGCGCACAGGGTGACCCCCAGGGCCCGGCCTGCAGGCGAGCTTGGCCATGTGGGTCACCATGACAAAGGCTCCGGGCGAATCCACTGAAGGAAAAGGCAGGTGGAGCGCGGGCCAGAGGGAGCCAGGCCTATGCTTCCAGGAGCCTCGGCCCGTGGAGTCGCCCAAAGAATGAAGGGGGCTCCCTGGGCCAGGCGAGACACCGCGAAAACTCTCAAGGGAGGCCCCATTCGGTGTCCAGAAGAGCAGGGAGGAGGGCCCTGCTGGCCACACCTACTCCACATGTTTCTGGAGGTAGCAGTCCAGGCAGTTAGGCAAGAAAGAGATCTAAAAGTCATCCGGGCTGGAAAGGAAGAAAAACTACTGTGTCTTTATTAGCAAATGACATAGTCTTGTAAATAGAAAACCCTAGAGAACACACACACACGCACACACACACACACACACACACACATTAGATCTAATACATGAGAACAGCAGGATTAAGGTACAGGATCAGTATGTGAAAATCAATTTTATTTCTGTACTCTGAAATAGTGTATTTAAAATGAAATTAAAGAGCACACATTTATAATAGCACAAACCACCTACAAATAAATTTAACTAATGAATAGAAGACTTACATACCAAAAACTATAAAGCATTGTTTAAAGAAGTTAAAGGAGACATAAATAAATGGGAAGAGAGCTGTGCTTCATGGACTGAATATTGTTAGCACAATCATAATAATTCCTAAACTGATCTACAGACTCATCGTAGTCCTGGTGAATAGCCACGTTGCCTGTTATTTGAAAGTCGTCCGGCTTTATTTAAAGATCTGAACTTAGATTACGCTACTCCTCCTGACCCATCTGGTGCTGTGTAGTTAACGACCCTCGAAGTGGATCAACTACTGGTCAGCCGAGCAGGACGGCCAGCCCAATGGAGTCAGCACAGAGAAGCCAAAGGTCCTCCCCAGGCCTGCGGTCAGAGCAGGAAGAAGAGGATCCCAGCTGACTTCCCTGGGAAGGGCCTGCTCCAGAGTCCCAGCCTCACCCCGGTTCACTAAGGGGCTGCCAGCATCTCCCCTCGGCCACCTCCCGCCTCGAGGGCCAGAGAATGCTGGGCTTCGGCTGCTCTCTCTGGAGGAGCTCCAGGCTGCCCCTTCCCCGGGTGTCACCTCCTGGCTCTCACACTCCCTGGCCTTCAGCCCAGCCCTGGGCTCGAGGTGCAGAGGTGCAAACCCTCAGTCTTCCACTGCGGATGCCCCACCTTACAATGGGACTCACGGGCACTGCCCTGCTGGACTCTTTGGATCTGCAGACATCTCTGTGCTCCTCTGCATTTGACTTTTTGGGTGAGTATTATAAAATAATCCTATAAATTTTGTGTCCTATATTAAATCTGTCCCTTTGCAACCCCTGACTGACAATTGTCAAACCTTACCAGGGGCTGTGTGGTCCCCGGCCAGCTGACTGAGGGAACAGCCAGCATAAGAATAAGACAAGTCCAAGGTCTGACTGCATGACAGGGGTGGGGCCACCAGAGCTCTTGCAAGGCTGAGACCGCAGTGCTCCAGACTTGCAACTATTTACTGATCACACAGCATCACAGGGGCAGAGGCAAATGAAGGGAACTGCAGGGCGGAGGCGCTGATGTGAGCTAAGCTTGTAAGGAGGAATCCTGCATTCCTGTGAAAGATGGTCCGGATTAACAAGGCACCCGTTTGCTCTCCTTAGCCAACATTTGCTCTGGGAGAAGAGCTGCAGAAGAATCATAAGTCCTCAGCGGCCGTGTTTTCTTGCTATCAGGGGCATCACAGTGTCACTGACCATTGAGGCCTCAGCTATGGCTGACGGCATAGGGAGCCCTGCTTCTGCACACCAGCCGAAGGCTCATCTAGCAAGTCACATAGGCCTGGGACAGACTCACAGTTTAATCAGTAGCCAATTCATAAGCCAATTCTAGAATATTTTATAGCCTGTTCAGTGTGGTTTCAAGCTCGTCTCTGGCAGCTGATTAAAATGTATCAATACTGACTTCTACTATAACCTAAAGAGCACAGCACCAGCATACTGGTAGACATGGAGCTCAATGAAACACAACAGGCTGCTTAGAAACACGCCATGCATTGTCACACAGAGGCCCACACCTTTCAGACAGGGCCCGGGAAACTTAGTATTCATATGCAAAGGAACAAAGTTGGACCTGTATGCAGGGATGGTTACAGGAAGCTGTGGGCACAGGCGATGCAGGATGTGACCCGGGTGGCTGATGGTTGTGTGTTTACCACCAGCTTATTGTACACTGTGTACTTGAGGAAGCTGTTGCTCAGAAATCATTACAATACTCACTGTGTGCCCCTTAGTCCCAAACTTCCCTCAATCCAGAAACAAAGGCTAAGACCCTGATTGGCTTAGAGCACACCAATCAATGGAATAGTTATTTTTAGAAACCAGCTGTCCCCTGTAAGCATGAGTTCAGGTCCCCTAGCCCTCGGGAAATTCCATGGAATTCCCCCTGCCTTGCAGCGTGTCCCCTTGCTTGGCAGCTGTTCCTTTACTCAAGACCTTATCCTGCCTTGTGTCACTTTGACTTCTGACTTCTTTCTGCAGGGAACCTGAGTTCTTCACTCTCTGCTGGGGCCTTCAGCTCTGAGCCAGACTTGCCTGACTTCCCCGTTCTTCACCAGAGTGGAGGTGAGCAACCTGGAGATGCCTGGGGGAGACAGGAGGCCGCTGAGGATCCCGGCCCCGCAAAGACCACCTATCAGATGCTACAGTTGTTCTAGAGTATATACAAAATTAACTTTAAATGGGTCAAAATATAAGCTGAAGAGTTAAAACTATAGAACTCTTAGAAGAAAATATAGGAAGAAAATGTCATGATCTTTGATTTGACAATGGTTCTTGTACATGACCTTGAAAGCATCAACAAAAGAAAGAAAAAGATATATTGGGATTCATTAAAATTAGGTACTTTTATGCTTCATAGGACACTATCAAGAATATGAAAAGACAACCTCCAGAATGGGAGAAAATATTTACAAGTCAAATACCTGACAAACGTATCCAGAATATATAAAGAACTCCTATGACTCAACAACAGAAAAACAAAAAAACCTCAATAAAAAGTAGGCAGTGGCTTTCAATAGATATTTCTACCTCAACATCATCAGTCCATAGGGAAATGAAGGCCCAGCCACAAAGGCACAGCACTTCATGCTTACTGAGACAGAGACGGTGAAACAGAACAAAGCCAAGGATGGCACATGCTCGTGAAGACGTGCAGAAGTTAGAACTGCCACACACTGTGCTGGAGACAGGATGAGCCGCGGCTGTGCAAAACAACCTGGTAGTTCCTCAAAGCCTTCAACACAGAATTGCTGTGTGCCTCAGAAATGCCAGAAAAAATAAGAAAAAGGACTCAAACAGAAACAAGTACACTGTTGCCCACTGCAGTTGCATTCACAATGTCCAAAAGGTGGAAACAGTCCCATTGTCTGAACAGATGAGTGGATAAACAATTGTATGTACGATGGAATAGTACTCAGCAATGATAAGGAATAAGGTTCTGGTACATGCTTGAAAACATTATGCTGGGTGACAGGGGCCAGGTAAAGAAGGACAAACGCAATCCTTTCTGACGACGCCAGCTGAGGCTGATGGAAAGCAGATTAACATCTGGGAAGGAGGCTGGGGGGATTATTGTGCAATGTGTGCAGAGTTTCTTTAAGGGTAATGAATCTTTTTAGAGATTAATGGGGCTGATGAGAATAATTAACATCACTTAATCTTATATCCTAAAATATATGAGAAGTTTAATGTTAAACTGGTTGTACCCACCTGATCCTATCCTGTCCCATCCCGGGTGCCTGCCCAGCCCGGCCTTCGGGGGTAAAGGCGGAGCCGTGAATCAGGCCCCAGCCCAAGGTCAGTGCACAGAGCCTAACCCCATTCAAAGCCGAGTCAGTGGGTGTGTGTGTGTTTCCATCAGTGACCCTCCGTTGCGTGTGTGACCTCCGAGCCTCTCAGGTCCCCTTCCTGCCCCATCATGGCCACTGGATTCCGGCTGGGAGAGGGACTCCTGCCTGGTCAGAGCTCTGTGCGGCTGTGTCACACGCGTGTGCTCAGTGTGGGGCTGTCAGGCCTGGCAGAGGCTGAGCCGTGAAGTCGGAACCTGGACAGCCTCGGGCGGGCACCGGGGACCCTGGCCCATGGGCTCCTCCTCCAAGGCCAGGCACTCACTGCAGCCGAGCAGGGCACCCACTCCCACAGAGCCCCCGGGGAGCTCGGCCAGAAGACCCCAGGCCACAGACCCAGCTGTGGGCTCGGGAGACAGACGCAGGGACTTCTGACTTGCTGCTTTTTCTACTCTTTAATTAGCAAGCTGGTGGGGTGTGAGTGGTAGAGAGGATGCAGCATGAGATGGATGGAGGGTTAGAGCACACAGGTTGCAGAGAAGTGAACCACATGGTCCCATCAGCACCGGCTCTCGGGCTCCCTGTGAGGCACAGCTGCAGTCGCCAGGACGGAAGCTGGGCCAGGTCCACGGCGGGGCCCCGTCAGCGGCCCAGCTCTTGCTCCACCTCAGCGGTCCCCTCCTGGGCTCAGCGGCCAGGCACATCGGCAGTTGGCTTGGGTCTCCACCTTCCAGTGTGGAGACAGCAGCAGCTGGGCAGAGCTGCAGACCCAAACCCTCCCGTTCCCCGATCCTCCTTCATCAGCAACCTTTAGGTCCCACAGAAGCATCATTTACTCTGCAGAGCCCAGATATCTCACCAGGCCTCAGACACCACTTCTGCTCCACCCTCTGCTGTTCGCCAGGCTTTCCACAATGTCCTGCTCCTCATTGTCCAGGCGCCTCCTATTCACCCCTCAGAGCCCAGCCCCTGCTCCCCTCCCTGGGCCCTTCCTTGACTCTCCCAGCCTGAGCTAGCCCTGGCCGCTGTGAAATTCCACACCCTCGAGAGACCTGTAATCCACTTGGTTCTTCAGTGTGCACACTTCTGTCCTCTACTGTTTCTTCACCAGTCTGTTTCTCAGCAGTCACCAGCTCCTGAAGCCACCTTCGATGCCACCTAAGCCATCGAGGTCCTCTGCAGACTAGAAAATGAGGTTCTCAGATGCGGATCCATCATGTAATCCGTGACGTCAGTGAAAGGAGCTGAAATTAAAGCCCGAATCAAGCCTGGGCTCCAAGCAGCACAGTGATGTGGAGGATGGCCTGCCGTGAAAGCTGTGGCCTGGCCCCACCTGAGGATGCCCGTCTGCCGCCCCACCGCCGTCTGACTACCCACCATTCCTGCAGCCGTTTCTCTCCCTTGTGCTTTTTCTTCCTCTTGTTACTTTTAAGCTTCTGAAGTTCCCACAGGGAGGCGCAAAGCATCTGCTCCAGCCTGGCGGCCTGCAGCAGATTCTCACTCCTCCTGAGCGGCTCTTCCACTCCGTCCAGACCTGGATGTCAAGCTTCAGAGGCCAGTGCCCACTGCTTCTGTCTACACAGTCCTCACAGATGGACAGACAGATGGGCAGAGGGGCAGACAGACCTGCCACCCCTCGCTGCTCCTCATCATTGCTCGCAGGCAGCCTCGGCCTGGGGTCGCGTTCCTCCTCCGTTCTCTGTCCCTGAGGCTTGTCACGTGTCCATATTTAGAGAAGGAAATGCAAGCCTTGCTCCTCTTTCGGGGGCATTGGGGCAGCACTGGCATCACTTGCTCTCGTTCACTGAGTTGAGATTGGTCTTTCTGTCCACGCCGAATGTGGGTCATCAAACCCTAACATAATCAGATTCACACATGCCCCGCTCACACATGCCCAGTTCCTTACAGAAGCTGGAAACTCTTAAAGACAAGCGGCTTCTACCTTGGGCTCACATGTGTCTTGGTCCTCAACCTGTCCAGGTTTCGATTTCTAGAATCAAGCTGGACGTAGGCTCCCCCTCAGCGCTTTTGTTCTGCTGACCTCTCTTTGCCTTTGGGACATTCTGAAATCTGGTGCAATCTCTTTATTGAGTTGGAAACCATTTTGGCATTCCGTATTCTTCCAAGATCAGAATGGACGAAGGCAGCCTATGTGCAGCACCAGTCTGAAGGAGGGGACAGATGCGTTGCTTCTAACTTCCTGTTAATAGTCAGCCCAGGCCTATCCACCGCGCGCTTGGATTCTGATGGGAACTCTCGATTCTGGGTGCTGGAGGGGAGCCACAGCCACGAGATTGAAGAACTTGGAAGAAGTACCTTGGGAGAGTCGGGGAGCAGGTGGCTGCACACATCCCCTCCCACCGCATGTCCTACCTCTTTCATGAAGAGCACTAGTAAATATTTGCAGAACAAAGGAGTTAACATCAACATGATGCAGGAGAAGCCCATTCTGCCATGCGCTGCAGGCTCGATGCTGCTGCTGTGCTTTGGAAACACCAAGGAGGAGGAGGAGGAGGAGGCGGCCCCCTCAGTGCAGCATGAAAGCTAGGTTCTGGACGACTGACTAATTTATGTCCACTGTAGAGGAGGGGCGTTTCTAGTTTACTTCCCAGTTGTGTTGAAAGGGTGGTGCTGAGGACAATGTTTTACTTAGAGCTTGGGATCTCTCTAAGTTTTATTATTTTTCTCTCTTCTAAGTTTTAGGCTCAGCGTAAAAGGAGGGTTGTCAATCTGTTCCCGAGTAAGTTAAGGAGAAGCCGCTGTGATCCAAAACCCCCAGTATTTCACATTCAAAATCAAATAACACTGAAGCCATCTTAGGTA
Source organism: Heterocephalus glaber (assembly GCF_053883595.1). NCBI lineage: Eukaryota > Metazoa > Chordata > Mammalia > Rodentia > Bathyergidae > Heterocephalus > Heterocephalus glaber. The sequence goes on along the minus strand of NW_028258347.1, from coordinate 3,982,809 downwards.
GGGAATGTGCAGTGGCTTCTCCTGGGGACTCTCAATAATTTCACGCTCTGGAATCTCCAGACCCATGATAGATGCACTGACAAATGCCCTTCTTCTGTTTTAGATAAAGAAGAAACCATGGATGAAAAGCAAAGCCAAGTTTTGCCTTTAAAACATCTCCAGTGCATGTCAGACTGTACCAAAGCCTAGTTCTCACTGCAATGCATATGGAGGTCACTGTGCCAATCATAAAGCCCAACTCCAAATCCAGGTTTTAGGACCACTCTGCTCTCCAGCCGTTATTTTGCTGGCAGGGTCTCTCTGGAGACTGCAGAATTACAAGGTCATCCTCGGTTCCAGTGAATCCCATAAACTCGTGAATAAGAAGCCCTCACTTCTCCGGGCTGTAAGTGCCACACTAAGGAACGCAGTACGTCAATAACCTGCTCTGTGGCTTCCTGTCGCAGATGTCTGGGCTGGATCACGTCTCAGGTAATAACTTCACTTCGTAATTATTTGAGGGCAATCACTTGGAAACACGGATGGCTAAAATAACCCTGTTTTTAAATTTATTTTATTATCATTTTATTTTGTTGGCACTGGGGAACAGTAACAACATTTGGTATTACTGGGGATCCTTAAACAAATTTACTACTTTTCATCTATTTTAACTAATATCAACCTGGGATATCCAAGTTAGCAGAGACTACCTGGATTACTCATTTTATTATTCATGCTTGAGTGTCTCCTCCAGTTGTCCTTTTATGTGCATTCTAACTGACTGAACGTGAGTCCACCTCAGACTGCAGGAAGGAAATGGACCTTCCCCAGGCTTTCCCTGTACCCCCCTCAGCCATCATGAACTCCACTGCCTCTGACCTGCCCACTGCTGCCCTGGCGGGGAGACACCCCAACTCCTCCTCCCCTCTTCTTAACCCTCTTCCTCCTCCCCCTGCCTGTGCCCAGCTGACTCAGCCCTGCAGGAACGCAGCTGATCCTCCCTGCTTCTATCGCCCAGCCTTTCCTGTCTCTCAGAAGAGCCCTGCTGCCAGCCCTGGTGCATGGCTCTTTCCCTTCGTTCGATCCTTTTCACCTTTGGGTGACTCTGCTTCCAGTGCTGCTGGGTCCCTTGTGCTCAGAGAGGTGGAGACCTGGGCTCCTCTCTGCGAGCGGAGCCGGGTGCACACTCAGTGTGCAGACGTGTTTCCCACACTGTGGAGTTTGTGGGGTGGTGACGCAGTCTGGGAAACTTCCCACAGAGCGCCGTGCCTCACCTGCTCCCTGCCACTCCGGAACCCCGTGTGGTGAACTGAGACTGTGACACCCGGCTTTCCCCGACTCCGACACAGACCCCCTGGAGGTCACCAGGGCCCTGGTGCAGGAACCCTCGGGGTCAGGATAGCGGCTCGCCCCCCAGGCGGGGTCCAGAGCCCCTCTGATTGATCAGCACTCGTAATTAGGGGCTTCTCTTAAAGAGAGAGTTTTAGCTTAGACATCCGCCGCTTGGAGTAGCTCATTCTGTGCATGTAAAAGGGAAACGGTCAGGAAATGGTGCTGCAGCAGCCAAGGTGGACGAGGAGGCTCTTCTAGCTCTGTGGTTTCTACGGCAATCCGCATGTCAGGTCTACTGCGTCTTCAGGGAGCTCCGCTGCCGTCTCCTAGACCTGGGAGCAGAGCAGCAGCAGGCTGCGGAGTCCACAGTCCCTGCCCAGGCCTATCAATTGCTGAGTGAAAGGCAGCTCAGCGACTCCAGTGCTGCCCACCTGGCCCCAGGCCCCAGTGACTCTGGGGACATAAGAGTCCCCGAGAGCACAGAGGGCTGGCTGCCATGGCACTTGTTTGTCCAGGGAGCAGGGAAATTACAAGGCTACTAATTATTCTCCAAAGAGCCAGAGAGGAGTGGGTGACATTCAAAGGCCTCACAGCAAAGCAAGGGCCAGGGAATGGATTTCCCCCACCTGAAAGGCGTTAGCTTCACAGGCCGGGGCTAGGTAGGTCAGCTGGGCTATCTCCCTGGGAAACTGCCTGCTGCTGGCTCCTGACCACTCTGCCAGGGGTCGGGGTGGGCAGCAAGCTGGGAGGGTTTGGAAATCATCTCTGTTCCTTGCCACACCAAATACCTACGCATAATAAGGGGACTATAGAACACAACTGCGTTGACTATTCTTTTGTCTTCTTGGATTTTATGAAGATTAATACTTTTTCTCCCTAAATGCCAAAAGAGAACACCATGGCAGTTCAAATGCTTGGAGCCTTTCAGAAAACTGCTCAGTTACCACCATATAGGCTAACTATGCAAAGGAACGATCCTGAGCCTTACGTGAAATTACTGTGGACTTAAGAAAAGACAAGCCCAATTTGCTTTTGAAGCCACAGATGCTTCCCTACATGGAAGTTAAAGTCAAACATTTCCCACAGAGTTAGAATAAAGTCTTTGACTTGGTAAGCTAATACAAACTGGCAATTATTTTAACTTCCTTGAAGGGAAAACCAAAACATCTACACTGTCATCTGCCTCTCTTCCTCACTGGAAAGGGAGGACTGGCCAGAGGAAATCCCACGGGAGACCAGGCACGCGTGGCCCAGTGGAGAGCTGAAGCCTGCACTACCCCGGGGACTGGTGCTCGAAATAGACAAGGCTCAAGACAAGAAATTTCTAAAGCGAAAGAAATAAAGCCGTACTGGGAAATCAGGTGGCACGACTGATGCTTAGGCTGGAAAATCTTTGATGTGTGGAGTCTGAGGAACTGACCTGCATAAATTACATGTGAGAGACAAGAGTTTCCATCGAAGATTCCCTGTTACTCAACTGGTGCTTCGCCCTCAGAGAGCTTGGAAGTCAGCAGTGTCCTGAGAGCACACAACTATCTAGTGAGAAAAGGGTTGGTTTACGACAGAGAGAAATGCTCCAGGAAAGCATGAAGATCAGACAACCAGATCTTGCTGAGGTGATCGAGAAAATGTATGGCAGTTGACCATGTGCAGCTGCTTGCTTGCCTGATTGTAGAAACATTCTTTCTGGCTCAACTCTACTTTCCTTCTTTTAAAATGGCCCTAATATCTTCATTATTGACTTAACGGGGAGCACAAACAACCCTGAGACCTTCCTCTGCCATTTCTCACTTGGGAAGTGGCCTTCTCACAGCGGGGCTTGGGATTCAAGATCAGATTGGGGCGGGGCCTTAATTTCTTTCTTTGTCCATTGGGAAACATTTGAATCCCCACCCGGGAACTCAGCCAGAGCTCGGACATCCAGACCCAGGTGCGGCTGGCTGTTGCCAGAAGCCGCCCTGGGAACGGTGGTTGGGTGGCCCCACTTGAACTAAGAAATCTCTGGGGACACTCCAGGAGGACGGAGGGAGGCGTGTGTTCCCAGGTCTGGTGACTGAGCATGAACAGGCAGAGCGCCGGTGCCTGTGAGCCACTCGGGAGCCTGGAAGCAGAGTGCTGCGCCCTGGAAGAGGCTGGCTGGTGCCCGACCAGCTCAGCTGGGCCGCGGAGGAGAGGACAGTACTGGACACAGCCCCTCGGTCCCCTCTGCCCTGCACTCCAGGTGTCGTGGGTCTCGGTGCCCTGTGCTGGGCCAGGGACTCTTGCACCAAGCCGGGCTCAGAGCGTGGAGGGGCTGGAGGAGACCACGTGGCCCTGGGGCTGAGTGACTCCAGGCTGACTACTTGCCTTTTCCCAGCGCTGTAAGTTGCCAGGCAGAGAAAGCGCCACTTGGTCAGGAGTGTCTGGCGGTCCTCTGGGAGCCATCACGGTGGTCACTGATGTGCATCCCAGCCCTGCCGATGCCTCTGTGACCACTGCGGTGGCCTCGGCCCTGCTTATTTAACTCCCAGATCCCACGCAAGCAGGGCAGAGCCACTCTGGAAGTGGCAGGGTGATGAATGCCGCCCCAGGGCCAACACAGGCCGGGCCACCAAGGGCCAGGCCACGGGGCCACTGTGCTCGGGCTGGCCCCAGTCTCCAAGGCGCTGTGTCACGTTTTAAAATTCCTGTGCTCCTCGTGGATGTGACACCTGAACTTACACAAGCGTATCTCAGCCACAATCAGAGAAAGCAATTTGGAAAGAATCTCAGAGGTCAAAGGTTCAAACTGGCAAGTATTTTTATTGTGATCTTTATAGATAAGGAAACCAACTTGCACTGTCTTTGTCCAAGGCCCACTTTTCTATGAGCATTTATTTTGGCGTGTATGTGGGAGGGATTTTAATTGATGCCAGCTTTCTTAGGTAGCATTTTTAAAAATAAGAGGATTTGGATTGTGCTTGTATGACCAGGGATCTTTTGAAAGCCACCTTTTGTCCTGCCTATTTAAAGTTCTTTTAGATGGGGATCACAGTGATGACCTTTTGTCCCTCGTGGGCCTCATTTATCTAAGCAAGCGTTTCCTGGTCTGTTTTATCATCCTGTGCTTACTTCCTCCCGTCTACCTTTCACTTTCCACCTTTCATCTTGATCCATGGTGTCCCCTCTTCACTGGCCAAGGAGACCAGCAAGTCATCAGCAGATTCAAAAGGAAACAGCTCTCCCCTGTGCACCAAAAGCTGAGGCTGCTGTCATGCAGCAAAGGCTGTCCCTAAAGACTGTGGCTTTGGCCTGCCTGGGAATCAGGGTCTACAAGGGCGAACAAAGCCAAGTCTGTAACTTTGTAATATATTAAATTAATCAACCCCTAGAAGAAAGTCCAGGCTGAACCTGGCCTGCTCCAGTGGGAAGCCACCCTGCCCCTGCCTCTCATCAGCACAGCCCATCTGACTGCCTGTGACTCACAGCCGAGGTCTCCACACTAGGCAGGCACTGCGCAGCCACCTGTGCTCTGCCAATCTCAGCAGGAACGCCTCCCGGGGAGCCCAGGGCTCACAAGAGAGAAGGGGTCGTGGCCAGTGCTCTCACTGCCTTTGTGACCTACACTGCAATTACACTCCCACAGGTCTGGTGGAAACTATTATTGGTTTACTTCTCCTTGGGGGAAAATCAATCATTTTTCTGTACAAAAATAACTGCAAAGAGATAAGTATTAAATCCTCATAAGCCTGATGTTTCTTTCTCTTTGATATCTAATCTAAAGGGAGAGAAAATGGAAGGGGGAAGAAGGGGAGGGATGGGATGGAAAAGAACCAGGATGTGTTACGTGCATGTGCCAACTCCCCACGAGGAATCTAAACATGCACTGCAGACAGACCCAAAGAAAATAACAAGGAAGGGGCTCAGGAGCTGTGGGGGGTGAAAAAGGAACAAAGACGTGTCCGGTACACGCACCAACTCTGCGCGAGGAGTGTGAACGTGATGGGCTAAGCACATGTACTAATACACCAATATGTTTAAAAGAGCATAAAGAAGAGAGCAACACTTGAATCTACTCATGCTGTTTACTTTAAGACATCTTGTTTCCATAAGAGACATTGCTACTGCACATTAATTTTAGACAGCATTTGGAACACGACACGTTCCACAGTGAGACAAAAGCAAGCTCTGTGGGATTTTCATAATGTGACCAAGATTTCTAAACCTCCAGCTAACACAATCATTTTAGAAAATTGAATGAGAAATAAGTTGTTCAGGTTTTTATCATCTAGCTCCTGATACCTGTTCAGAAAGAAAGGAAAAAAGTGTAGCTTTTGCTGAGAGAAGTTATTGCTGAGTTAAGTGCTAGCTACTTTTTCCAGGCTTAATGTTTGAAAAAGTCTGGGGAACTTGGCTTGGGAACTTTGGAGTTTATCCGTGAAGTAATGACTTTGACCACTAACTTCAATTCTTACCTAGTCATTTGACTCAAATGATATGCAGTGCATTTTAATGTAATTTGTTTACTGAATGGCATAGGATTTTCAATGACAATGTTCAGCACAGACTAAGTATTTCTGAATTCTAGTCTTTACCCCGTCACATACCAGAGTGGTGTGAAAACTGGCAAGATACGAAAAGTATCCCATTGGTAAAGTTCACGTGGGAGAAAACGTTGCAGAAAAAAGAACAGCTACTGAGGAGCAAAGAGCGCTTTTCAAACAAAAGGGCTTTGTCCATGGTGCAGCTGCTCTCTACCCAAGGATCCACATCCCTTTTGATGCTACAGTTTTTGTTTTCTCCAGAACGACATTCTCCAAACTCGTCCCCGTCTGGGGCTTACCACTTCCTCCCCAACTCTTAGGGGCCCCTCAAGGTGGATAGTCACACCCCATCACCTCAAGGGGAATCTTTGTTCTTTTTTTTTGGTATTCTCAAGGACTCATCGTATTTGACATTAGAGGAAGATTGTGAAATGATCTATCTCCGTGGATAAAGCTACGTCATACGTTGTACATTTTTGTCCATTCTGGGATAAGAGCTGTTTGCATTTGTTTAAACATAAAAGTTTTACCAATATATAATTCATATAGTATTCAGTTCACTCACTTAAATTCTAATAGTTTTTAGTATGTTCAGAACTGTATAATTACCATGATAAACTTTAGAATATTTTTATTATCCCAAATGAAATCTTATACCCATTAGTGGTAACTCCATTTCCCCCAATATTCCTATCCTTAAGAATCCATTCATCTATTTTCTGTCTTTAAGAGAGGATTTGAGTGCCATCTCTCACATTTCATATAAATGGGAGCATGTATAACACAGCGCGCGCGCGTGCGTGCGTGCGTGCGTGCGTGCGTGCGTGTGTGTGTGGCAGCCCACTTTCGCCTCCTTCCCCTTTCAATTCATCCGGGCTGTAAACCTATTGCTTGGGGCAGCCCCAATCAGGGCGGGTCTTCCTGCCTGGTTTGCTGGCCCGTGTGCCAATCACCTCTGGACATACCCACAGACACGCTCAGAAGTGTGTTTACCAACTGCTAGGCATTTCAGTCAACAATCACCATTGCCCAGCTACAACGGAAGTTTTTAGTTTGAGGTAATTCTGTTGTTGGCTTTTGTTTTTACTGCCTGTATTTGGAGAGGTCTGAGCCAACCCCACCCTTTCTAACGTGCCGCAGCGTTTCCTCGGTGTTTTCTTCCCTTTTGAGCTGAGTGGCCCAGGTCTGACTCGCAGGTGGGCATCCGGTTGCCCTGGCAGTGTCCGTCACTGAGAAGCCGGTTCCGCGGGCCGGGTCGGGAGAACCTGGTCTCCTGGTCGGGGGTGACCGGCCTGCGGCTGCCTGCCAGCACCACCTCCTCCAAGCCGACTCGTGAAGCCCATCAGTGCCGCCTGCATTGCTCTTTTCCGCCCCACACTGCTTTGGTTGCTGCGAGGTTTGTTTGGTGTTTCCGTACACGTTTGGGGTTTCTTCAGTTCTGAGAACTGAGCTGTGAACTGAAGCCCTGGGTGTTGCGATGGACTCAGTGGGTTGCTCTGGGTGTGTCGACATTTTAACAGTATTAATGCTTCCAGTGCATGAGTGTGTGTGTCCTCTTCGATTTCTTTCATCAGTGTTTTATAATTTTCACTGAAGAGAGCCTTCTTCTATGGTTGAATTTATTCGTAGGTACTGTGTGTTATTGTCATGACAATTATAAATGAGATCGTTTCTTGATTTTTTTCAGATAATTCCCTGCTGGGTTATAGATATAACCCAGCATGTTTTGATGTTTTGTTTATTGATTTTGTCTCCTGCATCTTTGCTGTATTTATTTACTATTTCTTGTAATGTTTTGTGGCTTTCTAGTCACAAGATTATGTTATCTGCAGACAGTGGCATTTTGAATTCCTGTTTTCCATTCTGAATGCCTTACATTTCTGTCTTTTGCCTGATTGCTCTGGTGAGGATTTCTATGACTACCTTGAATGAAAGAGGCGTAAGTGGCACCCTTACTCTGTACAGATCTCAGAGAGAAAGATCTCAACTCTGCCCCATTGAGGCCATCTGGTCTCCACTGTACCTCTCCAGAGTGAGGCCTCCCGCACAAGGGGGTGCAGGAACCCCACTGCTCCCTGCCTGTGCGCTGGGGCAGATGCTGAGGGGGTCTGGGAGGGAGGCCGGCTTCCCCTTCTCGGCCTCCCTCACCTAGAATCCAGCTCCTGCAGCGCCTGGCTGGTGTCTGCCCCAGGAAGCCGGAACCACAGCTCTCTCCCGGGGCTGTGGGTGGCAAGTGGGGGAGCCCTGTGACTCAGGCGCCCGATGCAGAAGGAGCTTCCACTGCCTGGAGCTGCAGATCCTGGCTCAAGAGCTGTTGACTTCCCTGGTTAGATATTTTATTGGCTCTATAACCCTAGGAAAATTTGCAGACATTTTAAATGTTTATCCTTTATTATTTAGAAAGGTTGGGGTTGTTTTGCTGGGGAGGTCTGCTGAGATCCTCACGCGGTCTGCAGATGGATTTCCTGTTCACACATTTTCAGCTGTGCAAGGCAGAAACACATTCATCCCACCACAAAACATTGCTGCCAGTGTCTGGGTATGTTTCCTTCAGTCAAAAGATGTCGTTTCTTTTCGCTACTCCACCTCCCATGCTCTCTCCCGCTCTCCCTTCTTTCCTTCCTTTCCTCTTTCCTACTCAAATAGTGGAAGGCACTCTTTACCTGCAGATTTTTATAGTTTATTAACATTCTAAGGTAATATTTCATATATTTCACATTCTTTGTAAATATCAATATTGATGGGTATATACTAATCTATAAGTTGGATGATTCAAATCTACTTAATCGTCATTTGTTTATTATTAGAGATGTTGTTTTAGTCCTCTTTCCCATCACTGACACACAATACCTGACACTCTCAATTTAAAAGAGGAGAGGTGTGATTTGGACAGTGGTTTGGAGGATTTAGTCCATGGTCAGCTGGCTTCACTCTCACAGCTTCACACACTGCTCTCTCAGGAGCACAGTGCTTGCCCCCTCAGTCCCTTCTTTGAAATCTGGGTGGAAGCCTCATGAACCCACAACTCTTGTATTCTGTATGCCTGAAAAAGCAGCTCCATGTGGATGATGCCAAGGTCTGCTGCCAATGCCAGCAGTATCCTGGGCCCTTGGACCTGGTTGCAGGGGCCTCTGAGTACCTGGATGGCTGAACTGAGGAAGCACTTCCCTAGGTTGCTCTGAATGAGCATGATGCACTAGTTGCTCTTCTCAAAGTAAAGTCTTTCAAAGGAGTTTACTATTTTACACCTTTGAGCTTGCACTAAGAGGGATCTGGCAATTTCCTGAGATGCCTTCAAGGTATCTTTCCTATTCACCTAATGCAAAGTACTTGACTTATTTATAATGGTGCTAATTTCTTCAGCAAGCATACCTCTTATAGGCCTAACTTCATATGTCTGCTTCAGGGCCAAAATTTAAGTTTAAAATTTTTCTGTTCTACCTTTTGTCCCCGATTCCCCCTATAAATTTGGCCAGATGCAGTCAGCAGTATCCATGCCACAGTCTGAATGTTGGACTGTCTTGAAATTTCCTCCCCAGATTCAGTAGTTCATAGTCTTTTTTTTTTTGGTAGTATCGGGGATTGAACTCAGGTCCTTGCGCTTGTGCAGCAGGCGGCAAAACCACTGAGCTAAATCCCCAGCCCAATAGTTCATAGTCTTAATTTCAGTCTCCTGCAAAGTCTCAGGACATTGGCAAAATGCAGACAAATTTTCTGCAAGAGTGTAATCCACATGGTCTCTCCTCCAACTTCCAATGGAGTCCTTGTTTCCAACTGAAACCTCCTAGGCTTGGCCTTTACTGTCCACATTCTTATTAGCATTCTGATCTGAGCTCCAACCAGAATCAACCATCAAGCTCTATTCACAACATTCTAGAATTCCTCTGGCCAGCAGCTCCAAATCTTTCCAGACTCTTCCTACAAGCCAGTTCCTAAGATATCTAAACCACATAGTCAGGTACAGTCTCAGCAACAGCCTCCCTTCTCTGGTACCAGTTTCCTGTAATAATTAGTCAGCTTTCTCATTGCTAAGACACAATGTCCACAACCCACAATTTAAAGAAAGAGAATTTTAATTTGCTCATGTTTTGGGGAATTCAGTCCATGGTCACCTAGCTTCAGTGGAAAATTGGCATGGTAGAAGGGCATGATGGAGGAAAGCTGCTCAACCCAGGGCAAGCAGGAAGCAAGGAGCTGTGCTCACAATTCCAATTCCAGTGGATATGGCCGTAGGTTACATCTCCTCATGGAGGCACATCTCTCAACACATTTAATGGTGTTAAGTGAGAGAGGCTAACTAGGTGATATAAGAAAAAGCATATTTATCAATTCTAATTCTTTCTCTCATTTATCTAATTGAGTCAGGACACAGCGATTCATTTTGGTTAAGTGTGTGGTGACTTACTCGTGAATATTCCTCTTAGTTGGAGAGCATCTACTCATGTCCTCTGAGCTATGGACCTCATCACCATTTCAAGGTCTTGATCTTCTCCAATGGCTTTTTGCAACAACCCAAATACCTCCTGTGTCCATGTCTCTGTTTCTTTGCTTCACAATGACAGACATATTTAGATAAATTCTCTAGATTTCCTTTGGGACACAGGTGATTACAGGTGGCATGAATTCTCAGGCAAGTATAAAGGGAAATGAAGATCAATTTCAAAGTGACTAAGAGTAGAAAGCATGATGCAAATCTATACATCTACATTATCTGAAATGATTAGTAACAGAAGGGTAGAGTCACAGACCACTACCACCTATGTAGACATCCACAGATGGTTCCCCCACATCCACCAAATTCAATAAATTCAATTTATACCCTGAAAGTCACCAAATTTACATTATTGATTGAGATAGGACTAATGACAAATGTGATTTTATTTTTTCTCTGAAATACCTAGCTGGTTGTGGTTTTAACAGAAAATATTTATCAAACTAACAATCCAGTTCATTTGGGAGAAAAGTCAATTGCAAGAGAATGCTTTTACTCTTCTGGTCTAAAATGATATATAATCATATTAATTTAATCCCCAAATATGTTGAAATTATGTGTTACTCCCCACTCTCCTTAAATACTTCTCATGGACTATAATAACTTGCAGTTTTCTTTAGCCCTGAAAGAAAAACTTTCTCACTGAGAACTTTGGAATCATATAACCTATATTTTATTGGGGGGGAGGGAAGTCTTAAAAATGGAAATAGCGAAGTGCCATTTTCTCCAGAATGCAGAGAGGGCTCACTTTTCAGACGTGACCTTTCCCTGAACTTCCCTGTAATGTCTGAAAATAACACGGTTTATATATATATATATATATATATATATATATATATATATATATATACACACACACACCGTATATGGAGAGAGAGAGAGAATATTAAAATGCATACAATATTATATATAGTATTTATACACATTTATCATATTTCCCTGCTAATGCATGGCCCATATAGAGAGCATGGTCAGCTGAATATATTTGTGCGACCCTACTATCAGTTTACTAGAAATTGAAGATATCGTATACATAATCCATGGTGTAGATGTGTCTGAGCAGAAAAGAGAGAGCAGAGAGGGGACAGACCGCGTGTGTCTGTGCTTGCCTGCAGGGAAAGGCTACTCTGGAGCTTCAGGTGTCTGGACATTTTCACATGAAAATGTGAATAAGTGTTGCTGCTAACCAAAAGTATTCTGCATGTTATTAGCCATCTGTCCCTGTGCAGGGCTTTCCACAATAAGCAAAAACCTTAAAAGATAACAAATAGAAAGAACACAGCTAATGTTTCATCCATAGAGTATATTATTAGCCTACATCCATTTCAGGTGGGGAGAAGAAAATCAGTTGCCTATTTTGCTTTTTGCTTCAAGCTATTGCTTTGGCCACAGTTACCCAGAGAAACAGACATTCCTCAAAAACAAACTCAGAATACTGTGTTTTTTCTCTGACAAATTCCCAACTGCCCGTGAGGGAGGCCCCCAGGTCCCTCGAGGGCTCTTCCCACAGCCCAGGGACGACAGCAGGGACCCTCTACCCAAGAGTGACAGCCGCCTTGACCACCAGAGATGAGGCTCAACACCAACCTTTAAAGTTTAATGGTTCTATTAAAATGCTTTCATAAGCATTAATACATACTCATACATTTTGCAGTGATATTTTAAAGAAAAGATTTCACAAATTCAGTTTATAAATCCAACTTTCAACAAGTCTGAGAAAGAAAGAACTCTCCAGCATGGAAACCTGGCCATCATTTGCTGTGAACACTCGTGTGCCTGAAAGCACTCGATATAGAACGGCCCTGAGTGAGCATACTCGGGCATACATCTGTGCTGCATCATATCTACTGGACAGACACACCAGGCAGAGGCTACAACAAAAGAATTCGCCCAGGAACATAGGTAAGGAGACATACTTCCCTTTGTAAAAGCCCATTCATCCATGGTGAAGGAATTAAGAGGATATATGTGGTGGGAAGACCCAGACAGAGGACGTGGGGTTGGAGTGATGGAGACCCAGGGCCTGATGGGCTACAAGGGTGTCTTCTGGGACCTTATTTGGGTGCATATAAAGAGAAAAAGGTCCACACAGCTATGCAGAGCTGCATGGTAAACAGCTGGCAGACATTCCAGTTAGTGAGGATCTCAGTGGGGTGTGCTGGGTTCTGGAAGGGGACCCCAGGCAGAGCGCAGACCCCAGGTGTACAGTGAGGACAGTGAGCAGCCAGATCTGGCCACGGAGCTGTAGCCGGCATCGGAAGATCACAGCTCAGATGCCCACTCTAAGAACTGCTGTGTGGGGCATCTCCCAGAGCAGACTCAAGCCCAGCTGGCCTCTGACAACAGCGGGCTCTGACAAGGTTCTCCACTCAGGAAGGCGCGCTTGCCTCTGAGGAGTGCGTGTCCCACCTGCTTGGGCGAGGGTGGGCTGCCTTCAGATTCACCCAGCTCTGCTCCATCTGCCTGCACTCTGCTGTAACAACTTAGGATAGAGAAGCATCGGGGCCACAGTGTGCCAGGGCAAAGGAGAAGCTGGAGAGCTGAGACTCACTGCAGCTTGGCTTGGTCCTGAAAGAGCGAAGTGGGAGCTCAGGGTTAGCTCCTGAGTGCACGTTGGAGTCAGAGATGGAGCTGTACTTGGCTCAGTCTGCATGCAAGCGGCAAGCACCAGGTGCCTGGATATAATGAGAAGCTAACACCCTTTGGGGTCAGGGTGGCAGGGGTCATAGTCTCCCACAGGCCTGGGGCATTGTTTTAAGTTCACTGGTTGTCATTTTTCTGCTACTACTTTAGGTCATCATGATCTTGTGTTTAAAGCAAAGTACACAGCAGTTCTGTACATTCCAGTTCTGCAGTGGTTTACAGCATCCTCCCACCATAGTCTGGAGGATGGGAGGAAGCATCTCAATCCTGCAACCTGGTTCTCTAGGGTGGGCTCAGACAAGGCACTGGGCAGGGAGCAGTAGAAATTGGAGAACAAATTGGGAGTGGAATGGGAAATGAGGGGCATGAAAACGGGCTTGGTAAGGCAGGAAGGCAAGGCCTGTGAAGACTTGGGGACCATTTGGCACCAACTCCAAGAAGCACTCACCCCTGGCCAGAGGAGTTGGAGTTCCACACTCTTGGTCTGCATGGGCTTCCAGCTCCCACCTGCCATCTGTGATGGGAGTCTCTTCATTCTGTTCCTCCTGGCTCTCTAAAGAATGAACTCCAGGTTCAAACACTGACAAAATAATGAAGAGCACAAATACATAATCACAAATCAAGATAAGTATGAAATGAAAGAGTGAAGCATACAACAACAACAATCATGGGTATATGATTTGAGAATGAGGGCTGGAGTTGAGAATGGGAAGGAGAGGTAGAAGTGAAACCAGAGTCAGGGAAAGGAGTTTCTGGGCAGGGGAAACCCCCGTCCCTCCTGGGCAGTCAGAATGGCCCTGGGCTTGGTTATGTGCACTCCAGGGATGGAGACTGCTGGCCTCTTCCCTTTTCTCCACCTCCTTCCTCCATTCCCAGCCAAGGGACTGGAAGCAGAAGCTCTGGTCTGCACGCCTTCACCACTGCTGGCGTGACTGGCACCAAGGAAAGGACGACATCCTGAGTGTCAGTCTCCAGATTTCTCTCTTGTACCAAGGGCTATACAGCACCCAAGAGTGGGTTCTGCCATTGTGGATGCTTCCAGCACCATTTATTATTATCGTAAGAAGTTTCTGGAAGCTTCTGGTCTCAGTATTTCACAGGGCCGAGGAGTAAACTTGATTGTGGGCCCTTGTTTCATGAGAGGTTCTCATGGGACGATGTGGTCTTGAGCTCTCTGGGAGTCGGGGAAGAGATAAGCCCAAATGACAAGCATATGCATAATGAGCATGAGCGAGTGGATGCCTTAAACACTCAACACTCCTTTCCCTTTTGTGTTTCTGAGTACAAAATCTTCACTCCCGTTTACTCAAGCACCCGTAAGACTTGGAGGACATTTGGATATTAGAAAGAGAAAGCAAGGTAATACTTGGCCTCTAAAATGAAAACAGACAGTTTTTATGAGTGCAGAATTCCAGATTCCATGGAGCCTACTCTCCTTTCAGGTAGTAAAAAATAAGCTCAGGGATTCACTGTGGTGTGGAGGACATATTCCATCTAGGCCAACTGAATATAGAAAGATGAGAATTCAGAGAAAGAAAAGAAGTGCTTAACACTGCGTAGATCTAGGAAATCTGTGGGAAAGAGTAAAGAGAAAAACGAGAATGCAAAGCAGATAGTCACCTTCTGATTTCCTCCCTGAGAACATTCCAGAAAGGTATCAAACACTGGCAGAGGACAAGAGTTCTGCCTGCTCCACATTCAGGCCTCTGGAGAGGGGTCCTCTGAAGAATCCCCAGCCACTGGCGAGACTGCGACCACAGCAAGTAGGCTCCTCTGGTGCTCAGACAGAGGTAACCAGGAAGTTCACTTCCCATAGCCATCCTGGCTTTTAGAGCACCTGAGACTGGCTGGGAGCTTGTCGTGCAGGTTTGACAGACAACCTACTCAGTCACGGAGCAGCCTCAGGCTGAAATCTGACCAAATTAAACCTCAGCAGAGACCGCTGACAGGCTCCTTGGTCAACCAATCAGAACTGACGATGCTGAGAAGGCCCAACGTGGGAATCCCACAGCAGCAGACTTTGGCTAGAAATGGCAAGATGGAGCACTGTGCCTGGCAGCAAGAGGTGGACGTTGTCCTAGAGCCCATCATGGCCCCAGCTTGCTTTGTGCCCAGGAGCCTGTGCACACCCCTTTAGCCCCAGGCTCAGGGCGACTTGAACACTAATTATGAGAGAAAGAGTGATTAAGACGTGACATTTGAGTGCCTACATGTATTGTTTCAAGAAATATTGAAAACTTAAGTGGACCATTTAAATCAAAGTAATGTTTATGCCACATATTTATTCTTGTATTATTGTTTGATTGAATTTTCTTTTTGGACAATGGCAAATTGTTGAAGGATCATACTTTTTGAATTTTGGCATCTTTTCTAGTATCTGACCCAAGCCTCTCCATGCAGAGGGGATTCAAAAAAATGCATGATGAATGAATAATGAGTAAATAGAAATTACTGTTTTGAATTCTCAATGGTTCACCAAATCCTGGAGAGTAGAACACCGTATCTTAAAGTCTCCCCCCTTACTGCTACACAGTGCTCCAGAGATATAAATTACTTTGTGTAAGGAGAAACCACATCCATATGACTGGCTTTCACAACTTTAAGATTTGTTTTCTGTTTTTGTACTGCGAGGAGGCAGTCTAGTTTGTGAAATCCTGGCTATAAGAGATTTTTCAGTGGATGTACAAAGGTTCGCAGAGGTGCTCCTTCTAAGAACAATCTCCCAGGGCCCCGTTCGACAGTAAACATCACCCAGCTTCCCTGAGCAGAAGTCAGTGCAAGGCTGCAGATGCTAAGGAGTCGCCAGCTGGTTGGCAGGCCGGGAGACAATGTACAAAGAAGGTCTGTCTCTGTGTGTTTCCTCATCCTTCCCTCCTCTCTGAGCAGTTCGGGAAAGCCTAGGAAGCATGTGGTAGAGACTCCTCGTTCCTGCAGGCCCTCTAACTGTGGAAACTCCATGATTGGCTTGAAATGACTGGACAGCCACGATTCTGACCAGCAGACGTGCGGAAAGCACAGACTTCTGAACACCTCACTCCACGAGAGTCTGGGGAGTGAAGGCTGAGGGTCTCCACTCACTTTATTTCAATTTCTGGCTCCTTCTCCAGGAAAACTGAAGACAAGAGCCACTTTCTGACTCATTGCCCTGTCACCCAGTAGAAGCCTCAGGAACATATGGTGTCATAGAAAGAGCACACACACATGCGCGCGCGTACACACACACACACACACTAAGACATCAGGATTCAAGAGACTTAGCTTATAGCATGGGTAAAGCCGCCAACTTTCTGCATGACATTGGCCAAGTTCCTTTACATCTTAGTGTCTCAATGTCCATCCTTAATTAAAGAAGACCTTGAAAGAGTTTTGAAATTCTGTTACAGAGGAATTCTTCATTTATTAGCTGGCTAGACCACCTGGACTCTTTGCCCTGAATTACACTATTTTATTCTTTTTCTGGGAAGAATATTTTTAGATTTCTCCTAAATTCATTTCTTGAATATATTAGCTTGATTTATTCTCTATGTAAAAATTTTCTTTGTAAGCTATTTGGGTACTTTAAGATAGAATTCATAAAATTGTTGGCTAGGTATTTGATTGTTTCCCATTATCTCACATTGTATATCAAAGCTGTAAGAACTGTGGCTTATCCACAGAGTTCTTCATCTCTGGCTTTCTCATTGTGGTGCTGAGTGACTCTTCTAGATAACTGTGTTTTTATGCATTTAGTTGGCTTATTCTGTGGAAAGAGGGTATTTGCTGAAACCAGCATTGATCCATTTATTCTTTTTGAATTTTATAAAGACCTAATAGCTGTATTAACCAAAAGGCTCTCATGCTGTGTAATCTTCTTCAGAGACCATAAGACTAAATGTGAATATTTTAGGTAGTCTCAAAAGAAAAATGAAGTATTTGTCATTGAAGATAAAACATCAGTGAAGCTGTTTGAAATTAGGAGCTTGAGTTAAGAAAGGATATCATTACACATTAGAAGTATTAAAGTGTTTAAATGAAATTATTCCCACAATTTGCAATAAGTATGCAAAATGGATGTTAATTTGTTCAAAATGTTGTGGGTGTTATAAAAGGGCATGTTATATATTTCAACAAAAGCATGCTATTTATGATTTTTGGAACTGTAGCTTCCATATTCTCCAGATATACTACTCAATGCTTTTCAATAGCCACTTGGCAAACCAAGTGTGTTTTTTGGTTTTTAAAGTCTATCTAGGTCAGCATTCTCTCACATCTACAGTGCAGTCCACAAGTACAGAAATCGATAAAGAGCATGACGTGGAATTATCATTCTTCAAGTTACAGGTGATTATGTCCCCAAAAGAATGCAATAATTCCTTTAATTTTACCTCCACTTAAATTCCATTTTCTACTTTTCTCTCTTGCCAGAAGTACAGTAATTATTCCAGACCTAGGCTCTGTGCTAAACGTCTGGGAATAGTTTACTTGCTTGATCTGTTCTTCACAGTAAGACGTACAACAGTGGTCTTCCACCATCTGGGTTCATTGTATGTAAATCTTCCCACTGCTCCACCAGAGCTGGTCGCATACTCCAAAATACAACAATATAATAATAATAAGCTTTATTTCACCTTTGGCTCAACTTATATTTCAAAGAGCCTAAGGAAACCAATTAAAGTGTTCCTTGGAAATAAGTTTATTAATGCTTTGTTGAAAATAATCCAGAAAACCTACTTGTATTTTAAATTTCTAAAATTACTACTAAAGTATTAGAAGTTTACAGCTTGATGATAACATTCAAACAGACACCAAGTAGAGGGAAGAATTTGGAATCAAATGATCACATTTTAGCATGTAACAAGGAAGGGTGAAGAAAGGCTCTTAAGAATGAGGAGCAAAGCTAAACGCTAACAGATGTGGGATACTGTGCAGAATCCAGACCCAAAAGGCATCCACGTAGAGAGAAGAAGACCCACGGAAAGTGGAATTGAAGGGGTTTCCCGAGGCCGAGTTCATCTGTGTTTCAGCGGCTGGCTCTGCAGGAAGTCTGGGCTGGCTCTGCAGGAAGTCTGGGTTAGCCCGCAGCACACCGCCAGGTGCGTCTCTTGGGTTATGGAAGTAACCGGCGCAGGGCACGGCCGGTGGAGGGCCCTCGGTGCTGGAGTCCACACCCTGTGCCTCTCACTGCGCAGTGCACTCTCGCAGACGCCGCAGCCTGTTCCTCTGAGTGCTCCTCTCTGGCGAGTCCTTCCCGAGCGCCCGGCCGGGCAGTCTGTGCATCCTCTACCAGTCACCGGCTCACACGCACCGCTTTTCTCAAGAACAGAGTTCTGTTCTCAGGAGTTTGCTTGGGCCTTCGGAGCTCTCGGGGGACCTGGCCCGGCCTCCTCCTAAACTCCACCTGAGTCTCCCGTGTCCCATTACACGGGCTTCCGCAGTCTCTCGTGCAAACGTCCTCTTTCCTGCCCCTTCCTCTCCCTCAGCCTTACTGCGTCCCGGGCTCTACACAGGCTCGAGCTGGTCTTGACATTCAGAACTCGGCTGTGGGGCGGCTCTTCCAAGAAGGTTCTCCCGAAGACCGAAGACGGGGAGAGGTGTTTCTGCCGGAGGTGGGATCGGTCTCCACGGCCTCGATGACAGCTCCAGTTCCTCTCCGATGATCCGCGCTATTTGCTGTTGTTTCTCCACACTGGAGGGCGCTGGGCAGGGAGGAGCTGTCTTGCTCGTCATTGTATCCGCAGAGCTCAGCCCTGTCCCATCCGAGACACAGTGGGCCTCAGAGTAACGTTGATGAATAAAAGAAGACAGTTCATGGAAATAGAAAGATGGGAGGAGAGACATACCTATGAGTGAGGGAGATGGGAGAGTTGGGTTGAGGTGAGAAGCTGTTTATTTCCTGGGAACTTGGGAGCCTGAGGTGCCCTGCAGTCCCGCCCGGAGGTGACAACACCACTCATGACCTCTGGCCTGCAGGTGGGCTGTGTCGTGCAGGTGTGTCTCCACCACTGCTGAGGATGGGGCAGCTGTGTCGCAGGTCTGAGGTGGGACTTGGGCTGCAGCAACAGCAGCAGACAGAGGGGTCCACCTCAGAGTTCCCGGAGGCACAGGGCGGCCGCACGTCCGTCGGCATCAGCCCCTGTGCCGAGACCCTGTAGAGTGGCAGCCCGCTGTGGCCCTGATGAGAACACGACCTCCACCCTGTCCAGGGCTTCGGGTCAAATGGAGTCAGCGCTCGGAGGAGCAGAAGGTGTCAGCCGAGAGGCTGGGGTCACTGTATGTGGTCCCTTGGGTTCAGACAGTGGTAGAGGCCTCGAGAAGACACTGCCCTCGCCAAGAACTCAGCCTTCTAACTCACCAGTTCCCTTATTTTCCTGCTCACTACACAGAAGATAGAAGCATACCTCTCGCAAAGTTATTTTTGCTGCTCCACTCATTTCAGAAAATTGAGGATGGCTTTACAGACCTTGAAAACTCCCTCTGAAATAATGCTTTCCAACCTAGAAACCTCCCAGACTGGGGTCTGCGTGGTCCAAACAATCCCAGGCTCCTACAGGCTCCTGGCACCGTGCATTTCCTTCCTGTTGTGCCCCAAGGAGATGCCAGAGCTTCAAAAATAGATTAAGCAAACCTTTGCATAGATGAGTAGAGGTGACATTTGTCAACAGGAGAAAGGACGCAGCCATAGCTTCCTAGAAGGTCCAACCAATGTAATTACCAAGGCTTCCTGACATGCAGGTCCCAAACGGCCATCTTCCTTTTTTACATGGGGTCTTTGGACAAATAGAATAATTTTCCATGTTTTCTACTAATCATCTCTGGGACTTCAGGGGAAGAGCAGCAGCACAGAGACAGCAGGGGAGACCTGATGATACCGACCACCGCCAGACACACCGCGATTAGGCACCAGCTCCACCTGAGGAATGTAGTCATTATGTACTGAAGCATGCACTAATAAAAACTAAATTAAAAGATGCATCTAAAGGCCTAGATAATACTTTAAGGATGGGTTTCCTGCAGGCTAGCTCTTTGAAAATTGGTAAATCACCTGTTTTTAACAAATGTATACTAATGGTCCAAAATATTCCTCTATCTGCCTTCTGTTTTTAAAGACCATTTATTTCTTGTTTGGGGCATTGCTTTGTACCAGGCACTGTGCTGAGCACTGGATGTGTAAAAGTCAAAAAAGACCGATAAGGCTCATGTCCTCACACAAGTGATGGCCACAGGAGACAGAGCAATTACGTGTATAAGACCTGCCCGTGAAAGAAACATTGGCATCAAAGAGCTCCTCATAAGAAAGAACTCTTGATTCTCCTGGTGTGTAACAGGTTTCAGTCAGTGCTTGCTAAATAAACAGTAGGTGATTTTGCATTTGGGAAGTGAGAAGAATCGAGGCTGCCTGTTACTCAAGGTTGGATTAGAATCTGTTATGCATAGAGGAGTTCTTGTGCAGAGCTGCCCACAGCAGCGCCAGCCCAGGGAGCCTGTGACAGACAGCTGCACACCTCCCTGGTTCACAGGAAATCTGGCTGTCGTGTCCCTGAGCACTGCAGGGAGCTGTGGGTAAGTCACAGGTGGGGACCCGTGTTACCAGATAGGCAACAAGGAGACTCAGGCACCCAAGGTGTCATGTTGGATTCAGAGCTGAAAAAGGGAAATGCAGAGATGAGATAATGGATAAGACTTACACAGGTGAGGCCTCTTGCACAAACTCCTCTCCGAGGTAACCACTCTAAGTTTTCAAAACTGGAAAGAAGGTAATATGATAAAAAAATATGATAAAAAATATTTCTCTGCCTAATGATAATAGTAACTGTGGGCAACAGTTAAGAGTTCCATTATGTTTTAGAATTACTTACTGCTTGCTTTCATACAGTACTTTTTCTGTTGATCTAATGAGATCATAGCGATCTCCCAGAATGGGGTATGTGTGGAAGAAAAGCATTGTATTTTATGGTGTGTTCAAGAAAATGTAGACATTCTTAATTGCTCCCAAGTATTTTTGCAGAGATAAGTTAAAAAACAAAGATCAGTACTAAAGTTCTACATCATAATCTCATAAAATCTGTATACTTCATATATACTGCAGAGTGAGCACAGAAACAGGAACACAGAAAAGATGGGTGTCCAGGACTGTTACATCAACGTGAATCTTCATAGGAGGAAAATGCCAGCAATAATTCTGGGCTGCACTATAACCCAAGGCACTGTGCAGCCAAGATGCCAAGTCTGCTACCATCATACACCAGATTGGCTCCACGCCCCCACAGTGCAGGGGGTGGAGAAAAGCATTAGTCCATGGGCCCCCAATCCACTGCCACAAGCAGACAAGGTTCAGTTGTGTGTGTGGCTCCTGAGGTGCAGAGCCTCATTCTCTTCCACCGTTCCAGCTAGCAGTTACTTTCCCATACTCCATCTGCTCCCTGGTGCTTCTTTGATAGTCATGCACGTGACAATGGAGTTAACCTCTCTCCCTGTGCAATCTCACAATTGCTATTTTCTGAGAAAAGCATTTAACAAGTAGTGGATCAACAGCTGAGTAATTCAAGCAGCCACTTAATATTAGTATCACATGTATATAACCTGAAGAGGACACCGAGAGGAGCAACAGGAATGTTGCAAGTGATTAAAAAATGAACCTAAGAGGAAGGAATGAAAAAGGCGACTTGTTTGACCAGAAAATAGGAGGCTGGGGAGGAAATTAGAAGCCTAATGTATCAGTCAGCTTTCCCATCAATGAGACACAATAACTATCACCCACAATTTAAAGGAGGAGAAGCTTAATTTGACGCGTGGTTTCAGGGGATTCGGTCCATGGTCGGCTGCTCCAAGGCAGGAACATCATGGCAGAAGGGTGTGTGGGAGCAAAGATGCTTAGTTCATAGAAAGCAGAGTGGGGGACAGTGCCAGAAAACAAGGGGCAAGGGACCAGACATGGACCACAAAGCCACACGATCCACCCAGACCCACCCAGACCCACCCAGAAGTGTGCTCCACCAATCCTTTGGGGAATCCCAAAGCCAATCAAGTAAAAACCCAACCTTAAAGACCATAATCAAGAATGTGTGACAGAGTTCAAAGTGGGAGGCACCAGGGCTTGGACAACAGGGCAACAAGGCAGCATGATACAAATGGGTGTGGACGATCACAGTGAGTTCTGATGACCCCTATGGGAGCTGGAGCACCCTTGCATAGTGGCTCAGAACACCAGGCTTTGGGGTTCAATATGCATGCATAGGGACACAAAGCTCACAGGAGGACTACAGAGGAGAAACGGGCCTGCTGTTCAGTAATGTTCAGAGAGGGTTAGAGCACACACACCACCTCACATGAGTGCTTGTTAGTAGATTGAAACACATCACCCAGTTCTGCTTTGTGATTCTGTTACTTGGTAAACTCAGTTTTTTTCTGAGTTAGTACTTCTTTTTAGGAGTACCAGGTCTGAAATTGCACTGGGTTTGAATATTTACTACTTATTCAGTTCCTTGAAGTCTTGGGTCTCATATTTAAAGGACTAAATGACACCTTACAGACTGGGACATAAAGCATCTCTTTATTATTATCTGCATTCTGCATAAGGCACTGAGTATTTGTGAAGAACTCAAAGGTGGGGTACACTAAGGTTCAGCATAGACCATGTGCCTAGGCCCTGGATTCCATCTTCGATTCGAGGGGTGGGGTGGGGGAGATTTTCAAAGTAAGGGATATCAGACATGGATTCAAATGACCATAGTAAAGAGGAGTAAATCTGACTCAAGAGGGACATATGAAAATGTAAGCTTTCAAAGAAGAGAACTGACTTTAAAATGGAGAGGAGGGTGGGGAGGGATCTGTGGAGAAGGTGGTGTTTGAACTGGAGGCAGACATCTGGAGGAGGTGGGGTAGGACATTGCTGGGTGGGGGAACTGGGCGGGGCCATTTCACACGGCCTGCAGACCTATGCTGGCATGAAGCCATCTCCCATCAAAGTGCCCCTCTAAGTATCTCTTCCCACTGGTTTCCCGTGCAGCATGGGCTGACCTCCATCCATCCCTACAGCCTCAAGGTTGTGACGCATTTAAGAAGCAGCTACCAAGATGAAGTACCAAGGCCTCATCCTGCAGCCTTTATGAGCTCTCATTGTTATTCCATTGTGGACCTCCTTCCAAGTTTTATCGTTTAATCATCCACATTGTGCAAGAACAGTAGTTTATTCATGACTGTTAAAAGACGAAAAACCTCAACTATTCAAAACAGCCTATTTAGACTCTGAGTACAAAACTCAAAGTGCATCTCTTTGGAACTAATGTTCCATTTCATACTTTGATTGGAAGTAAAGTGTAGAAAATCATGAACATCAGTAAATTAAAGATGTTAGAACAGAATGGATTCATTTTCTGAGACACAATTTATTGGGGTTAAAATACTGAGGGGAAACATTCTTGGCAAAATCCATTCTTGTTCCTTCGGGCAGTTTGCATAACTGTAGGGAGAGACTGAGCGTCCCAGACCAAGCTTCGCTCCGAGCCCCACCCTGTCCTGTTGCAGAAATGCAGTCTGTGGAGATTGGTGTTTCTGTAAGTCTAAGCCTGCGACATCTGTGCATCCCAGGAAGAGGCCCCAGGGCCGTGTGGGACCCCTGTCCTGACCAGCAGGAGGGCCTGCCTTCCTTCTGGAATTTTGCTGAGTTGGATGTAAGGAGGCAAAGATGCCATCGCCTCTTGGACTTGGCACAGCCAGCAGAGCAGCTGAGCCAGCGCAGGGGCACAGGGGACACTGGCCAGCCCTGGGACCCCATCCTCCGTGGGGGACCTGAGCGAGTTGTGTGCCCCTGGACTTATGCAGGGTACTCACATGTGGGTGCACACGGCCCGCAGCAGTGGCATACCTCCTCCTCTAGAATGGAAGGGAGCTTCTCTGGAACCTTGAACACATTACAGTCCTCCTGCAGGATCCCGTTTCCTGTGAGGAAAATCAATTTATGGGCTCAGCAGAACTGATATCTCCCACATATCTACTAATGGAGTTATAGCACCACCTCTCCTTTCTCCTTTTGAGATACAATTTTTTATTTCCTGTTTTCTTAATAAAAAAGGGCTGCAGAGAAGTGCTCAAGTAAGATAATGCCCACATATAAGAAGGATACGAACTTTTGGAAAAGCATCTTGTTTGAGCATTTTTAAAAAGCACCACTGGGAGGTAGACGGTAAACTGTGGCCGGGGAGGCCTGCTGGCATCTGTGCACCACGTGACCGAGTGGGGCAGCCATGGTGCACACATGCATTCACTCACGCACTGGAAGTGAAGCTAGGTCGGAGCCCCTCTTTCTGAAGAAAAGCACACTGAGGATCATCAGACTACAGCAGCACACAGAGACTTCTCTGACATGGGTGAGGATGCAGCTCTTCACTGGCGAATTCGCTGCATGAAGAGGTCAGTGAGTTCTAACTTCCAGGCCATGGGAAACACCAAGGGATGAGGAAGGAATGCTTTGCCTGTCAGTCAGCACAAGACAGCAGGGCATTTTTAATGCACGCTCACGGGAAGGCAGAGGAGGGAAAATGAGTTTAAAGTCAGAGAGGCCTGGGGTTGGAGCCCCTCCCAGCCACTCATAGGAATCCTGGTCCTGAGCAAGCTCTGATTCTCTGAGCGCCAGGTTCTTAAAAGCCAGGGTAGAAAGTAAGCGGAGAAGAGATAAGCTCGTCAGTGGAGCCACCTGGCTCTAGACTCCACCCCGCCACGGCACTGTGGGCATCTTGTCCGTGGGAAGAATGCAGATTGCACTGTCTTTTGCTCCGTGCTCACAGGGGCAGACAGGCTCATCCACATCTCCGCCAGCTGTGCTTGACATCCAGGGAGAATGGCTGGGGTATTCGAGAGCCTTCCTCACAACGTCCCCTGAGCTCCAGCCCCTGTGCCCGTGCTGCTGATGCCCATGCTGGCCCCAGGTCCTGGTTCGGCCCCAGTGGGATACGCAGTGGCTTCTCCTAATGCGTGTCTGCACAGACGCAGGCTGAGACGACACAGCGGTGGGAGGAGAGCATCGCTGTCTCCTACTCAACGTCTCCGGAGCTCCGCCCGCTCTTCCACCCCATCTTCACAATCACAAAAGCGGTTTCTTCATCTTCCGTGAAGCTTCTCCAGAAGAGCGTGACACACTCAGCCAGAGAGGACAGCTGTGTGACCTTGAGCATGACCCCACTCCATCCTGCTGGTAAAGCAGGTGTGATGGCAACACAGCTGAATGCCTGTGAGCTGCAGGCTGCAGCACCAAGTGTGAAAGGCCATCAAGAATTATGTTGCTCTCAGAGCAGCTCTGGAATGTGGGCCTGGGAATGAGAGAAACTGCTGGAAGAGAACTGTGATGACTCAGACTGCTTAATTGAAATATTAAAAGGAAATGTGATTAATGCTGTACCCAAAACTAATACAGTTATCTCCAATCATAAGATACGGTTTGAAAAATAAACTGTTCTGGGAACATTGAGGAAAAATTAATTTTTTCCTAGGGACACTTCAGAGAGGGTTGGGGGAGGGCTGGCGGTAGAGTTTCCAAAAGAGAAGAGCTGGGGTGATTTGGAGAGAAGAGAAAACAGTAAGGCCAGACTGACAGCACATCATGACTGAGAGCCAGGCACGAGAACCGAGCTGTTCGTCAGGGTTCTGGCACTGTGACAAAGGAACAGAACAACAGCTTGAAGGAGAAAAGGCTTACTCAGGCTCACAGTTTAAGGGGTTTCAGTCCATGGTCAGTGAGATCCATCCCCGGGCCCTGAGGTGGGGCAGAACACGGCAGTGGAAGAGCATGGTGGAACGCAGCTGCTCACCTCCTGGCAGCCAGGAGGTAGAGAGAGGGGAGGACTGGAGACAAAGGCAGGCACCAGAGTCCCAGGAGCCGCCCTGGCAGCCAGGCCCCGCCGCTGTCTCTGCCTCTCCCAGCTCCTCAGTGCTGGATCCACCATGCAGTCAGTATCCTCACCGTGCCGGGGACCTTCCAGGAGCCCCACCCGAATCTATGAGAGCGGCCACTTTAGGGCTAAGCCACAACACAAGCACGCGAGACAGTGAAGGGAATGAGAGTAGAACTGCAGGCTTCCACCTTGAAACATAAGCCGGCATTGTAGATGGCTCAGACACTTAAATTTATTTTTCAAGCAACAGAGAAACACCAGAGCTGTGTAGAGCAGCTCACAGCCATTGTGGTGTGAGTCAAACAATGCTCACTTTCACCATTGCCCACGGAAGCCTGGGAAGCTCTTTTGCGCTCCGTGTGTCCGTGTTTGTGGCCGTCTGATCAGCGTTTGAGGGTGGGGCTTGCTGCACAAGTGTGTCCGCATCTTGGCACAGAAATTTAAAAACTCGTATGGTTACTGCATTTCACCCTTATTAATTCAGAAACAGAACACTTTTTATAAGTGCTGACATCAGTGATACCAAAGAGTGTGAACCAAGTATCCCTGAAATAAAGCCAGCAATCATGAGGCTGAGCAGAGAGCCCATTGAGACTGAACTGGATACGCACTGATGCCAAGCCCGTTGACTGCATGAGTGATTAGAAAGGGAAAGAACAAAGGAGCACTCGAGAAATGACAGTTAAGCGTTTTTGAGACTGTCTCAAAGGTGAACTGTAAATGAGTATTTTGAATTATTTTCTAGCATCGAGGAAGAGACCTTTCCTCACAATACAGAATTCCATGGGTGCCTCACATCATTTGCATTGGAAAGGTGTTCTGGAATGTTATTATGTGGGGGAATGGGGGACTATTTGAAGCCAATCATTTAGAAAGGGAGCTTGGAGACAGGTAAGGGAGGAACCCTTTGTTACAGTGCAAAAGCTAAGATGCTGGGAACTTAAGGCAAAAGCAGACAGGATAAGGGTCCCCACAGCTGCTCAAGAATGGGAGGAAGAACAAAAGAAAAGTCACAGGGCGGCAGGACGTGATCCAGCGCCATGCAGTGTTTCCTGAGGTTGGTGTGAGCTTGAAACCAACAGGAGACAAGGAGGAAAAACAAACAAAAATGACAACTCAGTCTGTACATAGCCATCAAAGTTCTGGGACACATTGGCGATCCAAAGATAACAGCACAGGAAAAGTATGGCCACACTGGGCTTGTTCCAGGAGTGAAAGTTTCCCGCTGAAAAATCAATGTATATCACCACATTAAGAAAATTTTTAAAACACATCATTGCTGAGCTGTGTTTTAAAATGTGTTGGTGAAATTCAGGCTCATTCATAGTGATATATGATGAGAATTGCAACAAAACAAGGCGGAAGGAAACTTGCCTAACCTGTGGTGTCATTACTCTGGGTCCATCAGGGGGAAGCCACACAGCAACATGAATAGGAAGTGTATCGCGAGGATTTGTAAAAGCTGCAGCAACTGCAGGAGTGTGGGACTGCCTAGGGGTGCAGCGCACAGAGACCCTAAAGGAAATGGCAAAGAGAGGAAGCAGCACCACTCGAGGGGTGCAAGAGGCCCCATCCTGCTGAGTGCTGACCTGCTGGGACGGGGGTGGCCAGGACACTGGGGAGTGGCCACTCGGAAATGACAGAGCCACCTCTCGGGGCTGGGAACCACTCGAGGGTGCAGTCCCTCAAAGGAGCCATGAAAAGAACAACAGAGGAGGGTGTGGGCGGCACCGCAGTAGCCTGGGTCCAGAGGAAGCCCTGGCCAGGAGCTGACTCGGGGACATCTGGTGCCGGACAGGACGCCATGCCTCGACCGCCTGGCCCGGCGAGGCTGGAGCTTCAAGAGCAGGACACAGCGCTGCTGCCCTGCCACCGGAGCTGGGCCAGCTAGCACACCAGAGTCGGGAGGGAAGCATGCTCCCCTTCCCTGAGCCCCGCAGCCCTCTGTTCACACAGGAACCACCAGACTGGCTTGGGAAAGGAAAATTCATAAAAGCTACTTCACTCCCAAAGAGCAGGCACCGAAGGTATGCCTGCAGCAATAGGCAGTCATTTGATGATCATCCAGGAACATGAATCTAATGAGAATACGCAATGAGCACAGCAACTAACGTAATCTGGCAATATTTTAAAGCACTCCCTTTAAAAAAAAGCACTGAACACAGATTCTAGCAATTATCGCCTCTACCCAACCTTCAACTGGAAGATCAAGCCAGTAAAATAACATAGAAAATGAACCAAAACATATATGCATTTGGGACCAAGGGAAAGAGTATGCTTCTATTTTAATGGGAAACCTAAAGAGGCTACAGTTAAGTAGTTAGAATTTGTACGGTTTTTAACCTAAGCTGTCACGCTAGGAACTTACATTTTAATCACTTTTGTATGTTGTCCTTTTAAATGATCTTCAAAGACAATTGGGTCTTTAAATATTGTCGGTGGGGACCTATTTGGTTCCATATGCGTCACACTAACATGGGGAAGAATATGCTCTACACAATCAAGTCCACTGAACCTGGGCAGTGCGTGCGCATACATACACACGCACACACGAATGCAGAGAGGAGAAAGCTGATGATGTTGCCCGTGGGACCAGGGCCCGACTTTGCGTCACCGGGTACCTGACACAGCGTTCATGTTCATGATGAGATTCCATGCGCGACCGCAATGCTCAGGAACACTCGCTGGGCACTTGGGACTGGCCAGGTGATGAGGACAGGCAGTGGCCGGCAGGGACCCCGCTGCCTTCTCTCTCGGACCTCACGGTGGAGTTCCGGGAGTAGAGGGTCTGCCCGGCGTTGTGACCAGCTTACGAGGGTCTTTGGCGAGCCCAGGCGACAGCGGCAGTGCTCCGAGACCACCGCACTGGGGGCGTGTGCTGACGCTGCCCCAGCTGCCCAGCCCGGCCCCAGCCACTGCAGCACTGCTCCCTCCCGGACCGTCCAGTGACAGGCGCCTCGGCTTGAAGCCTGGGCCCAGCGCTTCCCAGCTGTCCTCGCTCCCCGCCAACGGCAGGGGACAGGAGCAGGGGCGACACGTTCCCCAAAACGTGACACGTGTGACGCTCTTGGGTCAGGGCTGCGTGAAGCAGGGCGATTAAAGTGCAGAGCACAGTTAGCAGACAGCATTCAAAAAACATCAAGGATGTTTATTTTATTTTAATAAGAATACACGTGTTTAGTTTTATTTTAATGAAAATGCCCGTGCATTCTGACTCACAAGGGGATAGGCGGCCCCTCCGAGGGCACAGCGCCCTGACAGTCGCTGATGGGGCGAGCGGATGTGCTGGTCAGCACCCAGCTAAGGCGTGAAGGGCCGGAAAGGAGGCCTGCGCCCCTCACCACCCCAGGCGCCCGGACGCAGGAGGCCCAGCTGCAGGCAAGATCACACAGGCCCGAGGCCAGAGTCACACACGGCTCCGCACGCTCAAAGCACCAACGACGGCTCCCACATTCCCCGGACAACAAGCCAAAGCCGGGGGGGTGGGGGGTGGGGGTGGGGGTGGCACTGCTTGGGAAATTCTCGCACATGATGCCAAAGACGAAATTGAAAGTGTGAGAGAAGTTCCAAAGAGAAGAAAAACACCAGGAGCCTCTGTGGAAAGTTTTTATGTTTTGCTGAAGTTTTGAATTGTTTTTTTTTTGTGATCAGTTTAGGTGAAGATTGGTGATACTGACTCAAGTTTTTTGCCAGTAGCAGATTACCAAATATGGAGTGTCGGTATCCAGACAAAAGGAACAGAAGGGGACACAGTGACAGAGAGGAGGAGGGAGGGAGGGGGAGAGAGAGAGAGAGAGGCAGACAGAGCCTAGGCTCAGGACAAGGACTACTTTCCCGTCTCCCTCTTGAGCTGTGGCCGAGACAGTGCTGTACGGAAATCTCTCCTTACCTCCCACAGTCCAGACTCTCGGATTCCTCTTCACTCATCCTACTTCCTCCTATCCTTTGACTCTTTTCCAAGCCTGATTTCTTATGTTGGCTCTGACATTTCATTTATGTTTTGTTCATTAATAGAAAAAAACGATCTGTCCAGCTTGGCAGAGCAACTGAAAATCAGCACTGTGCTGTGCTCTCTTCCCTCAGAGACACAGCACAGCTAAGGCGTTACATAGAAAGAGAAATTCAATAATTAGTTTAAAAGTTCATTCCCAGTGGAAGGAATAGGATAGAGATTTCTTTTCCTATTTTTATTCTTCAAAAAGAGGCTTAAGCAATATTCCTCAGAATGTTACCCCAGCCCCTGGCAGCAGGCCCTGGAAACGCACAGACACACGGAAGTGTGCACTGTTACAGGGCCTCAGGTTGTTCACGTCCCAAAGTCCTGGTCGTGACCCCAGCCCGACTTCCACCCGAGCTCCCCTTTCCCCACCTGTGCCCTCTTGCTGGGCAGCAGCTCCCACCTCTTGCTGCGGTCTCGGTCGTGCCCCTCCAGCCCCACACACTGCAGGGAGCGAGCTCCAGGCCAGGCCTTGAGCTGCCTTCTCCGTGGGGCTGAGGACAGCGAGTGGCCGAAGCTGTGAGCCCCACTGAGGTGGTGACCTCCGCCATTCCCCTCAGCTCCAAGTGCGAGCCACGTGAATCCTTCTGCTTAAAACAGAGTGGATTTCTTACTAGGCGGAACTGAACTTGGTAATTTAAGAAGCCTCAGAGTTTCCTCTTAGGAGGGGAAAGGAAAGAAGGGAAGGAAAAAAATTGAAAGTGAGAAGCAAAATGGAAACAAAGCTTATGTGTGGTGGGGAAGGATTGCAGGGAGGGCAGGGGAAGGGGAAAACAGAAGGAGAAGGGAGAACCGAGAGAGATCATGCACAGTACAATTCTCAGCGATGAGTGCGATCATAGGGTATACCTAACTGTAACAATAAGCTCCATAAAAATAGAAAAAACATATAAAGAAGTTCCCTCTTTGGAAGAGATGTACACAAGGTGGCCCCGGTCACCTGGAGAACAGAGCCCAGGGACACTGGCAGCCACGTGGGACGGACACGACCTGGATACACTGGGCTTCGAGGGGACCTCAGCTGGTGTGGGCTGTGCTCCTGGCCCTGGGGAAGTGAGTCACACAGGAGAAGAAGTAGATGCCACCCAAAAAGAAAAAAAACAGAATTCAAAATCTCAAGCAAAATATATAGGATCTGATCAAGGATTCCTAAATTGTCCAGGCTTGGCCTTCGCTGACCAAAATCCAGTTTATTTGGGGAGTAATGGAGTTGAGAAGAATATATGCTAGTCTGGTTTCCTATCCTAAAGTTAGAAAGTAAAGTGAGGGTGGGGAGGAATAAAAGAGCCCAGGAAGAGAGGAGGGAAGAGACCAGGAGGCCCAGCTCCTGGCATCTCCTCCACCTGGTCAGAGGCGGCCCCTGCACCTCACTCTGCAAGGTGGCGTTTCTGCCCTGGGCCGACCGCCCCTGGATGTCCTGTCCCCCAAGTCCCGAGTTGGGCCCACACGGGCGTCTCCCCCGAGGAGCCAGGAGGACTCGGCGTGGGCCAGACCGGCATGTCCCATGGGAAGGGAAGCTGCCTCTCAGGTGAAGTGGAAGATGTATGCATCTCGGAGGACACAGCGCGGACCCAGGGGGAGCTCAGGCCACAGCCAATCCCAGCTGGAGCCTGCAAGGGGCCCAGGCTGCAGAGCCCACAGGAAGAGAACGGAAGGGATAGTGACGTGCTCCTGACCTACATCCACTCGGCCTGGGCAGCAGCACATCCTGCCGCCAGGGACTGGGGCACAGAGAGGACTTGTTTAAAAGAACAAGAAAAATATGATTTTGGATGGGTGGACTATGAATAAAAGCTTGTACCTAATAAATGTAACCAAGGGTCCATCACTTACTCTGCAAACCCAGGACGCCAGGCAGACACCCGCTGTGGTTGCTCTGCAGAGTGCACTTTGACCTCTCTGGGGACTGAAGAGCTGAGCCTGCCCTCTGGCCAGCCGGACCCAGGGCCGCCATGCCGAGCCCAGGTGGCTCAGCCATTGGCCCAGGGGGAGGCTGGGGTTCACCGCGGGCCCTGGAAGCATCCCCAGGATCCTCACCCCTGGCCCCCTGCACAACGACCTGAAAAATTTAAGGAGAAGTTCCTCCCAGGTGGGCTGCGATTGCTCAGTTCCAAATGCCAAGAGCAAGGGCTGACTGGGGGCCCAGGACTTTGCTGGGATCCGGGCCCACAAGGTCCGGCCGGCAGCAGGTGGAGGCGGCTATTGGGTTGTGGGATGGTTTATGGGATCTATTTAATATTGTGACAGAATGTCCGTCCCTTAAAAAGACACCATCTGATTCACTCATGGGAAGAGGGCAGGGCTGTCCAGAACAGGCCCAATAGCTTCCCAATTCCCTTTAAAGCAGCCTGGACATTTTGTAACATTTAACCAGCCACTTTAGGGTTGGTGCTGTTTCATTTTCGTAAGTGCACTTCCAGTCTATCCCCCATTTTCTTTAATAATTATACATCATTTATGATCTGACTCTGCTCATCATCTGGAAATGTGATGAACTGTACTAGAAAGGATGTTTCTCATTTCATCCTCAAAGGCTTCTTGTGTTACCCAGTGTTGACAGACTGTAAGTCTATCCATTTCTTTCCATCGAGAGCATTATTCTTCCCTTGTTGAGGACAACTTTTTTCCCTTTCTTGTGTACAACAAAATCCTTTCTGAAATAAGTCACAGCTGTTGTACAAATTCATATTTCTATACTGATAGGAAGCAGTCAGATATTTCAATTATTCTGTTTTGTTTAAAAGTAAGTTAACAGTTCAGTTCACTCTGTAGAAGGCAGTGATGAAAGAATTGTGCAGGAATGTGTTTCTCTCGCTGAGTGTCTGTGATTAAAAATGCTGCGGAGGCAGCACAGATAGACTTGAAAGAGTTATGGGCAGGCCGATGGGACAGTCACCCAGGGAGTCGTGAACTCTCAGAGCACTGACTGGCTTCTGATCTCATGGCCAATACCAGCCATGTGGCGAACAGAGTTCGCTGCTAAGTGTATGAGCCCTGGCATGACTTCCTTTCCTGGAGGACGTCATGAAGCCGCAGGATTGAAGGTTACAGAATTGTACCTAACAAGATCTGTTTTGACACCAGGTTCCACTAAAAGCTGACCACTCTCCTCATAGCTTTGTTCCTTACTCAGGGCTGCACTGACTTTCTTTTCTGAAAACTTGGAAAGTGTTAGAAAAATAAGCGCATTGTGCTCTTTTTTTACTTCATTCTTCCCACTAGCAACTCATCTTTTACTTAATCTTATGAAATAGTGGTTGAAAACTTAGGCCTGAGGTTAAACTGGTCAGAATTGGAGTCTGACTGTTGTAAACCCTCTGGAAGTAGCCTCCCCACTTAACTGCTGTCTAGCTAGAGTGAGTCAGACTTTTCTAAACCTTAGCTTATTCTTTCTTCTGTACAAAGGGGATAAAATTGTCCACTTCATAGGGTTTTGGGTGACCTTAAGGAAAATAGTCCATATTTAATACCTGGCATCTAATAGTTCAGATATCAAAACTCCCAAATAGCTATGGGAGATATTTGATTGTAGCTTAAGTTACAATCAAATACAGTAAATACTTGGTTCCAGCTTTTGCCAGTTTGTATGACTTAAGACTGCTTCAAATGAACTTAAGGAAAACACTTCATTAATCATAATTCAGAATATAGAAAGCCAGTTTTCCCAGCACCATTTATTAAAGAGGCTGTCCTTCCTCCAGTGAGGGTGTCTGGCTCCTTTGTCGAAGATGAGATGGCTGAGTGTGTCTGGCGTTGTTTCTGCATCTTCTAGTCTGTTCCACTGGTCCTCGGGTCTGTTTTTCTGCTAGTGCCATGCTGTTTTTATCACAGTGGCTCCGTAGAAGGACAGGATGGCACGGATCTCAGGGAGACTGGAAGAGGAGCTTCCGGAGCTACAGAATTCTGCCTTTTGTCCCTCTCTGCTCCCTGTCTCTTCTCTTTCTCTGGATCACATGGCAGCAGTGGTGGCCATTAACATCTCCCAGAGGTTATACAGTTCGCTTTCCTGTTTATGTGCCAAACCCAGCCCCCGGAGAGAGGCTTCACTGGTCCCCTGTGGGGCTCAAGAGCCACCGCTGCCTAGCACCTGAGACCAGTCATGCTGGTGGAAGGGGCCACAGAGGTTAGGAAGGAACAGCTCGGCTTCCTGGAAAGGGGTTTCCAGGTGGCCAGGAAAACCACCAGCCCTCCCTCCCCCCCGAGCCTCCTCCATCAGACCTGCGCACTCGGAATGGGGAGCCTCCCTCTCCTCCAGCAGTTCCTGCACATTCTGCATCATTGCCACCTCCATTCTTCTCCGGGCCCCTGGCCCTCGGCAGTTGTAGCCTCTGCACCTTCTCAGAGGTGCTCACCCAATCTCCATGCCTTTTCCTCTCCTCGTCCAGATGGATTATAAAATCTGAGCACTTCAAAGTGAGTTTAGAAAACAGGACACACACACTTCAAAGATGTGAAAATTAAAGTCCAGATAGGTGAAGTCCTCAGCTAGTATCACACAGCAGATTAACAACCCAGGACCCAAAGCCCAGTCTTAGTACCAGTGGACAAGTCCTCTTGGTTTTGAGGTAAGCTGGATATCACTCAGCTGGTCCCTCTCATAACCCGCCACATTCAGGTTGTTTGGGGTCTGGTGCGGCCTCCTCGACCCCTCTTAATGGCAAGTGTTGGTAGGGTCCTGCTTCAGGGAAGCCAAGTGCTTTGGTGCATACTGGTTTGTCTGTTTTTAAAATAATGAGGCAGCTGAAAGTCCTCAGATATGTGTTCAGTGAATGCAAAATGAGACACAAAGTGAAACATCATGCTGTTTTCTTCTTATAAGACACCATTTTTCTAAACTAGTGGGAAAATTCTCTTCCAAACATTTACCCTAAACATTTGTTGAGTGATATCTGATAATTTATAGTACATGGCATTACCAAGGCTTTCATAATGCAAAGTATGTTTAAACTAAAGCATCACATCAGCATAATGTAAATAATTAACATATGTAAACATTCATATTCTCGCTTTAAATACAGAGACTATAAGAATCTATCATTGGGAAGAAAAAGTAGGCATGGCACAGTATTTAATTTTTAGGAGTTATTAAAAAAGAAATATATATATATATATATATGGCTTGAATTAATACATATATGTTCACTAATTCTGATAGCATTTTATCACCAGAATATTGCACATGGGGCCATTTATACTTCAGGAAATAATTACACAACTTGTATTAATCAAATAATGCTAAAGGGGTTTTGATAGATGGCCCCTTCACTTCACAGAGGCAAATGAAAGGTAATTACTTAGTAAGCCTTTTATTACCAAAAGGAAAGAGCCAGGCACTTAGTAACAAACCAGGAATTTCACAGGAGCTTATCAGTGAGCGTCCAAGGTCACTTGCACAAGTGACAGCTGTAAATCCTGTATGAAGCGGCCCAGAATTCCACCAAGGCTGTGTTAAGAAGTACATTCACGCAATATTTATACTTCAAGCCACCTGCATCCAAACTTGTGTACCTACGTACCCAAAAGATTGACAAATAAAAGAAGCGAAAGCAAATCATCCTGCCTACGCTTCTCTTCATTTCTGAAGGTTTCTGGGGTGGGAGGGGAATTGGAGGGGACACAAGTATCCAGAGTGGAGTCAGAAGCTGCATACTGGACTTGGTGGCTTAGCAGCCCAGAAATCCTTAAGCCATAGCTGTAGGGCCCCTCGGGGGTTTGAGAGACAGGACCTGCTTTTGAGGTGGGAAGAGTAGGATTCCATCTGGCAAGCTGCTTCCCCTGCATGCCCTCGACCTGTCTAAACACCCCCCAGGGATCCATTTCATCCACAAAGCACTCCCAACAGCTCCTGCCATTGGAGGCCCTGCTATTTTTAGACAGCAGTCCTAAAATGAGGAACCCATATAAACCCCCATCTTTAGGACCAAAATGGTTGGTGTTGTATGGGTCATAGCTTTTCCTTGACCTGTAGCTTTCATTCAGGCTCTACAAATGATCCAAGTCTATTTCGATGCAGACCATATTATCATCTCATAGAAGAGCATTTTTCCCTTTAGCCTTCTAGAATGTATTTCATATGCTCCAGACTTCGACTTACTGCGTCTCATAAATTTCAGTATTTATTACTATCTTAAACGTCTGGAGAACATTTTGACTGAAGAATCCAACTAAACAATTATTTTTCATAAGCGTTAAGACTTCTATTTTTGCAAATGTGTGTGTGCATGTGTGTGGATTTCTAGTTCCCTAAAACGCATGAGCAGAACCCAAGCACTGTCAGCAGTTGTCTGAGGCACTGAAAGGTGTGCTTGTCTGCAAAACATAGAGAGGAGGGCCGCAGCCACTAATTTACAAGAAGCACACAATTTCCCTTATTTAGTGGCTCCCTGGCCTGGGTCGGATAACTTCCAGACACTCATCACCGACACAGATGGATCAGGAGTGGTGGCAGCAAGATTATTCAATTTCAGTGTTCCATAATTCTTCTCCTTTTTTTATCCAACTACCCAGAAGCAAAAAAAAAAAGAAAGAAAAGGAAAAAATATACTTCACTTTTGTGTCCTTCTCAGCCCTTGAAGTTGTGCTATATTAGAAATTGTATTGCATTTCCTTTTTATACTTCAACAGGAAATGCAACACAATTACTCAAAACATTCACATAATCAGAAACACTAAAATTTGAACATATCTGTGCTGGAGTTTTTCTTTTTTCTTTTTCTTTTTTTTTTTCTTTGGTACCAGGGATCGAACTCAGGTCCTTGCGCTTGCGAGGCAGGTGGCAGAATCACTGAGCTAAATCCCTGGCCATAGAGTTTTTCCATTTCCTCAGCTCTGTTCTCTCTTGTGCTGTTCTCCTAGGTTTGCCTTTGGGGTCCAAGCAGGCATGGCTGCAGGTTACTAGACCTAGACCCGCGGCGGCTCCGCTCCTTCAGCCTAAGCGACAGGTTCCCAGCTGAGCAGCTCTGTGAGCAGTGATAAAGATGTGGTGGGGTTTCCTGGGAATGTTGCGAGACTTTCCTCTCCTGCTGGCTTCTCACCAGGAGTGTGTGAGGAGATTCGGCCACTTTCCACAGCGGAGAGTCCTGGAGTCACTGGGTCACATGGTTGATCCTTTGCAGAATCTCAAATCAGGAACAAAAAGAGCCGATAGAGGGAGGGAAACTGAGCCCTGATAACATCTGAGTCAACAGTGCATACATGTGAGCTGGTCTTTGTTTTGAATTTTCTGATCTGATGAGAAATGTGTTTGTCCTATGAAGCCTCTTAGGTTGTCTGCCATTTACAATCCACGCTGACTGATACACTATGCTTAGCTACAGTTGGGTCC
Source organism: Heterocephalus glaber (assembly GCF_053883595.1). NCBI lineage: Eukaryota > Metazoa > Chordata > Mammalia > Rodentia > Bathyergidae > Heterocephalus > Heterocephalus glaber. The sequence goes on along the minus strand of NW_028258347.1, from coordinate 3,945,674 downwards.
TACAGTACCGGCTAAAGTGTTTTCCAAATATACAACTTCCAGGAAATTCCTTATCAAAATAAATTTTCACATTCAAGAATATTTAGGGGGTGCTGAGTACCACACGGTCATACCTCGGTAGCCATCCTCAACTTGTTTAGAACTCAAGACTAAGGTCAAAACCAAAAGCACCAAATGCATTTTCCCCCATGAAAATGAAGTAATTAGACATAATTCATGAAAATTCCCAGAGCTCTCACATTTTGCTGGGCCAATATAAGCCATTTAGGCTCAGCAGCATCAACCTTAATCTCTTTGCAGCCCATGAATAGCACTGAAAAGCACAAAAGCACAAGGCAGCAGCTGAGAACACGCAGGTCCAGCCACCCTGAGATGCCCAGGTGCGGGCGCCAGAGCCCTCCTCATGGATGGCAGCGAACAGCAAATGGAGCGAATCAGATTGAGAAGCTTCCACTCAGCAAAGAAAATGACCCACAGAGTGAGGAATGGGGAAACATTTGCCAGCTATGTTTCAGACAGGGCTGACATCTAAAATATATAACGAACTCAAGATGATTAGACCTCCCCAAATAAAAGACCCAATAAAACATCAGCGACTCAAATGAAGACACCTTTCAGAAGAAGTGCAAATGGCCAATAAATACATTTTTTAAAAGTTCACTAAGATTTCATGTTATCCCTGAAAGAATGGCCATCATCAAGAAATCAAATAATAACAACTGCTGGTGAGGCTGCCAGTACATTGTTGGTGGGAATGTACATTAGTACAACCACTATGGAAATCAGTGTGGAGAGTACTCAAAAACTAAAATTAGAAATTCCTTCCTACCTAGGTATTTTCCTTCTAGGTATCTTTCTGAGTTAAAGTTATATTATAGTGATCCATGCACACCCATGTTTATAGCTGCACAATTCACACTAGCTAAGTCACGGAAATGGCCTATATGTCCATCAACAGATGAATAGATAAATGTGATATTTATTCACAATGGAGTACTACTCTGCCACAAAGAAGGATAAACTTGAGTAATTTGTAGGAAAAGAAATGCACCTTGAGACCATAATGTTGAATGAAATAAATCAGACCCACGAGCTTAAAGAGTCACGTTTTCTTTTCTATGAGAAGCCCAAAGTATAAATAATTTAAAGAGTAAAATCAAGACTGTAATAGGAAACAGGGAGGTGGATCTGTTGCAAATGGGAAGAGGACCTAGAAGTGGAGGGGCTGAGGACAGAGGGAAGGAAAATAAACGAAGGGAAGAGGTGTGAGGTCCGCGCACGAACTCCCTAGATGAAGGTCATCATGTGCTGCAAACATGGACGAAAACATAAAATAAAAACAATGTACTTTATGCTCCCTCCAAAGGGCAACAAGCAGTAGGTGCAAGGAGTCCTGAAGCTGAGAAGTGCCGAGGTAGGGCTGGACCCTAATGCTGATCTTCAGAAGAAAGTGGTGTTTAGGGTTGTGGTGATGTCTCGTGCAGACACTGCCCTCACAGCAGAGTCCTCCTTCCTTCGCAAGGCTCTGAGCGAGCGAGCACAGGCCCTCCTCACTGCTTCGCTTAGGGCCGGGGATTGAGCTCAGTGGCTCCGTCACCTGCCTCATGGCTTCACTTCCGCGTGGGCCGCCCTGGCTCTCCTCTTCCCAGCACCCGCGTGTTCTCAGCCTTGCGGCCTGGGACAACCCTTTCTCTGGGCTGACCCCTCTTCTCGCTCCACCTCGCCCTCGCTCTTCTGCATGCTCTCTGGAGCTGTGAGGCACCTTTGCTCATTACAGATTCTCAGTCAAGAACCCTGCTCACATTTGTTCAAGTCGAAATTTCCCGTTACCAAGTAAGTGTTGTGAGGATGACACCTGCTAACGCTCCCCTCACTGCCCCCAGTGGCCCACTCCCAGGGGCACCTCTGCTGCTGCAGGTCATCTGTAGTCTAGCATCTCTGCCCTAAAAGCCTGCACTCTGTCTTTGTGAGTGCTGGATGAAGCTCCTCCTCAGAGTTCAGATGAGACAAGGCAGCAGTGAAACTGAGGACACCATCCCGATCACTTCAGGGCAACATTGACAGGGCATGTTGTTACTGTCCTTACCGTGCTACTCAGGGAGGAGGTTAAAGTGTGTATCTTAAAGACCGGTGGGCAGATTTGCATACACTAGTTTCTAAAAAACTGGACAAAGAAAGTACTGAATCACTGTTCATTAAAGACTGTGGTTCTGACTTTTAATCTTTAAGCATCCCTTAAATTTGATAATGATAATCAAATACATAGTGATGGGAATTACATAGGACCCCGGGGCAGCTTCTAAAGTTCATATAAAATAAGCTAAAAGCCCAATAAATGGTGATGATTGCAGTCATGTCTCCATTTACATTTGAAATGTGTGTTTTACCCATACTGAAAATTCCACACAAATAAATGTCTTTTTCAAAGAGTCTCCAAAAACTTAAACCTGACCCTCGTGTACTTTTCCTCCAGGATTTTGAGCTTAACTTTCTAACCAAGCTCTGCCAACAGCAGATGAGGTGAATCCAGGAATATTTCAAAGGACCACACATCAACAATTACATTTCCAAGCGCAGGTTCTAACTCCAGGGCAGAAGGGAGTGCAAAAGCATCAAGCATGTCCCTACGCCGAGCAGGTGCAGAGGGGCTCTTATCTCCCAAGTAGCTGGAAGTCTGTCCCAAGTGCAGGATTATTCCAAAAGGCCCAAGCTCCTCCTCACTAACCACACATGAGAGTGACCTGCTCCGGAAAGTGCTGGGAAAATCTCACCAGCTGCACGTGACACTTCCCTTCTCTCTCCCGGTCCAGATCCACTTTCCAAACTTCAATTGAAACCTGTGCGTTTCAGATAAAACTCCCCAAGGAGTGGCACAGTTTCCCACTTGGCTTTGCCCAACACCACCCATGATGACTTCTGTGATGACCGTGAAAGACAGACCTCACACAGTCTTAGAGTACGGTAAGAGAGCGAGGGCCTGTCTGGTGCAATACTACTCAGGCATCCTGCAGAGGACAACCTGCCTTGCTGTGCCAAACCTGTCCAGCTAGCAGAGACTTGGCCCTGGTAACCTTCTCTAATTAACTTCAAAGTTTTCAAGCCCTTCTTGGACTTGAGGGCCCTCTAGTTTCATTTATCAGAAAGAGCCCCACAAAACCCCAGCCAAGGAGCAATAGAGTAGGATGAGGGGCCAGAGAGGTGTCGGTGTGGGAAAGAGCACCCAGAGGGCCAATGGGAAGGGTGGGGGGAGGGGAACCCCCAAGGAGCAGGCCTCTGGGACAGAGAAGAGGAGATCTTGAGTGAGTAGAAATTGGCTCCTAGGAATGGAAGGTGGGAGGTCTCCTGCGGAAAAGATGTTCTCCCATTCCATGGGGACTTGTGCAGTTGTTTAGCCTGAAGTAAGTACTTCCAGTGGTGGATTAGATGCCTCATCCTTCCAAAATTAAGATCAGATTAAGGAGATTTTCTAACAAGGTTAAAAATAAACATTGCATACTGTGTTGTGGCTTGTATCTAGATGCGCCCCCAAACCCTCATGCAGTAATAGGTGGAGCTTTTCAGAGGTGGCTGGATTTACTGTGTGTGAATGTGGATTAAGGGTGTGGCTAATGGAAGCCCCACTCTGGGGTAGGGGGCACCAGTCACTAGGCTTGTCACCTGGATGAAATATAAAGGGACAGAAAGAAGGCAGGCTTGCTGCTGCTGCTGCTTGCTGCCTCGCTGGCTCCTGCCTGCTTGCCATGGACTGTTTCTCCTCTGCGGTGCCCCTCTGCCATGCCACCCTGCCTCAGAGCCAGCTGACTGTAGACTGAAACCTCTACAGATTGTGAGCTAAATAAACCCCTCCTCCTTTAACTTGCGAATGTTGGGTATTTTGGCTCAGCAATGGAAAAACTAAGACATTGAGGTAGAAGAGAAGAAATAAAGATAGGTAGAAAGGAGACAAGGAGACTTTAATTTTAAAATTGTATCTTTAAGGAAATTGCAGCTTCAAGACCCAAAGTCACCCAAAGTAATAATGCCTTTTTCACCCCAAACCTATTTTTCCCTTTTAAGCTTCACACTATTAAATATTTAAGAGTCTTGAAGATATAATGTCTGTAAGTCAAGCCTGTGCTTTGCTTCTAGTATTGTACAGATTTACAAATTTCAAACTTTAAACCCAGGCCCCCAGACCATGGAGCCCTTCAGCCCTGAGCACCCACATGCCTTTCTAAGTGTGCATTTCTTTGATTCAGCATGATACATCCTGCCTTTCCTGGATGGGTTGGTTACAGGCCAGAACTTTCTCTCACCTATTCTGGTGATGTACAGTCCAGCAGATTCAGGAATAAAGGTTTTCTTCTGTTGATTGAATGAATGGTTATTTTAAAGGGTATAAAATGTAAATCACCTTCTATAATATGCAGTATGCAGATACCAAGTACGGTGGAGTGGTACCTCGGTTCACAGACACTTTTGTTTATGAAAAATTTGGCTCATAAAAGCATTTGGCAAAGTTTGTTTTTGTTTGCAAACTCTACATCAGGTGACAAACATGACTGCAGCTATCTTTCCTGCACAAACACAAATGTGGCCATCTTTTCCAGAACTGTGGAACAAATTAAGCTTGTGACCCCAGGTACCACTGTACAGATACAACTCCAGCTATAAAAAGCTTAGTGAATGGCAGATTTCTCTTAGAAGAGACCGAGATTCTGTACACAGGCGCACACTCTACTGCCAACGCTGACAGAGCCTCCACAGTAGTCTCCTATTGCCTCTTGGTCCAGAGAGAGTTGTGACCATTAAGACAGGGAGTGCTACTATTAATCTTTCATTGTAACATGGGAACAAAGAGCAAAATATTTGTACTTCTGCACATTCAAGCCTGGGTTCTGTGGTGTTAAAGACTTCACTGTCTTACCCGGGGTTGGGCCATGTCACCACCACTGCTTCTTAGCCCAAGTTGGTACCACTGAACCTGGCTCGCCTAGATGAGGATATGGATGAATTAACACTAACAGAGCTTCACATTAGGGTTAATTAAATGTAGAAATAAAAATGGGCCCAGTGTAAGACAGACCAAATTTCTTCAGTAAAATCTTTATTCAATTAAATTTTTAAATATATAAAAAGAGCTAGAAAGCAAAATCACCAAAGTCCTAACAATACTGGGGAAAGGATAAGAAATGCCAGTAAGCGCGCGCACACACACACACACACACACACACACATTAAATGAAGGCAACAAAGGACACAAATGCAAAAAAAAGCAGGCGTGGAGAAATTCAAATTTCAAGATCTGAAACCACAATCAGCTAGAAAATATACAAATGAAAACTAGGAAATTAAGAAAACAAGAATAATGGTTTGCTTCTTAAATATGAGAAGAAACCAATAATAAATAGAAGAACAACAAGCCTGATGTTATGTGAAGTAGAGGAGAGAGATTTAGGTCAGCTAAATAAATGGCTTATGGTTCAGTAGAGAAACCAGAAACAATACCAATCTTTGTATTTAAATGAAAAGCAAATTGCAGTTAAAAAAAATCAGTGTTACATTTCTAAAAGGAGTAAGTGCACTTATAAAACACCTAGTTTCTGCTGTCCCGGGTGCTCTTGTTTAAACCAGCAGCCAGGGCTGCAGCTGGACCCTGCAGCTGCTGTGATTGCTTTAGTGGGGACACCAGGAGCCCTCTCCAAGGGGAAACGGCAGGCACAGCAGGACCACAGCCGCAGGAAGAAGGGCAGCCTTAAAGGTGGGCAGTGACCCCATGCCAGCCACCTGCCTCTCCTCCCGGACATCTGCCACCCGACAAGTGCCCACAAACAGCCCTGGGCTGAGGCCGCCTGCCGCTGGCCTCCTGTCCCCACCCCTGCCTGTCCTCGCCCCTGCCCGTCCTCCCCATGCACGAGTCTTGGATGCAGGAAAAGGAACCCAGGCATATAAAAACAGTTAACAAAACAACAACTAAAGGAGTTTCATCCCCAAATCCTTCTAAGATCTCTTTGCTTTGCTACCAGCATAACAGAGAAGGGTAAATAAAATATCACCTCTCCCTCCAGGAAAGAAAATGTCACCTGCCTCAGGACAGGACCAGGGATGCCTTGGTGGTATGAAGGAGACACCCACACAGCCCCCGGGATGGCAGGACACGCTGAAAAAGCTGGGTTTCCAGTGAAGCTGGGGAGAAAGGATTTGTCACCAAATGGCTGCTCCACTTGGAGATTGAAAGGCCCGTGAATCAAAGCTGTGAACCGACATTGTGCAATGGTCAAAACCAGTCGTGTGGCTCCTAATTACACAGAGATTCTCCATGGCTCATAACAAACGCTCTGCCTGGAACCAGGTTTCCTCTTGAACGGAAACTCGATTAATTGAATGTCTGGATGGAATCTTCGTCCTACATTGGAGAATGGATTCAAGAGGTCTGCTCTAATTCCACACGGAGGGACCCTCATCCCTATGTTCCAGGCCCCGTCACTGCAGATTCTCCTCACCACCTGTCTCTGATGCAGCAGTCATCAGCCCACGAAGCAAGGCGCCTGTGCACACGTTACACGCCCAGCCGTGACGGGCTGACACACTCTACACCTGAGAGCTCTCATCTGTGCGGGACACGGGTGAGCTTGGGGCCTGGGCTCACAGCAGGAGGAATCTCCATAATGGCATTGTGGACAGAAGTTCACCTTGCAGTACACCGTTCTAGACCAGAGAGCACCATGGAAAGCACACATTCCCTCATTAACTCCCACAGGAACAGCCTACGACTTACCCAAACCCACTACCTGACCACAGGTACTCTGACAGAAGCTGAGAAGTTTCATCAGTCTGCTGGGTTGTTTTCTTACCCCTCACCCGGCAGCACACACTCACGGGGTGCCCACTTTGTGTCAGCGTTGGTCTCAGAGCTGCAGACATGGTGGTGAACAAAAGCAACCAACCCCTGCCTGGCCCTGACACCAGGAGGGCAGCAGCGGGTAGCCCTGCACTGTGAAAGGCAAGGGAGGTCCAGTGAGATGAGAAAGGCAGTACTAATTCACAGGAGTTTAAAGTCCAGGGCATCTCTGAGGAAGTGGCCCGGAGCGCACAGGATGGAAGGAGGCTCAGGTAGCACCGTTCCGGGACCAGGCGACGGCACACAGCCCTCTGAGCCGGGAAGCCAGTGTGTCCGGGCCAGCGAGACTGGAGACCTGGCACAGAGGGGAGAGGGAGGGGCTCAGGCACCGGGACGTAGGCAGGAGCCAGGGCAGGCCTTGGTAAGTACCATGAAAATACCCAGGTTAAAAGAAGACGAGGAAGATAGCCAGGTGAGAGGCTGGGATTTTTCATGTAATAAGAACTGCAGGGCTCAGGTGCCAACTCAGGACTGGTAGATAACTGTGGCAGTAAGAATGGGGATGCGGAAGGCTTGTACCCACCTGGCGACCCCAGGAAGAGCCAGCGATGCCATGAGCGAGGGAGCGGAAGCGCTGACAGACGTGGGGTCACCAGGCAGGCCTCGGGAGACACCTGGGCACCGCTGCTCCACCCTGCTCAGGGCTCCTCCAACCAATGGCTGCGTCTCTCAGCTCTTGGGAGACAGAAGGGGACAGTAAAGGAAACAGGAGCTTCCAAGCTGGCTCAGCGGAGAATTTGGAAACAGCCCACTGGGCTTGATACCGGACCTAACATGAGAAGGTGAAAATAATCAGTTCAGTCGAGACTTGCATTTCTGATAGTGAACACTAGGCATTCGCAGCCAGCACTCGTAGCGGAGCAAGCCTGGAGACACTGGCAGTGACGGGACCTTCCCCAAGGGTGACTTCCTCAGTGAATAAACTTTAAAAAATATGAAAACGACAGGAGAAAAGTCATACCTGCCTTCACTTCAGTTGTGGGTAAACGGAAAACAAATTGTTGTGAAAATAAAGATTTTCACTGGGGAAATCCCAGCCACAGTCGGGTTCTCACGCAGCTTGGTTTGGGAATTGACATCAACACGTGAGTGAGACAGCAAGCCCACAGCAGCGGTGTCTGGAGGAACGCGCTAAAGCCAGATCTCACAGGGTCTACAGACAGAATTGCACAGAACATACTAGTTCAAAACAAAATCACCAAACGCATGAAGAAAACAGGCCACAAATAGCACGGGCACGGCCTCGGGTCAGCGTGGGCAGGCCCTGAGGGCTCACCCAGTGTAACAGTTCTGCAGGTTAGAGCGGATACAGTGAGCTCCAGAGAGGACGGAGAATAAGGCACACTGGAGAGCACGTGGACTCAGCACTTACCAACACGCAGGGCTAGGAAGGCCAGTGTATCAGTCAGCTTTGTGTTGTTTACCGGAGTCCCTATGGTAGTTAACTTACACCAAATGAAGGTTTATTCAGGTCCTGGAGATGTTGCTCCAGGCCATTGATTGGGGTCCCTGAGGAGGGCATCCATGGTGACAGTGAGCCCCCATCACAGAAGGAGACCGAGACCTGAGGCCCCCGACCCCTTTCCAGGGTGAATCCCAAAGACCCTGCCTCTTACAGGTGCACAGCACCTCCCAACACACCCTGCTGTGAGCGGGTACTCAGCACCTGGACTGGGGGTCTTACCCAAAGTCACACCAGCTCTCATCTCATAGTGGTACAATGGCATGCACAGAGATGTAACAAAGCTGACAGAAAAGAACACTGAACAGTGTTAGATAACATGGAAAACAGCTAAAATAAAGTTCTAGATTTGAAAACTACAGAATTACCATAAAATACATAGAATTGTGAATAACCTTGCAACAATTTAAATATCCTTATCAGTGTTTTAATATTTTTCCAGATACTATGTCGTAGCCTTAATATTTTGGGTTTGTATCATTACCCAAAATATTGGATTTTTATAGACAGAGAAAGATCACATTTTATACAACAAAAGTTTAAAAATGGATAAAGATTAGAAAGAAGCAAATACTATTTTCAGGTTATTTTTAGGTTCAGTGATTATCTACCTTGAAAACACAAAATTCCAAATGGACAGATTATTTATTAATAGAATGAATGGAAATTTTAAGCAAGATTGACATATAATTATACAGAAGGCTTCACTGTATTTCTTTATATCAAAGACAAAGTGCTAGACAAGACATTTTCAAAACTATTTGCAAAAGCAATTGAAAGCTAAAAGCACCTAGAAATAAATATATCAAGTGAGTGCAACACTATTTAGGAGGAATTTATCAGATCTTTGAAAGAGATTTTACTGGAGGTCCAGATAATGGCAACCTATGCAGCATGGTCATAGGACGAGACATAATAGCTTAGAGATCAGCTGCAGGTCTGTTTAAATTAATCTATAAATTCGTGTAAAATCCAGTGAAAATGCCACAGGATTGTTTTTATCAATGTTCAGTTTATAAAGAAATTCAAATGGACCAAGATAAAGCAACCCTAGATGATTATCCAGAGGACACGAGAACTTAAAGCTACAATGAACAAGACAATGTGGTAGTGGAAGAGCTCTTATAGTTAAACCAAGTCAGGAAAAAAACAAAAAATCTATGGAAAAATTATTCAATGCAGAGATGCATTGTAGAAAAAGGGGGAATTGAATGGCTGTGATTCCAAACATAGTAAGAAAACTAGAGTCTCTTCATGGGGAAAAGTGGAAGTGGTTTTCTAACTCATGATACAAACAAAAACAATTCCAAATGGATTAAGGACTTGCATCTGAAAGATAAAAACTTAGCACTGTTTGAAAAATATATAGGAGAACAATTTTATAAGCCTTTGGTTAGAAAGAATTGTAGTAAGACCAAATATGTAAACTGAAAAATATTTGTACAAGTTTAAAAGAAAAAGACAACTCCAAAGAAAAATAAGCAAGGCTGGGGACAGTCATTTCCCTTGAAAGGAATTCAAGTGGCATATGTAAATATGAAAAAACAGTAAATTTTGCTAACAGTTAAATAATCACACTAACCTGATTTACAAAAATTTTAAATGTTACTCCAGGTGCTAATGAAGAATTCTCATTCACTACCGCCAGGGATATACAAGTCAAGTTCTTTGGAAATGATGGGCCTCACCTAGTAATGTTGAAATAAAATTGTATCAATTCTGTAACAAACTGCTTTTCTCCTAACGTAATTGCACAGAACAGGAATGCTCACAAAAGCATTGCTGATATTATTTAAAATTCTGCTCCCAAGCCAAAAGTCCACAGACAGGAGATCCGATGTTTAAAGAGATGATTATGCTCTGAAACATTGTAGCTCAGTACAACAAACGGAGGGGTGTACACATGAGTGTGCGTGGTTGAGTCTCGGAAGAATGACTACACCGTACGGAGTATAAAGTACGAGGAAACTAGGTAGAACTAAATGCCATATTCTTTTGGGATGTGCATGCATGCGGGAAAGTGATAAGCAAGGCAAGCGAAAGATCATCGCCAAATGTGGGATGAGGTTAGCAGCTCTGGTGGAGGAAGGCAGAGCTGGAGGAGAGGAGGGATCGGACGTCAGCTGGCTGGTGAGCTCACTGACACTGGTCTTATTGTTCTCATCCGTACACAAAGGTACCTCACATTCATTTTGGATGTACGACATATTATTTTTGATTGGGGTCCATGTATTCAATGCACTGCGTATTTTGTCAATTTTTAAATGTAAGGGCTGAAAATCCACCATACCCTCTCTCACCTGTGAAGCAGAGTAGCTCACATCTCAGGGTCCTTGCACAGCAGCAAGAGACGCATCCTTCTTTTTTGTCTTAGTGGCACTGTTGGAGAGCCCGATCGCAGGAGATTTAGAACAAACAAGGGGACAAGAATGTGTAACGCAAGGCTGAGAAGAAGAACCACTCAGCCCTCCTGCAGAAGGGGAAGCCACAACTCCCTGAGCACGTGGGAAATGTGTGAGATACTCAGGTCTCAGTGGTATCGAGGGAAAAGCACAACAGCACGCAGTCATTTTGTCTGTCTGCAGAGGCCTGAAGAAGTGTAAGGGGGAAATGTACAGTGAAATTCAGACTAAGCATAAATACCTGCACGTTGAGTAATGCTGACTATTCCAGGTTTTCTGGATCCCTGGGTCCGTCCTTTAAAATAAACTCCCCGAGGCAGCCTGCCCTGGAAAGCATGGAAGTCTGAGCAGGTCACTTGCAAGTCTGATGTTCTTGTGTGGACCTAAACTTAGCAGTGCAGGCCTTGCTTCTTAAGCATGTCTTGAAATCATTCACACATTCTAGGAGAAGCTAACCTTCTTCCAGGAAGCCTCTTAACCTCAGAAGGGAAAGCCTTTCTCTGGCTCCTACAACATCTACAAACGAGGCCAGTATTTTATGCCTTCCTTAAGAGATGTTAGTAAATGATTGCTGAGACATGTCAAAAAAATTGTATGGCGTTTCCGTCTAAAGGACAAGTAAGGTACTGCTGTGTTTGTTGTTTTTTCCCTTCTCATGAACTCTTCAACATTTCTTATGGGTATCATTCCAAAAATTATAACTGAGGAAGAAATATGTGTTGTCTCCCAAAGGGCAGTTGAACTTTGTTCAGAATGCTTAAGAAAACATCCGGTGGGATGCTTGCTGATGGAGCCATATCAGCTCATCTTCGAGATTTCCCTTCGAGAACAGTGTAACGGCTATGAATGCAAATGCCAGGAATATTTCTGCATCTCTCAGATCGCTTCTGCTGGTGGCCACAGAGCATTTCCAACCAGCTCCTGCTGCTGTTTATTCAAGAGCACGCCGGAAGCGAAAGGATAACATAAAATTCTAAGAGTCGGGGTTAGGCACAGGAACTAGAATTTTTCAGCAAATGAGAAATATATGTGTGTGTCCAATACTCCTCCATATAGAAACGTTTAAGTGTCAACAGCTAGCGAGTGGAAATGCAGAGGAAGGTTTTCATAGACAGGAGCCGAGCATGGAAGAGGTTGTTCTGCACCAGAGGAGATGAGGTCAGCCCCTCCCGCAGCGCTGTGCTTGTTCGCTCCCGGCCTCCTCAGCAGTAGCTGCAGCAAGAGGGGGAGGCCTCTTTCTCACAGAGGCAGGAGCAGGGACAGAGGTTGTCAGTGTGTGCCTACAAAGCGAAGAACTGAAAGGAGATGACTCAGTTCTGTTTTCGGATCTCTTAATCAAATTGTATGCCAGAAGTTTCATGCTTTCGGGCATTCTAAAACCAGCCTTGTTTTGTTTTTCTTCATTGAATTCATTTCAACAAATACTGCTTGAGAGCCCATTATGAGCAAGTCTTCAGTGGGCGATTAATCCAAACTTACAACAGAACCAGACCTAAATATGGATCTGAAAAATTACATATAAATCGGAAAAAATGAAATTATTCATTTATTCACAGGAACGTTACACACCCATCTCGTGGTTGGCGCTGGCCTGTGCACCTCTGATACCTGGGAACCCACGCAGAGCTCGCAGTCTAGGGAGAGTAACACTCACGTGGTCACTCACGTGGTCGCACAGACTATGAGCTGCACTGGCGAACTGCATGAGTACTCAGCCAGGCCTGCAGCAGAGTGTGCAGCAGGTGGGTGTGCACCTGGTCAGGTGTCAGAGCAGCGTCCAGGGAAGGAGGCTCCGGCCCAGGGTGAAGAGGTGTTAGCTCGGCAAGCAGCTGCAGGTAAGGGGAGTGTGAAGACAGTCCTGGGCACTGCCACTTTTTCCTATTTCGCAAGCAGGAAAGACTAAGCTTCCAGAGAGTTCTATACATATTGGCTGGAATGTGTCCGCGTGAGCTGAGGTGACTGGTGCAGACTGAGGAAGACTGAGGCGCAAACCTACTCCTCACCCAGGCTGGGGCAGCCACCAGGGAGGCGGAGGACAGGACTCTGTGTCCGGCCAGCCGCCCTCCAATCCCAGACGTCCGGACTCCTGCCCATTCTGTGGTCCTAAAGGTCAGACACGTCATCCGGCTCGCACAAATCCGTAACTGCTGGGCGCTTGCTGTCTAGGCCGCTCGGATGGATTCTGGGACCGTGCTGACCAGCCTCCCGCGGGGCCCAGCCTACCGCTTGCTGCTCCCCGCCCTCAGCCTCTCCAGCCCCGCATCATCGCATCATCCGAGCCAAGCCTAGCGCCGCTGCCTGCGCACTCCGGACCTCACGCTCTGCCCCGCCCCTCAAGAGCTCCTCCTCCCCCTTGTTCCAGTTGCTCCTTGCAGCTGCTCTTAGGCTCTCATCAGTTTCTCAGTCCTTCGTCCCGCTCCTGTGCTGTGGCTTCCTAGTGTCTGGCATGTCTGGAGCAATGAAGAACCGACTAGCTCCCGCCTTGCCTTGTTAAAGTGCAAAGGAGGAAGGGCAGTGCGAAGGAGGGTAGAAGCCAGGAGGCGCAACCCGGGGGCTCGTCGGGAGCGACCCCTCGCCCTTCCCGGTCCCCTGGTGGAGCCCTAGTCCCACGATTCACTGGGGATGGACGAGAGGCCCAAACTGGGCCAACTGATGTCCTTGCCTAGATTTCTTCTCTGGCTTTACCTGAAATCATAAGATGAAAGGAAAACGGAGGCGGAGAAGTTTGCCACAGGGAGGAGATGCTCAGAGGCAGAGGTGACCTCCAGGTCTCTGGCCAGAGCTTCCGGGCCACAGATGGAGTCCACCCATCTGCTCTGTTTCTGCTTCTTGGGGTTCAGTGCAGGGCTGAGTGGTCTGTGAGAGCAAAGTCAGCACCTCTGTCAGGGTAAATGAAGGTCTGTTCTCACGACTCAGGAGGAAGAGCAGTGGCCAGCACGGATCCGCTGGACAAGTGAATGCACGCAACAGCAGTGACGGAATGTGTTCCCAAGACAGACCAGAACTGCGGGAATAACTCCAACCTGGACATAGAGCTCCTGCCTGAGGGGTGTGAAGTTCGGCCTTGAGCCAGAAACCACCGCTGAGGGAGTGGGGAGTGTGCCTGACAGAGAAGGCTGAGCTAGAGCCCAGCCCTGCCACTATGCGCTGCTGGAAATGCCTTGAAGAGAAAGCCAGGTTTCCAAACGTACCCAGCCTTAGAAGTTGAACATTAATTCAGACCCCTAGTAACAACAGAGTTATTTCGTAGTAAGATTTGTTTCTGCCCTCAACTGTAACAGAACGTGAGGCTTGACAGACAGCGAGGCGTGCGTGGAGCAGAAAGCCACGCCTATGGATCTCTTCACCGAGCTCAGGACGTACACTGCGGATCCCACGCTGCTGTCACTGCAGGACTCACTCTGCGTCTCAGTGGGCTGCTAAACCTCTTTCAGGGGAGCTGCCTGAGCTCCCCGACACAGCTTCCAGGAGCCTGTAATTGTGCACATTGTCATCTCAGTTTCAGCACACTTTGGCTGTAAGCTCTGGGCTGGCAGGGAGTGCCTGTCAGCACGGCACTCTGTCTGGGCTTGGAAACTCCTTCCGCACAGGCCAGAGCGGGGTGCAGAGGGGTGTCGGGGGGCACAGCAGGCCACCTACCCAAGCCAGGGGCACAGACCTTCCCACGGATGAGCAGATGTGCCCACGCCTCCCTGCCACGCTTCCTCAAGACCGATTACTCCATTGCTGAGACAAAATACCCGACACCCAAAGTCAGAGGGGGATGGGTTTATTGGGCTCACAGCTCGCAGAGGTTCAGTCCGTAATCGGCTGGCTCCAAGGCGGGGCGGCAGAGGGGCAGCAGTCCATGGTGGAGGAGGAAGGCAGCAAACGCAGCAAGAGACCTTAACAGCATCTTTCTGCCCTCTTTGTCTTATCCCTCTTTGTCCACTTGGCGGGCATCACACACGCCCTCAATCCTAGTCCCCTGGGGCCCAGCCCCACCAGGAATCTATCACATGCTCTAGATTCAGCCAGCTCCATAAAGCATGAGGCTTTGGGGCCACAGCTAAGCACCCTGCATTGCACAGTATTCTCTCTGCAGTGTTTTCATGAGTTCTTTTACTAATGAGACATTCTGTTGGCTGTTACACAGCACTGGTAACCTTTTTGCTTGATGATACAGACTTCCGATGCCCCTGGGTCCTGTGGCCGCTGTGGAAGCTGGCAGTGCGGAGGCAGCAGGATGGTGACCTGCTGGGTCCACAGCTCCCTCTGCCCAGGCCACTGCCCTGCACACTCCAGGGCCAATCCTGGGGTCTCCAGCGTGCCTGGGGCGAGGGAGAGGCGGCTCTGCTCACCTCCATTCCTTCTGAATGGAACGGAAGGGAGCGAAGTGAGTCTAACCCCTGAGTACTTTCTGAGTAGTGGTATCGCCACAAATCTGTTTGAAATGTTGATTCTTAGTTCTAATTGGGTACTGGATAGCAGTAATTTAGTCAATACAAATTCTGGACAAATACTGTGATGGTGAGGACGCAAAGCAACTGGAACTCTCAAGTATTGATAGTAGAAATATAAAATGGCACAGTAACTTAGGGAACAGTTTTGTAATCTTTAACACATTCACGACACAGCCACACTTCAGCTCCTTTCTGGGCTTCCTCCCTTCCCCAGGCGGGCACTGCCCTTTTCTCTTCCTGTAGAGACATTTCCCCCCAGGCAATCTGCCCTGTCTCCACA
The DNA here is from genome assembly GCF_053883595.1 of Heterocephalus glaber. NCBI lineage: Eukaryota > Metazoa > Chordata > Mammalia > Rodentia > Bathyergidae > Heterocephalus > Heterocephalus glaber. Next base: position 3,930,208 of record NW_028258347.1, on the reverse strand, counting down.
AACGTGATTAGATAGTTGTGGATGTGCTGTGTGTGTGTTCTTTGAAATTGCTCTAGTTGCTTGTGGATGTGATTTTTAGACAGAGAAAATTCATGGCAATAAAAGGACCATCTGAACAATATTTGCTTGGTTTCTATTTCTTTCAATGTATTGTAAAAACAAAAGTGAGATTCTATTCAAAGATGAGAAATAAGAGTCAGTCACAGTCTTTACTGGAGAATTGTACTCAGGAATCTGGGTGTGCTTCCATGAAGAATCTAAGCAAACTTCTCCTCTATGTGACTGGAGTCACCTCAAAGGCTCCACATCAGTCAGTGCACAGCCTGAATCGCACATGCATAAGGCACATAAATAGAAAAAAATACAAATCCTTGGATAAAATTATGCTGGGCTCCAACAAACAGAGAATAAGCTTGTGTTAACTGCTGACCCACTTTATCTTTATCTTTATCATCTTTATCTTATCTACTCCTGACCTGCTTTATCGAAATCACATGTATTCCAAGGGGCTAAAATTGGTCCTTGAGAAGTGAAAACTGTTAGCTTTGGAATGGTTTGTAGTTGCACATAAACAGACATATGTTACTTCTTTGATATTCAGATTTCACAGGGAAAGGAAGAAGCAACTAAGGGAAAGACAAAGGTAAGGCTGAGAAGCAATAATGTACACTGAAATTTATGATGAGTTGGTGAAACTATTAAAATTTATTTCTCCACCCATCATCACCCCTGTTCTGCAGTTTGGCTTTCATACACAGAACATTAAAGAGTTGTGGCATTTCTATGGCCAGGCGATATGTGCTGTTTCTCAGTTGGAAGAAGACTGCGGATATGAAATTCAAAATGACATTTCCCAATGATCCATTTGATTGAACGCAACTTGACCTCTGTGTTGGCCTAAGAAAACACCCAATGGTTAGGCTGTGTTCCTGCAGAATTTGCGAGCACTTGTAATTGGTAAGAACCATAATTTCCATGTCTCCCCGACTTCCAAACCCAAGTCCAGCACCGGCCTTTTCTGAACCCTGAACAGAGCGCAGGCTCGGGGTGGGCAGCAGGGGCCTGCTCGGGTGTGCACAGACCCTGCTTCACTGTACTGTTGCTCCCCATGTGGCCCCTTTCCCGGTGAGACGCTGGTCAGGAGGGCAGTGGGCCCATCCCCAGCTCCAGGCCCTGCTGGATCCAGGTGCCAGCCAGCGCTGGATGCTCTGGGTGGGAAGTTCAGAACAGTTTTTCCCTCTTCCTCACCTCGCTCCTCTTCCTGCCTCCATGTCCAGCAATGACACCAGGATGCACCGGCTGCGAGCTAGAACCCTGGATGCGGAGCCTGCCCTTCCCGCTCTCTGCACCCTGCTGATGCCTTTTCCGCCTCACTCCCATTTCTCCCATTGCTCCTGCTAGTCCAGTGGGGCAGAGACGGTTCTGGGAGCAGAGCGGGCCTGGCCCGGAGGTGTGCGTGCTGCAGGCTCGGGCAGCGGGAGGCCTGGGCTCACTGCACAGGCTCAGCGGGAGGGCAGGGCTGGGCTGCTCCTCACAATAAGCAGTTGTTAAATGTAAGCCCCACCTGCTGCTAATCTGTTCCTGAGACTTCTCCGTAGAACGCCAAATGCTACATACACAAATTATATAATAAGCTCTCCTCATTATGCTCTTGCCTCTCTTTTTACGCAAAGTAGTTTCAAGCTCAATACATTTTCTTTTTCCTATTTTTAAACAGTTACACATTGTCATTCTCTAGTGAGTGTACTCCCCCATCAGGTACTTTTTAATGGCTCCCTTCCCTTCTGCAGAATTTACACGAACTGTTTTCATTGTTCAGTATGACACTTTTCAAATTTTAATACATAGAGCAACTATGCGTGCAAACTTCACACCCGTCTCCGATTCCCTCCCACCCCAAATTCCAGGAAGTCGCTCTGCTGAGCTGTGGGTGGAGAGCACTTCTGAGGCGTGCTCAGGGCGTGCGGCGTGCGGGCTCCCCGCCAGCAGGGGGCGTCAGTTCAGACTCGCAGCACGCTCAGCCACGTTAGGTCACAGCGGGAGGCGGACGCGGGCTTCAGGGCCTTTGCACCGGCACCGAGCAGCCTGCTGTGCGACGGGGAGGAGAGCTCTTAGCAGGCCCGGGTAGCACACGCCTGTGATCCCAGCACCCTGGGAGGCTGAGGCAGCAGGATGGAAAGTTCAAGCCCAGCCCAGGCAACTCAGTGACTTGGTGGGACTCTGTCTGGCAATCAAAAATAAACAAGGGCTGGGGATGCAGTCAGTGTGGAACTGTGACGGTCCTGGATTCAGTCCGCCCCCCAAGCTAGCCTTGATTTGGCCTCAAACCTCAGAGCCTCCGCGCCTGCCTGACCCTGCTCCACACCGCTCTCCTCTCCCAGAGAGCCTGGCGCTGTCAAAGGCCTCTGTTGAACCCCAGAGGACAGTGCGAGCCCGGGGGAAAGGAAGGAGCAGCACAAGCCCTGACGTCAGGAAATCCGCAGCGTGATCCCGAGGACAGCTTCCCGGGCCGAGCGTCTCCGCAGTTGTCTGCATCACATTATCAGCCCACACCTTGGGTCCATTTGGGGTCGAATATTCACTGTGTCAGCGCTCCTGCCTCGGTGGTGCCGGGAGAGCTGCAGCTCAGACTTCCTCCCAGGTGCTGAGCGCTTCTGCAGGCGACTGAGGTGACATGGGTGACGGCAGCCATCAGTGCTTCCGTGCCCACCAGGGCAGGGCTGGCTCAGGATGCCCATTCTGACGGACGGCAATGCCCATGGCCTCTTCCTGCTGCTGAGAGGATTTCCCCACCGAGCCGCCCTCCTAGGGAGTTAGCGCCGCCCTGACTGAAGCCCTGGGGCCTGGCTCCACCCGGACCCGAGCACCAGGTCCTGCACCGTGCAGTCTGCAGTCAGAACCCATAAAGTTTTACAGTCAGGAAAGAAGCCTTCAAAGAGTTGCCTCGCTTCAAAGGGTCAGTTTTCCTAATGACGCCGACAATTTAAGGCAGTGAAAGGTATTCAGTGGGAGGGGCCGGTGGTTATCTCCGGGCTGTGGCTCTGGACACGCTGGGGTCGCACCTGTGCTCGGCGTCTGCATGGGCTCCACCTCTACACGGGTCCACGCTGCAGACCCAGCTCCAAGAAGCTGAGCCAAGGCTGAGCTAGGGTCGCCTAAAGTGGGTAATCAGAGCCCAGAGCCCAGAAACCCAGGGCTTTTTGCCCTAGAGCCGAGTATGTGCATCCGACAGATCAGAGGAATTTAAAATTGACAAGGTTTACACTGAAAGTGTTCAATGAGAAGCACTCGAGGAATTCAGCCTCCTCTGTGATAGGGTTTCCTATGATGTGACTCTTCTAAAATTCTGTGTACAGCATCCAGCATGCAGATTACATAAATCTGCCCGCAACTGCTCCTTTTTACCAGGCTGCGGACATACCTGTTACAGACACTGCTATGCACACTCACCAGCTGCTTGTAGAAAACTAGTTGTTTCAAACTAGAAGAAAGAAATGAAATAAGAAAACCAGAAATCATGATGGGCTAATATTATGACCGGGGCTCTTAGCTCAGTGGTGGAGAACATGTGTAGCACACTTAAGGCACAACACAAAAAGAAAGGAAGAAAAGAAGGAAGGAGAGAAGGGAGGAAGGAAGGTGGAAGACAGGGAGGGAGGGAGGGAGGGAGGCCGGTTTCGAAGGACAGCCCCTGGCTCCTGGCCTCCCTCGGCGGGCAAAGCCCTAGCTCCAGCTGGCAGTGGCTCTTCCGTTCACTTTGCCACAGCCTTTTGCTTTTCAAAAATTAGAGGCACATTGTGGGAAACATCTTCCTAGTGCAAAGAGTCATGAGTTTCCATTCTTTAAAAAATCTCCACATTTTGTAAGGGCTTCATACGATAAAACAAACAAAACATATTTTTATCTGGGAGGCTCCTTGTAAACGGAGTACCTGTGCCATTGTCCCGCAGCCTGAATTTCCCCACCGCTTCCTCCTGCCTTGTGAGAATTGTCGTCTCCCACAAAAAAGGCTTTAAATCACCCAGACTTTATTAGCAGCTTCTTTTCTCCACTGGCAGGGACCACCGCCTGTGCCCGTGTGCTCGCAGTGAGCCCTACTGCGTCCTGGACAGCGAGGCCCAGTGAAAGCCCCGCACACCCTGACCTCAGATTAGCAACGTGGCAAAGGGTGGAGGCAGCCAGGAGAGACAGTGCGGGGCTGGGGTACCCCACTCTCAGGGTCTGAGGCCCACAGCGAGGCGGAGGGTGTGTTTTCTTAGAAAACACTTTTGTTTAATAGTTTCTTGAAGGTTTCATGACAGATATGACTGCTCACAAAGCAGATTAAGAGGTGATAAATGAGTAAAGGCAAAGATAACAGCTAGCAGAGCAGGGCACTAAATTTATCATCAGTAGTGAGTGCAGCTCCTGAACCAAGTGCTGGTGCTGTCACATGCAGGCGCTGCGCTGCAGTTTCCCGTGAGCCTCGCCGAAGCCGTCACAGATCTTCCCAGGGACCCCATGCACTTTCCTGCAGGTTGCTGAGAGTGAGTCCCGCAAGGAGTGTTGAAGCAACAATGCGGACTTCTTGCCTGCAGCAAAGTCCTTGTCCAACGGAGAGAGGAGAGAGGGAGGACTCGCTGCTCACTCAGAAAGCAGGAAAGGCCAGTGCACAGAGGGCGGGCTTTGGGTCCTCACCCTGAGCAAGAGCAGGGAGCTGCTGAGGACTTGGGACCCGACGCCCGCCGAGGGCTGTCCCTGCCGGGCAAGCTACAGAGCCAGGCAGCCGGGCCACTGGGTGCCCTGGAAGCTGTCGGACTGCACGCTGTGCTTTGCTGCAGGCTGAACGGGCATCTGCCGTCCAGCAAGAGCCGGATCGTTAGGAACACGTGCCGCTAGAGGGGAGAATGGGCTTGGCCCATGCACTGGTGAATCCGGCGTCCAGGCCGCCTGCGAGAAGGCTGGACTCTGGCGTCAGCGCCAGCCTGAGCTCCGCCAGCCCCACGACTGCTGGGCACTGCTGGATCGTGCAGCGGTCAGGGCTGCCCTGGAGTCCCAGCAGGAGGAGGCCCAGGAATGCCAGCGGCCCGGGCTGGGAGCCTGGCCCTGTAACTGCCTCAGGACCAGGCTGAGTGCAGCCCCTGTTGCTCCAGGCTGCCTGTCACCCTCTCCTCGCTGCCCTGCTGGCCGCGTCCCTCTCCGCTCTGCCCTCTCCACTCTCTCCCTCCCTTCCTTTTTCCTCCTCGGGGGTCCGGAGTCACCAAGCAGTTGTGAGCTTTGAAAGCCATGGCCGGCAGCAGTGCGGCAGCCTGGCCGAGCCTCCCCAGGGTCAGCAGGAGCTGGGGTCCCTGCGGGGTGGACGCCGCATGGTGTCCACCTGCCCAGCCGTGGGAACTTGTGTCTTTCACACGAAGCCAGCGTCCAGCATGTGCACGGCACTTCTCCCCCCTGACGCTCATTCTTGGAAATCTCGGGTTCACTGGGCATCACTCACGCCCATGGCATTCGCCAGCACGAGGGCGGGTGAGCGGGAAAGGGACAGGAAGGTCGCAGGCACAGCCCAGGCTCCAGGGCTCGAAGTCCATGCAGCTGTGGGCAGGGACTGGCCCCACTAACAGAAAGTGCGGCCTCTCCCCCGTCCACTCCAAGTCCCTGTGGTGGACCTGTGAGCGTTTGACGCTGTGGATCCGGCCGCTGAGGGCCCTCGGACGTAAAGCCCAAGAGGCCACCTGGAAGAGCTCTTGGAGGACACTTGAGACGGACCTGCCCCATCCAGTGGGTGCTGCGGGGTGGTGGGAGGAAATGTAAACGCGCCCCGCACCTAGGCCCGAGGGACAGCAGCCCATCCGCGGCAGGGGCAGTGGTGACACTGCAGGCGGAGCGCAGGGAGCGGAGTCGCAGTCATCCCGGGAAGCAGAGTGCACGGGGGGCGGCTGCACTGCTGCCACTCGCTCTGGAGGCAGCCGGGCGGCTTCTCACCCAACTCAAGTCACCTTCTGGAAGCTGAGCGACTCTGAGTGCAGCGCAGCCCTTACATCCTGCACAGCTCGGCTGCAGATGCTGATAGCAGCTTGCGTCTTAGGTGACAAACCCCGGAGACACCAGGCTGTCTCAGCAGGGAGGGCGCCCACGGAGGAGTCCTGCTCAGCGTGAAGGACAGAGGTGCCCAGGCGAGAAAGACAGCGAGGAAGCCTAAGGTACACCGCCCCAGGAGAGGAGCCCACCTGAAAAGGCGGCTCAGCCCACAGCGGTCCAGGTGCGGCCTGTGGAGCAGCCCAGCGGTGTAGGCCAAGAGCGGGGTTTGGGGCCGGGCGGGGCGACCGCAGCAGAGGGCGCTGAGGCCGTGGAGATGTCCTGCGTGTCTCTGTGGTGAGTGCAACACACATGACATCCGCAGGCCGGGACATCGAGGGTGGCTGCACGTGAGGGGCAGAAGGGTGAGGAAGTCTCGGCGCCTTCTCCCAGCTTCGCCAGGCCCTACAGCTGCTGTTCACACACGCGCACACAGGCACGCACGCGTGCACAGAGACACACACAGGCACACAGGCACGTGCACGCACACACACACACACGCACACACGCACACGTGCGGTCGCAGAGCCGAGGACCCCGGGCGCCTGCCCTGCCACATCTCGGCGAGGTCTGCACAGCCACTGGGCACAGCGATGCGATGCCTGGAGCTCGGGGCCTGGGCAGGCTGCAGCTGGGTTCCCAGGGGGCGCGGAACCCGGAAGCAGTGTCTGTGGCCTTGTCCTTGCTGGAGCGGTGGGCAGAGATGAACGACTGGCAGATCAGGGAGCCGGCTCCGCACGAGGGTCCTGGGCTCCTCAGGAAAGCAGCGCGAGGGGAAGCCAAGCGCGACACTGACCCAGGACGCTGCGCTGGGAGCTTTCTATACCTCAAAACCCTCGGAAGCAGACGGTGTTCCTGCTTCCCTAATCCTTTAAAAGAACTAAAGCTGAGATACATGAGGTAAATGATGTCTCTGTGGTAGCGGCACCTTTCAGCACAGTGATCAGCGCCGTCAGGAGGGCCGCAGACCTGCTCTTTCGGCCGTGTTTGCAGGACGCGTCCACGTTCCTTGCCGTCGGTCCGCACGCAGCGCGCCTCCGGCCTTTCCCTTAGTGCCCACCCTCTGCCCCTCCTGACTCTCGGTCCTGTTCCGCATCCCAAAAGCTCCATCGTCATCATCCCCCAAGGTTTTCCCCTTTCTTTCCTCCTCTCTGTCCTGTCCCTCCGTCTCTGTGGAACATTCCGGAAAGCAGTCTCTCCCGACGGTGCACGGTATCCCAGCGCAGATGTGTTTTAATGATAGGAACAATGACGCGTTTGTCAAAGGAAAGAAAAGAACGTGCTTTGATGTAAGCACCAAGGAAATCTTTATATTTTTACTGCTTTTTTTTTAGGTAGTGGAGTACATTCTATGACATGAAATTTATTTGGCCAACAGAAAATGATTTTTAGTATATATATATATATGTATATAATTTTCACATTCCTTTAATCAAATTAAGTATTGAACACAAGTTTATTTATATGACTTTATTACGATTAATAATGTCAATGATCTTTAAGTCACATGTATAAATACGAGTGTACAACTATTACAGTGCTTTCACGAGTGTGAATTCAAACATCAGGGAGTCTTGCAGGTACATGTAATAGGTGCATGGAATCATGTTTCTAATTATGTTCGGTACTTTCTGCCACAGTTAGCACACATCTGACAGCTCGGGCATCCTCACTGTTTTTGAGACGGGCAGGCCCAGACAGCTAAAGACAAATCCTTCCATCTCCGTTGCTCTTGTTCCCAAATACCTCACCTCCGGTGCTCCACTAGCCGCTTTCCTCTGTGTTAGCAGAATGTGTCTCTGCCTCAGACCTTCCTCCAACACCGTATCAGAACCCAGGAGCCCTCCTGTGGGACTCTTGCTGTCATCTGTTTCCATCCGTGACAGAGCCAGCCATGAGCCAGCTTTGTCAGGTCCAAGACTGTCTCTCTGGGATTTTGCTTTTGGTTATTTTGACATGTTAATATGAAATTAAGCCCAAATATAACTGATTCTTATGAAACGCATCAAAGAATTTTCATAGAGAAACATACAGCTCTCAACTTTGAGGGGTTAGATTTTGAAACATCCTGAGATGACCATTTAAATGATGACTCAACAGATAAATGTAATTCTTTTTTAATCTATTTAATAAATAATTCCTGCACACCTCAGTGAGCACTACTCCAGCAGGGAAAGCAAGACCTGGGGCCCTGAGAACCCATGTATGAGTACTACTGTGGTCGCTGCACTCCTAAGAATGAGTTCATCTCACTCAGAGAGGAGCAAACTGAGTCAGAGAGGGGTTGATGGGCTTTCGGCGCAAGAGTGGTGGTTAGGGCCTCGATGTTGTAATAGCCTATTCTAAGGTCAGGTCATTGTTTTAGGCCAGAATTCCAAAGACTAAAATATGCAATGTGGGCCCCAAAGAACCCTGAAACCATATGCATTTAAATGGAAGCCCAAGAATTAAATTACATCACATAAAAAAGGATAAGGCAAAAACATCTCTGGATCACCTTCAGGAGACGGATGTGATCGATCTTCGGAGAAGAGATTAACTTGGTTTAAAGTTGCCAAACAGGAGCTGAGTGTGGAGCCTGTAGCTCGGTGGTAGAGCCCTTACTTAGCATGCTCGAGGCCCTGGGTTCCATACCCAGGACTGATGGAGCCCACCCTGAGCGAGCTGCAAACTCCTAAACTGGCTTTTCATATTAAAAGTCCACATCCTCCTGTTAGCCCACATGGCTGCCTGAAGATCAGCAGTCAGTGTGGGAAAGGAACTCCCCACACCACTGGTCCCAGCAGAGGCCTCAGGGATCCCTGACACTGTGAGGCCTGGATGGCAGGACAGTAATGCGGCTGAGGGCAGCACGACTCGTACAGAAAACCTCTATAGAGGCAGAAATTAATCTATGGGAAAGCAGATTTGCCATTAATCAGCGATCTGCTCCTGCTAGGACGTCTCGTTCCCTGGTGGCTGGGACCCTGCCCATGTCAGTGCTGTCCTCGCCACTGCTCCCTGTGCCGCCCCTTACTCCTTTAAGAAGCTGTGTGCTCAATAAACAGTGGGGAGCTCCAGGAGGCAGCGTCTTAGCCCGGAAAGAGCTCTGACCTTCCTGGGCCCCCTCATGCGATAAAGATCTCGTCTTGTCTTTTGTCATCCTGCCGCCATATCCTTGGTCAGGTGGATGGATGTCTGATCAGCCTCTAATATGAGATCACATAAATAATAATAAATAATTGGAAAGAACACAAACTGGAAAGAGGGATAAAAATTACAATAAAGTGAGAAGGCAGATGTTATAGAAGAAATAATAAGTATGTTTCCTTTAAGAGATAAGAATGGTGAAGGAAAAATGTGAAGAATAGTGGCAGATGAATTACAAAAGTCATTTTGTGGTTGGCTATATAAAGCTTTGGAGAACTAATAATAATTTGAACACAACTACTCTGTAGAAGAAAAGAAATTCCGTGTGCTGCAAAGAAGAAAGTATACTCGGTAGTGGAGGGGTGAAATACTCCTAGATATCCATTAGGTCTCTGTGGCCGAGGGTCTGGTGCAGCTCTGACATTTCCTCATTGATTTTTTGTTTAGTTGATCCACCTCTTCGTGAACATGGGGTATTGAGATCATCCACTATGATGGCACTAGTGTTTATTTGATATTTTAGGTTTAGCAGTATTCATTTCATGTAGCTAGGTGCTCCAGTATTCATTGCATAAATGCTTCAAGCGTTATCTCTTCTTGTTGGATTGTTCCTTTAACTGGTTTGTAGTGGCCTTCTTTGTCTCTTATGATCAATTTTAGCTTGAAGTTTACATTGTCTGAGATTATAATTGCTACATCTGGTTATTTTGAAGCTCCTGCTGCATGAAATATTGTTTTCCATCTTTTGATTTTTGTCTTTGAATGTCTCTGGATTAGATGAAGTTCTTGAGTGCAACAGACGGTTGGATTCTGTTTTCTGACCCAGTCTGCCTGCCTGTGTCTTGTGACTGGAGAACTGAGGCCACTGACATTGAGAGATATTACCAAGATGTGTCAATTAATTACCTTCATTTTGCTCTTTCCCTGTGACACATAGGAAAATATGTTCAGTATCTCTGGTCATGAGAGAAATGCAAATTAAAACAAAGGTAAGAAAGAATGACAATCACCGAGAGCCAAGGACTGACAGATGCTAGTGTGGCTGAGGTGAAAAGGAACCCTTCTGCATTAGAACCTGGTGCAGCCATCATGGAAATCACTATGGAGATTTCTCAAAGAATTAATTTAGAAATTCCATTTGACCCAGCTATTCCCCTTCTGGATATCTTCCCCAAAGAACTAAAGACATCATATTACAGTGATAGGTGCATACCAATTATTTATAGCAGCAGAGTTCATAGTAGTTAAATCTTGGAAGCAGTCTGTAGGCCCATCAACAGACAAATGGATAAAGAAAATGTGTTATCTATAAATAATGGAATACTACTCAGCTATAAAGAAGGATAAATTCAAGACATTTGTAGAAAAATAGAGGCACTGGAAAAATATAATGCTGAGTGAAATAAATCAGACACACAAGGTTAAATGCCACATGGTATCCTCATTTGAATGTCAAGGTACAAACAAAGAAACATAAAAGATGGATAGAAGGAAATAAGGCAATAGATCTCTTAAGAAAGGGAAGGGGTCCAGGAGGCTCAGGGAGAGGGGAGAGGGGAAAGGAAACGGAAGTAAGATGTAAGACATGCCATACATAGGTACCACGTACTCAGGATGACTGTAAGCATTATATGTCATAAACATGGGCTAGGAATAGCAATAAGAGTAAGAACGGCGAAAGGGGTGTTAGAAACAAAGGGGAGGATGTGGGTGGGAAGGGTATGGGGTTAAAAAAAGAAGCAATCTGTGTTATGTACACGCACCTGCTCCCCCAGACGAATACAAACTTCACGCATCGAAAACATGTACTAACAAAGTTTTAAAAAGAAGAAAAGGAAACCAGTGAAGATTTCCAAATAAGATATGAGAACAAGATTGACTTTCTTCTGGAGCAGGTGTGCAATACATACTGAAAAGGAAAGAAAACCCAAAGCAGCAGGGCAGTTAGGAAGCTGGTGACATCTCTGATGGGTCCAGACACGGTGGCAACAGTGTTGCCACCAGTCAGGGGACTCCGGAGAGTCCAGGTGGGCACCGCCCCCGTGACAGCACGCGACCATTCTTGAAGGCGTGAAGCATCTTACTAGCTTATGTTTGATTTTTAATTGTCACACATATTAATTGCTCATTTCACAACATGTAATGCCCTAATCCATTATGCCCTAGGAAATTATGGACAGGTATCTTTTAAAAATCTTCATTACAATGCAAATTTTCTCATTTTTTGAAGGGAGGGTACTAGAAGTAAATATCAGGTGCTAATATTACTTTTGACCCCAAAAATGTATATCACCAAACTTTAAAAATAAAAATTTAATGAACATTTATTATTATTTTTCCACTGTCACAGATATCTAATTTTCTAACATACTACCTTATTTTTAATACTAATAAAATATCAACTAACTACATCGGGGCTTTTGAGTAAAGCAACAAATGGGTTATTTGACTTTCAATGCTAAATTCTTGGTCAGCATTTACTTTATTACCACAAGAGGAACATTAATTTTTGAATGTAGTGATAATTTGCCTTATCAAGATAATCCCCAATACGTAACTGACACTGAAAAGAGAGGCTCGTGACTCTGTAGTGTGAGGCTCATAATCCCACTCCTAAATGAGTTTCACGCTCTTATGTATGAGCTTAGCACTGTGACACTCATATTTTAAATAAGAGCTGCAATTTAAACTTCTCTCATCTAAATGTGACGTTGAGGCACGTGATCAGAAACAGGCATGCGTCTGCTTCCCTGAAATCTCCTGTGTGAGTGATAAGATGTGTGTCCGCTATGAAACTTAGCCAAATTTCTGGGTAATGTTAAAGCTCAAATTATGTAGCGCTACTTCATTAGATAAGCACATTCTTAGAAGCGAGGCCTCCCAAGCCAGCATTTGTAATAAAGAAAAAAGGACGTTTGGTAGTAATTCCCTCATTATTACTGTTGGCAGAATATTCAATTTTTGTTTGAGCTTGTCTTTTTTGAAATATATAAAGGGTGATTGAAAAATATGGTCCATGTTAAATTTGAAAAATATATGACAGTAAAAGACACATTGCCACTAGTCAAATTTCCCCCTTGCTTCAGAGACACAGTCCCACTGTTCTTGCCACTTTCTGAAGCAGTTCTGGAAGTCCTCTTTCCTGAGTGTCTTTATGAAGTGCGACCACACATCCAATGAGTGCTGCTGCCCAGTGCCATCCAACCCAAAGGCAGCTCCTAGAAACATTACTGTGTATCTTCATTCACCCTGTTCACTAGATCTGGCACCCAAAAGTCAAAGTGACCATGAAAGGTCAATGTTTTGAATCCATTCAAGACATTGAGGCACCCGTGGTAGCCCAGCTAAAGACCCAGGCAAGAGGACTCCAGGACTGGAGAAGGCTGGGTTGAGTGTGTCCAACATGAGGGGAGATCTTGAGGGGATTCATGTCAACGTATCTTCCTGGGATACATTTTTCAAATCTAAGGGCACTACTCTTTTTATCATACCATACATATAGTCATTTAGTCTCCCTCATCCAAAATATCTATAATCTGAGTAGAATTAAAAAACTAAAAAACTTAGGTCATGTCTTTTATTATCATTTTTGTTCTGAATAACAATGGACAGTAATACAGTAATAAAGTGATAATAATGATCATCCAATAACTAAGATAGATAGATGATAGATAGATGTGTTGATGATACATAGGTGACAGAGAGATGGACAGAAGGTCAGAAGTGCTTGAACAAAGGGGTCAGTGTTGTAGTGGCAGGTGAGTAGACAGGGAAAGGTGAAACAGCCCACAGTCAGATTCCTGGAGTCTCACATTTCGGCTAGGGACCGGGAGGGATTCTGCCCTATTTGTAAACCCGAGAGAAAGCCATTTCCAAAAGATGCAACATGACCTCATACAAGTGCTTTTTAGCTCCTTTCTACTGATGATTGTTAGAAGCAGTTTCTGCATGATATCATTTTTTCCTAAAATTACCTACAGTGTTTGCCATGCAGATACGTATCTTTATGATATTCTGTTCTAAAATGCAGTCACTGCTGGTGCAGCTGTTACCACAGATAAAAGAAATCTCCCACACAAGACTGCGCTGCCCTCAGATGCACACTGTCGGATGTGTTCCCGGTCCCTGAGGGGACACTCTGGGCTTGACTCCACCAAAGGCTCGCAGTCACCGAGACAGCGGCCTGATCTCTGCGAGAGGCCGATCCTGTCCACGGAGCCTCCTCCCGTCTCAGACCAAGGGAGGGACTGTCACTCGCCACGCAGGGCCACACGCCTTTGAGAATATGGGACTGGAGCAGATTTTCTCGGGGTATCAAAACGTAAAGGCCACAAAGTCTGGGGTCTGATAACAAGATTCCATTTCAGATCGGAAATCCCTGGATCTCTGAACGATGCTTTGAAAAAACACTACGTGTTTGTGTCCAATTTGAATTTGTGGTTCTAGTATTTCTGAGTGACCCCTGGTTTATCTGGGACACTTCAAAGTTGGTGGTCTCTCTGCGTAGACCTCCCCTCTGCGTGTGTTCATGTTTTCAAGAAGAGCTGAGTTTTCCTCCTAAAGTGAGTCGTTTCTGAGCCGGTTCTAAGGACTGCCATCTGGGTGAAGATGTATGGTCTCTCTTCAGGAAACACAGTGGACCCTTGACTTACAAACTCAATTGGTTCCTGAGGGCTGGTTGTAACTCAAGTTGGCCATAAGTCAATACAGCTAAGGTCTGGATGTTTACCTGGGTACACACTATAGATAACAAGAGGTGGATGAATCTTCCATTGACCTAATTAACCCAAGTTGTTTGTATGTCAGGCCGGTCATAACTTGAGGTCCACTGTACAAGATTATTCTTAACAATCATAAACAACCCAAGAACATTAATATTTTCAGTAGTATTCTCTGCTGCAGCTGTCACTTCCTGTCACCAAAATGCAGTTAATTCCTTCAAATATGTGTTTGAATGATTCTCAAAATAAGTGAAGGTAATTTCTTCCCTTTGGTTTTCATCCCCCAGTCCACCATCTCTAGTCCTCAGACAAACTTCACCTGAGGGCTTCTCCAATGGGTAAGAAACAAGGGAAGACCAAGGGAGGATCGTCAGGGACTGAAGAAGACTAAGGAGATAGGACCACCGCCTGCAATGTCCTGCCTGGGTGTGGCCACCAGAACAGCAAGAAATCATTGAGGAAAAAGATAATAAAATCCATATATGGTAAGTAGCGTTGCACTGATATCAGTATCTCAGTGTTGACCATGTTACTATGCAAGATAAAGATGTTAACCATAGGGGAATAGAGAACTCCCTGTACCTTCCTGTGATTCTCCTGGAAACTAAAATTACTTCAAAATAAAACTATTTTTCAAGTTGGAAGGAATTGTAAGTGAAGATGTGCTCAGCACCTATTCTGTGGCAGGTAGAGCTCCTTCATCCAGCTGTTTACTCCCAGATCCGTGTCCCAGGGGAGGGAGGGACTCTGCCTGTTCTGCCCGCACCGTGGCCCTAAGTCCCGGGCATCGTGTATGACCAGGTGGGGTTACGGAAACTTGAATTAAAGACGAAAACGAAACACCGCTTAATACATTTGGCTTCTCTGTATATCTTTGCAGTAAAACGTGATGGCCATAGCAGCAGCAGCAAACCTCGTGTCTCCAGGGTGTCTTCACACTCTCCGCATTTTACTGAAGCTGTGAAATTCCCCAAAGCCACTTTTCATCTCCTAGCTCTGAGCTGGGATGACTTAACAGACAAGGAATCACCCCGCACCTTGTCTCGGGGTTCTCTCATCACGCGGTCAGATGCTTTCTGAGATATCCTGGATCCCTCCGGGGGAGCAGGGCCAGGGCAGCCAGCACGTTGCAGAGGGGTCTGGAACTCGTTCCTGGTCACGGGGAGCTTGTTAAAGGATGCGCTCTGTAGCCGAGGGAGGACTGTGAGTTCACACTCCGCAGGAAGCTGACAGGGCGCCGCTCACAAGGCTTTATCTTCAAACAGGTTTGCAGAGGAAGGGAAAATGGGAGGCAGATTGCAAACACCTCTGGCGAGAATGCTTCAAATGGGAGAGGGTTTCACCCTGCTGTCAGAGGGCCTCATTCCTGACACCTGCCTCTGTCAGAGTCACCCTTGGGCAGAAAAAGGGCAGGAGATGGCTTTTCAGTCCCAGAAAGGCCGAGCATGGGTGAAGGGCGCCATCCCCGTCATCTGACACCACGAGAAAAACTTGCTGCTCCATATTCAAAGTGCACACGCATACTCAAAGTGTCCGGAGCTGGGACACCTGTGATGCAACTGCGGGGCCGTGGGATTTGCCAAAATAAAGAACGGTTTCTCTTCTGCTTCTTAATCTCTCGGAGTACGGGTAATTCTTATTGAAAACCAAAGAGAACTCACAAATAAAACTTTCACAGAACCCTCACATCTGCTTCCACACTGCCTTGGAGAAAGGTCATCCTTGCGGAATCTGCTGAGGACAGACAGGTTCAAGTCCAGCCCACCCTCTACGCCTGGAGCACATCTTCCAGAGCTTGGAGAACCTCATCAGTCAACTCCAGAGGAGGGGCTGGCTTCTGCCCAAGCATACACAGGACCTGCTTTACGCTGCCTTGAGTTATTAATTTGTTAATGAGAATCTAGGCTAAGTTTAAAGAAACAAATGTACTGTGTGCAGTCTGAAGAGTCTGACCTTTGTTCCCATGAACCGTAAGGATGCAGAGAGTGTGAAGGCAGCAAGCGTGAGGAGGTGGAGTCGAACCTGGAAGGCACGATGCCCGTCCTCCGTCTCCATACCTACTGCCGCAAAGACAGATCCTGCCCGAAAGTTCCTCAGACACACAGCCCACTCCCTGTTGAGATCACCCCAGTGGAGGCGGCATTTTCCTCCTTGCTTACACCCGTGCAGGGTGTGCTGCTAAAACAGCTTTCCAGCAACACAGAAGACCAAACAACAAAACATTTATTTGTGGCATTTGACAATTTCCAATATGCAAATAGTCCCACCAGGGCCAGTTTCAAGCTGCCAGCTGTTTCCTTAGCAGTGCACAAAATGGCTGCATAGTTAGCAGTTGCTCTCCATACCAGCTTGGACTGGCTCAAACGCACCCCTTCCTGGATGCAGTGTCAAACACAACCTGCTTCCTGTAATTTGGCTAAAATATCTTCATTAGCTCCCATTTTCCTTAGCACAAAGTGCTAATCCCTCACTGAGTGCCCTGCAGAGTCTGAGCCATGCCCACCTCTCCACTCCGTTCTGGGCCTTGGTTTTAATCACACTCCTGCCGTGTTGGTTTGTCATGGCTGTTTTCCATTTCCTTCAGCCCACTGCGATATCTTTTTGTAGAGCCATCAAGCATACTATTTATTGCTGTGTCTTGATAACTTTTATTTCTTTGGGTCTCAACTTAAACATGCATCATCCAGGAAAGACACTGGGCATCCTGAACCTGGTACATACTTGCAGTGCACACTCACATGACTTTCCCCACTATTAGAAAAGTCCAAGAAGTCTATAGGATGACTTGCTTATTTCCCTTTTCGTTCCCAAACTATAAGCTCTCTGAAGACAGATGCCATGTCTCTGAGACCATCCAGGGCCAAGAAAGTGCATTAGTGCAAAGTCTGGTTAGTGGGTGAGAGGGGATTTTCCAGTGCACAAACCTGTGCCTTAGATACATTTGCATAATATAAATAAAATACATTCCGAGTTATAACTTTTGCCATTTGGGTTCAAATCAATTTCAGAAAGAAAGTTCTCCAAATTCCTGAAAGAAAGTGTGGTTTAAAAAGTAATATATTCTGCACACTAAGGTCTTAGGAAATCGAGAGTAGTGTAGCATTAGTCGTGACAGGGAAAGCCGCCCTTCGAGGCCTTTCTGAGTGCAACCCAGGAACACATTCTTTCCTGCTCCACAGCATGCACTTCTGAGTCTTGGTTCAGAGCCTGGACCCCTCGGGTGAATTTTTATAAACTTGTCAAGAACGATATGCAGGAGATCCCTGTGTTAAGGAGGACGTCAGACTAGATGATCTTCAAGTTTGCTTCCAATTTAAGTGTTCTACGAGTCCATGAAATGAGCACGGGGTGGTGGGAGTTCATAGCTGTCCTCTTCTGCTGCTACTTGCCATTCTGTCCTGAGCTCCGGCGGTCTTCTTAAAGTTGGGAGAAATTTTGCCCACAAATAGGGACTTTTACTGAGAAGCACCCAGAGAGAAGGACCAGGCTAGCATGGTGGGAAGTGTTGCAGAACAAACCCGAAACTTTTTGTCTAATGTTAGTGTTGGGGAAAACTCATCTTCAGAAACGTGCAGCAGTAAAAGCGCCTGCGAGCAAAACAGAAAATGCTTAAGACACTGCATGCGTATACTCCCAGGCTTTATAGACTCTGGGATGCGGTTTTCCACGTAAGCCAACCAAAAACATTGTAGCAATGTATAAAGAATGCCTTATAAATATTAAGATGTGTTTTTACCTCACTAAAATTATAACCCCGGAAAATAAGAAACAGCCCTTTATCCTTCCAGTCTCTCAGCACCCAAGCACCAGTGTGGGCATCTGGAATCGCCTCCCAGGTGGCACAGGTGGCATGGACATCAGAAGAGGACACGAGCATGTGACCTCATGCACTGCAAACAGGCAGCCATAAAAATGAAAATTAAAATAATAACAATTTAAGGAGAGATTGAAAAGCTGTGGGTCTTTTCAAGACAAATCCATGAGTGGGGGAAGGAGAAATGAAAGAGAGAAGAAAGACTGGAGAAGTAGGGAAATGGTTAAGGAAATACGAATATTGTGAATTAGTCACAGTCAAGCTAATCGGCATATTCACAACTCACATCATTACTTTTTTGTGTGTTTGTAAGAAGAGCACTTCGGATCCACCACC
Organism: Heterocephalus glaber; assembly: GCF_053883595.1. Lineage (NCBI taxonomy): Eukaryota > Metazoa > Chordata > Mammalia > Rodentia > Bathyergidae > Heterocephalus > Heterocephalus glaber. The sequence goes on along the minus strand of NW_028258347.1, from coordinate 3,912,157 downwards.
TGGGGAAATTTTAAGCATAGACTACAACATTTTAACTGCAGTCACAACCTACATTAGAGCTCCTTAAGATGTACAGTTTTACTTGTAACCCTTATTGCACTAAAATTGTGAGGAAAAACTTGAAGCTTAACCCACCGTGCGCCTCCCCTTTCCTGCGTGGCTCCTGGGATCCTCATCTGGGGCTCTCGTGGTGAGGACGATTCAGGGAGCTGTGGGGAACCCAGCAAGGCTCCCCCCATTCACACCCTGTCCCTGGGTGCTTCTGGTGCTGCTGTGGGTGTCCGGGGGGGAGACATAGCCACGTGACCTTTCTACCCCCGAGGTGCATTTAGCACAAAAAGAAGCCGCCTAGTGCCAAAGTTAATGTCCCCTTAACTGAAGCAGCTCTGGCCCCACTTTGTCATCCTCAGTTTAGCTCTTAGTACTAAGGACATAAACACTGAAAACACTACGTAGTTTTGGGTAGAGCCCTTCTGACATGTAAAAGTGCTGACTGAGCATTCTTTTTAAAATCATCTTGGGCAAAGTACTTTCTAGCAGCAAAAAAAAAAAAAAAAAAGTTTCCAGAATGCTTTTTACCGATAATGAATAGAAGCCCAACTTAAATAGATAAATAAAGGGCCAACCTACTTTCCAGTTCCCCTGCTGTCTCTTATAGACCAAAGCTATCTTTCAATAAATTTTTCCGACTCTTAAAAAAAAATAGACGAATAAAGTGAGGAAGCGTTGGACAAAGGTAGTCACTCGGGTTTGTGTTTAGGGATCCAGCTGATGCTAGATGGTTCTCTCTCCCCTGCCCCTCCCCTCCCCTTTCCTCCTCTTCCTACGCTTTTACTTTTTATGTAGTGGGCAAGACAGCTGAAGACACCTCTCTCCTGCGTCCTGCCACATCATGATCCCAGTGGAAGGAGATCGTTTCCTCTGTGATGAAGAGCTGGGAGAGCTTCAGGCTGCCATGCCCTACCCCGTCTATCCCTTAACTTTCCTTGTTAGCTAACAGAGGAAGACTCGGATTGTCTGGGTCTGGGGTTTGTGGCCCACCCTATTGCAGCAGAGTGCAGCAAGCGCGTTACCTCAGACACAGAACCATGCGGAAGGTGCTTCTCCTGCTGCCAAGTCCCTCCATAGCACCCGCCGCCAGCACCCAGGAGCACTCCATGGAGGGAGCAGGTTTAGAATAATAGTTCTAGGGAAATCTCAGTGTTCCCATCTCAGCAAAGGAAGGCTCCCAGGAGTCAGGAGGCACGCTGCAGCCAGGGTGGGCGCACAGGGCTGCCGGACGCCTGGCGAGGACAACGCTCCCCAGGGCAGTGCTACCAGCTCGGCTTCCTCTGTAATCTCTGGCACACCCCAAGAGCAGATATTGTTACCCCCCTCTGGAGCTTGAGAAAGTAAGTTACCCAAGCTCACAAACAGTTACGTAAGAATCAGGGTGTAATTTTGATCCCAAATCTAATTCTGAAATCATGTGCTCTTTAAAACATGGTAATGTTCTCATGTGGGAATTGGTGGTGTGCTCAGAGGTATTCATTGTCACCTTCCTTAAAAAAAAAGCTCCCTGCCAGAGACCAGCTTGGGGAAGAGGATTCCTTCCTGGGAAGGAGAGCTGTGCTCCTGGAGGGCAGGACGTCAGCAGCATGCAGAGCAGCCAGGAGGCCGGGAGACCTCGTGCTCCACTGGGATCACAGTGCTGAACATGATGATGTGAAGCATCTCCACTTCTGCATGGCCTTGCCAATCATTGCTTTTCTTGGATTTATATTAATTGGTTGTGTGGAAAGTCGCCCTGCGTTATAAACTTATGTAACGCTCACTATTGATTTTTTACTGTCCACTAAACATTAAAACATGAAACTGAGGACATAACCTTGGAGACCCCGGTGCTGCAGGCGCAAGCAGGAGGGTGCGTAGAGAAAGCCTGACCGGGTCCAACACAGGCCGCTGCAGGCCGCTGTCCTCACCTCCTGAGGCAGAGAGCGAAGGGAAAGTATGCAAGCCTGGCCCTCTTCCTCAGCACCTGGCCAGTGCGCGCCCCACAGTGGGGTTCAGTCCCAGGGAAAACCTCCAGATCATGTTCCCATTTCACTGCAAGGAAAGAAACTGATTTCTCCACAAGAAAACCTGGAACTTAAGCCTGGGAAAGTGAGCAGCTCAAATTGCACAGTCCTCGTTCCTCGGAACATCTGTCCTTAGCAGACTGAGGACACTAAGGCGAAGCCACTAAAAAGCGAAGGTCATCAGCTTCATGTGTCCACTTTTTTAAATACCTATAAAGATCCAGCATGTCCAAAAGGCGCGAGGCAGAGCTGTTTGATCCCACACACCTCACTGGTGCACAGGAATTATCCCCAGAAACCAGCAGAGCTGCAGTGCCTGCAGCAGGAAGCTAAGTCTCGGCATGACCGGGCTGGTTTCGCGTCCCAATCCCTGTGACTCTGATTCCCATCCGGGCAGCAGCTTCCTGCTTTAGGAGCTCAGGCCAGCTTGCTGCCTTTGGCTGCCACGCCCTTGCGTATACTCTTCCCTTTGGGAGGAAAATGTCTTTTCACACCATCAGAAGTAGCACAGTCTAATAATTTGACCCAAACAGCTCAGCAGCATCACTCAGTTACCGCAAACAAAACTGCCGAGAGCAAAGAACTCAACCCAGGTGTCTGCTCTCCCACAGTGCTTTGCTTCTGTTTTCTGGAGTGTTTTAATATTCCTCTGAACACCTGCAGCCCAGCTGCTGGGGAGGCTGATGTGGGAGCGTCCCTAGGCCCCAAAGTTTGAGACCAGCCTGGGGACACAGTGAGACCCTGTCTCAAAACAAAGTAATAACAATCCTTCTGATTCCAAGAAGCTCGTAAATTGAGGGTAAAGAAAAACTACATTAATGATAAAATAATAAAAATGATTTATAACATGCACACTAGGGTTTTGAATGCATTACTACATTAGTCCCGGTAACAGTGTCTATGAAGAAGATACAGTTTTACCAGTGAGGAAACTAAGGCACACAAGGAATCAGGAATTTGTCCAAGATAAACAATAAAACTGGAATGAAATCCACACAGTAGGGATTTAGAGTTTTTCCAACCTACCTGTGATGCCATACATTGCCTATTAATAGCAGCAGTTAAATGCAATTAATTAATTTAAGTTCAAGTGATGTTGAGTACTGAAGTCCTATATATTTCTCGGCACAGGCAAAGTATCTTTACAAAAGTATTCCATAACCTAATTTCACTGTGAATCAAGGTCTGTGCCTTGACCCTTACTCCTGGCCCATGAGTCCTGTGGAGCTGCTCCAGCTTCTCCCTCAGGCGCCTTGGGAAGTGGAGGTGCAGGGCCAGCTGTCACTTCCTTTGATGCTTGGGACTCCATGTCCGACTTTGTCCACTGATAATGTAAAGTGAACTTTGAAAATCTATTTTACCCGCTATGTGAGTGTATGTAAGGGTCAGAAGTGGCCCAGGTGAAACCATGAGCTAGCAGGATGTGCCGAGTGCGAACTGCTCCCTCTTTCTCTTGCTCCTTGTCAGGCCTTGCACACCACCCTGCTCCACGGCCACTGTCCACTGCACACAGGGTGGAGCCAGCCCTTCCTGGAGCTTAGCGGATGAAACCCCCTGCACAACCCAGTGCTGGGCCTCAAAGGCATCCCCTCCCCTGCCCTGCTCATCACCTTCAAATCCGAATCCGATCGCCTTTAGTTCTGGCCTGCTGACCTGTCCACCCCTACTGACCTGTCCACCTCGGATTGGTTCTAAGGACTCACTGTTCAAGTCGTTTCCTACAGCATTCCGGGGAAAGCTCCTTCCTGGCCCAGGGAGGGAATCACACTGGTGCCAGTCCAGCCCACCAGTACTTGGGAGAGTACTGAGTGATGGCACTAGGTGATCAGAGATGCTCAAATCCGGGACTTGACATGGTACAGAGGCTGCTGTGGAGTACAGCGCATGTCTGTTGGTGGCTGGGCACTGCCAGGAGCCTGGGCCCCAAAGCCACCTCATCTGCCAGTGCCCGTGGAACTGAGTTTCCTAGCGAGGCACCTCCCCAGGCTCCTGGAGGAGGCCAAGGTGCTGCCGCATGCCTCTCCAGCCCCACCATGTTTCCAGTGCTGCCAGTGAATGAGCGGCTCTCTGTCTGTGGGATTCTCTGCTCCAGGACCCGTGAAGGATGGCTCTGAAATAGGGCCACGCAGTCAGAACACACCCAGAAATAGAGAATCTGAGCAAGACTCTTAAACTGAGGCTAAAAGACAGAAACCAACATGAGATCAAAGCTACCAAAGGACCAATGCTGGGATCATGAATATGTCATATGTAGTTTTTAAATAATCCTTACCAACAGAATGTGCTTAAGGTAGACAAGATGTCCAAGAGGAGAGCTACTCTGCTACTGAAGTCAGACCTTGCTTGCAGAATTCCATACCCTTGGCTTTGATAAGTGAGCAAGAGATAAAAGCGCTGCTGGAAGTTGGGTGAGGTGGCTGAATACAAAACGTGTAGAAAGGGAGGAAGCTGGAAAAGAGACACAAAAGTAGAAGCCAAAATTGCATGCCCATCAGACGAAGGGAATTCGAGGTCAGTGCACAGGTGCTAGTGTGCCCGAGGGGCGCTTGTCTGTGTTAGGCGGGAGTTGTGTGGCCCACACCAGGTGGCTCAGCAAAGTGCACGGACTCTGCGCACTACCCCGGTGTAACAGCGGGACTCTGGTGCATACCGGGGAGTGACCAGTTATGTGTACATTTTTAAACATGGAGGATGAAAGGAAATAACCTCGGAAGGCACATCTTCCCCTGCACACCCGAGAACACAGACAGCATGCTTAGTACGGGCTCAGTTCCTTTCGGGAAAACTTCATTGCACGTAGACAGGGCACGGGAATTGTCATTGGACCATGACTGTCCTCTTGCAGCTCTTGAAATGTGACTTTTCCTTGCTCCTTCCCTTCCTTTTCCCCTCATTGCATTTTTCTTCCCTCTCTTCCACTTTCACCTTTGTTCAACAAATAGTTATGTCAGGAACTTGCTAGACACGTCCTAAGTTTAAATGCTGCTTTCCCCACAGTGGTCACCCAGCCCACCTCCCAAAAAGCCATGCAGATGCCGGGATCTGCAGACAGAAGCCAGCCTGTGTGTAAGTTAGCCCTTCGCTCGCTGTGTCTTCACTTAGAGCCCAGGAATGAAGTTACATACTGACCTTGTAGGTGTGCAGTAAGTATTAAGGATCAGTATTAAGCGGCATGATTCATGCAGAGAGTTTACTGTTATTCCTGACGTGTAGAAATGGCTCTTAGCTTTCATTCTCAGGACTCATGGCTAATGACCTACTCCAAAGGCTGTGTCCTCACCTTCCTCTAGTGTTCTCCTGTGTGCATGTGGCTGGCACAGCACAATGTCCATACCAGAAAGGGCCGCTTCCCAGTGGAGGAGTGTGACCAGCACACCACTCTCCGCTGTTCGTGTCAGGCTCTGCCTGTGCTTGAGCAACGTTGAGCTCACCAAGGTCGGGCCTTCCTGGGCCTCACCCACCCCAGGGCTGAAGGGGAGCTGGACAGACTGGGACCGCTGGGTGGACAGCACAGCTCCTGCAGTCCCACCGTGTGGGCACAGGCTTTGGGAGAATGCCGGCAGTGTAACTTCCCTCTCTTCCTCCATACCATTTAAGTCGGATAGGCATCCTGGGCCTGAAGTCACTGCCTACCAGAGCCTCCGACCAGCGACCCCACCGCAGTTGGACTGTGTTAGACTATTTTTCTATTAATTATGGACTGCACTACCCAATCTTCAAGGATCAGGAAATCTGTCTTTCTAGCATCTAAAATTAAATAGAAAACAGTCAAGAGTCACTCATTGAATTAATTAAAAATAGAAACAGCTGGAGGGAAAATTAAAATTAAAAAACACGTTCAAGAAAATTAAACCAACATGAAAACAGCGTTTCTCCTTAACACCCTCCCAGTGTCAAAGGCAGCACATAGCCCAGATGGAGGGTTACATTTTATCAGCTGACGCAACGCAGCTCTGGAAAGAATCCTCTTACCCATGGAGCAGCTGCCCTAACTTTCCCTCTGTGCATACTCCACAATCCCGGAGACATCAAATCATGAACAATGAATGCATGACATCTGGTGGTCCCGGATAATGTTACACTGCCTTGCCTGGGGTCCGGGCCACAGCCTGGCCCTCTTCGCATGCTGAAGCCCTGCACAAGGTTAACACAGGACCGTCTGGGGAGGGAGGGAGCTATTAATTTGCCAAAGATACAGTTGTGACAAAGTAGCAGCCCCATTCTTGCAGTCCTTTGATTTATATTGTCTTTAGAATTCATAATCACTCATCCAATTAAATGCTCTCGTCTGGGCCTCTGGCCAGTTCTGTGTCACAGGAGGTGATAAGACTATTAGCTCTAAGCCTTAAATGAATCAGCACTGGGCCCAAGGGAAGGGTGTTCCCCACATGAGCCACCTCCTTCTAATTCCACACCAGCACAACTGACGGGGAACACATCTTTATTACACTGCTGCCGTCATGGTCTGCAGAACAGAATGCGTTCTGTTATACAACTGTACAGATAGAGACCTCACTATACCGTTTCAACTACTGATAGATTAAATCTGGATTATTTATAAACCTATGCTAATGTTATTGGGCTTAATATAAACTCATGCAAATGTAGACATGTAGGGGTCGAAAGAATAAAGTGAAAATAATAGGGTTTTTTTAATGCTTCTGCTGCTGTTATTACAATTACATAGTGGTGACCAAAACCTTGACCTGATTGTTTTTTTAAAGACTGAGAAAAGAAAAAGGAAGATCAAACTGTTTTGTTATTATTAGCAAGTAGCAAGTGTGATTATCTTTACTTGTGACTGGAATAATTAATTTTATTCAAACTAATTTTGCATGTATCCTTCCGGCTTTTGTTGGAAAAAAAATCTAAACAAATGAAGACACATATCATACATCAGGGAAGCCAGGAGCAAGCAGAAAAATCAAATAGAAATTTAGGAAACACCATTAAGTGAGGGCAGCTTCTTTAGGATGCAAAAGAAACCTAAAGTGAACATCTGGGGCAGTTTGCATGAATGTGTGCATATACTACTTCGTAGGGCCAAGCTCTAGGCCTTCCTTTGAACTACAAATCCTCAAAAATAAGAACTGGTGAAAAAGGTCAGCAAAGTTAATCACCATGGAAATCTAGGCAGTTTTACACTCTTCACTTTCAAAGTTGACAAGTGTCACTGGGTAGAGGTCAGCACTGGTATTCAAATAAGAATGTATCTACATTCCTTACCACCAAAGCTAGGGAGCACTTTGGGAATATGTCATCTGGGGAAATGTCAACAGAGCCCCAGTCTTGTGGACATTCTCCTCCTGGTAATAAACGGGAAATTTCTCTCTGATACTGATACCAGTAAACACAACATTTACTAGTTTTTATATATGCATGTGAATTGCTGAAGTTAGAATTACCAGGATTCGCACAATGTGACTCAGAGAAAAGCCAGGAGACTCTGGACTGAACTGTCTCGCAGCTCATTGTGTGCAGGGATTTACAATGATTTGTGTGTGATTTTGCAACTACAGAGTTCGCCACAAACATTTGATTAGTCAAGGATAGGAGACAATATTTGTTCTTGTTGCCTGCTAGGGAACATGCTATCCATTCATGGATTAGTCAACTGTTCCAGGTGTGGGGGACACATGTTGGTTCCTAATTCTCTTTTTATTTATCAGGCTTATTACTGCATCTTGCTTCTTAAACTTTGAACTTAAAATCTTCCTCAACAATTACCTTCATTGCTTCCTGCTCCTTGTAAACACCTGTAGGTAGAACTGAAGTGGGCCAAATTTGCATTTGATTCTTAAGTGCCAGAATTGTGTCTTATTCAGAAAAATTTTACTAAAAGAATAAAAGTACCAGGTTAGATTTTTGCTTTGCATCGTTTTCATATGGTGCTGAGGCTTGAACCTGGGCCTTCTCACTGAGCTACATTCCCAGCCATTCATTTACTCATTCATTCACCACTCACGCTTGCATTTTTCAGACAGGTTCTCGCTAAGTTGCCCAGGCTGGGCTCAAACTTGTGATCCTCCAGGAGTGCTGGGGTCACAGCTTTGCCAAAGCACCCAAGTTAAAATGCAGCTTTTAAAGATAGCAGAATGAGAACCTCATGAAAATCAAACTTCACTTCCAATTTCACCTTAGAAATTCTGAAAATTCAGAAGTTAAAAGAAAATATGTCAACAATTTTTCACGTATGCATGTGTCTATTTTTAAATTGTGTGCACTGAAGTATATGGCGTGACCTTCGGACATACGCGGACACACTGAAATGATTGCCACCAGGTGAGAGTTATCTGATCCGCCCCCCGCCCCCCAGCACGGTCGCCCATGTGTCTGTCTGCAATCAACACACCAGCAGTTAAGCGCAGCGCATGTCCAGTGTGCGATGCCACACCGACCGTCATCCTGGAGGTGCAGCCTAAATCTCTAGTTACTCAGCTCACGGGTCTGCTGGTCTGCAGCCTTTACCAATATTTCTCCTGTCTCCTGTTCTTCTCACCCATAATGACCACCATTCTGCTGCCTGTTTCTGTGAATTCAAATTTCATTTTGGATTTTAGCCGTAAGTGCAATCATGCCCCCTTCTTCTTTCTGTGCCTAGCTTGCTTCACTGAGCATCGTGTCCTTCGGGATCATCATGTTATCCAAATGGCTGCGTTCCCCTCCTTGAGAAGGCTGAGCGGTTCTCCGTTATAACACACACATCCCACGGCACCACGTGGCACATTTAGATGAGTGTGTGTTTTGTACGCTGTGTTTTCCTGTCCACTCACCCCTCAGAGCTCACCTGGGTGGCCCCATTCTCTGGCCGTGGTGAGTAATGCTCCGACTGGAGGGACACACTTCTCCTTGCCTCTGACTTCACTTCCTGAGGATGCACCTTCAGAGGGATCTGCCCACATGTTCCTTCTACATTAAATGTTCTGTACCACCATGAGGATCTTCTATGCCGACTCCCACCGTGGCCAATTCTATCCCTGCCCACCGCATGAGATTCCCTTAGCCCACATCCTGGCCATGCCTGTTATCTCCGTCTGATGACAGCGCCCGGGCAGGGGAGGGATGGTAGCTTACAGGGGTTATGATCTGCATTTCCTTCATGATGAGTGCTGTTTCTTTGCTGTGCAAAGTATTTTTAGCTTGATGTAGTCTCAATTATTTATTTTTGCTTTTCCCCCAAACTTTCAGTGTCATATCCAAAATGTCTCTGCCAAGAGCAGCATCCAGGCGTCTCCCCCATGTCCTTCTGCAGGCATTCGGCCTCCCTTCTTGCCTGGGAGTGCGTGACCTGCTGCGTGACTCGTGTCTGAGACCAGACATCCTCCTGCCTCCATGCCTGTGGCTGAAGAAGGCATCCTGTCTGCACTGTGGATTCTTGGTGTCCTTGCTGAAAATCCCCAGACCACGTGTGCTTGGCTTCCTGGCTGAGTTTCCTGTTTCCTTCCATTATCACAGTGTCTGTTCAGATACAGTGTCATGCTGTTTTGATGCTGACAGCTCTGGAATGCAATCGGCAATCAGGAAGCAATGCCCTCGCTTCATTTGCTTTTCTCAGTGTCATTTTGACCGCTTGGGGTCTTTTGTGCTCCCATATGAATTTTAGGGTTGTGTTTCACAGTTCTGTGAAAACATCACTGGAATCTGATAGGGATTGAATAGAATTTAAACATCACTTTGGGCATTAGGGGCATTTTACCACTATTAACTTCTAATCCATGAGCATGGAATATTTTTCTATTTATTTGTGTTATCTTCCATTGCTTTCATCAATGTTTTATATTTATCCATGTATAGATCTTTCACTTGTGGTTAAATTTATTCCTAAGTATTTTATTCTTTTGATACAGTCATATCTAGTATTGTTTTATTGAAGAACACAGTTATTTTTAAAATGCACATACAAAAACTGTACCTCATTTTTAATTTTAGTAAATTATGGTTTTTTGAATTGTGCCCGGGCTGGGCGGAGCGATCCCTGCAGAGGGGAGTGCACGGACCATGGGAGGGAACGGATGGGAACTGGGAAACAGTGCTGTCCCCTGGGGTCTGAGCCTCTGGCGCCGTCACCGGGGCCACCTGTGGCTTGTCCTTCCATTTTTGAATCCATGTGACCTCAGGCAAGGTTTAATTCTTTCTTTGCCTCTGTTTTCCTTTTGTAAAGTGGACCGAGTACCGATTTCCTGGAGTATCTTACATGACAGTTCTCACAGGCATGTAACACAGGCTGATAACTGACGTTGGCCCAGCTTAGCTGTCATCATTGTGACAAAGCATTCTTCTGTGTTTCTTTTTTATTATTCACCCACGCTTGTGGCACTGTGGTTTGCCCTCCCTGTGTGGAGCTGGCGCGCACAGCACATCTCCATCCTTCTCATCCCGTCCTCCTCCTCCTCCCTACTCCATTTCTTGATCCCTTTCCCATTCGACAAAGACCCACCTCCCTACTTTCTATGATTCACCTTTTATTTGGCTCTTTATTTATATTTTAGCTTTCTCATACAACAGAAACCATGAGATATGTAAGCGTGTGTGTCTGATTTATTTCACTAAATATTATTGTCTCAAGGTGCAGCCCTTTTCCTCCAAATGACTCCAGTTTGCCCTTCTTTATGACAGAGTAGTGCTTCACCGTGGGTAGATGCCACATTTTCTTCATCTACTCATCTGCTGTTGGACATATAGGTTACTTTCAAGATTTAGTTATCATGAATTGCACTGCTATAAACATGAGTATGCATGGATCACTGTAATAAGATGTGTTTAACCCATTGGAGATGACACTTAGAAGGGAAAGAAGTAGGTCAAATGCTGCAAAAAAGTAAATAAAAGAATCAAAAAAGACCTTTAGATAATCATTATAAGTTTGGACAAAATGAAAATTTCACATTTAAAGGCAAAGAGTTCATGTTTTCTTTGAAATTTGGGGGAAAAGAATTTGTTTTGTGGACTAAGTAAATACATATGAATCCTTACTCTGGTGCTTGGCAAATAGATCAACAAATGCTACCTACAATCATCAATATTACTATTAGTAGTATTGCTTTTAGTATTGATCTATGCAGCCACAACTTAGAATAAAACTGCTGAGGACCTGGGCTTGAAAAAACATGCTGAGTTTTTGTTAAGGAAACTGCCAACTCCCCCTGCTGGCCTTTTGACAGGGACCAGTGGAAAATGTTTACCATGAATTGAGGTTTGCAGAGAAATGTCCAGATTTAAGTTCATTTATCAAATTGAAAAGTATTTGAAGATGTGTGTGTGTGTGTGTGTGTGTGTGTGTGTGTTCACATGTCAGGGGGTCACAATAGAATACAGATTCCAAAGGATGTGTAGTAAATGACAAAATATAGCCACAAGGAGAGGTTAAAATGAGTAAGCAAAAATAGAGCACTAATAAAGAATGGAAAATGAAATGAAGACATTTAGGGAGAGAGAGTAACAGGATTGTACAAAACTAAGTTAGCTCAAACTTCCAAATCTATCACAAATTACCTAGGGTCTGAAAAGCCCTGACCTTTCCAGGAACTGTCTGGGGTGGTCTCGGGCGACCGTGGGGGTCTGGGAAGGAAAGGGCGCCACCCGATGCCCGCGACGCTGATGCGCTTCCTGGCCACCTGCTAGGTCCAAGTCCCGGCTCAGCAGGTGTGTCGGGCAAGGGCCCGCATTATGCCCAGTGGAGGCAGCAGGTGCCCCACAGCGCCTTCGTGGCATTCCTAGCTCCTTTAAAAATTTCAGTCTTACACCATCTTCTCTTTTCTGTCCCCTCATCTGCCAGCTGTATGCAAAGCAGTCAGGGCAGCACTTGGCTCATGGGGATAACAGGACCATTTTTAGAAAGGGCTGAGGTCAGAAAACGATGGTGTGAAGCAGTCCTGCCTAATCTAACCCTCTTTTCACTGCAGCAAGAGCAAGAACAAGACTGAAACTCTCATGCTTAAACATTTGGATTTCGTGAAGGTCCATATCCTGAGAGGACGCCAATTAACCTTGGGTGTCACAGAGTGTGGGTAACTGATAGCCTGGAGCTCGGCTGCTGTGCAGTGGAAGAATGAAAGCCGACTGTAATACATTGAGAGCCGATGCTGAGGGCCACAACACAACTGTTTAAGAAATCCCCCGTGAGAGTGGGAGCGTGCACATCTGCGTACACCCACAGCACAGGAGCCATCTGTATAGCACACACTGTGGGGGACAGTGACGGAATCATGGTTTCCCAAAGAAGTCCGGCTTCCTCCCTGCAACCTGTGCATATGTGAAGTTACAGGACCGCTAACCAGCTGACTGGAAATGAGAATGTCATCCAGGTGGAGCCAATGTAAATGCAGGCTCCTCAGGGCCAAGGAAGGCTGAAGAGAAAGCACCCAGGAGATGGCAGCAAGAAAGGCCCAGCTGGCCAGGGTGGTCTCGTAGGTCAGAGGGGCCAATGAGCCCGGGCAGCCCAAGGGAGGCAGGCAGGAGGAAAGCAGTTCTCCCACAGCTTGCAGGAGAAATCAGCCCCACTGACACCCTGACTTTGGCCCCGTGAGACAGCTTTGGACTATGACCTTTGGAACTGTAAGTTAAAAACTCCATGTTGATTTAAACTCTAGGTTTGTGGCAATCTGTTAAAGAGCAATAGAATAGTTATACAGGGGGAAAGCTCATTGAAACAACCAGGACAGCATGTCAAACCCAAGCAGAAGTCAAAAAATATATGTTATAAGGAATGTGGTATTTGTAACTGTATTTGTCTGTCATCATACTTTGAAAGCAGATGCTTTATTAGGAAGAGCAACTATAGATTTGAAACCAGCTCTGTTAATGCACAATACAAAATTGGAAAGAGTAAAAGAACAATTAAAACTTTCCTTGGAAAACAAGAACAGCATAGGGCAAACTGGTGAATTGACAGTTGTGCTTTATGGACTGGTGATTGAGCAAGAAAATCTACCAAACTGCACCTCATCTCCGACCATAGAAACACAGAGAAATGGTGATGCCTTATATGAAAATGGAGAGCCTTCAGCAAGGACAACAGGTTGGCTGTTGAAGGTACTAATGGAGCAGATAACCATGTACCTACAAATACTATAGTCCAAAACGCATGCCATTCGTGTATAGTTAATGGAGACAGTGCACCTTCACCTCCGTCTCAGGTTGCTGCCAGACCCAAAAATACACCAGCTCCAAAATCACTCTCATCTGAGCCTACCAGTGACGCTGTTAATGGAGAATCATCCTCATCTGCACCAACTGATAATGCTTCCGCCATGGATATTCCTGTAGCATCTGAAGAAACCACTTTAACTTCAAATTGCCCTTGTGCTACATAGAAGATCCTCCCATTCAAGAGACAGTGGCTTCCTCAGAACACAGTGAAAGTGTTCCTTCCTCCAGTGCAGAACTGGAATCTGAAGCTAGGAGTATATTAGACCCTGGCTCCTCTAATTCTGGAAGTAACTCTGCTTTTGACAGAATTAGGCAGCCAGATGGGTGTATGGAACCTGTATGAAGGCAGTCAAGAAATACCAACACAGAATCTTTGCCATCAGGGTGGGAACAGAGAAAAAATCCTTATGGTAGAACCTATTATGCAGATCATAACACTCGAACTACCACATGGGAGAGACCAGAACCTTTACCTCCAGGCTGGGAAAGAAGAGTTGATGATCGTGGAAGGGTTTATTATGTGGATCATAACACCAGAACAACACCACGGCAGCGGCCTACCATGGAATCCATTCAAAATTTTAAATAGTGTCAGTCTTACCAGAACCAGCTACGGGGAGCTATGCAACAGTTCAGCCAGCCATACCTCTACCTGGCTTCAATGCTAGCTGCAGAAAATGACCTACATGGACCTTTGCCACCAGGCTGGGAAAAAAGAGTGGATTCAACAGACAGGGTGTACTTTGTGAATCATAACACAAAAACAACTCAATGGGAAGACCCGAGAACTCAGGGTTTGCAGAAAGAAGAACCCTTGCCAAAAGGCTGGGAAATTAGGTATGCTCGGGAAGGTGTTAGGTACTTTGTTGATCATAGCACAAGAACAACAACATTCAAAGATCCTCACAATGGGAAGTCATCTGCAACTAGGGGTGGTCTGCAGACTGCTTATGAGCGCAGCCTTAGGTGGAAACTTGCCCACTTCCGTTATCTGTGCCAGTTTAATGCATTACCCAGCCATGTAAAGATCAACGTGTCCCAGCAGACACTATCTGAAGATTCCTTTCAACAGATTATGGCATTAAAACCCTGTGATTTGAGGAGACAATTATATGTAATATTTAGAGGAGAAGAAGGACTTGATTATGGTGGCCTAGCAAGAGAATGGTTTTTCTTTCTTTCACATGAAGTTTTGAACCCAATGTATTGCTTATTTGAGTATCTGGGCAAAAACAGCTATTGTCTACAGATTAACCCAGCATCAACTATTAATCCAGACCATCTTTCATACTCCTGTTTTATTGGTAGCTTTATTGCAATGGCACTATTTCATGGAAAGTTTATTGATACTGGCTTCTCTTTACCATTCTACAAGCACATGCTAAGTAATAACCTTACTATTATGGATTTGGAATCCATTGGTACTGAATTTTATAACTCCCTTATCTGGATAAGAGATAACAACATTGAAGAATGTGGCATAGAAATGTATTTCTCTGTTGACATGGAGATTTGGGGCAAGGTTACTTCACATGACCTGAAGTTGGGAGGTTCTAACATCCTGGTCACTGAGGAGAATAAAGATGAATATATTGGTTTAATGGCAGAATGGCGTTTTTCTCGAGGAGTACAAGAACAGACCAAAGCTTTCCTTGATGGTTTTAATGAAGTTGTTCCACTTCAGTGGCTACGATACTTTGTTGAAAAAGAATTGAAGGTTATGCTGTATGGCATGCAGGAGGTTGACTTAGCAGATTGGCAAAGAAATACCATTTATCAACATTATACAAGAAACAGCAAACAAACAATTTGGTTTTGGCAGTTTGTGAAAGAGACAGACAATGAAGTGAGAATGCAACTATTGCAGTTTGTCACTGGAAACTGCTGCTTACCTCTGGGAGGATTTGCTGAGCTCATGGGAAGTAATGGACCTCAAAAATTTTGTATGGAAAAAGTTGGGAAAGATACCTGGTTACCAAGAAGCCATACATGTTTTAATTGCTTGGATCTACCACCACATAAGAGTTATGAACAACTAAAGGAAAACTTCTTTTTGCAATAGAAGAGACAGAGGGATTTGGATAAGAATGAATGTGGCTTCTTGTCTCGGAGGAGCGCTTGCATTTAAATACCCCAGCCAAGAAAAATTGTGCAGATAGTGCACATAAGCTGTTCATTTTGTGCAGTGAATTGTCTGAACCTCTCAAAGCATAAACATTTTCTATTCTTCCACAGAAATATGCAAAACAGTCCATTGTTTTCTACTTTATTTATTGTTCCCTTGAAATGATGACCAGGAAAAAGATCATCCTTAAATTTTGAAGCAAGAGACTTTAGTAAAAATAAGTATATATCTATATAAGCATATATGATAGTGGCTCTAGTTTTATAGAGCTCCAGGTGTATTAAACATGACAGCTGTTCATTCACAAAGATCTGAATTTGCTTTACCTTGTTTCTATGATCCAGGGGAAATGTGCAAACTGCTCCATGTTCTTCTCCCTTATGTAAGGGAGTTTCCAGAGGGTGTTTAGTTGCATGGGTATTCAGGAAGGTATTAAGGGCTTAGGCCAAATCTTGAGTGTATTAAAACAATGCTGCTGGATTTTCTGAAGACAGGTACTTGAACCTGTCATTTTGTTTTAAATAAATCCAATAGTGAAAAATTT
The DNA here is from genome assembly GCF_053883595.1 of Heterocephalus glaber. Taxonomy (NCBI): domain Eukaryota; kingdom Metazoa; phylum Chordata; class Mammalia; order Rodentia; family Bathyergidae; genus Heterocephalus; species Heterocephalus glaber. The sequence continues at coordinate 3,896,283 of NW_028258347.1, read as the reverse complement.
CCCTCTTTGCTATATCAGTAATACAGTAAAAGTAGTGTGGGAAACTAACTTACATGGAAGTCATGTACTAGATCTAATAACATTTAGTTTGTTACGGAGGTTGGAAAGAATTCATTGGGCAGTGTAGAGGTTTGTTTACATGTTACTTTGGGATGATAGCTATTTGTGAAATTTAAAAGAATTCACTACTTCTGTTGGTTTTTTTTTTAAAAAAAAAACAGAAAATTATGGCCCCCCCACACTCAGTGAAACACTATGTAGTCATTACAACATTTCCCATGAGTTTTTGCAGCTGATTGATAAAATTCAAACTCCATGCAAAAATACTCGTGGAAAAATGAAATAAATCTATATAATAAAGCCTAATCTTACAAAACTTAAGGTTATAAAATTCTTCAAAACACCAATATATTAGATACAGCCTTTTAAATAGGCAGCCAAGAGCAGTAAATGTTACTTGCAAATCCAGGCTTCATGAACCATGTAAATGGAAACACCTCCAGCAGCCTCTGCCCTGGCCCTTGGCCCAGGGCGCCTGCCCACAGGGCTGTGGTCAGTGGGCACCCCGACCCAAATCCTGTGCTGCAGAGCAGCTGCCATGGCTCTCCGCGGAGGCTCCCGGTCAGCTTCCCTGCACCAGCAGCCCCTCCGCCCGCTTGCCTCTCCCTGTCCACACTGCCTCTGCCCAGCCCGGCCTCTACCCTGGCCTCAGGCCTGCTCTCTGCAGGGAGCTGCGGGCCTGGCCAGGGCACAGCTGTGGCTGGAGGAATGAACCTTTCTGGGTCACCGGTTACGGAAAGGGGTAGGAGTGGTAGGTTCATTTCTATGCTGCGCATAGAAAACCTTTCCCCCACTGATTATTACTGTAAGACCAAGGTGATTAAAAATAATAGACCTGAAGGCTTCATCCTTGTGTTTTTGCAAGGAGCCATGAGTAGTGGAAAAGCAGGAGATTGTGGAAACGGTTCCTTTGGTAAAAACCAATCAACAAAGTACTTGCATGCCCTGGTCAGCCAAGTTAGTGTTTCTAACAGCCTTTTGGAAATGTAATTCACATGCCACATGCAGCCGTGCGAGGTGTACTATTCAATAACTTCTGCAGGAACCCAGGTTACAGAAATCGGGAAAACTGGCGTTGAGACTCCACCGTGCCCTTCTGTCTGGTTGGCAGTGGAAGTAGGACTCTCTCTGTTCGCTTGTGGGAGCGGAATTTCCCCTCCCACCCCTTTTCGTAACTGGTGACCCAGAAAGGTTCATTCCTCCCGTGCAGCCATAACCACAGCAGTTTCAGAACATTCTCCTTACTCCTGAAGGAAGCCTCCCTGGCTTTCCTCCCCAGTCTCCCGCCACTGGCCGGGCGCTGGTAGTTTCCCCGCGGATTTGTCTCCTGCCTTGGCGTTTCACGTTTCTCGCACATGGAGTAAGGTGCATGCTTCTGACCAGCTTTGCCCAGGTTCTTGCACGCTCGAGGATGTACTACTAGCTGGTTCATGTCGTCTACCGCATCCCATCTGGTCTGCTCATCGAGTGAGGACACGTATGAGATTGCGTGTGCTGTACGTTTGCGTTCTTAGGTACATAGCTGGGTACAACTGCTGGATCATGGTAATTCTATGTCTGACCTTCCACAGACCTGCCAGGCTGTTTCTAGGGTGGCTGCACCATTTTAAATGTGCTTTCTAAACGGCGAGCTTGTTTAGCTAGTAAATTTTGTTTGTTCTATGCAAAAACAGTTCCCAAATATTCACTTATTTTTCAAATATTCATCATCAAATCGGTACAAGTGACATTCTCTGTGGGACAACTCCTGGCATGTCCCCAGCCTCCCTCCTTGTCATCCTGTCTCCTCTTCAGTCTCCTGTACTTTCAGGTAAGAAACTAAAACACTTTAGGAGAAACATCTGAGTGTGCTAAAAAAGCAGACAGTATTTGGCCCTGGTATTTCACCGGCGATCAGTTTTAACATCTTGACATATTTCTGCAGAATGCATGGAAAGTATCATGCCATCAAAATGCTAATCCAAATATCTGTTTCCCATTTCAAAAATATTTACGATCCATTTGGTTGTTGTTTTATTCATTTTTTCAATTAGGATTTTCTATAATCAAAGTTGAGTCTTCTATAAACAAAAAACAAATTTGGGAAATGCTTCAAATCAAGAAAAAAGAGGTTGGGGTAACCTGTGACTGTGGTTTTGAGACTTAAATGATGTTCTGAAAATGAAAGAGAAAGGGCCTCTGAGGTCGTGGTTCCCAGTTAATGAGACGTTAGCAATATTCTCAGATTTTAATATTTCCCAAAGAAAACCTTTTCTGAGCACCTGGCTTCGGGGTCTTCTGTGGCTGCTCTGCTGGCTCTGCAGGCTGCAAGCTAAGGGCTCAGGGAGGCCCAAGCCCTGCGCCGTGCAGTTTGGAGCCTCAGTCTGACGCACAGGGTGTTTGAAGAATGGAGCCCTCTGTGCAGCCAAAGCTCACGGCCCAGTACCCCGAGGGCCGAGCCTCTAACAGGCCTAACGACTGCTAAGTTTGGTGTCATTACTGCTGAGAAGGTGATCAAGAACTAATCGCAAATGCCAAACCCGTGCCAAATAATGGAAGTGGCAAGTGAGCAAGAGAAAAGGCCAAAGGGTTGCTTTTCCTTCACCCTACCTCGCACAGCCCCCGTTTTTGATGCCCTGAGGACCTGCTCTGGCTCTGGCTCCACAAACAGGGAGGAGTGAAGACACAAACCAAAGGAGGAAGTTGGAGTTTTCCTGGAGATGAGGAGGAGGAGAACAGCTGCTGAGTGGGGGTCCTGAGTGGGAGGCACATGGCCCTCTGGGCTCTGTGGAATTAACGTGACCGCTTGGGACTCAGGCTTTTAACCCAGTTTTTTGACATGCAGGGTTTACAGGAAACTGGGACTGCAGGAGGAACTGGTTAATCTGCCTTATGATTTCCTCAGAATTCAGGAGCTTGGGGAGTGGCTGCACCTCCCTGTCCTAGGAAACGGGCAACATCAAATATTCTCTCTGGAAATTTTTGCCAAAGTCCTAGTCACTGTCTGTCCTTAATTCTTATCATCCTGGCTGGTTGCCCATCTGTCGCAGGCCCTTCCACTGGCTGTGCCTTACTCACAAGCTAACTAAATAAACTCTTCTACACGTCCACACCCTCACTGAATCTTCCCTGAGATATTGTAGTGATTTTAGCAGCTGGTTCCTCTTCACCTCCCCGTTCCTTCACACTAATTATGCTACATCCACCTTCAGATAGCTTCCCACAAATAGTGCTTCCTTCAAAGTTGCTTCTCTTCTTCCTAGACACGCTCAGTTTTCAGGAGTCACATCAGAAGCAGTGGCCCCACACGGGCTTTTGGACATGCACCCTTTGCCACGCTTCTGTCCTGTTCCTACCTAGTGCTTAGGATCTTGTCTGCATTCTTTCTGCCTACACAGGTCAGATGTCTTTCTGTGGAGCCTCTGCTTGTCTACACCATCTAGTCTTACTTGTTCTCAGAACTCTGAAGATGCCTCTGTCTTAACGTTTATCACACACTATTAAAATCACAGTTTTCTCTCCTGTAGTAAGTCCTGAAGTGTGGGACCTATACTTGTTCATTTTTTCTCCTTGGGGCCAGGCACACTGTAGGTAGGTAGTCAGTAAATGTGTGGTGAATAAAGTAATCCATGGACCATGAACACAGTGGAGCACACAGGCAACTGGACAGAGAAGCTGGAGAGGTGGGGTGGGTATCAGCTCCCAAGCATTTGGGCTTAAGAACCCCTTAGAAAGTCAGGTAATGTCTCAGAACCCCTCCCTAGAAGAATGTGTAATGATTCCTTACTGTAGATCTGTGGACTGGGCCCTGGGTAATCTGTGCCATGGACTAAACCCTGGGTAATCCATGCCATGGACCGACTGCCTTGCTAATGAAGCTTACCACTCACAGGCTCTGCCTGTTTGAATAGCAAGCAGACAAGCCGCTCCTTTGTTTAGAAAATGACTCATCCTAACAAAGCAGACCACACTGACAAGAGAAATTCAAATGATTACTGTAGTATTTTAACGCTGCTGATGTTGACTAAACCCCCTAGTTCCTAAGTTGCGCGGTCAAGATAATAGCAGAGAAATTACACGTGGTCCTTGGTGTCCACAGACCCCACATCAGTGTCTTCAGCTAACCACGGGTCACTTATGTGAGAACAATGGCATGTGTACTGGACACATGCAGACTTCTCTCCTTGTCATTGTGCCCAAATAACACGGTGTAACAACTTGCTGCATAGCACATACATTGTATTGGGTATCATAAATAGTCCAATGATGGTTTAAAATGTAGGGAGGATGTGTGTAGGTTACAGGAAAACACTGCACCACTTTATTTAAGGTATGAGCATCTGCGGATTTCAGAGCCCCTCGGATACCAAAGGACAACAATATTTCCTTTTCCGGATTCATGGTAAGGCCTTTAAACCAGTTATTATCTTTTTTTTCACTTCAGAAACAATTTAAATTACAATATAGGGTGAGCCTGCCAATGATAAACTGCTTCCTAATCACATTACCCTATAATTCAATCAAGCTCAATCGCAAGTTTCCAGCTTCCAGAGTGTGGGTTCAAAGAGTGCGCTTACATATGTGGTCAGGAATGTTTCATAAAGTCAGCGGAATGACTGTCCTTTGAAACTTCCTGAAAGTTTAAAAGCTTCAGAAAATACTGTTCAGAGCTGTGCAGAATTTCCAAACATGCATGATGCAAAAGATGTCAAAATAGGAAGCAGAAGCACACAATACAATTTTACATGTAACAAACACATTTCAATATTCACGAGATTTTCAATATTCGCGAGACTTTTCTACTGAGTTTTACCCTCGGTATTTTTCTCAAGCTTTAAATAAAACTTGCCATGAATAACATTCTTTTCCATGTGAAATGTTAGTGAATAAACAGACTCCTTATGTGGTTTAAAATATATAGGTATTTTAAAACTAAAAATTGTCTAGTTATGCTTCTTTAAGAACTAAAAGTATAAGATAGATTTATGATATCAAATCTCAAAACCTCACTGGAAATGAGGTAAATAATGAATTTTGTTCTTCACATGTTGGGGAAGGAAGGTAACTTAGCCTCATGACTGTGTCTGAAATAAGCTGCCAAAGGCAGATTAGCAGGCGATAACATACAAATTTATTGAACATAAGTTTACATCATGAGAGCCTTCAGAAATGCAGATACAAAGAAACAAGGAGGCCAAGGTATTCTTGAGCCAGGTTTATGCACAGGCCATAGCTGTGGAGAAGTGAGATTAAACAAAGAGGGTGTGCGGTAAGGGTAGTGAACCAGGGGGATTCAGCAAGGCCGATTGTTCAGGTTCTTCCATGTCCTGGTATCTTCAGCAATGAGAAAAGTAACTAAGACAGAATTGGGTACCATAAAGTGGAGCAGTTGCTGTCACTGTACCTGACCATGTGGTTGAGGAGCCTTTGGGTCTGGCTTGTGGGGAGATTTTGGAAAGGTTCAGAGATGCCGGCTGAAAAACTAGAGCTGGAACACCTTAGGCTGTACTTGGGAGATTCTGGTCAGAGCTGAGAAGGCCAGAATGCTGAGAGCAATGCTGCGGGTGAAGACCAGGCCCAGGAGGTCTCAGCTGGGGAGAAGGACTCCACTGACTGTCGGACGCCAGACAATGTGTGTTCTCCCTTGGCAGAAAGTCTGTGGGCATTTTGCTCTTGTCCAGAGACTGCCTGAGACAGAGACTGAGAGAGCCCCAGAGCACGGTGTTCCAGAATGGTGGCAGCCTAGGGAAACTGTTCCTGGGGATTTGGTTCCTGGGCACCTGACCCCTACAGTCGAGAGAGAGGAAAGCCTGGCTTCTGCTCCAGCTGGCGGCAGAGCTTGGCACCATCCACATGCTGCTGGTTTTAGGCGCATGCAGAATGCAAGAGTGGTGGGTTCCAGAAGGCTTCCCTTCATACTTCAGGAGGCCTGGGAGGCCAGGCGGTGAGGGAAGCTGTGAGTATGAAGCCGAAAGTGCAGTGGAGACCTGAGAAATTTGAAGAAGCCAGGAAGGTGGACCATCCGAAGAAAACTGCAAGGAGGGAGCACAGCTGACCCCAGAGAGGAGCCACCCAAGGCCTTGGGAGTTCACAGCTTGCCAAGCCTGGCCGGGGTGCTGGAAGTGGACTGTGGGATTTGGTGTCTGCCCTGCTGGACTTCGGACTTGCTTTGGTCCCGTTCCTTTGCATCTCCCGCTTTGTAACCTTTGGGATGGAAATGTCTGTCGTGTACCACTGGGTGTCGGCAGTGTTTCATTTTCTTTTCTTTTATACGGGGGCTGGCAGCTAAGAGTTGGCCTCCCATCTCAGAGATTCTGGACTTGTACTTTTCAGCAACACTGAAACTGTTAGGACGGTGGCAACTCCTGCAGATGGACCAATGCCTTCTGCATAAAGGGAGGCACATGAGTCTTTGGAGGCCAGGGCAGAGCGTTAGGGCTGTGTCTAGCTGTCCCCCCACAGCCTCCTGTGGTCACAGGTGGCGCTGTCAAGACGGGGCTGAATCTAGAGTGTCTGCCACTGGGATTGATTGGTGGTTCAGTGCTAGGCTGAAGGGCACCAGGATTAAGGTGGTGAGAGCTGCCCACCCTGAGTAGTCTGACTAAGATAGAAGGGACAGAAAGACACTGTTAAGGCCCCTGGTTGCTTTTGCTGCTTTTGTGTGGCCATGATGAACTAGGCCCCCTCTGTCTGGGAGCCCCTGACTGTAGGCTGAAACCTCTACAAACTGGGCCAAATCGATCTTTCCTCCTTTAGCTTTGGGTGTCGGGTGTTTTGTCTCAGCAATGAGAAAAGTGAAACAGAGGGGACCTTTCTTTCCTCAGGTGCAGAGTGGGCACATCCTACAGGAGGATAACAGGACCCGTTTCAGAAGGAGGTCAAGAAATGCCAGGCTTTAACGCAGCTCCAAGGGAGAAAGGTAGGAGGCCAGAGAGATGGTCACGCTGTGGCAGCTCTTCTTTCCTTCTGGTTTGGCTCGTGCCTTCTGGGACCCTTCAGAGAGAAAGGATAACAGTGCAAAGTGAAAGACTACATCCGCGTTGTGTTTGTGGTTTTGATCCTAGTAAAACTAATGTAACGTCAGGTATAAATGTAACATGTGTGATAGAGTGCTGTACAGAATGAACAGTGCTGGAGGATGGGGAGAAAGGTCAAATCCCCTCCAATATTTTTACTGAAATGATTTTCTGTTGCTGTATTTAATATCTCAAGAGAAAATGGGCTCCAGAAAAAGCTCTCATTTTCTGTCCTTTGTGTTTAATGGGTACAAATTACAAGATGAGCTGTGTCTAAAAAATATCTTTGTAATTAGTAACTGAGAGTGTAGTTGCAACAAAGGAAGATATACTCTGGCCTGGTTGAACTTCAATTGGGATGGATTATGTAAATGAGGATAACACCTGAATAATTTTAATTGAATCAAATTATATGCAGCAAAATCGATGAGTGAACAGACATGTGATTGACTATAGCAATGTATGAAAAGACTAATAAAAATGCTTTTAGATAGTGCTTTTGAGTTGCTTCCAAGAAATTATGGACATTTCCACTTTGAAACTAATTGAATTACTGAGCTAATTTTAAAAACAAATTGTAGAAGCCTCCTATTATAATGGAATCAAGTTGGTACTAGAAATAATATATTACCTAAAATGTTACTATGTTGATAAAATCATTTAAAAACAGACAAAATTGCTGCCCACAGAGTTCAAATGTGTAGAGATATCATCAAGGAAACCAAGTCCCTTTTCGCTCAATATTGACAAGCAGTTTGTAATTGCATCTATTTACATTGTAAAACTGCTCCCCTACAACTATAGTTCTGTGATTTTTCTTTCTATGTTAACTTCCATGAAAGTTAAATAGATTTAGATAGGTTGCTTTTTTATTAAATAACATATTATAGTACTTCCTACTAATTTATTTCAATTCTATAAAAATAGAAAATTGAAGAATGAACTAAAATAACAATTAAAAGCCTTTTTCTGTTGCCATAATACCTCTTTCATTTGTTATTTGCGGGAGAAAATGCTGGAGAGATTGAAAGCCTAACTTACAGGTGGAAGACAGACTCAGATACAAGGGTAGGAAGGCATCGTGGATTCAGCTACTGCTTTTAATAAGAAAATATATAATTGATTATCCAAGTTGAAATGCTGAGTGAAATTGGAATGCTATACAGAGTTATGCTGGGACAATAGGTATAGATTAGGCCATTCTAGGCAAGCTGGATCATGTATTCACCCTTAATTATTAAGTATCTGTCAACATGCCAAGATGGGGATTTTCTAAAAGCTAAAGAACAGTAATAATTGCTGTCCCCAAAAGATTCCACAGTCTAGTAAGTGAAGTGAGTGAATCGGTCCTGCAAAACAAGAGCATAACCTCCCAGCACCCCCATTAACTTGGGGATCAGCACGCTTCCCCTGGGGTTTTCCTTGTCACCCTATCACCATTTGTAGGGCCCAGATTCCTTGCATTTAAGTAGGAGTCCACGAAGGCTCTTCTTACCAGAACTGCACACGCTCCAGAAATGCTTGAGCTAGTTTTGCAGGTTTGCTCATTCTATGAATATTCATGACATAAACCGCATTGATCTCGAACCTCTACCTTGGCATTCCCACATAAGTAATAATGTTTTCATTTATAATATGCTGAAAAAGGTCCTACATATTGTCAGCTTTACAGATATGGACCCATGCAACCTTATCAGTTTGATCTTATCATTGTGCCTAATTTATGCATGACCAAACTGAGTTTCAGAGGGGTTAATCCACTGTGGCATAACCTAGCTAGTAATCATGGAAACTGAGATTCAAACCCAAAAAAGTGTGGCTCCTTGTTCTCATAACCAGCACATTTTTCTGGCTTTGGCAGGATGCCACTTTGAGCTTGGAGTTGGCATCTATGCATTAATGATCGCTAGCATCAGTTTGACTGAAATGTACATGTCATTAATCTTTTATACAGCTAAATCTATTTTCTTAAAGTTGGTTATCTTCACAAATAGTATATATGTTTAAAAATGAAGGAACCCAAAAATGTACATTATCCTTTCACAAGATAAATATATACTAATGTTATTGGAGAAAGGCAGGGGTCCATATTTTAAGGGTCAGAGAGAAAATAGTGCTTTAAGCTCCAAAACCCACAGGAAATCCATAATCCTTTATCCAACAGAGCAATCAGTTGAGTGGCGCAGGTCCCCATCATTCTAAATAAACCTCCTGAAAGACCAAACGAAGATGACTGGGTCAATCAAATCTTCAGTCAGAAGGGTTTGCTTACCACACCAGGCACACACAGATGCCTGGCCTGTATCTCCATTGGAGTAAGTTAGCTTTATGTCAATTTTTCCACTCTAAATACTGTAGGTAATCATTGGAATAGTACTAGGTGTCGCAGGGACATGAAGAGCTTTCTCACGACCCACCTCTGCTTGGAGTAGAATTGCACTCTGTCCCAAGACTCAAAGTGGGATATGGTATTGTCAGCTATGTTTGCTAACAGAATTCATCAGAACCCTCTTGCTTCCAGCCTGAATTACTGAAAAGCATTCCTAATTGTATTTTTTCACTTTTCTGTTCTTGTTCATAGAGACAAAACCCTTAAGTGGCCTCTACCAGTTTCTGAGAGGGGCCAATACAGGGCAGTAAACTTAGAACAAAGACTGGTTCCAGCTGCTATTTGCTCCCATAACTTGATAGCTATTATTGACAGAAGTATTTGAGCTTTTATGGCCTGGTTTCCCAGTAGAATGATAATATCTAACTTACTTAATTTTAAATAATGGATGAATTTTTTTCTTTTCCGGTACCGGGGATCAAACTCAAGACCTTGCGCTTGCAAGGCAGGCACGACACCACTGAGCTACATCCCCAGCATGGATCAAAATTTAAATGGGACGAAGTATACAAATGTACTTTACAGGTTGGGAAGCTCTAAGTTATTGATGATGATATACAGGCAGTGAGGCAGCGTAAGCACATCCCACGGTGTAACCTGAAAGTTGTTAGAATTTTCCATCTCTGCCATTAGCATTTTCTTACTGCATTTGACTTCTAAGAGCAAACCTACTTGAATTCTCAGGCCAACACATTTTTCTTTCTGCGCCTACTTTCTGCTTGCCTATATGAAGAGCTGGCTGCTGTCCGTACTTACATTTTCTTTCAATAAAAAAATCATTTACGTTCTTTAATTTGTGTTGTTGGTGAGCATTTTTTTTAGATACTGAAATCCTTCATTATGTCAATAACTAATTGTATCTCCAGTTGATGCTTTATCCATATTATATCAAATTTCCTACAAGCACAACTACCTATGAACATTTTCCTGGGGCAGTGGAGGAAATATGACTTCTGAAATGGTCAAATGACCCTTGCAAATATCAAAATTTATTGACTTATGTTCACATGAGTTAAAAGCAGCTTCATCATAGATGACAGAAAGAGACAAATATTAATTCTTACACAACCTAACTGAAGAAATAAGAGAGAATATAAAACCATTCACTGACAAAAACATCAGTCCTGGCATGTAATGTTCAGTAATCTCTACTTCACTGAGCTATCTGTCTTGGTCACAATATAATCTGTTTCTCTATTAGGTGTTTCTTTTAAATTTTTTCTTTTGGAAATTAGGAGGGCTCATTTTTTCAGTGGTTGCCTTTGCATATGTGCTGCTGAAGCGGGCACCAGTGCTTGCCTTTGTATTTAAAGTTTGAGTCGTCTTGGACCCTTTTCCTTGTTACTTACCCTCTCACGTGGTCTTTTCATAAGAGGCCTCTTGGTTTTCACCTGCGCCTTCCCACAGGCGCAGCCCACTCACTCCTGTTGCCCTTTCTCCTCCTTGGTCGCAGGCTCTCTGTTTTCTGAGGAGACATAATTCACCGATGCCCCTCTTCCCTGCAGTCTCATTTGTGCTTTGTCACGAGCTTTCCAGTTCAATATGTTGCGCGCTCACCATATGTAAACAGGCGGCCCGGAATGAGCAGGGCGACTGCTTACGTAGTAGTGAGTGCCTCAACAGGGATTCTCCAAATACACTTCTCTGATTGTCTGCATGTTTAAAGCTGGTTTTCTGTGGCTCCAATAATTTAAGGACAGGTTATCTGAAAAACATCAGGACAGGTCCTGAATGTGTTGTCAAAGGTATTTCATTACCCAAATAAACCGTTATTTTGTACAAGTGACTATTGTAGATCCATGTGGTGGATAAAACTTGAAGCCAAATGATGTTAACTTTGGCTTAATTCTTGTTGGAGAGATATCCCGATGCACTGTCATCTCCACTGGTCCTGGGAAACTGCTGAAGATTACTGGAGTCCAACTTTTGCAAAAGGCAGCATTCAGCTGTCCCTCATCCTGGCCTCTCTGCAGCATGTGACACTGTTTGCTGATGTTTTCCATTGAAATTATTTTTCTGCTAAGCTTCTATGACAGCTACTTTACCTGTTTGCCAGCCAGCTACTTTTCTCATTTTAAGGCTATTTCCCCTACCAGTCCTTGAAGTGTTGAAGTACCCTAAGCTTAGTCCTTCCTTGTCAGTGCCTCTCAGTGTGGACTGTCTCTCCATTTCTGGTTGTACACAGGATAATTGGATTATATTTGGCAGACTTATGAGCTTGCTATTATCTTTATTTGGAGATTAGGGGTGGTTTAAGGAAATGTATTTTAGAGCAAGCTGGAAGAGCACCCCCTTTCGGGCCTTTAGGGTGGACTTTCACTTGACTGGCTTCGGGACCCACCCCAGGGATTGGTGGAACACACTGCTAGGTGTGTGTGGTGTGCCATGGAGGTGCAGCCTTGAGGTCTATGTCTGCTCCCTGGCCCCTACCACTCTGATGCCCTGCTGCTCTGCTTCCTGGCCACTGTGAACTCAACCACCGTGCGCTGCTGGGCACTTCTGCCATGAAGGCTCTGCCTTGGAGCCCACCAACCATGAACTGAACCCTTAGCCAGATTAAACCTCTTCCTCTTTAAATGTAGATATCAGATATTATGCAAGAGAACATGATATGTATGTCTCATATAAATCATTTATATTGTCTAATTCATATACTCATCTACAAAAATAGATTCAACCAAATAAATTACAAGGTTTCTACATACACTAAACATCTGTGGCTATTATACTTTTACTGTCTCTTTTGTATTTTAAGTAAACTGAAATTATATTTACATTATTCTAACACTGAAAACTAGATATTAGTAATAGGTTTTAGAACTTATATAAGCTATCGTTAAAGTTTCAAAAACAGTTACAGAAATATATTCTGCTCAAAGATAGTAAGCAAAATTTTGGAAAATAAACATCCCTCAGTCACTCCTAAAAATCAAATACAACAAACACAGACTGGGGTCATCATGTTAATACACACATCTGGGGTCCTCATGTTAATACACCTGCAAATACATTTTAGTTATGGAATGGAGAAGACTCAGTGATCTACTCAAAACATAAAGCAGATATGACAACAATTCTCCCAGAAAGGAGAACAACAGTGGAAGCAGAATGTTGCCAGACTCCTTGGCAGTGAGTGGATGAGGAGCATAGCCTTATAATTCACCAGTTGAAGTATTAAGTGATAACTAATTCTCAAGCAATCCTGCAGTTTCCAGTAGCTGAATGAGAGTTTCCAGAATCCTTAAGATTCACCATGCATTTTTCTGGTATATTCCACAGAACCTCAGCTCTGACTTGGATTCTTACATCCAAATTATTACAATGCTGAAAAATAGTCTTTTCCAAAGACATTAGAGAGGTTATTATTAAACTTAGTTTGATATTAAGTTGGTAAATGTGTCACTCTTGGGTTATTTATAAGACAGTACCGCCAAACTCCAAAATAAAGAGGGATTTAATGAAATTATAATACATCACATTACATAAGAAGAAACTCCACTTGAGTAAATGACCAAGCAAGAACATTTTAATGTAGGTTCTATTCAAATTACTCTGTCTGTAAATTTTACAGCAGAGGACCAGAAATGGCATTTCCCTGGAGAGACTGTCTCCACACATCTAGGCACATCATGACTTCTTTCACTACTTAATGAGGTGCTCTTTTCCTTCAAAAAGCTGTACAAGATTCAGATTCAGATCATTTTGGAACTTAGCCTTTAGAATTGAGCCAGATTTTGTAGGACTCCATTTCAAAAAGATGGAAATGAGCTTGATGGATAGGACTACTTTTCTCTAACTAGCCAGTAAGAAAATTTGTCCAGTAAGAAAATCTAAGAGCAAAGACATCTACAAGTCTCTCATGAGTGAGCTCCCTTAATTTTCTTCTCAGTGTCGAATTTTCTACCTTCACAAAGAAATAAGTATTCTTTTCCTGCCCAAAGCTAGTTCCTCTTTTTGTGACTTTCATCGTACCTACTCTCTGGGATCTGTGACTTCTCTTCAAGGCCACACTCTCTGCCTTCAGTTCCAATCTCTCCACTGAACTCCTCAGACTCTGGAACTGAACAACATAAACTTCTCTGTAAGGTACCCGGTCTTAGCTGCTCTGTTCTAACAGCACAAGCAGACGGAGACAGTGTTGTGGTCGATCTCTCTGGAACACCATTCCTCAGATGTCAGTGTCCATGACCAACACCTGATCTTGTTACAACACAAACTGATAGGGTCCTCACTGGAAAATTTCACACTAGGTCCTGAATTTGTGGTACGGGAGTGCTGAAATTCGCATTTTTATCTAATTCTCAAGTGAGGCTAATGCTGTGGTTCCGAAGGCAGCATTTTGCGAACCACTGGTGTAGAGAACTGCGCTGCTTCTTGAATATTTGGGAAGACTTATTTTCCACTTCTCAAAGGTTTTCAGGTAAAAACTGTCCTGTGTCCCAATCGTCTGCTGCCAAGGTTGTTCAGAGGTCACGTGTCTCTAGGACATCAAAGGCATGCCTTGTTTTATTGTACTTCATTTAACTGCACTGTAGATATATTTACAAAGGGAAGGTTTGTGGTGACTGAATTAAGTGGCTTGCCCATTGTTTTTCCAACAGCTTGCAGTCGGGTTATGTCTAGATGTCACATTTTAGTAATCCCTGTGATGTTTCAAAGGTTTTCAATAGTGTGTCCTTCATAATGATTTTTGATAAGTGATCTTTGATGTGACTGTTGTAGTTGTTTTGCAGCAACATGAACCACACGCACGTAAGAAGGGAAACTTAACTGATGCAGGAGGTGTGTTCTGCCTGCTCCTGGCCTCTTGCTATTCAGGAAGTGGTTCCCTAATGCACATCATACTGCAGTTAGGCTGTTAATAGCCTTACGGTGCCCTGGAGTGCTTACCAGAAGGAAGACTCCTGCAGCTCTCACTCTCATTCAAAAGCTAGAAGTGATTAGATTTAACAAGGAGGACGTGTATAAAGCCAAGATAAGCCTGAAGCTATGGCTCCTGAGTCATGCAATTAGCCAAGTTGTAAATGCAAAAGGAAAATTCTTAGAGAAAGTAGAAAGCGCTATTCCACAGAACATGCAAATAATAGGCGGAAGAGACTGAAGATAGGGAGAATGTTTTAGTGACCTGGATAAAAGATCAAACCAGCCACACTATTCACTTAAGTCAAAGCCTAATCCGAGCCAGGCCCCAGCTCTCTCCAGTTCTGTGCAGCCAGAGAAAGGCGAGGATGCTGCAGGAGGCTCTAAAGCTGGCAGAGGTGGGTGGATGAGGTTGAAGGAAAGAAGCCGTTGTCTCCGTAACAGCAAAGTAAAGGAGAAGCAGGAATTCCTGACAGGGAAACTGAAGCTGGCTATATGCAAGATCTAGCTGAGATAACAGGTGGAGGAGGCATCACTGAGCAGGCTGTCAGTGTAGACAAACAGCCTCCTGCTTGAGAAGATGCCAACTAGGACTCCACAGCTAGAGAGAAGTCAATGCCTGCTTCACAGGACAGGCTGGCTCTCATTGAGGCCTGATGTAGCTCGTGACTTCAGGGGGAGCCAGTCCCATTCACCTTTCTGAAACCCTAGGGCCCTTAGCCCTGAATTGACCCTGCTTGTGCTCTGTAAATGGAACAAGAGAGCAAATCTGTTTGCAAGACGGTTCACCGAAGATTTAAAACGCTGTTGAAACCTGCGGCTCAGAACAAAGACGCCTTTCAAAGTGTCATTGCTCACCGGGAATTCTGAGGGAGCTGTGGAGATTGCTGCTGTTTTCACGCTGCAAACACAGTATCCATTTGCAGCCCATGGACCTCGGAGTAATTTCAACATTCACGTCTTATTAACTGAGAAAAACACGTGTGAGGCTGGTGCTGCCACAGGGCTTCATCAGGATCTGAGCAAAGGAAATGGAAACTCTTGGGAAGGTTCACTAGTCTAGTAATCCATTGGGGATGTTTGTGATTCCTGGGAGAGCAGAATATCAACATCAACAGGAGTTTGGAAGCAGTTGATTTCCACCCTCATGGATTCAAGGGTTCAGGGCTTCAGTGGACATGAAGGAAAAAGCAAGAGAACTAGAATCAAAACAGAGGCTGGAGCCAGCACTGAAGTGCTGCAAGCTTGTAGTAAAATTTTAAGGGATAAGGAGTTTTTTCTTGTGGGTGAGCAAAGAAAATGGTTTTTAGAGAACAGTCTACTCCTGGTGAAGATGCTGTGAACATTGTTGAAATATAAGCCCCACAAACGGCTTAGAATATTTACATGATCTTAGGTGATAAGGCAGAGCAGGGTTTCAAAGGATTGCTTTCAATTTTCAAGGAAGTTATACTGTGGGTTAAACCCTGCCAAATACCATCACATGCTGCAGGAGGGCTCTCTTGTTAAAGGAGAAGTATTGGTCCCTTCAGCAGCCAGCGTTCTAGAAGACTGAGTGAGTGAGTATATGTCAGTGTGTGTGCGTGTGGGTGTTTGATGCTGGGCACATGGCAGGAACACAGCCATGTTAAGCATGTGCCCCTCACTAAGCCACAGCCCCTTCCAACCAGCACCCTCGCCAGTCTTGAATCACAGATCAGCAGCACGGAGGCTGGCTGCACCAGCAAAAGGAAGGGTCACCTGGTCGTTAGCACTTTTTAGCAATAAGGGCTTTTGAGGTCTACACATTCATTTTAAACATAATGCTGTTATACCCTTAATAGATCACAGTACACTGTTTCATAAATTTTATGGGCAGTGGAAGACCAAAGTGTTGCTTTTTTGGAAATTCATGTTATTGGAGGCATCTCAGACTGCTTCATTATCTCCAAGGCATGCCCACAGTGACCACCAGGAATAATAAATGCTAGTAAACAACATTTTCAAACAACTGTTTTGAGGGTAAACTAATTATAAGATATCAGATAGGTGGTATTATCCCCATTTCCCACGTTAGTAAGAAAGCCAAGATTCAAAGGTTTGCCTGACTTCAGTTAGGTTTTTCTCTGTCACTTCCATTGTTGGGAGATAATAAATATATAGAGCCTCGTGATGCATGGATCTGCAGCCTGTGGTGGAATTTAATTAAGGGCGGATGGACACATTTCCAGAAGATAATCTAGGGAGCAATTTCTCAGAAGTGATTATTTTGCCTCTTTGTCACCTCTCTTTAACATATACACTACCTTCTTTGTTCTAAAACTGTCTTCCCAATATATACTAAATTCTCGGTAGGGGCATGTATTGTTTATTTCACATGAAATAAATCTACAGTTGTAGACAACTTCACCTTTTATGTCATAATTTTCATTTTTCATGTTATATATTAATGAATTATTATAGCAATTTTTAATAAGTTTGTCCTTAAACCTTCAAAATATACAATGTCATTACAGTGTTAGAGTTTTCCAAATTTGTGTATGCACTTCACCAGTGAGTTTTGTTCCTCTGTATGCGTCCATGTTCCTCCTTAGCTTCTCTTCCATCTTAAGAAATGCCGGATAGACAGCATTTCCTGTAAGGCAGGCGGTCTGTGCATTATGCCCTCAGCTCTGCTCAGGGAAATCCTCCTCTTTCCTGAAGGTTCACTTGGCTGAGCACATTGCTCTCACTGAGTAGTATCTTCCTGTCACCACCCACACTGACAATATCATTCCACTCAGACCTGTCCTATAAGGTTTCTGCTGACAAATCTGTTTCCAGCCTTCTTGAAATCCTTTGTATATAATTTGATTTTTATTTTTCTTATTTTCAAGATCCTCTTGTAATTTTGGACAGTTTGATTATAACATATCCTAGTGTGGTCTTGTTTGGACTGAACCTGATTGGGGACTTCTGACTTTATCATATCTGGATATTTATTTCTTTACCCAGATTTGGATAGTTTTTGCTATTATTTTTTTAAATAAGTCTGCTAGCACATTTGTCTCTGTGTTTTTGAACTCTTGTAACTCAGTCATTTGTTCTTTTGATGCTCCCCCATGAATCTCATGAGCTTTAATTTAAATTCCTTTTCTTCTTTCTCCTCTGGTTTTCATGTAACTTGCATTTGAGTCCATAGATTCTTCTGGATCATCTAGTCTTGTTGATACTGTTGTATATTTATTTTATTCACTGTATTTTTCAATTTCTGAATTTCTTATTTTAAATTTGTCTTATTGATTCAAAGTACATCTGATCTCTCACACAATTAGTGTACCTCTATTCCTTTGCATCACCCATTAGCTTGTGCTCTTGGCAGTATTAAATCTCCCTGGCTTTCATGTTTCCTGCTGCCTCACTGTGCTGTTGGTATATTTTGTGAGCAGCCCCTTCTCACAGACATTGTTGATGTCACTGTGGAAAGAACTTTCTGTGTGGGAGGTGACAAACTGAGGTCAGGTGCTGGTTCAGGTGAAATGGTTTTGGCAACAGAGAGCTGCCAGCTGTGTTGTGACTGTGATGCTCTTTGAACTGAGGCCAGCGCTGATACAGACTGGGCAGGATACTCCAGGCCAAGGCTATGAACGTCCAAAACGGCACCAAGGGTTGCTGGAGTCTCCCATGGCTGTGGCTGCTGGGGGCCTCCCAGTCTCTGTGAGGAGGCCTTCCTCTGGAGAGGTGTGGATAAGGGGTCCGTTTCAGAGCTGGTTCTGGCTGTGGGCCTGCTGCAGGGTCATGCCCTGGAGTTGAGCCACTCCCAGGGTGCCTTCTTGGAGAGAAGGCAGGTCAGAAACACAGCAGGCATGGAGGGACTCAGTGCTGAGATCGGGGTGGAGTGGCAGCAATCCGCAGGCACAGGCACCCAGGGTTGTGTTAGTAACAGTGCAAGTGAGGATGGCTAAGAACAGAACAAAGGTGTTCAGAGTCAGAGCGGCACCTGCAGATGCTGGGCCACGCACAGCGACTGCGGACTGACTGTCTGCAGTGATGCTGGCCCCGGGCAGCCGAAGCGTCTGGAGTGTGGCACTTGCAGGCAGTCATGGCTGGGAGTCGGGGCCTGAGGAGCTGAGAGTGGTGACAACTCCTCGCCAGGAGCAAGGGCCACACGCCGGTGTGCGCCGCGGGCATCCCCCAGCCTCAGGGCTGCCGCTGTGGCCCCACGTGGCCAGTCCTGCAGCCTCTGCCCTCCCGGCCCTCAGCCGCCTCCTGGCGTCTCGCAGGAGCACCTCCCTCGCCACCCTGCAGTGTGGACGCTGCCACTGTTGCTCGCAGTCTCCAGATTCCTAAATCGGCCTTCAGTCCACTGCGGGCTGTTTGGGTCTCTAGCTGGGCGTGGACACCCGGGCGCGCGTGAGAGACACAGGAGGAGAGAGGCCGGCATCCCGACTCCGCCCCCTCCCTCTCAGTGACGTCACTTTGCCAGCTTTGCAGTCTGAGGAGCGAGCCCGTCACCACGCGGCAAGCACCGGAGTCACTGATTCACTTGGCCTGCCTCACAGTTTACTTGGTAAATATCAAATATGGTCACGTACGTCAGGAAAGAGCAGGTTTAAACACTCTCATGTGTAAGATGAATGGTATCATCTGGAAAACGCTAACTTCACGGGCTTGTATGTTTTTAATCACTTATTGGGCACCAATCATCCAATAGCCCATTCTCCTAGGATAATGCAACAAAATAAGAGGCAGACATAGGAAAGTAATGTAATAGGACTCTGGCTTTCTTTCAACGTTGCCTGGAAAAAAGGTGGGGGAGATATATTTTCTGAAAATGTGTGATTCTTCATTCATACCTAAACCTCAATCACCAACATATTGTTTCTAAGGGGGAAAATATCTATATAACTCATATATACTACATTGATAATATTTCCATCAATGAGGAATAGAAAACGATCTTCATATTTCCCTTTCCACAGTGCTGTCCAGAAGAAGTAGTAAATTTACTATTGGAAGTCACTAGGAAAACAGAACTAAGATCTTGATTAAAACCCAGATGTTGACAAATCCATGGCCAAACTCCAGGTCAAAAAAAAATCTATAAATGTCGGGCTCAGCTGCCAAAGGAATTTTGTTTAAACTGTGGTGTTGACAGACCAGCAAGACAGGATCACAGGAAGAAAGAAGGATATAATGCGACCCTTGATCTGTGACACATTGAAGCCAATGGGCAGGACCAAGTGGTGGCACAGACTGAAGGCCACCAGGAAGCCACAGGTGAAAACAAGGACCTTGCAGCTGGGGCCACCCAGCAGTGAGTGAGCCAGCGCAGGCTCCTCCGCAGAGGGACACCGCGCTGGTGAGGCCCTGCAGCCAGCGCCCAGAGAAGCACGTTGGGCCACCCCAAGCTTCAGCAGGTACCGGCGCGCTCTGCACGCATCCACAGGTGTGTTGGGAGGTCTTTCCTTTTCACCCAGACTTTAACCCACCTAGAAACCCTGACACTTGTCAGTCCACCCATCACGACACTGCCTCTTCTCGGAACCCTAAGATTTCCTCCAAGCATGAAGAGCAGCTCACTGGCCCGGAAATGGCAAGAAGCAGTGACCTGAGTGGGCACTGGCCCAAGCATAGAGGAAACTGGGAGCTCTGTCTTCCTTCGAGGCCCAGCACTGGGGCCCAAGTGAATCACAAACCTAAGCCTGAAGCCAACGATTCCAGATCCTTTGCTGAAAAAAATCCAGTTCCAGGATGAATCCAAGAAGACGTCGAGTGGCCCGTTTTCAGCCGACTGTTAAGTGGCATGTCAGTACCTGATCAGTAACAGCACTCGTGGGATTTTACAAAAACTATGCCCAGCCTGGTTTTCACCCAGGATCTACTGGAGAACATAAAATTGTTCCCAGAATCTTAACACAAATCTAATGTTCATCTAAGAATTGGCTACTAAAACACTAATCCGTGGCCAAGATTGAGTTTACATGTAAAGTAAATTGAAAGGATGAGAGAAGGCAGGCACAAACAGCTCTGCCTCCCCTCTTTGTGTTTAAATGCAACTGACAGGACATCAAGTATCATTTTCAAGGGTGTATTAATTGAAGTTAGTGTTATGCAAGGAACATAAGTAATTTGGAATGAATAACACTTGGTGTATTAGGATTTTTGCTCTGTCGGTTATTAGCTGTGTGATCTCATTCAAGTTTCTTAACCTCGGTGAGGTGGACCTTCCTAACTTTGGGACTAAGATAGGGACGATGACATAACAGATACAAGATAACAAAGTTCCTGTTTTGATCTTTTCCTTTCATTTGTTTTTCAGTACTGGAGATTGAACCTTTAGACTGAACTGCATCCCCAGCCCTTTTTTAGTTTTTGAGACAGGGCCTTGCTAGGTCACTAAATTGCCTGGGATGGACTTGAGCTTGCCATCCTCCTGCCTCAGTCCCCGAGAGTCCTGATACGATAGGTGTGCACCCGATCTCTGTCATCCCGCCGGTGCCCAGCAACTGCCCACAGAGGGATGCTGCTGAAGCTGATGAAACGCACAGTTCTTGGCCCCTTGTCTTTTTGGGACACATTGACAGTTTCTGGGAGAAACCTGAGCAATGTACAGCTTTGTTGGTGTACGTCAACCTTCATTTTTAGATTTTGTATTGATGGGTTTCATTATAAATTAACTGTAAAAACTAAGTTTTTCTTTGTATATTTCATAAGTTTTTAAAGAAAGCCTCTTAAATTAAGCTTGAAATCCCATAAAATCTCTTTTTATCCATAATTGTGCCTCTAATAGTCACTTAGTAAGAATCAGTTAACAATAAAATTTAGTATGGCTTGACTGTCTTTCATAGCTCAAAATAATTAAAAAGCTTACCTTTTAAATTTTTATTAGTACATGTTTGCAGTACATAATGATCACATTCCTCGTGGGAAGTTGGTGTGTACATAGCACATCATTCATTTTTTTATTCCCTTCTTCCTTCCTTCCACTGGTCCCCTTCCCTTTTCCAAAAGATCTGTCTTCCTGTTTCCTATTGTCTATCTTTTATTTTGCTCTAGAATTTATTTATATTTTGTGCTTCTCATATAAGAGTAATTGTGTAATATTTAAGCTGTGTCTGATTTATCTTACTTAAATTTACTTTTAAAGAAAATAATTATGTGAACTGAGTTCACAGTTAAGTATATACAACTGGTTTTCTTTTTACAATAGTCATTGTCAAAAACTGGCTTGTACTTTGAAGACAAAGACTGATGGCAGATAGGAGTTTAGAAACCAAGTAGTCTCTTAAGCCTGTTTCCACATAGACAGCTTGTTTTGGGATTAAGATGTTATTTGGAAACAGTTGGATGTTGTTGCCCTCTCTGCACTTGGAGAAGAAAGAAGCCACATTGTTTTGACTTCTTGAGATGGAGAAGTTATCAACCCAGATAGTGTGTTTTCTGGGGCCATGTCTATCAGAGTTAGAACTTTCAAACCAAAATTTAGCCACATATATCAGAGCAAGTAGTGGAGAGAGATTGAACAATGTGGGGAAAGTTTCCTTCTGTGAGGGTTAATCTTGATCTTCAACTTGATTAGCTTGAGAGATGCCTAGATTAGTGAAGCACTGTTCTGGGTGGGTCTGGGTGGGTCACGGTAGTGTGATCTTGGGGACTGTGACGTTGGGGACTATGACCTTGGGGACTGTATCTGGTACCTGCCCCTTTCCCTGCCATCTGTTTCTTGACCAGCAGGAGCTGAATACCTCTCCTCTGCCAGGCCTTCCACCATGGAGCCAGTTACCATGGACTGACACCTCTGAAATCGTGAGCCAAAGAAAATCTTTCCTCTTTTAATTTGTGGCTGTCAGGTGTTTTAGGAGCCAATGCCTCTGAGTGGTAGTGGGCAATGTGAGTTTGTTTTCCTTTCATTCATTGTCTAATCCCATGAGCTTCCTACAGTGGGAAAATCTTACAGCCTAGCATCTTGAGATGCACAACTTAATCTGGTATCACCTGAGGAAATAGCTAGCATCCACCAGCTGGACCTAACTGCTTGTGTGGAATTTATTTATGCCTGCCACAGTGCAACATGCTTGGCTGATGGGTTTCTTAAGTGACTGTCTTTATAAACTATTTGTTTTATACCCTGCTTTGAGAAACTAACATTTACTTAATGATTATCAAGCCCTGTTATGGTTTAGACCTTAAATGTCCCTCAAAGTCTCCTATATTCAGAAGGTGATTCGGTCATGAGAGTCTGACTTCACCAGTGGATTAAGCTATCAGTGAGACCATCATTTGATGGCTATGTTGAGAGGTGGTGGAAATTAGGAGGTGGGCCTGGACAGAGAGTGGGTCAAGGGGCATGACCTTGGGGACTATATCTGCTCACCTCTCCCCTGGTGCCCTTGCTCTGTGTGCCTCCCCATCCCGAACTGAATACCTTTCCTCCACCACACCCTTCCACCACCTCATTTATGCTTCACCCTAGACCCAAAGCAACAGAGTCAGCCTGCCATGGACCGAGACCTCTGAAACATGAGCCAAATTAAACTTCTCCTCCTCTAATTGTGTATGTGAGGTATTTTGTGCCGGCAAGAAATGGTAACAAATACATGCCCCAAGATAGGATTGGTTTCACTGAAGGATACACAAGAAAGAGGAGAGGAATACTAGTACTGTATAAATTATGAGGTTACAACATTCAGTTATACAAAAATAATATGGCTCCATTGTCTTCTAGAAATCAACTCAATCCCCAAGCACCTGATTTTAGTTAATTCTGATTACAATTAGTCACATTCCATTTACACTAGCTAGCATGAGGTTTCCTTGCCTAAGTCCTCAGAGAATTTTGTGAGGATGAGTGTGTGGGAGATGGGCAGGAGGATTTGGCCATTGGTCATCATCTCATCGCTGACATCTCGTCCTCCTCGGCGGCACCCACGCAGATCCCTACACCATTCATCAGGTAATGCCCAATCACCTAGCCGAGGGACAGCAGAGGATAAAAGAATAACAGAACAAAGAACGAGAATGAAGAAATAAGAACAAACGATAGTTTACTGGGGGTAACAGGATCTGATCTTAGCTCTCTCCTGGTTAAGACCTCCTGACCTTCACTCTTTCCTGGCCAAGACCATGAGCTCTGGATTAGTCAGTATCTATGATTATACAACCTAGCAAGGGGCGTAAGGGCAGATGTAGGGAACAGCAGAGCTGAAGCACTGATGAGCCAGGCTTGTAGAAGGGGAGTAACTAGGTGTGCTTGTGAAGGATGGGTCACAGTTAACACACCACCTGTGCTATCTGCAGGTCGTAGCTAACAAGTCACCTGTGTTATCTTTAGCTAACATTTTATCTTGGAGAATGGCTACACAGTCAATTCTTCAGCTGTAGTGTTTTCTTGCTATTAGAAATGTCACAATTTCATTGATCATTGAGATCTCAATTGTGACCCTTGGCATAGGGAATTCTGTCTCCGTACACCAGCCAGAGATTCATTTTGCAAGTCACATGTAGGCCTTGTAATGACTCATAAATTTAATCAATAGCTGAATTATAAGCCAATTCAATAATATCTTAAAGCCTGCTCAGTGTGGTTTCAAGCTGTTCTCCTGGCCATCATCACTGGTCCACAAAGTCTCTTAAGACTCAGTCAAACTGAGAGGTTCTTTCTGACCTGCTGTCATTCGCCCACTTCTCTTCCACTCTGAACAATGAGATAGTTAGATATTTTCCCTGGCCTGTCTGGGGCCAGGAAATGTCTTGTGGGGCTGTCCCAAGTGTTCTTCTACTCGTGCCAGGCCACCATTTTGAGCCCACTGCTACTCCACTAAACTGGTGCTGTGTGGAGAAATTTCAAAGTTTGCTGGCTTCCCTGGGTTCCATCTTGGAGGAGAGCATAGCTCTCTCTTGCCTGTGAATGATAAACAGGGTAGCAGGCGTTCTACCGTCTGCTTTCAGTTGGAAAGGGTGAACACAGCACGAGCGTCACATATCTCAGACTCACACCTAATATCCACTTGGTTCCACTATTTGGTTTTTTTAATCCCCAAAGGCTCACTTGAAGGATCTTTGTCAAGAGTATGAAAAATAGACTGATTTTTGTGGTATTAACATTATGCTCTGAACTCAGCATTTTCCACCTCTTAAAAATGATACGAAACTTGCCTCATGCAATTCAAAATTTCTAAATACTATTACCTTGGCCTATTATTCTCCAACGGTAACAAACATATAAATCTTTAAAATTTAAAAAATTACGAAGCCAAATTGAAGTAAAGTAAAATTAGGAAAATTATGTCTGTGGGCTCTTTTGTCCTAGAATCTGGTAAAGGCAGCTGCTGTTTCTGATTTTCTCGCTTTTCTATTAGCATCTATTTAGCTACGTTATATGCATGTCCAACTCTGCCAAAACAAAACCCATTAATCTGTAAAGCCAATATGCACGAATGAAAAGTGTGGAGAAAACAAAAAGAACAATGCCACGAAACCATCTGAGCCCACTACAACTTGTTTTTGTTCCACTCTCAACAACTTGGAAGTAACTGGTCCCTTCTTCTCTATGTGCATTGCAAATAGTCTAAAGAACAAATATCTTTGAGAGCCAAAAGCGTTCAGATGTTGTTAAAAGCAAAACTGAAATCTATGTCTTCTTACAGACACAAGACCATAGGGCAAGGGTTTGTTGCTGTTTGTGGGTTTGTATGGGTGTTGAGTGAAAGGCAGCTGCAACTATGAAGGATTTAAGATTTTAAAAGAGTTTCCATTGTGAAAGATGTTCCCCCAACAGCAATTCATCCAGGCAATAGCGCATTTCCTGCTAAACTTACCAGAAATACGTCAGTCACTCTGGTTACTTGAGAGCCCTTGGAAGGAGTAGCAAGAGTGAGCTGTGTTTTCTGTAGCTCTCCCTTTCCATGGATTTGCGCAGTGGTGAGCAAAAACAGACAAACAGTAGAATCACAGTTGACGGGATCCATGGAGTTCAGACAGAAAGCATCTGTCCTCTGCAGGCTGAGCTCCAAACAGCCGCGGGCATAGAACATGGGAACAAATCATGTGGGTCCAAGAGAGAGGCAGAGCTGAGAGGAAAGGTTCGAGTCTGACCAGGACTTGAGAGATCCATCATCCTAACCAGGACCAGCTTGAGCTTGTAATCACAGGAAATGGGTGACAGACTCAGTTTTCCACTCAAGAGCCTGTTCGGGTAATGGAGCAGCAGTCGGTAGGGTTCTGTCATGGATATCACTAGATTCCACTCCATGGGGCCCGGATCTGAGCTTGGTAGCTATCCATGGGTCCAGCGTGTCAGTAAGGGGCTTTTATGTGTGTGTCTGAACTCAGTTTAAATATGTAAGCCAGAGCACACAAAAAGTACATGTGATTGCATCTAACAAATACATGTTATGTTCTGAAATTAAGGACATTACAACTTTCATGTGATGGTGGGCTTTTTTTCCTGAACCACTATAATTAAAGTGACCACTTTTATTGCAAATGATGGCATTTTAAAGTTATAGGAATATTGTAGTAATTTGATCATGTTATCAAAACATTAAGCCATAAATATCTCCTGATATCATTGGACAAGAACTAATTGACCAAACATTACACTGACTGTGTAAGCTTACAACTCAGGATGAAGTCGTTGAGGTGAGAAAATGGGTGAACCAGAGCTCAGACGACCTGGGTCTTTCTTCTCCTCAGGATTGAATTTACCTAACTCCAGGCATCTGGTACACTTTGAGTAAATTAAAATATCTGGGTTCCACCACCTCTAATATTCTTGATCTGTATTAGTAAACTTCAAAATATCCATTAATACAAAAGCAACTGATGTTTATAGTTTAACTCTTTTATAATTCAAAAAATAAATTATAAATTATCAAAGATTAAATTATCCTCAGTATAATGCTATGTTTAGTTTTCAACTTTCAAAATTAGCAATTTCCTTTTTATATAGAAAGTTTTCCTTAAATATAATTTTCTACTAGCTGGTCACCTCTTCGATCAGGTTAGACAAACTAAAAAGTAGTTTTGATAGTATAAACTTGGTCCAAGCATAAACTACTGCAAATGCTTCATGCAAATAGGTGAAATTCAAATATTTATTTCTAAATAAAAATAAACACATAGCATCCTCACAGATTGATTGCTAAGTAACACTGAAGACTTTTATATTCAAATAAAGACTCCAAGAAGAAACATGGACATTAGAATAATTCATTTTAGATAAAAGAAAACAAAAAAGTCTCCTAAATTTAACACCAAATTTTTAATGTAAAGGCCCATTATACACTGCAGCAATCACTTGGGTTTTCATCCCAAAGAGACATTAAACATATAAGCAGCGTTTAACAGGCAAATGACTAACATCAATGACTGCTGGCTGCAGTGTCGGCACCAGTGACCCTGCCAACCAGCAGGGCAGGACTCTGGCCCGTCGCCATGGACAGGCCTCTCCACGCTGCTTCCTGCATACACCAAGCGTTGCCATCTAGAAAATATCACTGATGTATGCACCAAAGCTGTCTTGTTGAAAAGATATCATAGTCACGGGTCATTTGACAGGCAATGTTGAAGAGGATTTTCAATGGATATTAGTTACGTTGAATCCACAAAATAGCGTGTCAGTGAACAAGTGAATACAAAGCTATATGTAATGGTAATGCCCTCCGTGTGTGTGTGTGTGTGTGTGTGTGTGTGTGTGTAATAAAAGGAAATTTATTAATGGGAAGAAATTTTAAAACCGTGTTAACTCTATGACTGATTCTTTTCCCATTTTTAAAACTTCTTAATAAAAATTGAATGGCATACAACATGTTGTGATATATGTATACGCTGTAGAATGGCTAAATTAGCAAATGTATTACTTCACATGCTCACTTTTTGCATGAAACCATTAACAATCCGCTCTTTGCAATCTTTAATGCTGGGTGGGCCGTTACTAGCTGTAGTCACGTGCTGCGCAGGCGTTGGCCGAGATCACGGTTCTCCCCTGGGGGGCTGTCCCCTGCAGCAGCGCGTCCCACTCCGCACTCACTGCCTCAGGAACCTTTTGCACAAGCAGGCTTCCTTCCTTCCGCGAGCTCAGCTGCTTCACAGTCCCGCTGCCGCTCCGTGCCTGGCTGTGAACATAATGCGCCGGTTCGCCCAGCTGTCACACGGGCAGGGTGGGTTCGAGGCTGGCTTCGCTCGTGTGCGTGTCCCTGGCAGAGACACGGGCTGCTCTCGGGGCTGTGGCGGTAGGGCTGCAGTCATCTCCACAGCCTGATGCCTCCTCTCCCGGTGGCTGCAGCCCCAGGTGTGGAGCTGCTGGGTCGCGGTAACTCAGTGCTAGGGCGCGGAGGCGCTCCCCACAGCTCACAGAAAGTGCCCGCAGGAGTGGAAGTGTTCCATTTTCTCTCTCCCATCTCCCCCACTTTACTGTTTTTGATCATGGGCTGTGTTCACAAGCGTGCGGCAGTAAACTCATAGTGGCTTTAATTCACAATTTTTTGATTAGTGATTTTGAATATTTTTTCCTATAAATGTTGGCCAATTTTTAAGTCTTCCTTTGAGAAATGTCTCTGTAGATCCTTTGCCCATTTTTCAATTGGGTTGTTTTCTTACACTTGATTTATTTGAGTTCATACACATTTCAGATACTATGCAGTTATCAAATATTGGGTCTAAAACCTTCCATTCTGTGAGTTGTCCCTTCACCCTGTTTATTGTGCCCTTTGCTTTGCTATTGGCCTAATGTAATCCCACCTGCCTATTTTTACTTTTGTTGCCTGTGCTTTTGAGTTCGTAACTGAAGAATCACTGCCCACACCAATGCCATGCAGCTTGTGCTTTGTTATCTTCTAGTAGCTTTATTGTTTCTAGTCTTACGTTTGAGCTTTTAATGAATTTTGAGTGGAGTTTTGTGTATGGAGGAGACTGGGTATCATTTCTTCTTCTGCATGCGATACTAATTTTTCCTGCACCACTCATTGAAGAGATGACACTTTCCCCTCTTGTTCCTTGGAATCGCTGTAGAAAATCAGATGAGTATAAGTGCACCGGTGTGTGTGTGGACTCTATTTTGTTCTAGTGTCTGTCTGTCTGTTTCTGTTCTATTACAGTGCTGCTTTGTCTACGGTGGTCTTGTGGTACATTTTGACTTTTGGTAGTGTGACATTTCCAGCTTTGTTCTTCCCACTCAAGATTGTTTAGGCTCTTCGGGGTCTTTTATGATTCTATTCTAGGGTTATTATTTTCTGTTTCTGTGCAAAAGCCACCAAAGTATTTTGGAGATTGCTTTTTGGTGTTTTGTTTTGTTTTTGAGACAAGGTCTTGCTATGTAGTTCAGGCTGGCCTTGAACTTACTACATAATCCAGTCTGGCCTCAAAAACTTGTGGTGATCCTCCTGTCTCGGCCTCCTGAGTACTGGGATTACAAGTGTGTGCCCTCACACCTGGCAAGATTGCTTTGTGTAATGTGGACATTTTAACAATCCACATCCAACACATGAATGGGAACATCTTTCTTTCTGCCTGTGTCTTCCACGTTTTCCCCGGTGTTTCATGTGTTTCAGTATACAAGTCTTTTATCTCCTTAAATTCATTCCTAAGTATTCCATTTTTTGTAGCTATTGTAAAGGTGATTTGTTTTCCTGATACTGTATGTTTCTTAGTTTGTTAGTAGATAAAATGGTACTGACCCGGGCCTGCTGGTGTCATAACTTAAAGAGTATGGGAACATGTCTATTACGACAGTTTCTGCAGAGGTTTCAGGGTTTTCTGTGAATGATATGGTGTCGCCTATAAACAGGGACAATCTAACTTCTGCCTATCTGACTTAGATGCCTTTATCTCTTTCCCTTGCCGGAGCCCGAGCTGGATCTCCAGTCCTGTGTTGAACAGAAGTGGTGAGCGCACACTGGCGACCTTGCTCCGGGTCTCGGCGAAAAAGCTTCCAACTACTCACCGCTGCAGGTGAGCCGGGACTGTCTTGCCATACACACACTTTACCGAGGTGCATTTCTTCTGTTCCTACGGTGAGACCTTTGCTCATGCAAAGACCTCCGCATTTCAAGAGCGGATTTTTCGTCTCGGGTGAGATGAAGGTGGTGCAGCTTGCGCCCCTGGCCTGGCCCGGCGTGGGCAACTACGTCCGCGAAGGCGTGTGTGGAGCCCTCCCTTCCATCGTGGTGCGGGGCCCTTCTACTCGCTGCTGTTAAATTCACTGTGCTAGCGTTTGTTGAGGATTTCTGCCTCCATGTGCACCATCATTTTCCTCTGCTCAGCTTCCTGGTCTGGCTTTGGAATTAGGGTAATGCTGGCCTCATAAAATTAATTTGGAAGTATATTTTCCACTTCAGTTTTGTGGATGAATTGGAGAAAAATTTGTATGATTCTTTTAGTATTTGTTAGAATTCAGCAGTGAAGCCATCAGATTCTGAGCTTTGCTTTGACAGAAGAATTTTCATTATGGATTCAATATCCTTACTTATTTATTGGTCTGTTCATTTTCTTTCTTCATAATTCAGACTTGGTAGCATGTATGTGCCTACGAATATACCTGTTTATTCTGGGCTATTCAATTGTGGTAATTGTTCAAAGTACTCCGATCCTTTTCATTTGTATGTTATCAGTTGTGATGTCTCCTGTTTTGTTTCTGATTTTGAACCTAGAGAATTTTATCTTTTATAAAACCAACTCTTAGTTTGGCTTCTTTTTCTAATGTTTTTCTAGTTGCTTTTTATTTTTTTGTCTGATATTCATTACTTAATGTCCTTTCACAAACACTGGCCTTTATGTATTCTTCTTGTTCCCTGAGATGCAAGAATACATTGCTTGAGATCTTTTTTCTTCTCAGGAGCAAGTGTTCAGTCTCCATCTTGCATCCTGTAAGTTTTTGCTTTTGCTGCATCCTGTAAGTTTGCTGTGTCATGTGCCCATTTTTGTTTGTCTCAAGATGGTTTTCATTCCCTTTTATGTTTTTCTCTTTGACCCACTGGTTATTTAGGAGCATGTTGTTTAATTTGCACAACTGTCATTTTTCCAAAAATTCTATTACTGATTTCTGATCTTGCACCATTGTGGTTGGAAAAGGATACTTGATATGATTTCAGTCATCT
Source organism: Heterocephalus glaber (assembly GCF_053883595.1). NCBI lineage: Eukaryota > Metazoa > Chordata > Mammalia > Rodentia > Bathyergidae > Heterocephalus > Heterocephalus glaber. Next base: position 3,865,924 of record NW_028258347.1, on the reverse strand, counting down.
TAAATTTATTAAGTCTTGTTTTGTGGCCTAACATATGATCTGTCTTGGAGACTGTATCATGTATGCATGAAGAGAATGTGTGTTCTGCTGTGGATGGAATGTTTTCTCTATGTCTGTTAGTTCTATTTGGTCTAAAGTGTGGTTCAAGGCCAACGTTTCCTTATTGATTTCCATCCAAATCATGACCGTTTTTAAAAGAGGGTTATTGAATTCCTCTATTATATTACTGTCTGTAAGTCTGTATCTTCAAATCTAGTAACATGTGCTTTACGTATCTGATGTTCTGATGTTAGGCATGTATATATTTATAATTCTATATTCTCTTATTGAATTTCTCCCTTAATCATCATATATGACTTTGTCTCATTTTACATGTGTGTGGGTGCTGGGAATTGAACCCCAGGCTTATGCATGCCAAACAAGTGTTCTACCCCTGAGCTATACTCCACATTTTACATGTTTGACTTGAAATTATTGACTGTAATAGAAATACAGCTGCTACTTCTCTCCTTGGACTTTCACATGTATGAAATAAGTTTCTCAGTCACTTTTCAGTCTACATGTATCCTGACAGGTGAAGTGAGTCTCTTGTACACAGCACATAGTTAGGTATTTATTTTTCTTCATTCACCTACTCTGTCTTTTAATTGGAGAAATTAATTCACATTTAAGCTGGTTACTACTAGGTAAAAGTTTACTATAGTCATTTTGTTAATTTTTCCCTGTTTGTTTTATAAATCCTTTCCATCTGTCTTCTTCTCATGTCTTACTTTGTCATGGAATGATTTTCTCTAGCAGGATGTTTGGAGCCCTTCGTTCCTATGTTTGGTGAATTTACTTCAGGCTTTTGCTTTGTATTTACCATGAGGCTTACATAAAACACTTTATGAGTATAATGAGCTATTTTAAGGTGACAGCAACATAATTTTTAATTAAGTTAACAGGGTTTTGTTCCACTCCTCCCACATTTTCTTTTGTCACAATTTACATTTTTTCATATTATGCATCTCTTAACAAATTTTGTATCCATTATTGTTTTTAACGTTTTTTTCTTTTTTCTTTATTTAATTAATTATTTTACTGGTACACTTTAGATATACATAATGTACATAATGATCACATTTATCATACGGAATTTGTACCTGTACGTGATCTATCTTGATTTTTCTTTTTTTCCCATTCCCTTCCCCTGCCTTCCACCCCTCTTCACAAAAGCTTTGTTTTTATTTTTTTCCTTTTACCCCCACCCTTGACCCCCTTCCCATTTGTACATTTTCTTCCTATTTCAAAATGTCTACTATACGTTTTGGTTCTTAATTACACTTTCTCACATCAGAGAAACAATGCAATATTTAAACACGTGTGTCTCCTTTATTTCACTTCAGAGTATGGTCTCAGGGTCATCCATTTACCTAGAAATGTCTCAAGTTTATCCTTCTTAATGGCAGAGTAGTACAGTACTCCACTATAAAAAAAAACTCATCTTCTTTATTCATTCATTGGTTAATGGGCATGCGGGCTGTTTCCAAGCTTTAGCTATTACAAACTGTGCAGCTATGAACATGGGTGTGCATATATCACTGTGGTATGATGCTTTTAATTCTTCCAGGAAGACACCAAGAAGAGGAATACCTGCATCAAATGGAGCCTCTAGTTTTAGTTTTTTGAGGAATTTCCACACTGATTCCCACAGTGGTTTCACCAGCCTACACTCCCACCAACAGTGGAGAAGGCTTCCTTTATCCCCGTACCTCTGCCAGTATTTATTATTGGTTGATTTCTTGATAATAGCCATTTTTTCTGGAATGAGATGGAATCGCAGTGTTGTTTTAATTTGCATCTCTCAAATGACCAATGATGTTGAACATTTTTTTACATTTTTATTTGTTCTTTCTCCTTTATCTGAGAAGTGTTTATTTATTCAGATGCCCATTTTTGGATTGGGTCTTTAAATTTGGGGAGTTTGATTTTTTTTTAGTTCTTTATAGATTCTAGATATTAGTCTTTTATCTGAGGAACAGCTAGCAAAATTTTTTCCCACTCTGTGGGTTGTCTCTTCACTCTGTTGGTGGTTTCTTTTGCTGGGCAAAAGCTTTTTAATAAAATGAGATCCCAGTTGTTGATTCTCTGTGATATTTCCTGTGTGATTGGGATTTTGTTCATAAAGTCTTTGCCTATACCTATGTCTCCAAGAGTTCTACTTATTCTATCTTCCAGCAGATTTAGTGTTTCTGTTTTAATATTTACATCTTTGATCCATTTTGATTTTAGCTTAGTGTGTGGTGAGAGATATTTTAGTCTTTGGCATATGAAAATCCAATTTTTCCAGCACCATTTATTAACGAGGCTATCTTTGTTCTAATGATGGTGTTTGGCCTCTTTGTCAAAGATTAGGTGGCTGAGTGTGTTTTGGAGCTGTTTTCTGCACCTTCTAGTCTGTTCCACTTATCCTTGGGTCTGTTTTTTTCCTCCAGTACCATGCTGTTTTTAATCACTGTAGCTTTGTAGTATAATTTCAAGTCAGGGGTTTTGATGCCTCCTGCCTTACCTTTGTGGCCCAGGATTGCTTTTGCTCTTCTAATTCTCTTCTGGTTCCACATGAACTATAGGATTGTTTGCTCTAATTTTATGAGCTATGTTATTGTTATTTTCATCAGGATTGCATTAAATCTGTGTAACAACTTTGGGAGTATGACCATTTTCACTATGTTGGTTCTTCCACCCAAAAACAAGGAATATCTTCCCATTTCTGATGATCTCTTCAGTCTCTTTTCTTCAGAGTACTGTAGTTTTCAATATAAAGATCTTTTACTTCTTTTGTTAGATTGATTTCTAAGTATTTCATTTTCTTTGGATGTTATTATAAAAGGTGGATTTTCCCCTAATTTCTCTCTCAATGAGTTTGTTATTTGTGTACAAGAATGTTACTGATTTTTGAGTGTTGACTTTATATCCAGCTACACTACTCCATTTGGTTATTAAATCCAGGAGTCTTTAGGTGGAATTTTTGGGGTCTTCTATGTAAAGTATTGTGTTATCTACAAATTATGATAATTTAACTTCTTCCTTTTCTATCTTTATCCCATTTATTTCTTTCACTTGTCTAACTGCTCTGGCTAATGCTTCCATAATTATATTGAGTAAGAGTGGTGATAGTGGACATATTTGTCTTGCTTCTGATTTTATAGTGAAAGTTTTCAGTTTTTGTCCATTTAGTATGATGTTGGTTGTTGGTTTGTTATAGATGACTTTTATAAGATTGAGATAAATACCATCTATTCCAATTTTCTGTAGGGTTTTTATCATGAATGGGTGTTGGGCTTTGTCAAATGCCTTTTCTGCATCTATTGAGATGATCATGTGGTTTTTGTCCTTGACTCTGTTAATATGGTATATTACATTTATTGATTTGTGTACATTGAGCCATCCCTGGGATGAATCCAACTTGGCCATGGTGCATAATCTTCTTGTTGATTTGCTGCATTCTGTTTGCCCGTATCTTACTGGGCATTTTTGCCTTTATGTTCATTAAGGAGATTAGCCTATAATTCTCTTTTTTTATTGGATCCTTCTCTGGTTTTGGTATCAGGATAATGCTTGCTTCCAGGAATGAGTTTGAGAGTATTGCTGCCCTTTCAATTTCATTAACTATTTTGAGGAGTAGTGGCATTAAATCTCTAAATTTCTTGTAAAATTCAGCAGTGAATCTGTCAGGACCTGGACTCTTCTTTATTGGTAGGTTTTCAATTACATCATCAATTTCATTGATGATATTATATTATTTAGAATCATTATAGCTTTTTGATTCAGTTTTGGCACTTCACATGTATCTAGGAATCTTTCCATTTTTTCTGTGTTTTCCATCTTATTAGAACATAGGTTCTCGAAGCACGTATTAATGATCTTTTGGATTTCTGCAGGATTCCTTTTGATTTCACCTTTTCAATTCTTAATTGCATGGATTTGAGTCTTGTCTTTCCTTTTTTGATAAGGTTGGCTAAGGATTTGTTGATTTCATTTAATCTTCAAAAAAACCAACTCTTTGATTCATTGATTTTTTTTTTTTTTTTTTTTTTTTTTTTTTGGTACTGAGGATTGAACTTGACACCTTGCACTTGCGAGGCAGGTGGTGGAACCACTGAGCTAAACCCCTGGCCCAATTCATTAACATTTTTTTGTATTTATTTTTAGTTTCAGTTGCATTAATTTCTTCTCTAATCTTTATTATTTCCTCCTTTGCATGAGCTTTGGGCTTGACTTGCTCTTGTTTTTCTAGAAGTTTGAAGTTCAATATTAAATTATTTATTGGAGCTTGTTCTATTTTTCTGCTGTGGGAATTGACCACTATAGATTCCCCCGTAGGACTGCTTTTACTGCATCCCATAAGTTTTGGTATATTGGGGTGGCATTATCATATAATTGTAGAAACTGTCTGATTTCTTCTTTAATTTCATTTGTGACCCATTCATCTGTAACATCAAGAGGGTGTTATTTAATTTCCATATGTTTATGAAATTTTTGTGGTTTCTTTTGCCATTGAGTTCCAATTTTATTGCACTATTTTTGATAATATGCATGAGATGATTTCAATTCCTTTGCATTTACTTAAGCATGTTCTATGAGCTAGTATGTGGTCTATTTTGGAGAACGTCCCATGTGCAGCTGAGAAGAATGTATATTCTGCTGTTATGGGGTGCAGCACTCTGTAGACATCTACTAAGTCCATTTGTTCAAAAATGTGGTTCAGTTCTGATGTTTCTTTGTTGATTTTTTTTTGTCTAGTTGATCTTCTTATTTGTGATAGTGGGATATTGCGGTCCTCCATTACAATTGTATATTTCTTATTGATTTTTCATGTCTGTTAATATTTGTTTTATATAGCTGGATGTGCTGGTCTTTAGTACATATATATTTATCATTGTTGTCTCTTCCTCTTGGCTTGTTCTCTTAACAAGTATGTAGTGACCTTCTTTGTCTCTCTTGATCAGTATTGGCTTGAAATCCACTTTGTTTGCAAATAGAATAGCTATCCTTGCTTTTTTCTCGGTTTCTGTCACATGTAGTATTGTTTTCTATCCTTTGATTTTCAGTCTGAATTTCTTTTTGAATTAAATGTGTTTCTTGTATGCAGCATATTGTTGGATCTTGTTTCTTGATCCATTCTACAAGTCTGTTTTCTTTTCATTGGTGAATTGAGACAATTTACATTGATGGTTATAACTGATATGTATTGACTTATCCTTGTTGTGTCATTTTGCTGTTGTTGGTTCCATTTCTTCCCCCTCTGTTTAATTGCTTGCCTTGCCTGGTGGATTCATTCTGTTGGGGCTCATGGAGTTGAATATTTTGGAGTGCTAGTTTGATAGTCATGAATTTCTTTGGATGTTCTTTTGTCATAGAAGTATCTTATTTCTTCATCAATTTTGAAAGATAGTTTTGTAGGATACATCAATCTGGCTTGGAAGTTGTTTTCTTTTAGGGCTTGAAATACTTCACTCCAAGATCTCCTTGACTTAATGGTTTTTTCGTTGAGAAGTCTGGTGTAATTCTGGTGGGCTTTCTTTTATAAGTGACTTGTTTATTTTCTCTAACAGCTTTTAATATTCTGTTCTTGTGCTGAATTTCTGGAATCTTGACTATTATATGCCTTGGTGTAGATTTTTTTATCATGGCTAATTGGAGTTCTATTTGCCTCACCTATCTGTATGTCAAATTCTTTTCTATACTTGGGAATTTTTCTGCCATTACTTTTATAAACAGGTTTTTTATGTCATTTACACTATCTCCTGCTTCCTCATTGACTCTGATCAATTTTGTTATTCTTTTTTGCATCATCTAGCAGCTGTTGGATTGATTTTTCATTGTCCCTTGTTATTTTTAAGAAATCTTTCTTTTCATGATCACTAACCACAATCTTGTCTTCTATACCTGATATTCTGTCCTCACACTGGCTCATTCTGCTGCACGTACTTTCAATAGAATTTTTAATCTCCTCTATATCTGATTGAATCTGTTTCATGGATTCCATTTCTTTCCTATGTTGGGAATTCACACCTTCCATCATTTTCCTATGCTCCTTTATTTTTTATCTCTATCTTCTCTAGATTCACTAATCATGCCCTTCATTATGGCCATCATCTCTGAAGTTATCTGAGAAATTATTTATTTGATTTCTTTCTAGCGCCTCATTCATTTGCTTTGTTCCCTCTGTTGTTACCACATCAGAGAGTCCAGGTGGGTGGTTTTTGAATTGCTGCACCTCATTGGTCCTAGATTTGCCTTTGATGAGCTGGAAGTTTGAGGTTGCATCTCGTTTCCATGTCTTCTCATTTTCTTTATTTTTTTAAATTTAATTTCCACATTGGTGCTTATAAATTATTTATGTTAGGTACCTTTATTGCAAGAATCAAGAACCCTTAGGAAATAACTACCTCTCAGAGGTGTCTTCCAGGTGTAGCTGGCTTTAGGGTTTTGATTCTGTTGCAAGATTCTACCTCTTCAATTTATTGGGGATGAGAAGTTGCTATTTGGCCCAGCCCCTGGTTCTTTGGCACTACCCTACAGTATTGTTTATGACCCTCAGGCAATCTCAGTCTTGGCATACCAGGAAGAACAATTGATCAGAACAATTATGTCACCTTGACTAAAGTAAAACAGTCAGTAATAACAATAGCATCAAACACACCCTAGAAAATGACAAACTGTGGTAACTATTAATTTGCCCCTTTTAACCATATGAACAGGATTTTTAGCTATATATCCAAATCTAAAACAAACCAGAAAATTGTGTACAGTAAGTATTCCATCAATATGGTGATTTTACCCTTGGGGGAGAAAGTTTAAAAGAAGTTAGGGGAAAAAATAAAGAAATACAAGAAGAGAAAGGGATAAGAAGCAAGGCCTGGAGGACAAAGGAAGATTATCCAAGCTTTGAGAACTGGTGAAGAAGACAGGAGGGGAAGAAATAGGAACAAGCAAAGAACAAAAACAAAAAACTCAAAACAGTGTTCTCACTCATAAAAACAAGAACAAACAAGAAAAAGCAAAAAAAAGAGAAAATAAAAATATTTTTTAATTAAAAAATTAAAACAAAAAGGTAAAGCAAGGAAAAAAGAAAAAGAAAAAATGTCCACTTCAGGGCATGTCTCTGCTGTCACTGGGACAGAGGGGGCAGACAGAGCCCACATCCATGATGACTGACCCCATTAAGCCAGCAGCAGAATTACAGCCCTGCTAGATAATCCCAGCCAACCCGGCCCTTAGTTCTACTGAAGTTCAGGCTGCTTCTGGTTCTGGCTGTGAGGCTGGGACAGAGTTTTTCACCCCACAACACTCTGAGTCACTACTATTGTCTTGAACTCGACTCCCTGCCAGCTTGGACTCAGCTCCCTGACCTGCAAACTTGAACTTGGTTGTGCCTCACCATGACACTTGGAGCCACTAGATGGAGCCAGTGCAAAGCTGTTCTGAGTTCTCATTTCCCTTGTCCCCGTTCCAAAATGGCTATTGGCCAACTGCCCTCTCCTGGGGGACATCTCAACCCAAATAAATAACCAGCCACTGTAGTCCACAGCATCTCCTGCTCTGTTCCACTTATGCATTTCTCTGTGGAGGCCTCTGGGGCCACCAGTAGTCACCATGTGTCTGCAGGTTTGAGGTGCCCTTTCCATGCCACAAGCTGGGACTGAGAGAAGCACCACTTGCCACCTCTCTCCTGCACACTGTGGTCCCTCTCTTTCATCACCCCATGGGCTCTAATCCTCTCTTCAGATCCCTGCTTGTCGGGAACAATTCTTCATGATTTTGGGGGGAGAACTGTTTCATAATTAAATCATGAGTAGGGCCTAGTTTTCCTGTCTGCAGACCAGCATGTTGAGACAAAACTGTTTTCACCTCTGGTCACAGCTAGACCTGAATGGTCCCATGATGCTGTGATGCTCCAAGGCTGGAAACATCCTGGGAGGAATCAAATCTACATCTGCATGGTTCCTCATTGTTCTAAAACCATCACTGCCACCCTCTGAGTCATTTGCTACTTTTGTTTCTGCTGATGTTCTGAATAAAGGTGTGGCAAACTCAGGGTCTGGGGTTTTTGCCGCCAGAGCAGCATTGATCAGGCCAAACCTCAGCTTCTTCTCCAGGTCCCATTTCTGTCTTTATATTAATTAATTCACCTTGTGCTATTGTTGTTTGCAGGAGACTAGGACCTGATGCAGAGGTTCTAGTAACATCCCCTTTCCTGTTCCCTGTACTTGCTGGGTTCCCGGGACTCACTTCCCTGCTCTTCCTCACATTGCTATATTCCAATGTCTGGATTCCAAATATTGGAGAGGCTATTTCTCTGCTTCTCTTCTGCCATCTTCCTGGAAGTCCTAATGTTTTTTCTTTTAACCTTCATACATATAAGTGATTTACATACCACCATGACAGTGTTAGAAAACTCTGAATTTGACTGTTCTTTTCATCAGCTTTCTGTGACTCTGACAAAATACCTGAGACAATTAACAAAAGAAAAAGGGACTACTTTTTTCCTCATGGGTTTGGATATTACAGTCCAGGACTGAGTGGCCCATCACTTTGCCTCTTCCAGTGGGGAAGCACGTTCCTGGCAGAAGCATGTGACGAAGTTGCTCCCTTCACGGGGCAGGAAACAGAAAGGGGAGAGACCAGGATCTTATAATCCCCTTTGGGGACACGTCCGTGGTTACCTAAGGACCTCTCACTAGGCCCAGCTTCCTGAAGTCCCACACCTACAGCAGTGCCACCTCAGTGACCAGCTTTTTAACAGCCAGAACTTTGGAGGACATTCAGCACCCAGACTATAGAAAGGATGCACTTGTTCCAGTCATCTTAAACAGGATGTTATTTTTGTTTCAAGATACAGGCACAGGCAAAGATTTCCTGAACAGGACTTAAATAGCTTAGGAAATAATAATGGTGAAGAGATAACCTAGAGAATGAGAGAGAATCTTTGCCAATAATTCTTCAAGAAAGATTAATATCCAGAATATATAAAGCACTCAAAAAACTAAACACCAAAAGACAAGTAATCATGAGCCAATGAATTGAACAGATACTTCTCAAAAGGAATACAAATGATGAATGATTATGTGAAAAAAGTACACAATTTTTAGCCATTTGATAATGCAAACAAATATTAAATATTCCATCTGCAGTCAAAATGGTATCATCAACTATACAAAAATAATAAGCACTGACAAGGACACAGTGGAAAGGAAAACTGTACACACTGTTGCTGAGAATGTAAATTCGTACACCTGTTATGGAAATAAGTATGGGAGAAATAAGTTTGGTATAAATCAGAAAAAGAACTATGATATGATCCAACTATACCACTCCTTGGCATATATCCAGAGGATAAAAGTCGTACTGTAGAGGTATCTACATTCCCCAGCTTATCATGGCATAATTCACAACAGCCAAGATGCAGTCAGGCTGAGTGCCTCTCAGTGGATGAATGGGTAAAGGAAATGTGGTATACATACACAATGGAGAATTATTCAGCCTTAAAAAATGAAATCATGTCATTATCAGGAAAGTGGGTGGAACTGGAGATCATGTTAAGCAAAATAGGCTAGACTCAGACAAGTATTGTGTGTTTTCCTTCACATATGGAATCCAAGGGGAAGAGAAGAGATCAAAGTAGATGGGAGGCTGATAGATAGTAGAAGGGGGTCCAGCAAGGGGGGACGAAGCAGGTGGTGGGTGGATATGAACAAAGTGTGTTACATCGTGTGTGAAAATGCCCCGCGGAAACCCAATATTCTATACAATTAATATGCATTGATAAAATGTACAGGAGGAAACGATGTTTTTGTATTATTTCTTACCTATTCTCATCTGTTTTGCATTACTATAACAAAATATCAGCAGTAGCCAGCTTCATTTTTATTCGGCTCACAGCTTTGGAGACTGGAAATCCAGGATCAGAGGTGGCCCCACGCCGAGGCCTCTGAGGAAGGCAAATAGCAGATAGCACCCCACTGAGAGGAAGAACTGGCCTCTGAAAGTAGAAACCCCTCTGGGGCAGGTCTCCGTGACCTCTGACCTCTGCAGTGCTGCACCCCCTCTACCACCTCAAGTTTCCAACGCTTGGATCCTGGGAAGCAAACCAGTCAGACCATGGCAGGCGTCTTCTCTCGGCTCTGAAGCCCCCGTCAGCGCCTCTTCTGAGATGGCTGTGGTAGGAATCCCCGCTTCACTCTCTCTGGGAGAGCTTTTATCTCCATTATATCCACAGGACAACTTTGCCAGGTTCTTGTTCCTGCAGGACAGCTTTCTTGCCCCTCTCCACTCTGACTGTCACCCCACGTTGTGTGGAGCTGCTTCGTGACTGCTGAGGAATCAGCTGCTGGCCTTACTGAAATCCCTGCATATGTGATCTGCTTTCTTCACTCGTGGTTTTCAAGATCCTCTTTTTCATTTTTGTCTGTTTGATTGTATCTTTGTATATTTTTTGTTTAGATTGAAACACATCTTTGATCTTTCTGTACTTGGATAGTTCTGTATTTTCCAAGATTTGGAAATTTTTATTATTATTTTAACTAAGTTTTCTATCCCTTTGTCTCTCTTCTCCTTAACCAACAAAAACTCAAGTATTTGCACTTTATCCTTTTTAGTCCCTCACTCTTCACGTCTGGCTGAATATTTTCAGTGACTGGCCTTTGAGACCACAGATACTTTCTTCTCTTGGTCTCTTTGGCCAGTATGTTCTGTGCACTTCCTTTCATTTTATGCACCATAGATTTCAGCTGCAGCATTTCTGTTTTTCAATATCTGTTTCAATCTGCTAAATTTCCAGTATCAGCCATTCGTTGTTTTGTCAATTTCATTATTTTTCTCTGTTTCTTAGTGAAGTCTGCTGAGCTTCCTTAAAACAATTCTGTTGAATTCATAGCAGAAACATTTGCCCATCTCTGTTGCTCCAGCGTTAGCCACTGGTTCTCAGTTGTCCTTTGGGTGCTGATGTTCCCCGATGTTCTCGACCACGGTGACAGTGTGAGCCTGCACACTTGAAGTGGCCCTGGTCGGCCTTTAGATGTGGGCTTTGTCTGGAAAGCCTTTCACCTGGAGCCTGCAGAGTGATTCTGGGACGGTGTCTGCCGTGTTCCACCTGCAGACCTGCCCTGCCACCCTCCAGCAGGCTGGCTCAGGCCTGGGTGCATGCATGGTGACCCAGCATGGGAGCTCTGGGTCTTGTACCCATGGAGTGCCCCTGTTTATTTGGTCATGGGAGGGCCAACCTGAGACTGAGGTCCACAGCTGAACACCTGGTAGGAGGGTGGACTGGATTCTGAGTCTTCAGGGCCGGAAGCCAAGTCCACAGAGGCTGGGCTGGCACTGGCACAGGTGGGCCTGGGGCTGCAAAGGTGGCACTGAGCCCTCCGCCTGCGGATGCTGACCCAGCACCTGGCTCTTGGGTGACCGCAGATAGGATGGGATGCACTGGTGGCCAGGAGGATCTGGCGCTAATGCAAGCATGAGACTGAGTATGCCTGGGCAGATAGATGCCTGGGATCATGGTGCTGGCATCGCACCTGTGCCTAGAGCCTCAGGGCCCAGCTCAGGGCTAGGATCCACTTGGGTGGGCTGGAGCGAAGGGCCAGCGACGGCGCAGCCCTGGCATGCTTAGAGTGAGTGTCGCAGGCCTGGGGCCTGGGGCGATGTGTGGACCTGACTCCAGCAAACCTGCCACTGTGTCTCGCGAGCACCAGCCTTTCCCTCTGGGCTGTGTGGGCTGGACTGGCCCTGGGTTTGGGAGGAACTGGGCCCCTGGGCAGACCCTGTGCTGGGTTCTCCTGGATCCTGGAGAACGGGGTTGGCCTGGGGTTGGTTGACTGCAGACGGGCCAGGCAGGTCTGAGGCAAACAAGGCCCTGACAGCTCAGTTTCAGGGACCACCTGTCTCGGGGACTGGAGGCAAAGTCTAGGGCTCTCTGCTCTCTCCTTGGCCCCACAGAGGGAAATGATAACTGGCTTTCCCTCGCCGTGCAGTGCCAGGCTCTTGTCTCTCTGCTCTCTCCCGTTCCTTCACTCTGGGAAGGTGTGTTCGTGACTTAACAGAAGGTCCTATCCTGTCATCTTGCTGATCTCCCTTCCCGTGTGCTTTTGTTTTGCTGGCTTTTCTGGTTGTCTTTAACATTCACAGAAAGAGGAGATGGCTCAGGACATAATTTTACAGTCCTCTGTCATGATGCATGTTGACAGCCACAGTGACCAAAAACAAAAGCCAAACCATTCAGGTGGGGTGGGAATGCCTCCACGCAGGCATGCTGGCTGCCTCGCTTGTACTATTGAAAACATAGTTATTTCCTAAAGCCCAATTAAAACCGAGGAAAAATACTTGAACTCATAGCTCAGTGAGGAAGATATACAGACGGCAACTATATGTAAAGACCTTCGAAATGATGTGACAGTAAGTTTCAAATTTTAAGCAATATCATTACACAACTATGAGGAGGGCCAAAGGTGCAAGGTCTTGATTCTGTCGGTGCAGGTGAGGGTGCAGCACGATGGGGGCTTCACCACTGGGGGCGCAGCCACACGGAGGGACGGCGGGGGGGGGGGGGGGCTGTCACCCTGTCACACAGCCGTCGGCTCTGTGGATTGCAACCCAGGGAGTGGGAAATGTCTACACAACACCTGCACGGATGTTCACAACAGGTCCTTCATAATTGTCCAGTGCGGACGCAGCCAAGACAGCCTTCGGTCAGTGAATACGTAAACATACGGCAATGCACGCGAGAAAGAGAACGCTATTCGGTGCTGAAAGAAATGAGCTGCCAGCCATGACAAGAGGTAGAAGAAACTTTAATTCACATTAACACCCGAAAGGAGGTGGTCTGGAAGGCCACGTGCTGTGAGGGTGACATTCCGAGCAGAGCCGAACCACGAAGACGCGAAGGAATCAGCGGCTGCTGGGTGTCAGGGAGAGCACGGAAACGACGAACGGGGGACGGGCGACAAGGGCGGGTGAACACTAGCGACACCTTCCGGCATCTACCGCTTCCGTGGGTTCGCTCCTGGCGTTGTGTGTTCTGTGGGTGTGGACAAATGTGCGTGAACAGGCGTCACCGCTTAGGGTCACACAGCGAGGCTTCCCTGCCCTAAGGCTGGTCTGTGTTGTGCCTGACCTAAGGAGACAGATCCACTCCGCATTGCAGCTCCAACAGAGAGGGTCAGCAATTAGCCAACCAAAGGCAAACCCCCATTCACACTCCGTTTCCTCGACCGTAGCCAGAGAGGAGTCTCTGTCCACAACCGGGCTCAGTCTCGACTCTCCTCCTGCGGCTCCTCCTGTGGACGCCTCAGCTCCCTGTGTCGCCGGGGCCTGTGGGTCTGGTGCTTTCCTGAGTCGTGCCCTTCTCCTTATCTCATTTGCTCCATCCTGCAAACTGGGGTCACACGTCAGCGTCCCGGGATGGCTCAGGGTCCGCTTCCCGTGAAACTGCTGTCCCAGCTCCGCGCCAACCTCCCTGCCTTCTCCACCTCCGTTCGTGCCGCGTCAGCCTTTCAGCCCTCAGCCCAAACCCTGCACCAGCGGCTCCCTGGCTCTCTCGCCCTCACACCAGCCTGGCATTAGACTCCTCAGTACAAACGCAGGCTCTGACCCCTCGGGACTTCTGTCACCAACGTGGTGCGGAGGCCACATCCTCTCTCTCCCAACCACTCTTCCTCCTCCCTGTGACCAGTCCTCTGCAAGCACAAACCATGTCTGCCGCCTGGTGGCGCTCCCTGGCCGACCCTCCCATGGCGTCCATCCTGCTCAGGGGCAAAACCAAGTCCTCACCCAGGACTAAGAAGGCCTTGTGCTGCCCGGCACTTGGGTCCCTCTCTGGCCTTCCCCTTGGCTGCTCTCCCTGTGACTTCAGCACGGTGGTCTGCTGTCTGCTCACCGGGACCCAGGCACATCCTGCATTAGGGACTCTGCGCCCCCACCCCACTGACCGCGGCTCCTCCGGGCAGGCACACCCCCCCTCAACCCGAACACCTCAACACAGCCCTGGGGTCACGTTTTTACATCTTCCTTTTGCACTCCCCACCTCAACTCCTGCCTTTAGTTTTCTCTTTGACATGTATGCTTTCCTAGCTTGGTCTGTGAGTTATTTACTTATGTTTAATACACCAATTATTGGTAGCATGGATTTGCTATAACACTCGTTCCTGGGACAATGACTGATATCTGACAGTGAGGAAATATTTTCTGAATGAAGTAGTGTGTACCTTTATATAGTGCTTGCTACGGCACTCTGTACATTTATCCTTAGGTTCTGCGAGAATGACATGAAACAGAATGTAAACTACCCAGTTAATGCACGGTTTTGAAAGATGATTATCTGAGATTCAGGAAGCTCTTAATAGGGTGTTTGCTACCAAACAGAGTAGCCACTTAGCTGATGAGAGGCTGAGATGTGTCTCCTGAGGAGTTCTCACTGATGCTGTGATAACACTGTACAGGTTTATTATGTCCTCTGACTGCTACCTTAGGGAAAATTCTAAATATGTGAAGATAGATAGAATGCCCCATGTAAGTCTTGCCATGAAAACAAAACTTCAGACAGATCAATTTAGCAGAGCACACATGAGTGAAGAGCTTGTGAACTGAAAAGCACTCAGGACCAGGAGAGGTTCAGGGAGGGAGCTCAGCCGGGCAGAGGGTCTACAAGCCGGGCATGGGGCGGATCAGACAGACAGACCACCCGCCTGGCTGCAGACAGCATCCTCCCTCCCCTCCTCGGCATACAGCACAGGTCCACAGATAGTAGGCCCGATCCTCCCTGCATTGCTGTGTCACACGACCAAGTTACAGACTCTGCACGCCGGGCTCCCCTCTTCGCACTGCTGATGCGTGAGTGGCTGTGCCTCGCTGCTGGTGTGCACCAGGCAGCCCTGGGCCCATGGAGCAGGGAACCGCCCAGCCCCAGCTGCAGCTAGGGCTGAGGGCTTCGTCCTCCTGAGGGTGGGCTCCTGCAGACAGGGCTCTGTCCTGCAGCGGGGCGTGGTCCCCACTGTGAGCCCCAACCCACTCCCAGCGCCCAGGCCTCACATGCCTACTCCCTCCAGGCCTCTATGCTTCACCTCTGTGCTTTCCCTCCAGTTGACTTTTCTGAAGAGCTGTCCCTGGACAGGCCTACACCAAACCCTCATCTCAGGCTCTGCTCTGGAGAGCCTGACCCAAGCCCCCTTTGACTGCACTGGGAATAAATAATTCTGCAGCTTCCTCAGAGAGTAAGAACTGTGTTTCTGTTCAAAGGTTCAAAACTGTTTTTACTTCAAATGCAGTGTTATTTCAGCAGTGATCTGGAACTGCCTAGTTTTCTAATGACGCAGTGTTCCCCCGAAACCAGCCCTCGCTGGTCGTTGCATGGTGGTGACCAGTCACTCAGGGGAGGAGACCTAGCTGCTATTCTCTTGCTCAGTAGCGGCTGTCAGGCAGGTGCGGCGAGGACAGGCCCATCGGGGCTGCCATTGCTGATCTCCTGTTTCAGGGCTGATTATTTTCCAGTTAGGTCTTCATTTCAGGGAAACAGCACAACTGCACCACAAAAGGTTTTTGAAATAAAATTAAATGAACTATAGCTTAGGAATGCTGTAGGCCACATAGTTTTTAAAGAATCTAATTTCCAACACTCAATTTATTGAACTTACTAGGCCAGTGGGAAATAAAAACATTCGTATTTAAGAAGAACTCACAATGAAAACCTGCTTTAAATGCTTTTGTGAAACAGAGAACAAGAGCCTTAGGAACATTTTCTCCTCCCAGAAATAGAAGACAGGGCAAAAATAAAACCAAAATAGAAATCAAAATAGAAGTGTCCATTATATAATACCAACTTTTGTTATCTGTATATAATCCTGAGTTCTTAAAAGCTAATTCATTCTTCAAAGATTAATAATTAGATTTATTCTCTTGCAGCATGTTTCATACCTGTGTGTTTTTAATAAAGCTGGTTGAGGTGACCAATTTAGAGCCCAATTAAAAATTCTATTGAAAAACTTACTTATGGGGTAAATGTCTCTTATTACTGCATTCATAACTTTTTCTACTACTAACTGATTAAACAACATAGTTTGTCTTCATTTAAAGAAGACATAAAAGTTTATATGTCAATTTTAATGCTGTTGTCAATTTTATTTCGGTCGTTGATGTTACTGTAACTACTTCTGAAACCTCTAGAGAAGGTTTTTTTGCTATTAAGTAATAAACCCTAACCTTTGTTGTTTGGTAATCCACTATTTATTTGACTTTGCTAACTGACTAGCTTGCTTAGATTTCCTATAATGCTGATAGTTTCTTATGTAATCTAACATAAGTCTAATATCTTTCTACAAGATATTCTTCCATCCTGCTCAGCTTCCCTGTACTGGAAGTCATGTAGATCTTAAATGCTATGCTTTGAGTCCTTCTACGTGGGGTTAGGGAGTGACCAGGACAGATTCCTTCCAGTTAGGAGGTCAAAATAATAACCCCCAGCGGAGATGCCTCCGGAACTCGGTGGGGGAAACGCTTTGTCAAATACTCATTACCGAGGCGCCCTGAGAGCCCTCGGGCAGGGCCGGACACGGAGCGCTGGAAGCTGCATTGCAGACGACGGAGAAACTCAGGCAACGTCTTTGACTGTCGCTGCTCTCCATGTCATTATAACTATTTGCCCAACATTCTTCACTTCGTGTTGATAAAAACCAAACAAATGCAATGCTTACCCGATTCCCCTTTTTGCTTCCTAAGTGATTTCGAGGCGACTGATACTGAAAAGCTGAAAACTCCTATTTCCAGCTGGGAGTAGATTCTAGAAGCTGAGCGTGTTCACCAGCAGGGTCCCGGGGAGAGGCAGGAGGGGCGTTGGGGAGGCCAGGGTCCGCCTCACCCTGCTTCTGGGCGGTGGCTCCCTGACAGGTGCTGCTACCCCGCGCCTGCCAGCCTGGCCGCGGTCCTGCCTGCTCCCACTGGCTACCCAACTCCGCCCAGCCGCATTCTGACTCTCCTGGAAGGACGGCTTTGGGAAGAGCAGCCGAGGTGTGCTGGGGTCCCTCAGCAAGTGCGAATCGCAGGCTGCAATGGCCTAGGAAGGCCGCCGGGGTGAGAGGCCCCTGGAGCGTGGGCAGCACGCAGGCGCCAAGCCCGGGGAGGTCAGACGGGGCTCCCGAGAGCTGAGGCTGCGCCCAGGCTGGACAAGGACAAGGACGGAAAACCGAAGAAGGAGCTCATCCTGGGAGAAGACCCGAGCCCGTCACCGTCGCAGAGCCGTGGTGTCCCCGCGGAGCCAGCCCAGTGGGAGCACGGGAGTAGGAGGAGTGCGGAAAGGACAGGGCAGCCACCCGGACGTCAGCCCTGCCACAAAGTGGCGGCTGCACGCTGCCATTTTCCTGAGGCTCTGAGCCTCCCTCTGCACAGCTTTGAATTGTAGATGTTGACACCTTCAAAAGTGGTCATTAACCACTTCCTGGGTTTTTAATTGAGTGGTCAGTTCAGACTTATTCACACTGAGGCTGAAAGAATGAGAATCAAAGTGCAAGAAAGCGAAAGGGTAAACAGTGAAGAAACAGAGCCAGGACTAATAATTAGACAAATGAGTTGACAATTGGATAAAATAACTTTATTAACCAGTTTATCATAATTATTGTTAATCCGACACAGGAGTGCAAGGAAAGACTAAAAAAAGTAAAAGGAACTTGGCAAACATAAATCTCGCCTGTTTACCAAAAACATCACCTCCAGCATGACAAGTATTAGAAGCACTGCCTGTGGATAAACAGCGAAGAAACACGATCTCGTGGGCCCAGGGTCACAGGAAAGGGCACTTCCCTATGTGAGAAGGGCAGTCCAGAGCCTGGAGACAGAGGGTCTCGCAGGTGGAGACCGAGGCTGCTCCCAGCCGCAGGGGTACAGCCGTGGCTACTGTTACAACTCTGCTCTCGTCCAAACTTGCCCCAGATTTTCTTTTGAGGTGAAATTTTCCAGCATATTCTACAGCTCAAATTGATTATTTGAGGTTTCATTTGAAGAAATGCAGGTATTCTCAGCCTCCTGCACAGTGGAAGAACAGATACTACGTTCCAAGATGCCCTTTGATCCTAGGGATCACTAACAAGTAGCCGCACTTATTGAAGAAACGTCAGCTGTGACAGGGTTTTGTGATGAGGGTCTCACTCTCCTCCCAAAGTTCCGAGTGTGGCCGCTGTCACCTTCCCACTGGAGCCACTGTGTGGGTGAGTGCCAGTCCCAGTCCCTGCATGCACCAGCTGTGCTCCACAGCCAGCACAGCATGGAGGCCGCCATCTTCCACGCCAGCCAGACTGGTGCTCAGGCCAGGGGAGCAAGCACAGCCGTGTTTCACCTGCAGACCCAGTGTGCCTGTGTGTAGGCAGACCTGCACCCCTGGGTAATTTAATTTCCATCACTCTGAGAACCACGTCAAATAGCACAGTGTGAGCACCCTTAGTATAAGCTCCTTAAACATGGATTCAGCTGTCCCTTTAGGAATAACTAACAGTGTTTAGTAAGGTTGAGTTGCCACCTGGTACCATTTTTCTTCAGGATTTCCACTGGCCAGATGTGGCCTGAGCCATATTTGTCTGGGGCTCGGCACCGCAGCACATGATGCCATGAAACGGGTACAACTCTTGGGCATCTGGATTCACCTAGAATGTGGCTCCAGCAGGCATTAGGAAGAGGGTAGAGTAGGAATCGGAAATGGGGTGCGGACACTGAACCCTGCAGCATGCAGAGCTCAGTTCCTGGCATTCTGCAGCTCTGAGTTCTCTGACCACAGGGCGGGGCTGCCTGCCTGTGAGTTCGCTGTACTACTCACCAAGGTCAGGCCAAGCCCCGGAGAGCCTCGACCTGCGATTTCTCCCGGCCTCTGGGGGAGCAGCAGTCACTCCGCCATCTGAGCCAGGCTTTTCCCACCTGCTAGCACTGTGGCCACTTCAGTCCACAGCCACCTCCAAGATGCACTGGGAGCTCCCTAAGCCTGCGGGATCCCCACATTAGTGGAAGTCCGGGACTACGCTGTGTTCTTCCTGGAGCCTCTCCCCTGGCCTCCTGAGGGTTCTGATGACCCTCAAGTCTCACATAATTCACGCCGTCCCCATCCAGCACATGGGAATGTGGTCCCCAGCAGGTCACATGTCCCACGGGTGGTTCAGAGCCGCCTGGCAGCGAGATGTATGAATTACAACCCCGTCATGAATGTCTTAAAATATGAAAGACTTGTTTTCTTTCTGATTCTGCTTTGCTCAATATTAGGTTCACAAATACAGGGAACAAATTTTAGTTTCACAAGACACTGGACAGTTCACAGAGTACATATGCTATACCAGCGACAGTATGATTTGATTTTAGACTAAAGAAAATAATAGTAATATTTTATATTTGGTATTGACTAGGCACCACGGTAAGTACTTTACTTACACAAGATGACAGAGAATGATGGTTAGAAGTATCAGCTTACTATCAGCCAACGTTGACTAAAACCCCAGGTTGGGTGCTTAGTAGCTTTGTATTCTAGGCAAATTAATATTACAAAGGATGTCACCTTTCTCCTGCATGAAATGAAAATTCTAAAAGCATTTACTCCAAAGCTATCTAGAGAAATAGCTGTGGAGGCATGAAGAATTGTTAGCAAATGTGTGGCACCGGAACTAGCAATGCAGGGTGTTAGGGTTACCGATACCAGCATGGGCCTGTGTACACTTAGACACACAGTACATAGAGACACATCGTTCCATACAGACACTGCAACAAGACACGTGGAAACATTGTTCTGTATCAATCCACTATTTTGTGATTGAGGAAGATCACTCAACCTTGTTATTTAGATGAGGAGAGCTCAGAAAAGGTAACTAATTTTCCCCAAGACCATGCAGCTAGAGCCTGGCCACAAAGGGCTTCATTTCTAGTCTAGGGACAGCACGTGGGTGACAGCTGCCCAGCTGTTCCCATGGTGCCTGTTCAGGGCTCCCCACCGTTACTCTGTGCCGGCTTGTGCTGGCTTCCTTTAGCTTCACAGCTGATCCTGCAGCTAAACAAAGCCCATGGCCTCTGCCTGGGAGAGAGCCTCAGTCCTTCCTCATGAGGCTTGCAGGAGGATGACACAAAGACAAGACCGTGAGAGTCACTCGCACAGTGTCCGTCACCCACACCTGCCACAGCTGGACAGCTGTCCTGTTCCTGGTGAGGACAGGAGGGTGATGTGATTCTTCAGGAGCAGAGCCCAGGAAGCCCCTGCCTGGCCAGGTGCCTGACAAAGGAACTCTGGATCAGGAGAGCGGGCTGGGTACTTCTGATCTGATGCTGGAAGAAAAGCCAGGCATGTGCAGAGGACGTGTTGGCAAACAGCTGCTCCCAGCCTGAGACCTGGAGTCCACCTGCTGCCTGCTCACACGCAGTGCAGGCCATGGCAGTCGCTGTCCTTCTTTTAACTTCCTCTCCTTCCCAGTGCTTCCCTGGAGCTCTTCCTAACTTCTCCCCTGGGCATCTGAGTAGCTGCCACTCATGATCCACCCACACAGCACGGCAGCCTGAGGCGCTTCTCCTAGCCAGAGTCAGATCCCCACCTCGGCCAGTGCAGATGCAGAGGGAGTCCAGCAGCGACGTCGCTCTCTTTGCTCCAGCTGTGCCCAGCTTCCTCCCCATCACCACCCGGAGGAGGCCACCTCACCCCTCTGCCGGCACCGTGGGCCTGCCAGGCTGTTTCTCCATGACCTCTCGCACTCACTCCCATGAGCACATGAGTCCTGCACTCATGAACACTTCCCCTTGGTATTTATGCATTGCTACGAATTTTATGGCCCTGCTGGGAAGGGTAAAAACAATCTTCTCTGCTCTTTTTAGGTTCTCCAGCTTGGGACCCTATAAATTGCCACAGACAGAGAAAACAAGCAGAAGTTTATGAACTTGTGCTGGTGCATAGGCCTGGGAGCACGGGCAGAGCACCCCAAGAGCCAGTGAGAGCTTGTGCCCGAGCGAATTGAGAGAGGGAGCCGGTGGTGCCTGGAGAGGGGCAGCGGGCTGCAGGGGTGAAGGAGAATAAGGCAAGGAAGGGCTGTGCAGGGCGGTTTGTGGTGCAGCTATCAGCGACTTCTCTTTCATCAGACTTTCTAGGTGGAAGATGTCTTTACAAATGGAAACTCTTTTGGAGCTTTTCCCAATTCTGCTAGCTCTAAATGGACTCAGAACAAAATAATCCCACTGGCAAAGAGGCGTATTTGGGGCTGGCATATTCTGGTACCATGCAGCTTTATTTTATATTTGCAAACATCTCATCTTGCCTAACATTACTATATTTGGATTGTCCTGACAGATTCAAGTTGAGATCTTTCCTCTTATTGCTTCAGCCAGAAAAATGCTTTAAAAGCGGAGAAGAACAGAATAGAAAAGGGACAGCGGCCTGGTGGTGACTAGCCTGGGAACGGTGCATTCTGGAAACACCAACCCATCAGCCAGGCCCCTGGGGAAAATCACTTGTAACCACTCGAAACTGCTTCCTTAACAAACCTGACTGCTGTAATCGAGTGGCTCCATTGTCCTGGAAAAGACAGCAGAACAAAGCCTTTTATAGACATGGTTTCAGGTCAGAGCCACCCTGCACTGTGGCTCTGGCGGGGAGCCTGCGGCTGGCAGATGCTGGCCCAGTCTGCCCTGCTCTGCAACTGGCCTTCGGTGGGGCAAGGACAGAGTGCTAGAAAGGGCCAGGGGCACAGTGCCCGGGGAGCCCACTCAGAGTCCTCAACGACCCTGCTTGAGCCCCAAGAGGGCTGGCACCCTGGGGACCGCAGGCCCTGCAGTCAGAATGCTCCTGCTCATTTGGGGTCAGGACTGGCGCCCCCTTCTGCAGCTTCACCCCCAGGGACCTCAAAAAAAAGGGACCATTATGGATTCACTGCTACTGCTGATAAATGAGGATGTCCTCTGCCTCGTGAGTGGACTGGAACCCACAGAACACCCTAAAATATGGGGAAGGACCCCTTAGTTACAAGAAACCCAACTGCCTGACCGTTCTGTCTCAGAGAGGTGTCAGCACTGGGGCACCAAGTGGCAATGCTTCCCAGTGATGTTTATGTCGCCTCCTCACTGTCCATGGGTGGGCGGTCCCGGGTCCCCAGACTCACGTTCCTTATATAAATGGCCCACATCTGTCCATGACCCCTGGGCAGCCTCCCGTGTGGTTCAGACGATCTCCACCTTCATGTCTCCGGTGGCAAGAAGGTCGTGGAGGTAGTTGCTATGCTATACTATTTAGGCAATAAAGGCAAGGAAAACTCTACAAATGCTCAGTATAGACATGATTGTTTTCAAATGTTTCTACTCTGCAGTTAGATAAAACCTCAATTGGGGAACTCAAGGAGGAGTAGCTACATCTTACAATTGATGTTTTCTTTTCTTAGCAAATTAATCTCACTTGGATTTTGCTCTAATGATCTAGGATTTTAATGATAGGTTTTATATGATAAGATGATGTAACTAGTGAATTCTTATGAATGTAAGATGTTAGTTCATGTTCTCTCACTTAGTAAAAACGTGTATGTTCTTAAAATGCATTAGGACGCATGCCAGGTACAGGAACAAGGGAGATGAAAGGTCACAGTGCCTGTCCTAAGAACTGAAGGGTCCCGGGGTCACTCCCAAGTGTGCATCTGTCATAGCAACTGTTTTTAAAAGTCCTTGCCCATCGGCAAATGCTGGCCAAGGCTCTTCTCTGAAGTCCTCAAATCTCTGTGAAGATCGGATTCACCAAAGAGGAACACAGTTTGCTTCCATTTTCTTAAAATTTCATTCACTAAGGAGCTTCAACTCATATCACAGAGGGAGAAACTGGAACCAAACGCCACACCCAGAGACAAGAGGAACTTTGTCCCAGTCTACAATGTCTTCTCAGATCCCATCCATCTCCCCTAACATGATCTGTCA
The DNA here is from genome assembly GCF_053883595.1 of Heterocephalus glaber. NCBI lineage: Eukaryota > Metazoa > Chordata > Mammalia > Rodentia > Bathyergidae > Heterocephalus > Heterocephalus glaber. The sequence continues at coordinate 3,842,992 of NW_028258347.1, read as the reverse complement.
CCCTCTAAAACTGCCTGTGTCCCCACTTCCTGTCCCCCAGGAAGAAAGGCACAGAAGCTTCTGGACCTTGCCGGGTCCCTTTAGTGTGAGGCCACCATGCACATAGATAAATGTGTGTGCTGTTTCCCCTGCTCGTCTGTCTGCTATGAGTTTATCTCAGCAGACTGGAAGACCAGGAGCTCTGGAGGGAAGGAAGAACTCCCCTTCAACCCTACAAAAGCCAGAAAGGCTTAGAAGACATCGGCCAAACATCCATATGCATGGCCACTCGACTGCCTGCCTGCTCCACAGCTGCTGGGCCATGGATGTCACGGGCTTGTCCTCTACATAACTATAGATGAGTAAATAAAGGGAGGCAGTTCCTCTCAGCCATTATCAGAATGAGCCCCATGAGGAGAAGAGAGAAGGTGAAGTCACGGAAAACTGCCCAGCAGGATGGCCGAGGAAAGGTCTCCATGGAGACAAGAGGGCCAGGAAATCATCGTCACAAGAAGAGAACCTGGGTGCAGACAGGGTGGGGTGTCCAGTGATTAAGGGAAGAAATTCCTTCTGGACCGCTGCAGTGACATCAGAAGGCTGGAACCGGCACAGCGACAAGGACGTGGAAAGTATTCTTTTTGTCAGCATGTGCTGAGCAGATCCGAGGACAGGGGATGTGGTGTCCAGTGCAAATTTGAAGGGCCCCTTGTCGCAGTCAGAGTCGAAGCAGGTGGGAGCACCAGGCACCGAGCCTGAGAAGGGCTACCCAGCAGGTGATAGAAATGGGCAGCAAGTGGCTTCAGCAGGCCCAGAAGGACGGGTGTTTCTGGGCACGACAGATTAGGACAGCGCTCCGGAAGGTCAGAGGTGTCCAGGGAATGGGAAGGCTGGAGACAGCAGGCCTGGCTGCACCGTCTCAATGCGGCTATGTCAGTGACCCCGGGGCTTATGGGAAATCTCTGGTGATGCGCAGTACAGGGGGACATCAAGGACCAAAGGCCAAGTGACAGCCAAAGGAGGAAGCACAGCCGAGGGGGACACAGGAGCAGAAGCTCGGCTGAGCCAGAGGACCTCTGGGAGGAACAGCCGGGCTCCCAATTCTGGTCACTGGGTCACTGTTTTATACTTTATCCCTCTCCTTTACCTCTGAAAGCATGTGATTTCAACATATTTTATTCTTTTCAAAATTGTTGTCAATGGGGCATTGGAGTTCTCCTTAAAATACATATTTTGCTTATTTTCACTCAGAGCTCATTTCCTTGAAAGAAGAAATGGAGATTTTATAAGAAGTAAAGTATGTCACAAAAAGTACCCCCAGCTTTTAAGTAAGTCAGAGGATTTCTGATTTTCTTTTTCTGTCCACAGCCAAAGGCACGCCTGAGAGCAAGAAAGCAGTCGCAGAAAGCAAATGCATTCCTCCACTGAGCAGCACAAATTGTGGGAAAGAACGGCTGAAATATTTATTGTTTTTCCAGAAGCTGTACCAAATGATGGAAAGACCGTGTGATGAATCATCAAGTTTTTACCATTGAGACACAGGATTAGATTGTCAAAATACTTCAGTTTTACAGTTTCGGAGACTGCTGTTTCAATGCAGCTTTACGACATGTCAAGTTATCCCACGCCCTTCGGAGCTCCAGCACCATGAAGTGGGGCCGCATCAGCCGCCTGCATGCAGATGGAGTGGAGCACTAAGGCTCTGAGCCCACACCCCTGGGAAACCTTATCTGCCTGGAAGGCCTGGCTGCCTCTGCAGGCAGCCTTCACGCAGCACTCAGGACTGACTGCAGGGACTGTCCCCAACCCTTCTCCCACTAAACCTAGTGCCTCAGGGCAGGGACTGTATATTATTTGTCTGACCACATGACCTTGCATAACCTAGATATTTGCAAGTGTGGGTGATGTTATTAAGGGTATCAGACTGGACCTCTGTTTTAATAACACCTATAAAACTTAGTCAGGGAGGTTCATTTAGAGAGAAGTCCCTTGCCCACAGCTAAACCTCAGGTGTTTTGATGCCTGGTTCTTCCAAATGTTTGCCCTCCTTCTCTGCATCCCATCCTGACCCAGTGTACCTCGAGACATAGCTGTGCTGGAACATCTGGGGTTCATCACGCTGGTCCTGTTAATCAGGGTTCTGGAGATCAATTCCAGATGCCGACTCACGAAAGTTACACGAGCATTGCTCACATTTTTAACTACAATCAGACATCACTTTCCTTATCTTGAAAGTAGCTTAATGTGTACAGGGAGGAATAACAGTTTGCACTTTTTATTAAAATTAACTCTCAACTGAGAGATAAGACTATAGGTTGGCCCAGAAATGAATGAATGGCATAAAAAATTCAAAATAAATTCTTGGAAATCATACAAGTAGTTACATTAACTCAAAGATGTCATAGGAAGGAAAGAAAATTAATATTTCCAGTGGTCCACTATAAGCTGGACACCAGGATGGGTAAATACACACACATTACCTCATTTGGCTGACTTAATTCCTATACAAACTATGAAATAGAAATTATCTCCATTATACAAATGAGGAAATTCGGGCCCAGAGAAGTTAATTACATTGTTGAAGATCACATGCTTAGCATCCAAGCTAAGATCACAGTCTAGTTTTTCTGACCCCAAGTTCAGTATTCTTCCAGATGCTGTGTTTTCCTGTAGTATGGGCTGGAAGAATGACTTCGGAAAGGAGAAAAGCATACATCGACAAATCTGCTTGGAAACCATTTTTCCAAGGAGTTTATACATGTGAAACCGACATCTCCTTTTCAAATATAATTTAGCATTTCTGTCCATATTTTATTAAACTAGTTTAAGTATCTGATAACATAGTGGAATTTCCATGAAGTCCGAAATGTCTGGCACCTGAGGAAAATCAACTGGACCAAGCCAGCCGCTGTGCAGAACTCTGTGAGGAGCACTGCCCGGCCAGGGCACTGGGACCTCGAGAGAGGCCGCACTGACCCGGGTGTTGGGAGGCCCGGTGAGGTTCTCACAGACACCCTGCGGACTCGACAAGCTGCTCTGGAAAGCGGAACTGGGCTCACAAATGTAGGAAATCTCCAAAGGTGGAAGCAGAGGAAGCCCCGCGAGGAGCTGAGCAGGGAAAAGCAGAAAGCACAGGGAGAGGAAGGACTGTGAGGGCGAGGGCCTGCTTGTGGCATCAGCAGACAGCGGAGTCGGGCGCCCCCTCCAGCCCTGGGCGCAGCTGGGACACCAGGGCATCCTCATGTCAGGACAGCCCACGGCGAGGAAGGGGCCTCCAGGAGGCAAGGGCTTCCAGACCTGCCACCTTTGGCTGCTGGGGCCGGGACCCTGGGCTCTCAGGATCATGGAGATCACACCGTGAAAATGAGCTCAGGATGATTTTTAATCACCTAGCAATCAATCAGATCGGTCACAATGACTGAGAGTCGCGAGAAACAAATTAAACTGCCAAGAACTAGAGACACTGGAACCAACTGGTAAAAGTAGAAAAGGACCACATTATGAGATAGCTAAGGAAAATTTAAAATACAGTAACAAACAATAAGATATATTAAATGTGCTGTAGCACATTGAGTTTTTAAAAGACCAAAAAGAAATTCTAGAGTCCTGAATTTTTTAGAATAGTAAAGAAATCAGCTCTTTAGACTTTTAAATTGCTAAGAATTCCTGGTAAAATGCTAATGTAATAACTAAGATTAGACGGGTAAGATGGGGGAAAACTCAAGGAAAAATAAATTCTAAATCAATACAGTTTTAAAAATACAAAGAAGGGGAAAAAAGCAAGTGAAAGTGGAACAAACAGAAAGCACAAAGTAGAGTGTGGAGACAGTTCAGATAAGTCCTCAAGCAGCGTAAAATGTGAGTGGGTTTGCCAGAGAGTAACAGGAAGGAAATTATCTGTTTGGATTAAAGTTTTTGCTTAAAAATTAAAGGTTTGGTCAATTTAAGTATGCAGTTTTATGAACAATTTTATAACAGAAATTTGAAAACCTAGACAAAAAGAGTAAAAATATAAGCAACCAAATGCTACCCAAGAAGAAATATTTGCAGATAGTCTGTGTTGGCCGGAGTTAGCTAACGTTCAGGAGCCCTACACCCCAAACCTACTGGCTTAAAATAACCACATTCCATTGCTCACAAGGCTCAGGCTCACACAGACCACGGTGGGGACACAGTGGGACAGGGAGGGGACAGCTCCCGTCTGCCCTCCCAGCTGCCTGGGCCCTCTGACAGCTCCGTGGCTCGCACAGTGGGGCACCTGGGATGGGCTGCTGAGACCCAGCATGATATCAGCAAGGGCACCTCCTGTGTGTGGCCCCGTGCGTGGCTGGCCTTCCTCACAGCCTGGTGGCCATGGTCCAAGGCTGAGCATCCCCAGAGACAGCAGACCAAAGTTACTCTGTGGGTCATCACCGAGATGTTCAGACATCTGGCCCAGGGATCCTGCCATGCCGCTGATGTTCGAAGGGGAGGAAAACACCTTTCCCCTCTTCAAGGTATCACTGCATTCTGGCTGAGGTCATGGGATTAAAACAGTGCTGCGACCATTTTTGGAAAATACAGCCTGCCAAAAATTTCAATAATTTATAAAATCCATCAGGAAGCTGGGAAAGAAGAAATGCTTTCTTACTCATTTCTTTTTATTTTTTTTTTATGTTTCTGATTCTTTTTTTTTTTTTTTTTGGTACCAGGGATCGAACTTGGGTCCTTGAGCTTGCAGGGCAGGCGGCAGAACCACTGAGCTAAATCCCCAGATCTTACTCATTTCTTGATTCTGGTTTTACCTTGACCAAAATAAAAAACAAAACAAAACAAAAACAAAAAGCCATGCAAATCTAGTCAAATCTAGTAAAACTGCCAACTGCACTCACAGGACAACTCAGAAATCATAACAGAGAATTATTCACTCAACTGTAATGTCACTACTTGAATATATCCAGAGGAACCAAAACCAGCATGGCAGAGCAGCGTCCACCACCCAAGACCAAAGACACAGAATCCAACCAAGGTGCCATCAACAGGAGCAGCAAAGAACCCCATGGAGTGCCAGCCAGCCTTGGAGAAGGAAACCCTATCATCCGGGACTGCCAGCTGCAGCTGGAACACTACAATAGTAAAATAACCCAGCCATACACAGAGAAGTGCACTTTTATGTGGAATCTACAGAGAGTTGTTGGTTTCCAGGACCAGAGACTGAGGGGGGTTGGGAAGACATTGGCCAAAAGACAAAGAATTTCAGACAGGAACAAGGCCAAAAGGTCAGTAGTACAACATAGTGACTTTAGGTGTAGCAGTGTGTTGTACAATGGCACATCGCTGAGAGAAATTCAACTGTCCCTAACACAGAAAAGGGTAAGGGTGTGAGGTAATGCACGTTAGCTTAATGTCCACCTATTTCAAAGCATCATGCTGTACACAATAAAGATAGTGATACTTTCGTGAACTTAATTCCTTCCATGATTCTGGTCACAAACCGAATTGGACAAGAACTGAATCAAATTCAATGGTTAGTTTCAATGTTGACCTTATGGGGAAATTTGATTCGGTTCTCATCCAGTTGGATTTATGACCAGAATCATGGAAAGAATTAAGTTAGTGAACCAAGGTACCTTTGTATTTGTCAAGTAAATGAATTAATTTTTAAAATATTAGTAATCCAAATGTAGCAGTGTATTAAAAAGTCATGAAGAGGTTGAGTTAACTTCAATAATCGAAGATGATGTAATATTAAAATTCTATAAATGTAAAGCGCTCCATTTCCAGGTTCAATATGAAAAATCATATGACCATTTCAGTAGATGCAGAAAAAGCATTTGCTGTAATCCAACATTCTTTCCCCACAAAACTAAATAAAGTCCTTAGGAAAGCAGAAATAGAAAACAGTTTCTTCTGTTGGATAAAAGCATTTGCAAGGGAAAAAGAAACCTTCAGAGGACGGTAAAGACAGTCACTGAAGAGGAGCCAGAGCCATCTCTTCTGTGTCATCTTGGACTACAGAATCTGTGTGCGCTGAAAGAGAAGATCATGAGGACGGAGAGGCTCAGCTGTCACCATTAACGAAGGCGCAACCATTTCCACAATCCAGCGGAAAGAATTAAGGAGCGCTTTACAAGGTGGCCAAGTGCAATAACAATATTCAAAAATTAACAATTACTGTGTTAACCAATGGCAGCTATGGAGTTAGAAAATATTTTTAAAATATGTTATTCATAGTGACAAAATACATTAACATCGTGAGTTAGGTATTTTAAATAGGATATATAAGAATCTAAGAAAGAAAGGCTTAAAAACCTCTGATAGCTGAGGTAGTTTGACATCCTCGAATGTCTCTTTAAATTGGAATATAAATTTAGTTTTTTTCTCCAATATCAAAAATTTAATATCATAATAATGTCTTTTTCTATTTCCCTTAAATTAGATCATAGATTTAATTTTTTTACAATCATAACAGGCACAAGGTTTTTGAGGAACTTGATGAGCTAATGCTAAAATCTGAAAAACAAAGCCCTAATTGTGGATGAGCATAAATGAAGAAGGACAGGTGAGCAAGAAAGACCTATCAGATCCCAAAGTTTACCCTACAGCTACGTCAGGAAGCCAGGGACACCACCCCCAGGAGGGCCCAGTGCCCGTCGGGGTTGGACAGCAGAAAATCAGGTCCAGAACCAGACACGGAAGAGAAGGCAGCACCAGAAAGGGGCCAGGCTAATTCTAAACAGAACTAATAAAGTTGATTCTTTGTTTATAAAACACTTAAACATCAAATCCAACTCACTAAAACATTCCACACAAAAGAGAAAATATTTGAACTTTTAGAGGAAAATATAGAAAGTAATCTTTATGATCTCAGAATAGAGAAAATGTTAACTGGAAGTGAAAAGAAAAACCAAAACCACCTACATTGATAGTTAGACCGTCTGTTTATCAAAAGACACTGCAAGAAAGTGGAAGTAGGATGTGGTGTGACTCACCTGTGATTTTCTGTCCCAAGAACATGTGCTCCAAAAGGGCTCAGGGCCAATACGAGAGCAGAAAATGTCTATATTCTTATCTCAGAAAATGTAAGAGAAAATACAGTGATAATCAGCTCAGAGTATGGAGTATGGTTACCTTGAAAGTTCACCGTGAGTAAGCAATATTTACAGAAATGCAGTAAAGTCACCACATTTAGCCAAAAGGCAGCTAACATGTCACACAAGCAGCCTGCTGAGAACAAGGGAAAATTTCTGGACAGAAATAAATTCAAACACAAAAGCAGCACGTGCATGACGATCATTAAGTTCGCAGTGTCTGAAAAGAACTAAGAGAAGAGACTGCCTGCCTTGCAGTCACAAGGTCCTGAGTTCAATTCCCGGTACCGCAAAAAAAAAGAAAAGAGAACTGGAACGAGAAAATCAAGGACATTTGAACAAGCAGGGTTAGGCAATGCGCTGCATCTGCGAGCAGAGCGCAGAGGCGGGGCTGAATGCGTGTTCCAGCGGTTGCCGCCGGAGAGTGGGCTACAGTGAAACAGACCGTGGAGGCGTCGCTCAGGGTCCTGGAAAAGCGGGGAGATCGCCACAGCCCAACACAGCCCAACACCAGGTGGGAGGGCCGGTCTCCTCCAGGGGTGAGAGGGCAAATGGCCCAGGCAACAGAAGGCGGGGAAAACTGAACAGTAAAAGGGCTGTTATTTGCTTATTTGGGTCTTGCACTCCTTTCATTTGCATTTGTTCTGTCTCTGGCAACAGCTGCATCTGAATTGACAAACAGAACCCGTAAGCAAAGCAAGACCGCAACGTCTACCCCAGCCCAGCACAGCGCCTTGGTGAGCAGTGAGTGATTTGAACCCTGTGGGGCTGAGCGGTTGTAGACCACGAGGTCTGGCCGGATGCAGGCCCGTTCTCTCCGAGTCCTCGAGGAGGCGCGTGGGGCACGCGGCCTCTCAGCGCCCGAGCTTCTCCGCCCTGTCAGAGTAAGCGGGACTCAGAACTCGAGCAAGACCAACACCCCGGCCAGCGCAGGATCCAGACACCTCCACCAGTTCCTTCAAGAAATGACGATGGATTTCAGCCTGCAGGAGATTCACGTAGATGACCTGCTGTCGTAGTCTGTTTTCCGTTTGCGGTTACTATCACAGACCAGATGATTTATGAAGGAAATTTTCTTACAGCTCTAGAGGCTGGAATTCCAAGTCCACAGACCGAATCTGTCAGAGCCTTTTCTGGTGGGGACCCTGCTCTGCCGGACAACCCAGCCCAGCACCCGGTGGGGCAGAGTGTGTGCTAGGCCAGCTCCTTGCCCTACCCACAGAGGCCCCTCATGACCCATCCGGCCCGGCTCCACTCCATCTCTGTGTGACCTTGGGCATCCGCTTCCAATCCAGGGCCATCTGGGACCCCCCGTGCCACAGCGCCAAGCAACAACCGTGCCCATGGACACCGTCCTTCGCTCCTACCTCTGCCTCTGTATCTCCTTACTGCACGTGGTGAAGCAGATCCCTCACTCTTACTTAACGGATTAGTACCTTGTCCATTTTGCCGTTTTCAAGGGTCCCAATGTGTTGCAGACACAGTTCTAGTCCCTCCATATAGAGCATAATTTTCCCTGAGGAGGAAAAACAAAGCAAGCTATTTCCATCTGTGTACTACATGGTTGCAGAATTCCAACAGCACTGGAAAACAAAAGGTTCACAAATCCTTTTCTCAAAGGAAAATACAAATCAGTTCCTACTTTTCATCCAGGCAGAAAGCCAAGCCTAAAATAAGAGAAATCATATGTATGAGTTTGAGAGAAGGTTGTCTACATAAGTAAGGATTTTCCCCAAATAATGAAGTTAACATTTTGATGGCTTTTGGGTGGATGATGGAAATGTAATGGTCAGACAAAAAAACTTTATAAATACTTTCCAAATACCTTGAGGTAATGCTTGAAAAAGAAGAAACAGCCAGATAAAGAGCCACTGCATTCATCAAAACTGATTAGTGCAAGGAGGGCAGCCACAGTATTCGAGGGTTCATCAGGTTCCCTACACTCAAGCACAGCTGAAATCTGTTCCCAGATATTTTTATCCATGTCCCAAAGAAGAAAGATCTGCAACTAAACAGGAGAGAGTCCAAGACTGCTCACACTCAGCCTCTTCCAGCCCTATCTGGGCTTCCCTGTGGTTAAGACAAGGTACTTTCAACGTACATGTATGTCCGTGCACTCCGGGATGAGAACAGGCCAAAGCTCTTCCACATAGGTAGCTCCCCCGAGGAGCAACTGCACCCAGGGAAACACTCGACGTGTCCAGAGACAGTCACCATTGTCACAGCTGGAGTCGGAAAGGCACTAGTGATAGCTAAGAAGTTCAGGCCAGGAATGTTGAGAATACCCTACAACACGTGGACACCCCTGATAACAACAAAAGTTCTGCCCCAAAGGATAAGTGTGGGTGTTGAGAAATGTTCTGGAGTGACTTCCCTGGACTGCCCCAGTCTGTGAGAGAGGAGAGGAACCAGCTTCCTCCTTCATAAGCGTATCCAATCTGTGCAGCATTTTTCCTGGGTTGGAGCTCCGAGGCCCTGCTCATGAGCTGCCATTTGGAACTCTTAGCCTGGCCTCTGCCTTCTACAAACCTGGCTCTCAGCTTCTGCTCTGCTATGGCCTAAAAAGTTCCACACAGCAGCTGGCGAAAGCCACACTGGTGTTCCTTGGCTTCCCTCGTCTACCTCCCATATTCTAAGGTAAGGGAAATGTCACCTGGAATTTGCTTTTACCCCTAGAACAAACAGTAAGTTTGAATGACTCAAAACAAAAATAAATGCCAGGAATAGATTGGACATTTAAATTTGACTTCATATTATTCCAGTCTATGTATGAATTCCCAAAATGATATACAAGGTATAATTGAAGAATACAGTTTATTTAACTGTTTAAAAATATAACAATAAAGACACATTGCCCTCAAAATACTTTCCTGCCTTTTAAACACATCTATCCCACCATTCTTGCCACCTTGCAAGCAGTTCTGGAAGTCTCTTTTGTAGTGTCTTTATTGGGCTGTCATGGCTGCCTCAGTGTCCTCAATTGGCTTATCCTTCCTGGTCACTCTGACTTGGGGGGACCCCAAATCACACGGTACCAGAGCTGCTGAATAAGCCGCATGAGGACAGCTTCACGCCCTTACCAGCCCATCTTTCTGCTGGATGGGCACAGCAGCAGTCACCATATTTCTGACCAAATCTTATGAGGACACTCAGGAAAGAGGACTTCCAGAACTGCTTCCCAAAGTGGCCAGAATGGTGGCACAGTGTGTTCAAAGGGAAAGGGAGAGTTTTGAGGGGTCTCAACAGCAGTATTTCTTTTACTGTAATAAAATTTTCAAATTAAAACATTCACCATGTTTTCAGTCACCCCTTATATGTAATCAAGAAATCAATTACATATAAGAACACAAGCTATTTTTCCTTTATTTGAAAGTGTTTAAATATAAACTTTTAAAGAAATCACCAGTGCAAAATGGCCAACTTTCTTTTTTTCAGAAACCATCCTGGGGTAATGCGCCTCATTGTTTTGGTATGAAAATGCTATTTCCATAAATGACAGTGAAAGTAGGTAGAGTCTGTTTAGGTTTTTTGCTGTCTGTTCAACTGTGACAATCTCCCTTTGAAAAGCAGGACCTGGAAACTATCTGGTCCATGAAACCCAGAACACTGGCCACTGTTGTTTCTGGAAATAGTGGGGCTTGTGCTCTGCAGCCCCCAGGCACTTGCTGCTTTCCAGGGGGGACCTCGTCCCTGGCCATCCTACCCAGAGTCCTCTCTGGGACCAGCGTCTCGCTGTCGTCACCCCGATGCCCGACCCACCCCTGTCCCCACAGGGCAGCCCACCCCACCCACAGGGCGGGACTGCCACACACTGCCCAGAGGCTCCGGCCCGTTCCCAGCCACAGGTCACAGCGGGTCCTCTCACTCTGCTCTGCACAGCTGCAGCCCAGGCTGTGGCCAGCAGTGCTGGGGTTTTCCACTCCAGAGTCTCCCCACGAGGTGAAGGTGAAGCCTTAGCACAAAGCAGATTTGTTGCCAGGCCCTAGTGGTATTGACACATGAAACTGTAGTCCAATCTAATCTAGACACTAAACAAATTCTCCCTTTAACCCACCTGCCCCTACTGTGCATCCCCCCAATTGGTGGAGTTTCCGCTTGATTCAAGGTTAGGTTTCCTCTTTCATTCCTCCCTCTTAAATTTATCTTATTATTGCCAACACATTGTTCCACCCTGCTGAGGTTTTAAAAACTATTTTTGTTATGAAATATTTCAAACATGGAAAATTAGAGAGACTAATATAGTGAAAAGCCATGTGCCTAAGTCAGATTTAATAAATATTAACATTGTATCATATTTTCTTTATTTTTTTTTAGAAAACCAAATATTAAACACAGTTGTGCCATCACTGTCCATTAAATCCCATGCCCTTCTCCTTTTCCCTAACAAAAGCCCACTTCATACTGAACTTTCACACTGAGCTTTATCCCCATCTCATCTTAATTTTTTTATTTTGAGACAGGGTCCTGCTAAGTTGCTCAAGCTAGGCTTGAACTTATGAGCTGCTTCAGCCTCCCAGAGTGCTGGGATTACACGCACACGCTAACATGGCTGGCTTAAAGCCACTGGAAGGTGCTGCGTATCCTTCGCCTCCCAGATTTAAGTGTCTAACCCTATATACACAGATGTGTGTAGAATCACTTCTGAATCATCCTGTAACTTGTTTGAAAATTTCCTCAGTTGGTGTTTCCGACACTCACCCTCGTTGAAACATGAAGGAATACTGGTTTGGTCTCTGGGGCAGACCTCTGGCAGGGACTTTCTGGAGTACTGTTACTTCATAGCACCATTTTAGGAGCCGTTACAAACCGCTTCTTAGAGCAATGGTACTGGTGGACATTGTGAGTCTGCACTACTTTACATCCTTAGCCATACTCGCTACTGTGGGTTGAATTGTGGGTCCCCTAAACCCATATTCAAGATCTTAACCCCAGTGCTGACGACAAGACCTGATGTAGAAAGAGAGACATTGCTGATGAAATTTAAACGAGGTTAAGATGAGGAAGAAGGCTGGACTCTACTTCAGATGGCCAGGGTCCGTGGGAAGAAGGGAAAATTAGGCCCAGACTCTCGTAGAAGAGAAAACCACGCCAGGAGGGAAGGAGAGGGCCCGAGCACAGAGCTCAGAGCGGCGGTGCCCAGGTCACCTGGAGGTCAGGGCCCCAACACCTTCCTCTGGGGTCCAGGCCCAGAACCACGGGACAGTGCTTTCCGCTCTTCAGCCCGAGATTTACACAGCCACCCAAGAAGCCTGGCGCCTGCTCTCGCCTGGCGTGTAAAATGCTGGCCAATTCGACGGTATGAAGCAGAATCTCCTTCTTGTTCCTTTTTACTCACGATACCTAGCATACACATACATATTCATCATTTGCGTTTCTTCCTCAGAGAATCACCTTTTCATACCCTTTGCCAACTTTTTAACTGACTTACCTCCAGTTGTGATGATGGTGATTTTTACCCTTGATCTTGACCAAAGGGCTGAGAAACAATGATGATTTTTAAATCAATACATTAGTTAAATTATACAACCACGTCTCTTTTATGTAATAGTTTCGTGGTGTCATGATTGAAGGCGTTTCCTCCCCTGTGGTGATAAACATCTTCTGCACATTATTTTAAAATTGTGAAGTCTTGCTCTTCACAATTTGTCCTTGAATCCACATGGATCTGAACTTTGATTATGGAGTGAGACTAGAATTTATTATTTTAACCACCTGGGTAACCTGTTGTCGGAGGCCCATTCATACGTAAATCCTTTGCTCATTCATTGGAGCCACCCCTCCTGCCGTAGCCCACGCTGCACATATGCTTGCTGCAGATTTCTGATGTTCTGTTGCATTTGTCTGTTCATCCAATCCTGGTCCAATACTACAACGCTTTCATTATCATAGTTGTCTAAAAATCCTCCTACAAGTTCTCGTTGACATTTAAAAAGTGTTAGCATCATTTCCTTTTCAATTTCTAATTTCTCTGACTTGTCATTCTAGAACACGATGAATATCACCATACTAAATTAGAATGTTTTTCTGGTTTTGGCAGTCTCTGAGGACAGATGGTAGCCCCTGTGTGATGGGAGAGAACATTTCCACGGTAAAACTTGTGAGAGTTGTTATTAGCATTTTCCTCCACACCCACAGAGGACACGGAGAGAGAGGGTCCCCTCATGGCTTCTGAGGTACTTGGGGAACCCGTGGGAAGCCTGATGCTAGTATCTTGGAGCCTGAATAATGAAACCCCCGGGAGGAAGAGAGGATGATTCGCCGCCAGCGGCAGGAGCTGGCCGGGGAGCAGGCGCTGAGTCACTGCACCAGAAGCTAGAGCCAGACATCTCCAGTTGGAGTTTCCAGAGAGCCCGGAGAGAGAAACTACTTTCCAGAGAAACATCCCGGTGATGATAAGAGAATTAACACCCGTCCTTCCTGAACTTCTCCAAGTACTAGCACAGAGAGGAACGCTTTAACTCACTCTATGAAGCCAGTATTATTCTGACCCTAAAACGAAAAGACATCACCAGAAAACTGCGGATCAACATCCTTTATGAATCCAGGCCCAAAAACCATCCAGGAGCAAACCCACCACAGCAGCATGCTCAGTGTCACACTCGTGGCCAGACGGGGCACATGAACCTCTGGCAGTGTGAGATGCCATGTTCACAGAAGGAGTGCCAACACGGTCATCTCCAGGGATGCAGAAAAGGGCACCAGCATGCTTCATTCCGAAGACACTCAGCAAGCTAGGCCTAGGAAGGCTTTTGGTCAGCACATAAAAGGGATGCGTGGAGGCGCCCAGCGAGCAGGGCAACTTAGTGCGAGTGAATGGAAGCCTCCCTCCCATCAGCCGCCAGAAAGGTTGCTCGTGTCTGCAGCCTCCATATGTCTTTGCACTGCGGGCTCAACCCAGGCAGTCAGGTAAGAAGGACACATAATGGGCAACCGGATGGACAGCAAAGCGTGCACCTTAAAACATGGTCTTACATGTTTCTCTAAAGAAATACACAAATCGCTAATAAGGACACGAAAAACGCTCAGCAGCATTAGTCATGCGGGAAACACAGATGAAGCCTCAGTGAACCCCGCTTCTCCCTAGGAAGAGGGCTGCAGCGAAGGAGGTGGCGCCTCCACCTCTTATGAGGAGTTTGCTTTCCATGAAGTTCTCGCAAACGAGTTGCCCTTGGAGCGACCAGAACTTAAATGACAGATACATTTTGAACACGCCTTAGAGAGAAGCGCCGTCCACGCTTTAAAAGAATGAAAAAGGCAGAGAGCTAAGAAGACTTGGGAACTCACTTCGTTTGCTAGGGTTGAGGAACAAAGCACCGGGACTGCAGGACTGGCCTGAACACCCGGCCTCAGCCGGGCGCTTCCTGCTCAGCACGGAGGAAGAGCGGCCTCCTGCCGCGCCCGCCCCGCGCCCGGAGGGCCCAGCGTTCGTCCCTCCCTCCGTGTCTCCCTGCAAGCGTCTTCGTCTGCCCTGACCGATCCCTCTTTTAACAAGGGCGCCAGCACAGGGGCTCAGGGCTTGGTCCCGCCTCGCTTCCCCTCACCCCCGCGAGGATGCGCTGTCCACCGCCCGCTGGGTCGCCAGGCGCTTCCCGCTCCGCAGACCCACACGCCGCCCACCACCCCCCGACAGCAACGGGAGGTGCATGAGTTTGGTTCGGGGACCAAATGAAAAGGGAGAGAAAGACCAGCTCTAGTTATCAAAAGCGAAACAGTGTCAGGAACGGGGCCGGAATAATTTAAGCTATAACAACTTACATGTGTCTTATCATTTCTCCTGGAAATTAGGAACTTGAGTTCCGTTCATGGGAGATGCACAACAGAGCACTCATTTCAGCAAAGTGAACACTGGGGCTACCAAGAAAAGTGGAGCCAGCGTGCCACAGAAATTGGACCGTAGCAAGGGAATCTGCTGGCGGATTCAGATCCCAGGAGTTTCACATGCTCCGACAATGAGCAGCAGATGGCACTAAGTCCAGAGAACATGGGTAAATAAGACAGCCAATGGTTTCAATCAGTTGAGAAACTGGAATGCTAACTCCAAATCCTACGGAAACCAGTTTCTATTGCCAGAGAAAGGTTTTTTCTTTCTAAAGGAAAACATATTTGCATTTAGATGGCACATTTCTTCCAAGGCGCGCCAGGCATTTCCATGGGCAGGTTTCCAGCTTCCTGGCTCACCCTGGCACGTCGGGCAGGTCACGTTTAGGGCGGCACTTCGGGGCAGCCTTCCCTCCTGACCATGGCCACCATTTCAGGCGCACTATGGCTCCTAGTGCAAGGGCTGCCCCTCCTGGGAGAGGAACTGCCAAGTGCAGCAATTCTACATGAAAATATGACTAAGGTGTAAGCTACCAAAGCATAAACCAATAGAAAATAAATGTAAAACATATTTCCATATACAAACGCACAAACTTCAGTTCTAATCAAGGTTTTTGCAGACCATAAAAGTGTTGCCACAAATTGATGCAAAGGAATGGATTATGCAAAAGTTAACCCACAGAAAATGTTTATATTAACTGCACAAAATGACCTCCAGCAGGACTGATGGTCTAAAACAAAATACATAAGGAAAAAATGTACATTTTCAAATTACCATGAAGACCTCCTGAACCATCCATAAAGTATAACATGGGTCTCTGTGTACTGTTTCTTTCCATCTGGCCCAAAACTGCTATTTTCTTTTTCTTTTTTTTTTTTGTTTTTAGAAGAGGGAGTAAATAATTAGCTAATATGTAAGGTCCATGTTGTAACAGATAAATGTTTTTCAAATATTGAACATATGTAGTTGAACTGGAATGATCAGTGTATATGCAGCTCCACTTTCCTCTTAAAACCATTGTAGAGGCTGAGGACGAAGTCCAGGTTTTCTCCGGTCAGGACAGTGCTTGCAGCCTGGATCTGATGCTTCCTGTTTTCCTTGTTTCTGGCCTCTCGTGTGCCATCTTTGTTTCCTTCCTGGAGCCCGGGTCCCCAGGGCCGGGACAGAAAGGTGCATTGTAGGATATGACACAGTGCAGCCTGTTTAGCCTCAGCCAGACCACCTTGCCCTACTCTCGAGCCGAGTCACTGAACGTCTTGAGTCCGTACCCCAAGGCAGTCGGCATCAGCATCCAAGGTACGTGGCCCAGGCAGTGCGTTTAGACGAGCAGGTGGAGTGCGTGTAAAACAGCGAGGAGACTGAGGCGCAGAGAAGTCAGTCCCGGGGTTACATTGCTGGGCTGGGGGGTAGCTGGGTGGCCAAGCACTCCTAGTAGTACAAGGCCTGGGGTTTCCATCCCCAACACTACAAAAATCCCACACTGGTACAGCACTGTGATGAACTAATTCAAGATTTTAGTACTTCAGAGCCAGTTCTCTAGCACTCTGTGTGCATAACATAAAAGTCACAGGGACAATAGTGTCTCCCTGGAGAGCTGAAGTCCTGCACCGGACCTGAACACTCCACACAGCAATTGAGCAGGCTAAGTGAGCCCCTTTCCCTTCCGCTCCCACCATCTGTTTCTGAAGATTCTGCTCCAACCCCAGCCTGGGAATCCCTACTTCCATGTGACATGGGCCGTAGAAAACCAGCAGGAAAGAGCTAAAATGCACCACAGGATGAGCGGCTGTAAGGTCAGCGCAGGTGGATACACAAGAACAAAAGAATTATTTGCTCTGTGTCTCTTTCACAGGGTTGTTAAGAAAATGTTTGTAAATCACCTAGTATTCCTCCTAAAGGGCTTCATATGTCATTACCTGTGTTACCTTAACAATTTGCTCACTCTAATAACAAATAAAGAAATTGACAAAAATCAAAATAAACCTTAAGCAATATTCCACAATATGAAGCAAAGGGAAAACTAAAATTGATCCATCTTAGAAAGAAAAACAAGAGCTTTGAATTAAGTAGAACAGCAACAAAGATTTAAATTTGCTATTTCCTTTCCATTCCAAGGAGCTTACTTTTACTTATAATGATTCTTAAGTATATACACAAAATTCTCCTGGTCTGAGGATGCTTTTGAATTTAGCAATTTCACTCTTTGGCCAGGGTAAATACATAACAAAGAAGCACAAAGTGAAGGAGAAACACTAAGATTCCAGCAGCTTCTGAACTAGGAAAGACCTTATCTATGTCTCCTGTGGGACTGGTCTTCTGAATTTCTTTGTCCAGATGTTAAAAATTCCAAACATTAACAGGAATCACTGAAACATGTCCAAAGATTTTTTTTCCCTGGTCATAAGAAGAATTGTGTATGCTTTTCTTGAAAAATTCTTCTTAAAATATAGGAGGAACAGTGAAATCTTTAGACTCTCCCTGAGGTAACCTTTTTTCATTGAAACAATGTAGAGTACTACAATAAGAAAAAAATACCTAAGCAACTTATTAAACTTTGTTTTAAAAATTTACACCTCTCATTTTTAGAATAGTCAGCTTTGAAAAATATTTAAAATTATCAGTTAAGAGAGAGGCAGGCAGCTGTTATGTGTTCAACAAATACTGATTCTACAGCGGCTGCGGCTTCGTTCACAAGGGTCCACGTGAAATATGATAATCAAACACTGGAGTTCAGCCCAGTCCAGGGATGGGGTGGAGGTAAACTTCCACCCTCAAGGGCCACATTCTAGTGGAAGGGCAGGGAAATAACGAAACCTAAATGTTCCCAAAATACTATGGAGTGTTTTTTGAGGTAAGAGATGCTTGGGAGAAAAATAAAACACAGAAGGGTATGACTCCCTGGGTAACAGTGCTGTGTTTCCCGACGCTGTTGGGAGGCCACCAGGCTAGGGAGGCTGTCGAGGGGCAGGAGAGGACAGTGTGTGTGCACTGCCTGTGGAGACCAGGTGCAGCATCTCCACAGCCAGGGCTGCCTCTCAGCAAAGGATCTACAGAGGTTTCAGCAGTGACTTCCAGTTCACAGCAGCACCTCCACTACTTCCTTCGATGGAGGTGCGATCAGCCCGCCCACCGCTGTGGAGTCACTGCTGGCTTGGAGAAAGAGTCACTGAGACACACACAGGTTTGTCCTCCTTAGGTCCAGCCGCGCATCCCACGGAGGCCTCCTCACCCTGGGGAGGCTCTGACGCGTTTGTACTCTGAACTGCTGCCAGGCAGCTCTGAGAGGCAGACAGGGCTGCCAGTCCACACACAAATTGCAAATCAAGAAAAAAGTTTCCCATCCCCTAACTCCCCTTCCAGGGTCAGTTCTGCACCAATGTGTCCTGGGACCATCTCCGTCCAGGACGAGGCAGTCAGTGTGTTCTTCTGCATCGATTCAGGAGTCACCACTTCCCAGCCAGCGTGGTTTCCAGTGATCCCTGCAGCCCATGCAGCCAGGTCCCCAGCGATGGCCCAGGAGAACGCTGCGTGCGCCGGCCTGCCGGGAAGGGCTCCAACACAGGGGCCAGTGGCTGCAGCAGGCTCTTGGCTCAGGGTAAACCATGCCGCCAGGGGCAGTTTCTCTTGTCAAGTCCTCAAGGAAAAACTGCTTTTGAGCCAGCAGTCTAGGAAGCAGCTATGTAGACATCTTTCTCCCCGATGGTCAGGTGACCATCTAGCTGTAGAACTAACTAGATCTTGGAGAAGTGGTCCCATTCCTTGACTTGACGCTGTAACATTTTAAAATAGGGCATTCTCCACATTGTTCTTCCTGGAGGACTGCAGCTCCGGGTGTTCATTATAATCAGGGAACACAGAACTGGAGTCAGAATTTCCCTCTACTGAGAAGAGTGCCTCTCCAGCAAATCTGATAATGGATACACAGTTGCCGGTCATCCAGGTTATAACAGATTCCAAGAGTCTTCACCGAATGCTCCAGCCAGCCGGGTGGAGGTCTGGATACCTGCAAATGCTCACTCCAGGTGACCTCAGCAGGCTCTGGTGGAATAGAAGTCTCCTCGAGCTGCCCCTCATCCTTCATGCTTCTCTGATAATTCAAATTCCCCACCAGTGACTCGGCCAGACGAAGGAGGGCCTGCCGTGTTGCATTCAGAAGGTGGCCAGTCTTTGAGTCATGGCCAACATTACCTCAAACTGAAGACCAGAGGACAAGTTTCCTGGGCCCTTCGGTCTGCAAAAAGAACCTGAGGACTTGCAGGCATGCTCAGTTATTCCCCACGGGAGAGACAGTTGTCTTTCAGTGTGAAGACTCCGAGGCATGAGTGAGGCCACTTCTACCAGATGGTGCTGCCGGCGGCGGCAGTTTCCACCAAGAGCTCTGTGTCGCCTCCCCCACAGGAAAGAGGGCGACTGTGGATGCCTCTTCTGCGTCTGTGCGCTCTGACAGGCTCGGCGAGGGTGACAGTAAACCACAGCACAGGGACCCCTCGACTCAGTCTCCGGCCGACTGCTCCAGCCTGAGGTTGATTTCTCTTCTCTGCTACACCCCTGCTGGTCTCTTCCCTGTGCCCTCTGTGACTCCTTCGGATTCCGTATGTCCACCACCGCTTCCCATTAGACATGCTTCAGTTTCCGATCCATCCACCCCGCTTCCTGGAGCTTGGTCACTCCACCTAATGTGGGGGCTGCCCCCCAGCCCCTTCCTCTTCTCACTGTTTTGATCAGACGCAGCTCCTCGGGGGTCCTTCGTCTCCCTAACTCCACAGCCCAGCCCGGGCCACTTACCGTTGAGAAGGACAAGGCCACCTCATCCAGATCCCGTTTCAGATGTCGCTTCCCAACGCAGGGACAAAATACCGACCCCCACGACTTACAGAGGACAGTTTTATTTTGGCTCATTGTTTTGGGTAACACAGTCCCTGGTTAGCGGACTGAGGCAGAGACAGCCTAGTGGCGGAAAGCTGATTACCTCACGGCAGCCAGGAAGCAGAGAGGGGACAGAGGCACTGGGGACCAGAATCCCCCCAGGTCACTCCCAGGGCACCTCCAGCCAGGCCCAGCTCCCAGCAGCACACACAGCCATGAATGCCTGAAGGGTGAGTCCCCTGACGGCACAGCGCCGAAACCCGATTGCCTTCCAAACTAGGGGAACCCTACATCTAGGCCATAAGCTTCGTTGCCCCGTTTCACTTTTTCAGGGCAGGTCTGGGGCTCCAGCAAGGCTCCAGCAGTTGGCGAGACTCCATCGAAGGCCAAAGGAGCCACTTCCCATTTGAGGCGGCCTAATCGGACAGCCCAGGCACTGTGACGAGACCACCTCACCAGGACCAGCAGGGCGTGTCTTATAGTAGGCGCCACCTGTGGTACAAGCAGCAAGGGTAAATATCACAGCGAATGTGGGGTAGCAGAGAGGACCCAGCCAGAGCTCCAGCATGCGGGGTTCACTCCAGGAGGGGGACCCCGCCCTGACCACCGCACTTCCACAGAAGACTGGGAGAGGGCAGGCCTCGACCCCCGGCCTCGGTGGCATGGAGCAATGTCCTGCTTTCTCACCTGGGGCGGGAGTGGGTGGACCCTCGGGGGACGTCCTACCTGCATCCCTCCCGGGCCGTCAGACTCGCCCAGCGCTCACAGCTCCGGGCTCTCAGGCTCACTACCGGGCCCCCACAGCTCATGAACAGAAAGCATGAGTTGCCGACTGCCAGGCCCCTGCGCTAGAAGCTCAGGGTGATTTTAAGAGGCTGTAGCCCTGGACTGTGGTGCGCGTGCTGCTCTCGGAGAGGCGCTGTGTCCCACTCGATGGCCAGATCTCCCCAGCACCGACGCTGTGCCGTGCGCTGCGTGCGCCCAGGGGCGGCCCCGAGGGCACGCACTCCAGACGTCCCCGTGACACGTTCATCTCCCCGCCTGTCGCGCAGGGACACACCGACGTGCGTGGTCTTCTCGGGGGACCTGCAGGACGCGGCGCTTGTTGCCCTGTCCTTGACGTGAGCCGTGAGAAGGCCTGGCTGCTGAGCAGAGGGGCGGCACCATGCGCTCGGGGAAGGGGCTGCTCAGACGCTCCACCTAATCACCCAGGGAGGGGGGGAAATCGTAGGCTCGAGGCGCAGAAAGATGGCTCCGACTGGGCAGAGCCCGTGGCCGCGAGCACGCGGCAGAATGGACAGGCGCGGTTTCCTGCGGCAAGGGACAGCAAGCAGGTGGTCTCCACGGAGTCCTCCGCAGAGCAGCCCTTGCCCCTCCGCCCCTAGCCCTGGGCAGGTAAGGCAGGCAGGAGGGTAGCGCAGGGAGGCTCGGAGGTGCCTGGCCAGCTGAGCCTGGAGGGGAAAGTCAGGTCTCTCAGGCGGCCCCGGGGTGGCGGGAGCCGCCCGGACAGGATGCGCTTAGTTTTCACTTAGGACAGTGTCTTGTGACCTCAGCTGGCTCTGGACAGGAGGATGGAGCAGCTGCCCGCTGGCTGATGGAGCGACGGGAGAATGAGGGTTCTGTCACGTCTGCAAGGCGCGCGCTCGGCATCTGAGTTACGCACGCCCGCCGTGCATCTGTGATAGCTTAAAATGCTGTGGCTTCACATCGTCAGACATCTGCAAAGCATCGTGTGCTCCATCTAAACTCCGTAGTGGGGTAGTCAGCCCGCACATCAGTGCAGTGAGCTCCCCGCACAGAGCAGACTCCACCCACAGCCCTGGGCCGCCGGGGGAGCATCCCCACAGAGTCCCTGGTCACGGCGACACTGTGCCGTCCAGCAACGCTGACAATGAGCAGGAAATGGAAGCAGAGACTGTGCGGAAGGCAGAAATGTTCCCCCGGGGGGCTGACAGAGACAGGAGGGGACCGCGGGCAGCTGTGGCTTTACTCGCCCTGCCTGTCCCCCCACCCCCATCTCCCGTTCTTTAAGCTGTTGGTCCATGCATGTTTCCAAAGGGAAGGTTCAGGAGATGTGGCCAACTATCAGTACGAGGGGTTAAACCCTGCAGGCCTGCGTCCATCCGAAGGAGATGTGCGCGGGCGAGCACGCCCACAACGAGGGCACGGGAGGCTCTGGGCTTCTCTCTGAGCCGATCCCTTTTGTTTCACCTTGGCCGCCGTGAGGTCCAGCAAAATGGGGCCACGAGAAGTCTCCTCCAGCCCTGGGCACTGTGGAGGAGGCCAGGCGGTGAGGCTCTCTCACGGCCTCTCCGCCCTCCTGAGCCACATCGCAGACGCACACTCCACAGGCAGAGGGAGGCCAGCGCCGGGCGCTCTCCCAGCTCCCGCCTTCCCTGTGGGAGGGACCTGCGGAGGCCACACAGAGCCCTGACAGGCTGGGGAGGAGGGGAACGGATGGGGGATGGACGGAGGGGGGAGGGGGGCCTGGAGGGTCCCAGGTGGGAGGCTGACCGCAGGCTGGTGACCCTCGGCCAGCTGAACCCCTAACACACCTCCACCACAGGCTTGGGCTCCACGGCACACAGGGACCTTCCAGCCCAGCGTTACCATCTGCACAGTCCCTGCTGCACCTGGAAAGCAACTCTGCACCTCCAGCCCCACACACGGCGGACTCCCCAGAGACGGAGCAGGTCATTGGGGACGGACGAGGAGGCAAAACCAAGCCCTTGTTCTTGAAGGGCTACGGAACACAAAAGAAAGACTGAATCAGCAGTGTCCACATTTCACCAGATGCACCAAGGAGGGTGAAGGGATTGGGTGGTGTGGCAGCCGGAAGCGGTTGGCACAGGAACTTGCCTCTGGGAGCAGCGTGACAGGGCTGGGCTCTGCGCTGTGGGGACCTCAGCCTCCACACCCCGCCTGCTCTCGCTGCTCAGCCGCCGCGCGTGCCCATCGAGGGAGCAGCGGGAGACGCCTCATCACAGCACACGCGGGCACACCAGGCTGACCGAGGCCAGGTCCCCGCTAGAGCTGTCCCTTCACACGGCTGCCAAAGCAAAGAAGGGGAAAATGTGAAATGAGGCAGGCACGGCCGTATCGTGCTCCGTCCTCACCAAACTGAATGACGATCGAATCCACACCCCAGGCAGCGCCTGAGCCCGGGAGGATGAGGAGCCGCTCGCTGCTGTCTTGAGACACAGGCTGTGAGGAGCCAGGACTGATCTCCCAGCGGATTCTAGAGCCGGACAGGGAGCAGCTTGGCTCGCAGTAGGACACGCCGACATGGTCCAACCAACTTCTCTGGCTGTTCCTTCCCCAACAAAATCAGCTTCGTGATTTCAAACCACTAAGGTTTTAGATGCAAGCAGTAGACGGGCTGGAGCGAGAAGGGACGAAGGCTGAGTGGTCCTGGGACTGCAGGGGAGCTCCGAGCCCTCCCTCGCAGGCACCTCTGGAAACCCACTGCAGCCCACTTTCCCAGGCCTCTCCCATCCAGTCTGGGCTCAACTCGCCTGCATCTCAGCTCTGAGGGAAACCGAGGAATGAAGCAAAGATGGCTTCTGCTCAGCAGCAGGGACACGGCCGCCTGCTGCCAACTTGCCGGGAGACGGAAGTCCGTCCACGGCAGACCGGACCTGGCCAAAGGGCCCAGAACGGGTGCCCTGTGCTCAGTAAGAGCTGTTAGGTGTCTTCTAGTCCTTAGGCAAAAATGAGGGATTTAAAAATAAAAGCAAGGAACGGTGAAGAGTGTGGGTGGAGTCTCATGCTGTGTGCACAGGACAGACAAGTCGCGAGCGTTCATCTGCCAGCAGCGTATGCTGGTCACTGCGCTAGAAGCCGTGCTCTATAAATTATATCTGCAGAGAAAACAAGTTTTCTGATTTCACAATTGATACATTTAAGCAAAATATATGTTATCCATTTAAAGATAGAATGAAATAAATGCAGTTACTGCCAAAGACGTTTGGATTCAATGATTACTTTTATCATATTTATTAAATTCTCCAGTATTACCCACCAGAGTACTCGCGTATCCTTCAAAAGTATTCTGATGCTGAAAGTAAATGCCACACAATAGACTTTTTAAGTGGAGCACCTTCAAAACCATACTTTTCTCTACGATTAAGAAATCAGTATTAACACTTTACAAAGCATAAGCACACATGCTTAATGACCCTTCATTTTGAAACAACAATGTTTCATGGTCAATAGAAAGTAATGTTGTTTTCAAGCATGCTGAGTAGTTTTTAATTGGCTCATTTATTATCCTTCATTTGTGCTATGAAATGTTCTTCTCCTCTAAACATTATTTGCTTTGCTAATGAAGTAAGCCTCATAATTAGCCAGATTTTCACCCCACCCAATTGTCAAAGTTCAATACCATTATTATAAATATGCTATTATTTTCTAGGCGAGGCCCTCAGAAAGCAGAGGAAAAGGTAATTTAACATAGGAACTCTGAGCAATTTTTTCGACCTCCAAAATTTAGGGGCTTACAAAATTACAAAATCAATACCAAAGTAATTCAAGATGTTCTGAACCATGGCAAATTAGAATTAAATAGGCCATGCAGCAAGCTGTTTACTAAGTACAGCATCCTGGCCATCTGGACCGGCTTTAAACCAGACCAGGCCAGGCCACAGCCTCATTTGCCAAGTCCCAGCTACGACCTCCACCCTACATGCGGCCTGGTCGCTCGTGATAGAAAACTGAAGGCTCCAAGAAAGAAATGGCTTCCCCAAACAGCCTGCTTCCTTACAGATATTACAGATATACAAATAAGAAAAGTCAGAATGCAAGCTACGAGGGTCACACCACCAGAAGTAATGATGGCTAGCATTTGGTGAAGTCCACTCTGATTCCGTGTGTGCGTGCACGTGCATGTGTGTGTGTGTGTGCAGATGTGTGCAGAGGAGAATGCTATCATATGACACTTTGCAAAACTTAATTTCCCACCAAGCAGAGCTTCTGGCCTTGTAATCTCCATCGCATGGAGCCACAGAATACCGCAAACTTTCCTTAGGCATCCAGGTGGGTTCTAACCTTTGTTAGTATCACTAGAACTCTGATGAATACAGTACAGATATCCCTTGCTTAATGATGCACCTGGTGAACCACTGTTCCGACTTAAGACTGAGGCACACTGGACTGAAAGCCTGCGTTCGGACTTAGGACCCAGGAACCTGAGTGGCAGTTTGGTTTTCTGGTGGCTTCTTCTACAGCACAGCACTGTCATTTTTGCAATTGTACTGTACTGTACAGTACTATAGCTTTGTTCTGTTACACATCAAAGTCCTGCATGTAAGAGTTGTGCAAGTAAAGTCAGCAAGTTGGAGTTTTCTTTGACATTTCTTTGTTTTGAATGTTGTAATGTACATATGGTATACAATTCCTCATTTAGCGACCGATTCATTCAACAACCTCGTCACAGGAGTGGAACTCGGCTGTTAGACAAGGAGTGCCTGCAGA
Source organism: Heterocephalus glaber (assembly GCF_053883595.1). Lineage (NCBI taxonomy): Eukaryota > Metazoa > Chordata > Mammalia > Rodentia > Bathyergidae > Heterocephalus > Heterocephalus glaber. The sequence goes on along the minus strand of NW_028258347.1, from coordinate 3,817,789 downwards.
CACTCTAGCTTCATTTTCGCTGCTTGGCCACTGATCGATTTCCAACCCCAGCCCTTGGTGTCTCCATCCAGGGACAAAGCCGTTACAAAGCCTGAGAGCCACTTTCTTCCCTGGGCTTCCGTTGTGCCGTGCTCAGGGCATGGGCGGAATCCCGCAAGGCTTTGCTACAGATGTAACTGCCTACATCCCACATTTCAGTAAGGAGCGTCCAGGGTCAGAAGTAGGGGACCCCACCACAGTGGACCTCCCCTGAACTGCGTATCTTGGTCCAGATCCATGTGTGGGTCTCGGATTCGTCCCAGAACAACTGTAACCGAAGGCCCCTCACGCTGAACTCACCAGCTGGCCTGCTTCGAACTGGGTCTTCTAGGGACACAGAGCAAACCTCTCCGGCTCCATCCCAGGCACTGCCGTCAGTGTCCCCCGAGCCCCTCCACATCTCAGGCCGCCTGGGTCCCTGGGCACCTGCAACCAGAGCTGGAGCCGGAGCCACCCGCTGCCCAGTGAGGGCTTGCAGAGGAGCCGCTGTCCACCCTGTGTCCCCGACGGTCTCGGGTATGGACTGCAGGCCTCTCCACACCCGAGTAGCTCCTGCAGTCTCCACATCTTCCAGGTGCAGGGTTGGCCATGCCTCCAGCAGCAACCACAAAGCACATCCTTAGACCGCTGGCCTTTGTGAAATCACAGTTCCAGAGAAGGTACTCATCCCTGCAGATTGTCAGGCGTTCACTCTGGACGGTGAGGCAGTCAGAGATGCTGCTCCACTCCTGTGACACCCACAACAACCTACAGTAAAGACCAGCAGCGCTCACGTTTGGAAACCGTGGGACCAGCAGCCCAAGCCCCTGCCGTGTGTGAGGAGAAGCTCCATGGTGCCCACTCCTGCCCCGGCCCCGCTGGCCTCCTCCTTTCCTCCAGCTGCCGGCCTCAGAGGCTCCGAGCCAGGCCTTAGCTCATCACCCCCGGCTGGGTCCCCCAGATCTCACCGTGGACGGTGTCTCCCCCAGCGTGGCGTCTCTGCTGGGCGCCTCCCCTGACTGCAACCTTGGAAGCCTCGCTCTTCACCCACACTCCCTCCAGCCCCTCTCGCTTTCCCTCTAGCACACAGCGCCATCAGCCAACCAGCTTTACACTGTGTCACAGAGGGTCACCCCTACTTAGACCGTAGCTCCAGAGCACGGGACCTTTGTGTTCTGCCTTTCCCCAGCTGAGTCCCCAGTACCTAGAGCAGCAGCCAGCACAGCAGGTGCTGGGTGAGAACTGGCCAGGTGGACAAATGGAGGTGCCGTTGGTTGTTTTCTCAGGAACTCTGTACCATCCTCATCACTAGATGTGAGCTAATGTTACCTTAGGTAAGGAGCAATCTAAAGAGCTGTGGGAATTATTTAACTATAGATCTTAATTTTGCTTCAATTATTTGGCTAGATAGATATAGACATATATCAGATGAAATTTCTTTTGGCCTCAATACTTCAGAAAGTACAAATTTGAACAAAAGATTGGAACCAAAAATCCAACATTCCAGCCAAGTTCTTTCCTAAACCTTCTCTAAGGATTGTCTGCAGTTTTCTAGCCATTTCCTGAAAAGATCATTTCTTTTATAATTTCAGAGATCTGAACATAGAGTATTTTGGAAAAATGGCTTAACTATATTACTTTCCTTCCCAGGACTCTCCATCTACCGCTCTATTCAATTTTAAGTTACTTCCTCATATTCTGCAAAAATACCCCCTAAACATATCCAGTTAGTATTGACACCAAAGAAGAGATAGGATTTGCTCTTCAATTATGAGTCGTTTGCATAATAGCTTCCAGTCTGCCCTCTGCTTCGGGGTCTGGAGTAGAGCGCGTGTGTGACACAAAGGAAGGAGGAGCCACAGTGATGAGATTCCTGTCCCGAGGGTGGATGGCCGAGTTGTCTCCGGGCTGCGTCAGCACCTGAGTATCACAGACCAGGGGCCCCCGACCCGCACCTGTCGGAGGCCTCCAGGAACTGGTCACACACTGCGTCACATCCACTGCTCCCATAGCCACTCATGTGGAGGATCTGAGAGTGAAAATAATTATGTGGGTCTTCTAAAAAGGCAGATTAAAAGCAAACTGTGAACCTGAATCTCATAAAATTGGTTTTCTGCCATCCACAGCCAAGAGATCCACGAAGCACATGCCTCCCGCTTTCTCTCCGACTTCAGGGCGTGCATTTAACTCAGGCAGGAGCGCTGCCTGGCTGCTGCAGTGATTTGTTCAGACTGATTTAAGGCAGGAGAGGCACAGAGTCCCCTTGTGCACGAGGAGTGAATGCCAAGGGAAACACTACCCTGGATCCCAGTCCAGGGGCACAGATGGGAAGGGACTGTCACAGGCACACCACAGCCTCAGTCACTCGCCCACACATCGCCCGTGACAAAGCTGTCCTCCCCCAGCACCACCCTCCTTCTGCCTCCTACTACTGCCGCTGTAGGGTTTATCTTGGGGCTCAAGGGTGGTTACAGAGGCGAGCCCCTTGCAGCACCCAGCGGTCAGGCTCACTCTCACTGGCCACCTGGGGTTCCACTGCACCTCGTCTTCAGGTGCTCAGGCTCCGAGAGGGCGGCAGCTCTGAGTCCCGTACTGGAAGTGCTGGCTGCTCTCAATCCTCCTGCAGCACGGGTAAGAGAGTGCAGCGTTTCCACAGCACATCTCCACATCCACAAGGTGACTGACACATGATGAGCATTCCCTAAGCAAGGGCCATTACTGTGGGACGACGAAGCCCACACAGTGTACCTCTGCCTCATTCCAAACAAGGACAAGAAGAGGTCTTCCAGACTGCGTGCTAAGTGGATGTATAAATTAAATAGGTTGAAAATTGCAATATGGAAAAGCTATGGCAAGAGATAAGAGAGTCAGGTCTGACAGACTAGTTCTCAAAATATATAAAACATTTTTAATTTTGTTAAACTTCAGCCAAAAAATTTGACTTGAAGACTTCTTGCAGGAGCCATAAGAAGGAGATCTGATCATTTTTAAAGACCCTTAAAGCCCAGAAATAAAGACTTGAGGAGCTTGGTGGCTGAAGCGAAGCTTCTCTCGGTTGAGCATGGTAAATGTCCATCCAGTCAGCAAAACAGTGAGCCTCAAAGAGCTGTCCCTAAATCCCTATAAAATGCCCCAGGCTCATTAGTGTCAATCCATGCATATTATGGAGACAGAGTCTTCAACTTACAATGCTTCCACTTGTGATTTTTTTCCACTTTACAATGGAGCAACAGCGACAGAAACTTGGAGCCCCGCCCTTCCGGGACAGTGCTGGGAGACCCCACACTCCTGGCTGTGCGTCAGGAGCACACAGGACACATGAGCTTGCAGGCTGCCTGGCAGGGGTGCTCGGTGGGCTGGACGTGTTCCAGGTGTCTTTGATTTATGCAATCCCCAACTCGTGATGGGTTTCCCAGGATGTAAGCCCACTTTCATTTGAGGATCACCTGCACTCTCGTTCTCTGTAATCTGTCCTTCACATCCTAAAGGAAAAGGACAGCACAGAGAGAAATACAAATGCACAGGTGGTGGACTTGAGTGTACGTCCACAAATCCTTCCACGCCTCCCCTGCACTTTGGTCCCCATCCTGAGCAGAGCCTGGGCCTCACGGTTCGTTTCTAACAACAGAACGAGGTGACGCTGTGTAGAAGACTTTGGGGATGTGGCTATGCCCAAGTGGCCCTCCAGTCCTCCTGTCTGCCCAGCGCTGGCCCAGAGGAAGCCAATCACGAGCTGCCTCCAGAGAGGACCACAGCTGGGAGGTCTCCGCCCAGGCCCAGCAGGAAGCTTGGCCTCACAAAGCCTGACCTGGGCTCCAGCGCAGGCCACAGCAGTCCTGTTACCTCAGCTGCCACATCACCAGAGATCCAGCAGCTGGGCTGCCCACACTTCCCACCCCACCCAAGCGGCGAGCATAAGGGCTTCTGCTCTCAGACACCGAGTTTTAGGGTAATGGTTACATAGCAATGGAGATCTTCACACTGGACGCACAGTGCAAAGGCGGGGTCCACACACAGGTGGGCCGAGTGGGGTAGAGATGCCATCACACAGCTCAGAATGTAATCAGAACTCCTGAATCCAGTATTTCTGGGATTTTCCATTCAGTCTTTTCAGACTGCCGCTGACTGTGGCTGGCTGATGTCCACAGGCGTAATCCCAGGTGAGGAGCCCTGCACACACCTCGATCCACAAAATCTTCAGCTTCGATTCAGCAGAGGGCTCTGCTCAGCTGATCCCCAAAAGGTGCCTGGCCGACCCCTAACCAGGCCAGTGGCAGGCGATGAGGGACATGAAGCTACGAGCCCGTGCTCCCCGCCAGGCTGCAATAGGGTCTTCATGAGGTGTCACCGAAAGGCGTCCAGTGGAAAGTCGGGCTCCTACAAACATGGCGTTGCGTCCTCAGCCACCAGCCCAGGGTCTGACCCATGTGACTTCTGGCTCCTCCCCAAAGTCAAGATGACCCTGAGAGTAAACATTTTGAATCCATTCAGTGCAAGGCAGCCACAACCACACAACTAAAGACCCCCAGGAAAGAGGCCTGCAGAGCGGCTGCAGAAACTGGCAAGGACAGTGGGAAGAGTGTGTGCGCATGGGGAGAGGGAGGTCTCTGAGGGGCTTCATGGCAATGTGTCTCTTGCTGTAATAAATTTCTGAAAATTTAAACATTCCCTGTGTTTTTCAACCACAGCTCAGTCATCTTGAACTGAGAATCCCAACGGCACCAACCGCAGTGAAACTGGTTCTTAGATAGTTCTGATTCCTCAGGTGGATAGGCTGCAGGGAGTGCACTGACCGTGGGAGAGGCTTAGCTCAGTGGCCTGCACCCCAGCGTCTGGATCGCTCTGCTCAGTGTGATTTGTGGGGTGCAAGGACCACAGCTGAGGTCTGACCCAACACAGCCTCCTGACTCAACGCAGGCTCAAATCCGGGCCTCACTTCTTTTCTTTTTTATAAAGTTTACTTCTTCAGGAAGTTTTCGGTTCATAGGAAAATCCAACAAAGGTGCAGAGTTTCCATGCATCCCTCGTCCCCATAGCCAGAGGTCGACACACGACCTTCCTCAGCACCAAGGTCGCAGTGTGCAGCGCATGCGTCGCAGATGCTGAGCCGACGTCACCCAGAGCCAGGGTCCCCCATGCTCCCTCTGGAAGGTGTTCGTTCTGTGGGTCCATAAACGGGCACCACCCCGGCAGCAAGCACCAAGGATGCCGGTGCCCTGTGACTCCTCTGGAAGAATCCACCCAGCCTCCTGAAGAAGCGCCAGCCACCACCAATATTTTCAGTCACTGGGGTCTTGCCCTCCCCAGAAAGTCAATCTTGATGTGCGTGGTTTTCCGAGGTTGGTTTCTCACTCACACACGCGTCCTCTGTTTGTTTCCATGGGCTGGTCGTCATTCTTTTCCAGGGCTGAATAATATTCTATTGTGTGGAAGTACCCCATTGATTATTCCCTTTCTGAAGATCACATTGGCTGCTCTCGAGTTTTGGCGATTATGAAGAAAGCTTCCATAAATGTATGTCTGCAGTCCGGACTCTCGGGGACACCTGGCTCTCGGCTCCTGTCTACACATTCATTCCTTGGTCTAAGAGACTGGGCTGCGAGCCCAAAGACTCGATAGTAACACGGGGAGAGACCCCAACACCCACTGCACAAATGCAGGGTGCCTGATGATGCAGTTATAAAGCAGGATACAGCCACCGAGGAAACTAGGATTTGTAAACAAATTTTTTTGGCAGGCTTGATAGTAAAATTGCAAAGCACAACTGTATTTGATGAGAACCATTCTGTGAGCTGTCCTGGTAACATAAATAAAAAGCGCCAGACTGCAAGCACTCTTCTGAATGACATGCACATGGCATTAGCCAGGAGCCCTAAGCAGAAACGCTTGGCAAAGCTGAACTTGGGGCCAGCGCGAGCCTTGGGGGTGGCCAGGCCCCAGCATGGCGACCTGATGACCCAGAGTGCGTCCCGGGGGCCAGTGCGGCCTCACTTAGGGGACATCAGCTTAATCAAAGTCCCTCCTTCATATCCCACTGCTTAACGAGCCCTCTGTTCAATCCCAGAGAAATTCAACTTTTAGCCATAAAGCTGTCAGTAACCACAACCTTATAAAACATTTGTATAGGAAGTTATAGCACTTCACGTAAATCTTAAAAGTTTGTAATCACACATCAAACTTACACGAATAAGTTCTAAATATGCTCCCCACGATCAACCTCACAATCCGTCCAACCCTCTGCGAATGACCCAGCACCCCTGTGGGGTCTTCGGAGGAGAGATATTTTAGCTGGAAGAAAGTTCTCAGTGGCGGGGTTGAAGAGCCTGTCTGCCTGTCTGTCTGCCTGCCTGTCTGTCGACCCTTACGGTCACACTGTTAGGTCCCCAGACGCAGAGAAAGCATGAGTTACCCACACTGTAGGCACTGCATCACCGCCACTGGCATCAGCCAAGGGAAGGGGCTCGACCTGTGCAGGCCGCTCGGGAGGCCCGGACCGCACTGCCAGCAAGACCTGTGCCCCTCGTCGCAGTGTGCGGAGGGGCAGCCTGAGACATGGGCAGGAGACAGCAGACTTCACAGGCACCCACCTGGACACAGGCTCCCTGACACGGCCATCCCTGCGAATGCTACAGGAATCAAGGGTCTGTTTGCATGCTTTCCTTTTTGGGGACTCATTTTTACTGCTATTTGCTTGCTCTTATTCCTTTTTCTTGCTTTTGATGTTTTGCTGCTAATGCTACTTTTTCCAATCTTGACTTGGAATTCTGTACAACAGAATTTACCTTTTCCTTCCCGACACCCTGCATCACACACTCATCTCTTGCTCCTCACAGCTACTTCCCCATGCGGGGTGTGGATGTGCTGCTCTTCTGATGCCCCTGTTCCCAGGGCGTGGTCACCCCAGGCTGTGGGTTTGCAGAACCCGAGGTGACAGGGTCGCTCTTTGTTCCTTCTGTCTCAGAGGTTTGTACTTGGCTCTGAATTGTGCATTCCTTGCTATTCCGTCAGGACTCACAGACATTTGGATGTATTTGCATCAATTTAGGTACATTCTAAGTACATCTGATACCTTTGAAGAGTGTGTGCTTCCCATCTTCGCTCCACTTCTGTTGAGGTTCCTTCTGGTGGGAGGCTGTCAGGGGCCTCCTTCTTCCTCGGAGTATGTGAATCCTCCCGATCCACACCTGCAGTCTTCCTCATCGCTGGTAAATCACATCAACATCCTCAGCGGTCACTTCCCCTCCGGGTGATCCGCAGCCCTTGGTCTATCATTTTCCACCTCATTTTTCCTCTTTCGTGAATAGCCTATTTTTTCCTCTGAAAATTTCACCTTCTCAAAAATTTTCTAGATCTATTCTTCATATTTCCCAACTCTTTCTATTGGTTTTTGTTTTCGTCTAAATTTCTTCTAATTAGTTTGGATCATCCCAAACTAAAATTTTTCTAACTTAAAAATTTTTATACTTAACCCTACCTTTTTCAGCATTTTACTTACACAGTCTCTGCTCACTGATCCTTATTCTTTTGAGGGATGAGGGTGGGGCTTACATTGCTAGGGGTTAGAACAGGTGCTTTACACCTGCTAGGCAAGCACTGCATCACTGAGCCACATCCCTGGCACCGCACAGGAACGTGTGTGTGTGTGTGTGTGTGTGTGTGTGCATGTGCACACACGTGTGGTGTGTGGTATTGGGCTGGGGATTGAACCCAGGGCCTTTGAACTGAGCTACATCCTGAGCCCTTTTTAATTTTTGATTTTGAGACATGATCTCATTAAATCACCATGTTGTCCAGGCTGGGTTCAAATTGGGAATCCTCCTGCCTCAGCCTCCCAGAATGCTGGGATTACAGCCAGGTACCAGCATGCCCAGATCTCTCACATTTCTTAAACGAAAATATGGAAGTGCAGTTCATGTTTGCACGCTCACTGGCTCTCTCATATGCACTGAGTGTGTGCTGTGCATCAGGCCCTCTTCTAGGTGCTGCAGGTGGAATCCTGTATTTTGAAAAGACACAAGGCCTGCTCCCATAGAGCTCACTGTCTCCATCCCCCCCATTCCTTCTTCCACTAGCTTCCGTCCTTGAACCTGCTTCTGTCCCTCCAGCCACCAGGGCTGCTTCGGCAAAGATGGGTGTCAACTGGGACCCCTGAGCCCACACGGACCCCAGCTCTGAGCCATCTGACTGAGGTGTCTCCTTCATCACACGCACTTAGGGTGCGCTGCGTGGTGCTTTATGCACAGAGGACAGAGGTTTCCATGCCAAGAAAACCAGCCCCTACCCATCCACCTCTAACTTCAACTTCTCTCATGGTAGGACCACCCAAAATCTATGATCTTAGCACATTTTCAGTATGCAACACAATATTATTCGCTGCATTCCTCATATTCATTAAGGATCTTTCCATTTCAAACAAAGGAAAACATGGCTAAAGTTGGTCAAGACAATAACTACTTACAAGTTAATGAAACTGAAACTGTCACTCAGGGCAGATTTCAGAGCTGATTTGACAAGGGAGTTCCTGCTGGTCCCGCTGTCTTTCCTTCTCTCTGCTTCTCCCCTATAGTTTTACCCTGTGTTGTGCCTCTCAGGTATGGGGAGTGTTTTTCAGGCTGTTTTCCCAGGAATTTCCCACATGTCCAATTTAATACGCTTAGGTCCTTCTGCCTCCTTAAGTGAATCCCTCCCCTCCTGGAAATGCCACATGCTGATTGTCTTGGGCCTCAGAGCAATCTGCATCGTAATGGCATAGAGTTACGTTAGACAGCTACACTAAACCTGGCTCATCTCCAGCCTGGAATTGAGTCAACTTCCTAGGAAACCTCAGCAACATAAGGGGAAGATGTATGAATGTCCAACAAAAGCCTGGGTAGGGTTAAGAAGAAGAGAGGAATTACTGATGGGTTGGCTACAGACCAATGCCAACCACCATTTCTCTCAGTTGCTCTGAACACGAATTAAAATCTGGGGCTTTGTGGCTTCGTGTGCAGTGACTTTGGGTGTCCACCCTATTGCCCCTTGGCATCAGCTACCAGCTCCACAGTAGCGCTCTCGAATCTGCATCTGCATCGCAGTCTCTTTCCGGAAGCCTAAATTTGCTCTTCCAACTATGAGATAATTACCTGGCCTCATCAGTACTTCACATTTAACTCATCTGATGCCTATATAGACACTGTCAGCGATCAAACGCAAGAACCTCACAGCAACCTTTCACGGAAAACACCCCTTCTCCTTAGACTTTCTCCGAAGCTGGGAAACTTCTTGCTCTGTGCTCCAAAGCTCTGGATCTTCCTACTGAAGAATACCCTGTGCACCGTGTGGCTCGGATGCTGAGGCACCTGGGAATCTCAGTGAGAGTCAGGGTTGAACCTTTGCTCCTGTTTTTGGTCCCCAAATTCTCTCCCCTCTCACGATCTCAAGTCAACACCGAAAGCCAGCTGAGTGTGTGGTTAGACCTTCGCCAGAGTCTAGACCAGACCTAACCAACTAAAAATACCTTAGCTTTCCATGTCGATTCTTCATGCCTGGAATTTTCTTTTCTCCACGTGCTCCGTGTGAAGTCTTCCTTGACTCAGCCCCAACCCTGACAGAGGCACAGGTCTGCCCTCCCAAACATGACGCCCTCTCCTGAGATCAACAGTGGTTGTCTGGAGACGGGCCCCGTCATCTGCTCATTTCTGTCCATCTCCACAGACAACAGCAATCTCCTTCCAAGTGAAGATGCACGCATATATTTAAGAATGGAAGGAAACATAGGAGAAGGATGTGCTGCCTGATAAACAGTAACCTGCATCGTGTCCCGGGTGGTGTTTGACTTCAGCTTTGAGAAGGAGATGCTACAGGGGGGAGGGAGAATCATTTTGGCCTGAAAACAAAGAACTGAATCTAAACCTTATTAAGTCTTATTCATTAAAATTAGGACCAGACACCCTGGCCCAGCAAACCCTTTCTCCCAGGTCTTGTACTAATGATTTACAGGCACAGAGACTTCCAATCATCAGAGACTTTCGGTGGCTCTGGAGCCTGTGGGACATGTGGTCCAGTGAGGCCCTCCCAGCCCCCGAGGCGTGGCCCACTGGGAAGCTGTGCCTGCTTTCTCCTGCCCACTCCAGCCTGCATGGCACTAAATTAGACACAACAATCGCAAGAGGACAGCGGGTATCTCTGCCCCATTTAACAAAAGCAACTTTTCCTTGTTTCTTGGAGAGAGAGCTCCTGTTTCACTCTCTCATTGCCTATCAATCAGCTTGAGAAGACATCTACAATTGTATTTCCCTCATAAAGATAGAAGTTCCAGGGGCAGCAGCCAACATTCACCTAAAAGCACCACACAAAATGACCTTTGTCAGCCCACACAGAAAGCTAAGGGCATGCTCCGGTCTTATCTGATGAAATTGGAGGACATAGAGCTAGAGGAAGCATGGGAAACCCTTCCATTTCCATGCTCCATTAACTCTGCTTGACTGAAAAATTAAATCTCAGTGCTCTCTCTCCTTTACCACTGCTCCTCCAACTGCTACTTACAAATGCTCTCCCCTCAGTCGCTCTCTCTCAGAAATCAGAAGGAAAAGCGATTGCAGCTGAGTCGCTGCCTCTTATTTAACATGATATGCAGCTCTGCCTCGATTATGCCAGAGACCAACAATATCCAGATCGCCATGGGAACCAGGCCCAACCAGTGGAATCCCTCCTCACCCTGACGGTGGGGCTTCTAGGGAGTCTTGTGCCCGTGCCCCTCAGGGCTGTGCCACGCTGGCAAATGCCTCAGACTCTGCCCCGTCCTCGTCCCAGAGAAATGCCCGTCCCTACTGCAGCTCCTCACATTTAAACTGTAGTTGACCTACTCCTCTTGCTAAGGAAAATTGTAGGATAATCCCACACATTAAAAACAGATTCTCCGTTACACATTCAGTTTTAAGAAACACAGCACAGGGCAAAACCCTAAGAGACCAAGCCCAAGGACCTCAGCTGAGGGTCACTGTTGCCGCTGAGTCAGAACACTTCAATTTGCGAAGGCACTCACTCATCGAGATGCTGCGAAGTGTACCGTCCAGCTCTTGTGGCCATGTGTTACAGCCCCATCAGGAATAAAGGTCACACATCTCTGCAGTTACAAACCAGGGGGAAGCGCCTGTCCCAGTTTCTAGAGCACTGATTCGCACAGGGTGCAGGGTTTCCAGCCACGCGAGTGCCTGCTAGACACTGCCCACAGAGCTCACACGCCACCCCCGGTCCCCAGTACTGACTCCCCAGCCCTCTCCCTGTATACCGTGTCCTTCAGCTTACATCTGCACAAACGAAAAAGGACAATTACAAGCCAAGGAATAATTGGATTTCTACCCTGGGGGTAAAATCTCCTTAAAGGAGAAGACGAAGAAAAGCAAGCCCTGCGCTCCGAGACCATGCACGAAGACTGGAAGAGCTGCCTCGGGTGCGTGGGTGACACCCTGTGACATCACTCATTTATCTTCCAACGAAGCTTTGGCCACAATTCCAAGAACTGGACTGACCTAAGCAACACATCCACTCTCGCTACAGCTCGGCAGAATTTTCAAGTCAGAATTGGTCCACAGGCATGTTGCCGGCTGCCGGACTACGCAAATCTCTGCCACACATGTTGATTTCATTGTGTTCAAACTCCTGCTAAGAGTCTTGGATTTATTGAATTTAAAACATATTTTATGGAATATTTTGGCCCTTCCACTTTAAAACCATGTGTGCATTGGGCCAGGGATTTAGCTCAGTGGTTCTGCCACCTGCCTCGCAAGCACAAGGTCCCAAGTTCGATCCCTGACACCACCACCACCAACAACAACAACAAAAACCATATGTGCTTCAATAAAATAAGTAAGGATGGGAAGTCTCAGTTTGTTCGAAGTCATTCACATTCAACTGAACCTCTGGATGCTGCCCAATCGTCACAGAAACCTAAGGAGTAATGGTGAAAAGATCCACAGTACAGGCAGCCAGAGTTAGAATTGCCTGGTGATCATGCTACCAAGGGAGTGGAAGATGTTGTCTACATCCCTCCTTTCCAACAATTTTCATGAAGCTCTGGAGGGTCACAGTGAATTAGAGGGTGTGGATTTATGTGAGGGGTCTTCACATCATCCGGTACATCTACCTGACGTTTTCAACAGACCACATATATGATGTTTCTCACACACACTTTCCACTTTGTATATGTATGTTCTACTATATTAATATAATGAGTCATTTAATAAGACTTTGTTCAAGTTTTTAGTAAATTATTTCCCTATATGACTGTTCAAGTATTAGGTAAGCTCTAAGAATAAATACAGAGGTTAAGCTTGAGATATTATCAAAAATGGACACCAGTTACTGAGCACTTACTGTGTGCCAGAGAACCAGCCAGGACAGGGACAATTCTATGAAGTAAACATGCTACATTTCTCCAACTTTTTCCAAGGTCACATGTGTATTTTCTCTAGTTATCCTGTATGAAACAGACTAGAAAAGAATGCAAGACCACACTGAGAGGCTTCTATTTTGGGAACCATCCTCTTGCAGTTGGCATCCTAGGACACACAGGACGTGAGAGATGAGCTCCTCTGAACCAGGGTCGAGACCATAAGATGCATCAGGTGCATGCCAGGGAGTCGGGCGGATTGGGCTAAGCATGGTACCAGCCCAGGCAAGCAAAGCAAAGCAGAAGGGATCAGGCCTTTGTGTGCAGCAGTGTGGTGTGCGGTATGACTGTGTCAATTGTTCGCTGCTCCTCGGTGGGAAGATGAAACCTCCCGCCTTGTTCACAGCAGGTTGAGCAACGCGACTGGGTATGGATGACAAACTCCGAGCATATGCATCCCGATTCCACCCCAGAGCCTAGGTTCCCATTGTCCGGCTTCGAGCTCCTGAGTCAGCCCAGGGCCACGCTGGAGAGCCCAGCAGCCCCTATCAAGCAAGGGATGAGAGGCAGAACTCCCGGGCTCCGAGCTCTTCCGCCCAGGGGTCATGAGCCACTGCGTGTTAACACGTTGCCCACTGCAACAGATACAAACGACACAAGACAGGGATTAAAGGACAGCACCAAACTGCCTGTTCTAATCCGAATTCCACCACTGTTCTGCATACTATTAACATCTAGTTCCAAAAGGCCGGCCTTGAACTAGTCAAAGTGAATGAATAACAAATTTTATTCACTTCCTTAAATATTCTCATTGGCCAATACTGAAAAACACACAGGGTGAGTTGGAACTGGTTCACACTAAGTCAAGTCGATGACAAAGCTTGTACATCTCAAAGGCACAGGGAAAAGTTTTCTAACTATAAGCATTTTTAAAATTTCAAATTCTAAGTGATTTTGATGCCATAACTCCCTCAAATAATACCCACATATGCAGTATTTGTTAATATTTGTTTATCATCTTCTCTGTCCCTTCCCATAGCCAGATCACATTGAGATTTTCCTAGTTCTGATCTCCCTCACACTTCAGAGTCCATACTCAGAGAACCATGGCATGTGATTTTCTGCTATGTCATTTTGGCATAGCTGATAATTCATTCCTTATCACTGTTTATCATACTTACAGGTTTTGATAAGGAAAAGTACACAATTGGTTCAGGTTATTCTACCTTACATGCTGTCAAGATGATTCGGAGCCGCATACAGAGATGTAGATAATACAACAGGGCCAAAGCCAAATCAGGACCTCATGCAAAGAATAAAGAAAGGCAGGGGCCTCTCAACGAATTGAATTCAGTGCATAACACTGACTCCAACAAGAGAATACAATTATGAAAATGTTTTTTGAATTCAACTTTGAAATTCCTAGTGTCCAAAGAAAAGGGGAAAACATAATCACTTATCAGATACGCACTGTCCAAAAGATTTTAAAAGGTAATCACTCACGGGAAGCACAACCTTTCATGTTGTAGACAACTGTCAGGCATTTCCTCTGTGGATCAACTTAAAGGGAAAAATGTGAGACACTGACTTTAGCAACGTCCTTGTGAATATTCTCACAAACACACACACAAGCAAACACTCCTGCAAGCACAACAGCAGAAAGGGACAAAGGAGTTTCCACTCTGTAGTCTAGAGTCCCATCCCCTGTGACTAGAGGAAACACCCAGTCAAGAGGATGATTCCCCCATGTTTTCTCTTTACATGAAGCAATACGGCCTTTTGGGGAATTTCAGTCCCCATGTGACATTTCTGACCCAAGTACAAAAGTAAGGATCCGGACACTGTTCCTTGCTACAGACACTCCTTGGTCAGTGGGCTACAATGTCTTCAGGCCTAGATATTTCAGAGACCATTCTGGCTTATCTGCAAAAATCACTGAGTACACAACATCACATCTTTATTCAGTCTGACGATCGCTACCTCTCTCTCCGCCAGCATGCTTTTCCACGGCACTTTCCAATTCCGCAGCTCTCTGCCGTGTAGGCTCTGTGCTTCTCCGCATCACAGCTCCACACAGGACCAGCTCAGCAGTCTGGAGGGGCCCTGCTGCGGCTCCCACCGAGACTTGTGATGATGTTGCCCCTGGCCCCCAGGGCAGCACCCTGCTCTCCGCCCACGGGGTTTCTGGGCTCCTTTTGCTGTGTAACCGTCAACGTTTTTTGTAGCAAAACTGTGCGTTATTGACAAATATCAATAATTGCAGTCTAGAAAAAGAAAGAAAAACAGCCAAATGATGTCCAGATTTGAGTGCTTCTCTGAGACCTCAGATTCAAACTTGTGACTGTGGTTTGTGAACCCACAATCCCTATAATGAACCCACAGGAAAAATCTGCATGAGACTTCCAAGGCCTTCCTGCTGCTTTTCATTTCTAAACTGCTCAGCATTTGCAAAACACTTCACTGCGGAAACTAATGCCAAGACTCTATTCACCTCAACTGCCTGCTCTGAATAGGCTGGCTATCTGCTGGATCTTTCTTCCTGTGGAGGATGAGGCTACGGTAACACCCCCTGCGCCAGAGGGAGGTGGGTGGGCTGAGGTTCATGCAGCAGGGGCTGCGCTGGCCCAGTATGACGCAGCCAAGCGCTGCTGGGATTATTACTCGGGAACAAATCCTTGCTGTCGCCCGTGTGTTTGTCTTCTTCAGCTGTTCAACAGCATTAAATGATAGGAATGGCCACGATGAAAATTCAACATACTTTAAATGCAGATGAATAGCAAATTCTACCTCATTAGGAAGAAACAAAGCGGCAAGTTTCCCTTTCGCTATACACGTTGTTTAAATCAACAGGCACCCAGGCACCGTAACATTTCAATCAGGGATAATTCAAGAAAGATTTGTTATTGCTAATGTTTCTTCACAAATTAATGTCTTGTGTTAAGGCCTCAACAAAGCCGACTGCAATTTTGTTGTTGTGCTAACTTAAAGCCACCTCTCCTCCGCTCACCGTCCCTGGAGTCCTGGCCCAGCCCCGAGTCAGCCGCAGGCGCAGGAATGCTGCTCAGTGATGGGAACGCTGCTCCAGTCTCGCCTGTCCCCGGCTGCTCTGGGCCTCGGTTCTGCATCTGAGCGAAGCGCGTCCCCTCGCTGAGGCTTTGCTTTCAGAGGATGCAGGGAATTGTTCCTGCATAATTATAAAGATCTATAACTCTCAGATGCCTAGCACATGTTATCAAAACAATTAAGGGGCAGAGAGAGGGTGGCTGCTACCGCTTGCTGCTTGCTGCTTCACTACTTTGCTGCCTTCTGCTTGCCTCGAACTGTTTCTCCTCTGCGATGCCCCTCTGCCATGGGTGCCACGGTGCCCTGCCTCGGAGCCAGCCAACTGCGGGCTGAAAGCTCTGCACACTGGGAGCCAAGGTAAACCTGTTCTCCTGAGAGCTGTGGGAGCCCGCACTGTGTCCCAGCAAGGAGGGAGCGACTGAGACTCTTCCGTCTTGTGTTGTGCTCAGCAAGAATGCCACAGCACTGTGGTGAGAAATAAAGGGAACAGCAGAGGCAGAGCGTCCCAGCCGGCCACCCCTGGCTGCACCCTGAGGCGCTGGCTCTGCCAAGCCAAGGGTCCCGACTCAGAGCTTTGGACGCCAGCGCGGGAGATTCCTGAGGCCTGGGCGCTCACGTGTTCCACTCCAGAGCTGCAGCCATGACTTCCGCAGGATCGGGAGGCTCATCCTGAGCGAAGCAGAGGAGCACGAACGCACACAGAAGTGGGGAGCAATCGCCCCACTCACCGCAGTGCCCGACACATGTCCGTATCTGGAGTAGCTGGGATCCTGTTTGACACATAGCAACCACTCAAAAATAGCTGTCACTTAGGGAGACGGAGGCAGGAGGGTGGCAAGTTTAAGCCCAGCCTGAACAACTTAGTGAGACCCCGTCTCAAAAAATAAAAAGGGTTGGGATGTAACTCCATGTGAAGGGCCGGGGTTGATCCACAGTATCGCAACAGCTACTGTGCACAAACTTCTGTGGGGCTAACACTAGACAAAACCCTGACTCCCAAATGCCTGTGAGGCGCCTCTCTTCTGACGGAAGTAGCTGAGGTTCTGCCGCTGGGTCGGGTGGACAGCAGTTAGAACCCTCTTAATAGTCATCTGCCTGCCGCCCTCTTCTGAAAGCCTATGAAGATACCATGAAAGGCAAATGCAAGTGGCAACAAAATAGAAATGATCTCCAAAGCATGTCCAAACAACTCTATCGTTACACTGCTGTCTACAGCCCACCAAAGCACACTAGACACAAAATACTGACCCCAGAAATGCAACTTGGAACCAATCGAAAATTGTATAATGACTCTTAGCTCAGAGTCTGGCATTATCACTGTGGACTATGCGTTCTGAAACCAGAATGTTTTGCCTCACGAGAGTGGTTATAACTGTGTCACCAAAGCACTCCCCAGATATATTAGAAGTGACAGCGATTGAACAAAAGAATAACAAAGTTAAAGAGATATTCTCGGTGCCCGTGTCTCACCAGCAGTCTCGGGGTATGAAACCAGTGATCCCCTCCCTGAGTGACAGCAACCTGACGTCAAAGAGAGCCCCGGGGAGCAGCAGGGAAATGTGCTCTTGTCACAAGGACTTAGGCTGAGAAGAGCCCGAGGAAGCCCTGTGTTTCCTTTTCGTCAGCTGCTGCTGACACAGTGTTTTCACCCAGCCACCCATCTTGGCCCTAAGAATGCCCCACTCTTTCTTAGGGGTTGGAGAGAGTGCCTCCAACACTTGCCTGACCGTTTTACATGCTTGGCCCAGGTCAGGCCCACCACATGGTATGTGTTTAATGAGCAACTGCACGATTTAAAAACAGGTTTGCTGCTTGACCACAGTACGTACTTTGAACTTACTTCCACACGTTGCATACACTTAATTTTGACTATTAACACACACGCGCACACACACCTGACAGGTCGTGGACAAGAGCAAAGTCATTGTATTCACAGATCAGGCAGCTTCTGCCACGGCTCGAGTCTCAGAATCACTCTCCCAAAAGAGGCCTAGGGTGTCTCTCGTCAGGACACTGGCCAATACAACCCTTCTCCTCAGGGCCTGCAGATTTACCTGTGAACCAGGTATAGCTTTAAACAAGCAAAAGCTCAACTCACACATATCCCTAGTCAAGGTTTTTAAAAATCAAAAAAGTTACCAACAAACAACATATTATTAATATTATAACAATACATTTCATTACCCAAATAAAATGGACAATTTCCTGAAAATATACACATATGTCCCTCTAGAAGAAATAGAAGACATAAATGTCCCTAAATCATAAATCATATAATTAACTAAAAATCTACTCAGCAAAAAAGCTCCAGAAGCTCTTATAGAGAAAGGAGGAGAAAAAAGAAGCAGGCCGGCATTTTTGAAGATGTAACTTTAATATCAAATCACAATAGGCAACTTCAACATATTCCCAACAGGGCTATCATTTGTGTGTCTCACTGCCAGATGACTGGAGCCACCTGTGCTATGTACATGACTGTCCCACTGGGCAGCTTCTTATTAGTTTTAGTGGTAAAAAGACTGGTAAGAGCCATTAGATCCATTTGTACTGCGGCGGTCCAAGGCGCCTGACGGGGCACTCACGCATGGCTCACCAGTGGTTCGAGCCAGCGGGAAAGTCTTACGTTAAACCCACTCCGAGTCGCGTGGGAACAGAGGGATAATACGTGTTGTGTCTGTGCCATAGGAACCAGAAAGCAAATGACCTCACTCCTGTGTAGACGGAGACGTGGAGCTCATGGTGGCCGGGAGTGGAAGGCGGACGTGGGCCCAGGGCAGGCAGAGAGGAGATGCAGGAGGGAGGCTGGCCCGTGGGCCCATGGCTCGGTTCAATGGGACTCACAGGCTCTGGCTGCTCGATCTCGCAACGCTGTAGCACAGGGTTCTGAGTGTTCTGTCCACAGAGAAGTGACAAATGCTGGAGGGACAGACCTGCCTGCCCTAGGTTAAGAGTTATACAGTGTACACCTGGACTGAAACAGCGCAGGACACCCCAGCGACACGTACAACTTTATGTTTTTGTTTCTGTTTAAAAATTAATTCAGTAGAAAAATTCCATTTCTGGACACTGGTAACAAGCATAAAATGAAATTCTAAAAGCATTTTAAATAACAACAAAACAGAAATAATTTTTTTAAAGATCATATTGGAGAAAATTATAAAATCATTCTGGAAGACGTTTTTAAATACTTGGATTAGTGGAGAGACACTGAAACTGTTTCTCCAATGCCATGACCTCTCACTGGAAGAAAGCGAGCACTTTTTAAAAACACTGGCTGGGCCTGTTGCCCAGGGTTAGGGTTTCATCATCCGTCCGTGGGTGTTCCAGCTGAGGACACATGGAGGAGGACACTCTCTGGGGACGCATGTGCCGCTCGGATGCCACAGCACGCACTGTGGTCCATGTACCTGAGGGTTCCTTCATTTAGCTTGACTCCTCTATTTGGGGAAATTCCATTCTTCCTAAGGAGAGGTTACAGGATTCAGGGTGCCTGAAACAATTTATGATTTCTTTAAATATACAAACCAAGGACAAAAGTTCTGGCAGGATGGAAAGCTAGTGAAGATGACATTATACAAAGGAAGAAGAAAGAGGTTTGGAAGGGTGAGAGAAGATGTGAACAGGGATTGGAGAGAAGGAAGCCAACAAGATTCAGGTCCTCTCTGGCCAGCCACAGACCTTGTTATCACCTAGATCCTGCCAACCTCCTTTCTTCCTTCTCTCTATCACAGCTACCCTTGAGACATTTTTCCAATGCACTCATCTTCTTTCCTAAGGAAGCTCTATGCTTACAGATAAGTTAAGTCGGGACCTGCCATAGACAACTTATTTCTTTCCCACCTGTTACATTTCTCCTGCCCCTCCAGAGGTCAGCAGCCCTGCAGATCTGGCAAAAGTAATGATCCCACTCATGAGTCGTGGCCTAGACTGTGCAGAGAGTGGGAGGCCAAGCATTACCAGCAGACAACCTTCGGTGGCATTAGGCTAGGCCAGGGAGTTACTGAGCCTGAGTCTCAACTTGCTCATCTGGAAAATGGAAATATAATTTTAAAAACATACTTCTGCCTGACTGACATTCAGGATGGTCGAGATGCATGCCTGTGAAGTCTCTGGATGCTTGGAGCCCATGGTCATGTTCGGTAGACATTGTTTCCAGCTGGCTGTGTCACTCAGAAAATCTCCCATCAACCCTGATGCTGGATAATCATCAACTTGCGATGGCGCTATGACCAGCGATCTTGGGACCAGGCTGATTTCCGATGGGATGAATTCCTTCCTGTGTGGTCCCTGATTGCTGGACAGTCACAAAAGTGAACTTATGGTAACCATTGATAAATCAGCTTCACACACATTTTTATATTACCTGACACAATGCTTGTGATCATATCTAATTCAATAGCTTCTATGAGTTACGTCCTCCTAAACTTATTGTTACTCTCCTGAAAGATAAAATTCTAATGTACATTTATAGAAGGGCTGATAAATTCAGGGTCCACATTTTCAAAGGTGGCTTCATGGTAGTGCAGGCAAAATTGGACGCTTCTCAATGTTCCTCTGTAGAGTGCTTTCTAGTTTCATCAGATTTCAAAAAAATGCAGGACGTATAAAATCTGACAAATCCTCATTTACCTAAACCAAGCTCCTCCGAGCGCTGGCCGCAGTCCAGAGCTCCTCCCTCTGTAGGCCACAGTGGCCTGAGACTTACACAGCGCCTGCATATGGTGGCGCCCATGTACCTTGTCTGGTTCACCCGTGTGACAAGTGCATCTCTTCACTCGTCAGCCTCACCAGAGTCGCCTGGCAGAGAACACAGCCTGACTTGACGTCATCCTAGTTTCGGGGGCTCCTCCCTTATGCCTGCCTCCCAGGGTGACCGTTAATTTCCATATGTCAACCTGAGTGGTCTCAGAAGTGCTCGGGGATTTCATAGAGCACACTCTTGAGTGTGTCTGCGTAGAGGTGTGTCCTCAGCCCCTGGGCCCTGTTCTCTGGCTCTGCTCCCCAGCCCTGCTTCCAGCTTCCTGGTCACCACAAAAGAATTTCAAATCTACTTACATACAAAGGCAATTTATCCACATAATACAGTGGTAATAACTATGAGAAAGAATATGAACATACAAAATTTTAAATATAAAATTGGAACTATGGGGGAAAATTATGCTAAGTGGAATGATTCTTTACCATGTGAAAATCTCAGAGAAATTCCTTTCTTTTGGTAAATTGCTAGAGGTTTAAGTAAATTGAATTAATGTGAATATCTGATGCCAGTGAGGGTTAGGCAAATATCACTGGAATCCACCTGGTTTAAGGAATAAAAATCCTCCCATTGAAAGTATTTTATTAAGGGAAGTTTAAACCGTTCAGCTACACAATCTCCGGGTGGGGTGGCAGGGACTAAGGAGTAAGTACTAGCCCCACAGAAACATCACGTGGGAGCTGCACCGAGAGAAAACTGCTGATGTCTCACGAAATGCTCTACACCGTCGAGATTTCTGCTACAGCTTGAAATGAATGAAGTCTCGGCAGTCACTGGCCCGCGGGGAAGGCTCCTTGTTCTGCAGTCCAGCCTCACCGAGCGAAGGGAAACCCAGCTGTGTGTAGACTGGAAGGGACGGGGCGGTTCTCCCCCAGCTGAAGAATGTGATCCACAGAGAGAGCACGAACTGGGAACACACTTTAAGCCAGTTCCCACCCAAAGCCCAAATCCAGATGCACCCTCTCGGGTTTAGTCTGCCTGGTACAATAGAGGCTCTGTCAAGGCAAAAGCAAGCTGGGAGATGACAGACTGAGTGGACGCCAGTGCCAAGAAACGGATTTTTATAGGCTGCAGCCACATGTCCTGCCTGTATTTGCAGTTCTCATTTATACCAAGGGCTCCGGGTTGGGCGGTTGGAAGGGAGCTGAGAAGGCGCGGGGTCCCTGCAGGCTCCTGGAACATTCCCTGTGCCTGCTTCCCATGCTGTGGGCCAGGGCTAATGTCGGGGGGACGGGGGGGGGGGGCGGTCTGAGAGAGATTCGTACGTGGCAAGAACCTCGCAAGCCCTGGAAAATCAGGGCAACGGGGAAGGGGAGGAGCAGGGCCTGCGCCCCACACTGGGTTATTACACATTGCAAACATATACCGACATCTAAAGAAGGAACAGTGCAGCGTGCTTCTGACAGGACCGCAGGTTCACGTCCTGTCTCTAGTTACTCGGGGAGAGGCGTAATTCTCTCTATCCCCAGATAAACCTGTTGTACGGAAATAAGGATTTGAACCGCAGCTTCGTACCTCGTGGGAGCCAGAAATATCTGACTTCCTGTTTCCTCTACATGTCTGCTCCTTTAAGTCCCGGAAGGCTGAGGGAATGTTCTCAAGCCAGTGGTTCCGTGAAGAATGTGCCCCCAGCTGGACGCGGTTGTGAGGGGCCCTCCCGAGCTCTCTGGAAACATATCAAACTAGATCGAAACGCACCCTCTGCAAAAAGCGGCAGCGCACCAGCGGGCGTTGTCCTAACACCAGCACCGGGGTGCGGTGCACACGGCAGCCGCCCTCCAGGCACACGTAGCAGCTCCAGGGCCCACACTCACTCACGCAACCACCTCCCTCGCTCCCGTGGGCCACACTTGCTGGCTTTGGCTGGCCATGCTAATGTTAAGAGGGAAGGTTTTTTGTTTGTTTTTAATTCCAGCTATTTTCCCTCCACCGTGGTACAATGGGTAACCTGTCTTCAGTTTGGCGGGGGCCTGGCTGCCCAGGTAGTCGGTCAGGCGTCACGCTGGGTGTGTGAGACCTCGGGAGGAAAGTGACCCTGGAGAGCACAGCTCCCTGGAGCAGACACCCCCCCTCTGGTGGCGCGGTGGAGCCAGCAGCTGAGTGACCACTGAGCTGCAGGGCTGAGCCCCAGGGGCCCCGAGGCTCTGCTGAGAGCCCCTGAGCCTCTTGGCTCCGATGGCTTTGGCTTGAGCCCAAGCAGAGGTCTCCCGGGGCCTGAAGATTCCTGGGTGCTGAACAAAACTCCTGTCGGGGCTTCGCTTGGTTCTCAGGCTCTCGGCCTCAGACTGGAGCTGCATGTCAGTCGCTGCAGACCCTCAGCCTCCCTGGCAATGCCAGCCAGGTGAAGGTGCACTCAGAGACCCCTGACCAGGGCACAAGAGAAACATCACCAAGACAACCTCAAAATCACCAGTTACAGAACTTAGACCTGAAATTCAATTAGGAGCAAGTAAATAAACTAGGGAGCACAACACAGCCCAGGGAGGAGGAAAGACTGAGAGCCTTGCTGATGAAAGGGAACATATTATCTACCAAGAAGACTTACAAATACGAAAGCCAAGGAAAAGCGAGTGAAAACTATGAGCAGGTGCTACATGAGGAACAGGAAGTTACCTAAGAAATGGCCTTGAGCTGACCAAAATTATCACTGTCATACAAAATTCAGTTCTTTCACGTCTGCATTTAGCATTTACATCTTCATCCAAATCACTTCATATGTCCACAAAATTTAGGAACTTCAGTGATCTATACTGAGGCAGGCGGTGGCAACACTGAGCTAAATCCCCAGCCCGCAGTGATCGATACTGAGAAAGTGAAGTTAAGAAAGTTAAGCACAGGCTGGCATAATATTATATAGACTATATATGTCAAAGAATGGATATCTAGATTATAAAGACTTCCTACAGTGCAATAATTTTAAAATTAGCAATTTAATTTTTTTAAATGAGAAGGTATCTGAACAAACCACAAAGAAGATGAAGCAATGGTCAGCATCATCAGTGATCGAGAGAATTCAAACTCAAATCACAAGGAAATGCCACTACCTGGGTCCCAGGCGCACGGGAATCTGTAAATGTTGTGCTGCCTAAGGGCAGCAGGATGCAGAGCTCCTGGCCCACTCACCTACTGACAGTGGGACTGTGACAGTGCCAACATTCAGGAAGCATCTGACAGTTTCTTAGGAAGTGAAAGCCACACATACCCATGACCCATCAAGACATCGCCTAGGTACACACAGGAGATGTGTGCCCACAAGCCACACCTGGGCAGCCTCATTTGCACTCATGAGAAAGTAGAAGTAAGCCAAACGTCCATCAGCACATCAATGGAAACACAAAGCACAATCTACTTATTCAATGACAAACTAGTGGGAGAAGAAAGGGATGAATGTCGAGATACACAACAAAGGTGAACACAGAACCGAAACTTGCTGAGCAACAGAAGGCAGATGCAAGAACACACACAGTGTGGTTCCATGGTCATAAACGTCTGGGTGGACAGATCTAAATCCTAGGTGCAGAGTGCAGATCAGTGATGACCCAGGGCTGGAAGTACAGGCGAGGGCGGACTGGCTGGGCAACCCCGTGGAGATGACAGAAAGTTCTACACGTTGGTGGCAACAATGTAACAAGGAATATAGTTTCTCAAAACTCCTCAGCCTCACCGATAAAATGGGTGGATTCTTTGTGTGCAAATTAGACTCCCAGAGTCTAAGGGAAACCCAAGTGAAGCCCCGCACCCCCTCCTCGAGGGCCCCTCACCTCTCTGAGTCCTGTTCCAGTGTCCTCTCCCAGTGAGGACCTCCCCAGTCACTGTTTAAAGTGACAGCCTCCTCCCAGGCGTCTCCCCATCCTGCTATTTCCTGAGTGCCGGTATCAGGCAACATCTGTATAATTTACTCACATCGCATATTTCCCCCGTACTGTCTGCTTTCTCAAACTAGAATGGAATTTCCATGGTGCCACAGATAATTTATCTTTGTTTTCTGTTTTGTCCACTAATGCACCCAAACTGTTACGTGCCTTACAAACAGCAAATGGGCCATAAATCTTTATTGAATAAAAGAATGAAATTCCAAAGAGAAAATCTTTTCAGGGTAATCTAATTGTAACAAATCACCATGTAAGAAGTATTGAGATACTTCAGGGAAAACCTTTTTTCACACATCACATGCAAGCAATCGTTCTCAAACGCATTCTCGGTGTTGCTGATGGCTCCGGCGGCAGCAGGGCAAGACGCAGTCTCTGCATTGTTGCACATAGAAAAGGGTGGAGGACAAGAACAGGAGGCAAACAGAGCCCCTGCCACAGCCAGCGTGCTAGAGAGCCAGGCACCGCAACCTGGCACGGGCCACTGGAAGGCCATTTACCCGCGGCCAAGCTGTGGGCACGGAGTCCTGATCCAAATGGGCTGGTACTGAGTGTCAAAGAAGCTTTATCGTGTTTACTATAATCAAGTTTTTGACCCTGTGGATCAGTTTTCTCGCCCTTAAGTGAAGGCCATTTAAAGACCCGGTGAAATACTCAGTTTTGCAGAAGCTTATAGAGTTCTAAGGGGTCTTTTATAGTCGAGAGGGCGTGGGTAAATAATGGAGCTTTGGAGGGCTGAAGGCATCAGAGCATCAGAACCCCCAAGAGAGAAGCCCCAGGCCCAGCGACACTGCACTCCCTGTCTAGTTGGGCTGCCCTTCCTCACCTCTGAGTTCTCACAGCATTTCTCCCACAACCCAGCCCCTCTGCTCTAACAGCAGTGTGGCACCTACTGCCTGCCAGGGAGAGACCAGCGGGGAAGACTCTGGCCTGCCAAGCGCATTATCCCAAGTGCCAAGTCTGGAGTCTGAAAATAACTACAGTGGACGCTCAAATTATGGCTGGCCTGACATAGGAAGAACTTGGGTTAATTAGGTCAATGGAAGACTCACCTGGCTCTTGTTATCTACAGCGTGCGCCCAGGCGAACATCCAGACCTCAGCTGTACTGACTTAGTTACAACCAGCCCTCGGGAACCAGTCAAGTTCAAAGTCAAGGGGCCACTGTAAGTGGAGGTTGAATGAGAAACACTAGCATTAGGAGTAGAGAAGATGTCAATTCCTGCCAGTCTAATAGAAGACGTAATTAGTAAGCTGCCCAGATATTTTGAAACCCAGATCAGCGAAGAAGACAGACGTCCCCAGCTGCTGGTCTGGAAATGCTAAGACACTGAAGTGTGGCATCTACTTCTTCTGGGCCTTGATACAAGCTGACAAGAGGACAGCATGACTCGGGCCCACACTGGGAGAGGGGAGGCAGAGAGCTTCCTCAGGAGAGGGTCCGTCCTTGGGACTACCGCTGGCCAGGTGTGATGCAGCATCATGCATTTCCTTCGCGCTTTGACTAGGAATGGGAAAAATGAGGAGCAGAGGAACTGAGGAAGCTGCTGATAAAATGATAGGCCTTTACCACAGTGCAAAGCTAAGCAAAAATGAAAAGAACGAAGCCCCTGCTGCCCCACACTGCCCCAGCGGGCGGCCTCTGGGGACAGACCGGATCCAGACCATGGCAGCCACGCCACTCGGCTCCATCTGCCAGCTTTGTGCTGCTCTTCCCTGGTCATATTTGGTGGTTCTTTCATCTATTCCCATCGGCACCTACTGGCTATGAGGCACTGTCTCTGCGGGAGCTACAAGGTGCGATCAGAATACACAATGGGTATTTACACTTTTAAAAGTCATTATAGTAAAAGACAAATTGCCTTGAGTTCCCTCCGAATTCTCTCCCTTGCTGAAGACACACTATCCCATCCTGCTTGCCGCTTTCTGAAGCAGTTCTGCAAGTCCTCTTTCCTGAGTACCTTTATAAGGTGTTACCACAAATACAGTGAATGCTCCTAAGTGTCATTCATGGAAAGGCAGGGTCCTAAAAACATGGCAGGTGTCCTCATCCACCTTATTCACTAGACCTGGCACTGTGCGACTTTTAATTCCTCCTGAAAGTCAAAATGACCATAAAAGGGAAATGTCTGGAGTTCATTCAGGATCCTGAAGAAGCCGTGACAGTATGACTAAAGACACTTATGAGAGAGGACTTCCGAACTGCTTCCAGAAGTGGCAAGAATGATGGGACAAATGTGTTCGAAGCAAGCAGGAAGATTTTGAGGGGATTCATGGCACCGCATCTTTTACTGTAATAATTGTTTTTTAATTTAAACTTGCACTGTATTTTTTGATCCTGTCTCCTACATTAAGGCAAAAACAATAATAAGAAAATCATTTGGCAGAGCTCCTTTTCTTCCTCTCTGGTCTCATGTCTTTGAAAGCACACAAAAGTTAAAATTTCCCCCAAATAGAATGTCTTGGTGAAGGGCAAGAGATCGAATAAGGCAAAGACCTTTATGCCTGCTTAGCAGTCATCAGCCAGCTAGCCGGAGCCTTAAAACACACCTGCTACAGGTGCTAGAATTCACTAAATAAAGGAATGGAATTCCAAAGAGAAAATCTTTTTATGGTAATCAAATCTTAACAAGTCACCATATAAAAATATTGTGATACTTTTGGGAAAACCATTTTTCATTAGACTTCATGTAGACTCTGTGTCACTCAAAATGACTTAAACTGTTCATAAGCTGAGCCACCGAATACATCACCACTCACACAAGTTCAATTTTGTCTTAACTTGGGCAGGAGCTTGATTTCTCCCTGAGTAAACTGTGGAGAAACTTAAAGCACATTTCCTCTTCAGCCGGAAGTGGCAGGCAGCTTCCTGGTGTGGAGCTGCTTTCCGTACCGAAATGACAAGGCTTCATGGTCCCATGGGATGTTGCCACCTCATTTTCTGCAACACAATCTGAGCAATACATTCTGGTTGTAATCCACACACCCAGGAACATACCTCATGAGCTTGTCATAATTTCTATTTTTGTGTTCAAGGACAGGCCAGCGAGGCTGGTAAGAAACCAAGGAGGCTATGATAGTGCTCAGGATGAAGAGAGCCCAGCCCAGGGAGAACGCTGAAGATTACACATCCACCAGGTGGGAACATCTAACAGACGAGTTGCCCTGGTGCAACAAGATCTCAAGTCTTAACTTAATGTCCCAGAATTATGATTGCGTTTTTACTCCTCATGACAAAGACACACCGTAAACATGCACCGACACAAGTACAAATGGGTTTATCTCACAATCATTTGTCGAGGTGCCATACTTTTGCTTAGAAGCCCCCAACTTCAAACATCAACAGATCCGCTCCTCTACACGCCCTTCTCTCTCGTTGCCCCTGTTTTCATAGCTGACATCTTTTTCCCCAAAGCCAACCTTCTTCACTTTGCTAATTTTCCTTAAAATCTCATCAGGAGAGAGAGCAGTTTTTCACACAACCCGAAAATAGTTACACACCCCAAAGACAGCGAGTTTACTAGACAAGTGGGTTGGGGCAGTGGTCCTAACATGCCACACAAGAACACCACACAGCTTGAAAAAAATGCCTGGGTCCCACCTAGAAGTCTGGAAAGGATCCAACTGCTCTGAGGAGCCAGGCGCTTAGTTTCAGCGCTTTTCAAACAGCAGTGCTCAGCCCCACCTCATATCAGATCAAGTGGCAGATTTTTCAACCACACCCAATGCCAAAATAAGTGGCCCCACACTGCGGCTGGCACCCAGCCAGTTTTCAGAAGTTCACAGGTGTACCTAGAGGCAGCCCAGGTTAAAACCTTCTGCTAGCATTTTTTCTCCAAAGCTGATGAGAGGCCCGAGATCTGCCTGAGTAGCTCCTATGAACACACTGGCTCCCTGGCCTTCTGTTGGCAGGGCACTCTGTACCCTGCAGCCTGTCACTGTGGTCAGACTTGGGGCGCAGCTGGACTGTCATTATCTGAGGGCCTGGAGAAAAATGCAGTTCTAGCACACTTTAGGGTCTGCTTAATATCACCCCATTTTGAAAAGAACTTATAAATATGTAACATTTCTAAGGGAAGTCCAGGAGTTGCTACTACATGGAAACCAAATATACAAAAATAGTAATTCAAGAGGCAGATTGAAAGGTGAGGGTAAAGGGCTAGGGTTAACCCAGAGGCAGAAAGAGCTGACCCAGAGACAGAGTCGGCGTGACAGTGTCTCTACGCCCCCTGTGAAGGGGCTTTCTGTTCCTGGGGTCTTAGGTACTTCCTCCTCACTGGGACACTATGCCCAACACCCACAACACCCTCCTCCTTCGAGGAGGGGAGGAGTGTTTCGGCTGACATTTTAGCCCATAGAGGGCTGGCTCCAGGGCATGGCAGAAGGGGCCAGTGAAAGACAGCTGCTTACCTCTTGGTGGCCCGGAAGCAGAGAGAGAAACCCTTCCAGGTCACACCTCCAGGGATGCACCTCTTCCAGCCAGACCCCACCTCTAAACCAAGCCCACTGTACCCCTCACAATCCAATCACCTTCTGCAGGCCACCCCTGGTGGGGTAAGCTTTGGGGGACATCAGGTACAAACCACAGCAGAGGCTGCAAGCACACCAGGCAAAGCTCCGGGTCCTTAGACTCACGGTGTGGCCCTAGGACCAACAGCATCAGCATCCCATGGGGAGTTTGTTTAAAATACAGAATCTCGGCCCACATCCCAAAGCCCTGAATCAGATCTGTATTGAACCAGATCCGCCAGGTGATGCCTAGGCACCTTCAGGCCTCAAAACTTCTCTGTGCAGCACACTCATGTGATCATGGAAGAAGCCAGCGTGGGACGCCTGGCACATCAAGCCCTCCAACACAGAGTTACACATTTCCCTTCATAGCTTTTGCTGCAGCCACGAGCATCTGTGAAGTGTGGAGTTATCTGCAAACCCGTGCCAGCTCCAACCCTGCAAGGCGATAGCAGGATTCTGTTTCCTGTCTTCTCGGTCCATTGGGAGGGTCACTGTTCTGACCGGGCTGAGGCCCTATTCATTTGACAATGACAACTCAGAGAAGAGGCGGTCTCGTCCGGCCACCCGTTCCGCTTTGCTTTGTCTCCCAGACAGATGCCCGGGATCCAGGAATACTTTCCAAGATCTCTGGAGAATGACACCAGGAAATGGAGCTGAATCCTATCAACTTTAAAAACACAAGATCTTGCTCAGGAAAACACCAGATTGGAAGCTTTCCAGCACTGAATATAAAGGAAGCTCAAATTTTTAACCCCTCACCATATCTCATTTCTTCCTTTTCACAACAGCCTTTTCTGAGCAGTGTCCCTAGCAGTGCATGGCACTGTTTACGTTGCACAGTGATAGCAAAGCCTCCTGAGAGCAGATCAGAGGTTTCTCGGCTCTGATGGGAGCTTCCTTCCTTGAGGTTTGATGTGAAAGCTGAAATGTGCTGCACCTTGGTCCTTGATCGAACAACACACACACACACACACACACACACACACACTCCTTCTTCAAGAACCAGAGAGCCCAGTGTCACTTATCACAACATAAACAAGTTCCGTCTTCACTGACACACCTCGGTCCTCTGACTGCTTTCACAGGCCTGATGAGAAGAGAACAGGGCAAGGCTACAGGAAGAAGGAGTTTGTAGCACACCTGTGGAGGTTAAACAACTGGGAACACTGTCAGCCACACCTCACATGCGGACATTTGTCCTCCCCTCTGAGCCAGAAAAAAACAAAAAGATCAGCTCTTGTTGATGCCAAGCACAAATCTGGATGGGAATTTTCAATCGGCTTTGCTCGTAGGTGAGCTTTCTTCTGACCAGACCATGAAAAATGAAAGTCCAATTGCATACAAATCGAGAATAATATTTTCACCCAGCAGGTTTTCAATTCAAATATGGCCAACTTCATTATAAGAAAAGATTTAAAGTTTAGAAATGAAATAGAAAAGGACAAAGGTAAAGACTGATAAATAGGCTTTGTCAGGGGTTTGAGTTGAGCCCTGAGGGTCTCCAGTGCTAACCCTTTTCAGCAGCAGCTCCTGTACGGGCTGATGTTTAGATGCTTGCTCACAGGAGGCCCAGGCCTGGTCCCCGACTGCTTGCTGCAAGTCTGTTGTCTCACCGGCCTAGTTTCTTAGTTACTGCTCAAAATCTACTCTGTACTTAATTATTTTTTCCTCCCTCTTTTACCAGCTACCGAACTCTGTGATCCATTCCCTCAGTGGCGGCAAACCTATGGTATGCCTTCCAGAGTGGGTTGTTCGTTGTCATTAAAAGCTCTAGAAGGTTCGTCATCACTGTGGATGATGGATTTTTCAATTCTCTTCATACTCCAGGAAGGTTTTTGGGTTTTTTAATTTGAGATCATGTTTCACCTGAGAATTGTTCTTTCTTCCAAGCAAATCAAAAGATTTTTTTCACTATGGGGTAATTTCATAAAATAATAAATTAATGTTAGTTAATATCTTAGTTACTTTTCTCATTGCTGAGACAAAATACCCACCACCCAACGTTAAGGGAGGAAAAGTTTATTTCAGCTCAGATTTGTAGAGGTTTCAGTCCATAGTTGGCTTGCTCCAGGGCAGCATGGCTCATGGCACAGGGGCATGGCAGCAGAGAAACAGTTCATTGTAGGGCAGGCAGAAGGCACCAGCAGCAAGCAGCAACAAGTGACTCCAGCAGCCCTCTTTCTGCCCAGGCCTGAGGGCAGGTAGCACTAACAACTCAGGGTGGATCTTCCAATTATCCACACCCAGAACTATGCCAAACCAATATGTAGGCTAATTTTGTAATCACACAACCCTGATCTCAGCATCACTCTCTCTAGATTCAGTGACTTCTACAATGCCCCACCTATGACCTCATGAAGCTTTGGAGTGACATCAAGACACAAGCCATAACACTTAGTTAACTTTTAAATCATTTTTACCCTAGAGTCTATGTTCCTTGATATTAATTCAGCTATCTTCACTCTTTTGATTAACTTAATATATTTCCATTAACTTTTTCAAATTTTTGGTGTTCTATTTTAGCAAAATGTCCTATAAACAGAACAGTTCAGCTATAAAATCTAATCTTACAAGTATTCCATTCTGACTGGAGATTGTATAATTTATATCCATTTTGATTATTGAAAGTTTTGACTTGTTTCTAGCATATCTGTACTTTTCACTGCTTCAATTTCCTATTTCTTTTTCTTTCTTATCTTTCCACCTTTTGATTGATTGGGACATCTTATTTGCTTCTTCTAAATTCATTTATCCCCCTAAGTATGTAAACTATGCTTATTAACAGTTTGCTTGCATAACTGAATCTAGACCAAGCCTCATGCTATTTAAGATCTCCTCCCCTGAAACACACTCTTAGAACATCTCAATTCTGCTAGACTCCAGCCACTTCACAGGCACCCACCGTCTAATATTTGTCAGGCTGCCACTGCCTGGGCTCTTTCTCCCTTAGGCCTTAGAGTTATACATATTCTATCTCTGTCTCTCTGGTCAAAAACCTCAGTTATGTCCATTTTTCACAATAAATGTCTAGATTTTAATCACACAAATCATAGTATCTTGGCTGGCCACCTCTTCTCGCCTCCTGGAAACTTCCCTGTATCTCTCCTGCTCTAGGTATCCTCCTCAGAACACCCTCCAGGGCAGATTTATTGCTGATAAATATTCTCTATTATTGTTGCCAGAAAATGACTGCTTTATCCATATTCTTGAGAGATGGTCTCACCAGATGCGGAATTTTAGGTTGACAGAGATATTCTTCAGCACACTAAAAATGTTTGCTTGTCTAGATCTGGTACTGCCATGAAGAAGTGAGTCATCCATCAAATCGCCATTCTTTGTATTAACGTTTTTTTTACTCTTATGTTGTTTTTGCTTTTAGGGTTCTACAGTTCACTCGATAAAGGACTTCTTTCTACTTATCCTGTGTAATTTTGTGCTTTATCCTCGTATTTCCTCAGCTGAAGTACTGATATCTTTCCAAAATTGTGAAAATTCTTAGGGTTTATTACCTCAATTATTGCTTCTTCTCCAGTCTGAGTTCTTCTTCCAGGATTCTAATTACATCTACATTAAGCAATATCTCGTCATTATCCCCTTTTCCCCCTAACCATTCTTACATTTCCTGCCTCATCATCAATCAGGTCCAAAAATTTAATTATGGATTTCTCATAGAATCTGAGACACATTTTCAGGACAGACAGCATCCAGAGTCCAAGTTACAAACCCACAAGAGGATTAACTCGATGCTTTTCCTTTCCACACTCTGCCGACTGACTCTGTGTCCTCCCAGGAGGCCCAGTGGGATTCTTCTTCACCCCACATTAGGCTGCAGTGTGGCTCTCAGAGACACTGGCATTCGCAGCGCTCTTCTGGATGTTCTCCACACGGGGAACTCCTAGACTTGCCCCTGTGCATCCAGCATTCAGAACTTGGAAAACGGGTTTATTCAGCTTTTTCTTTTTAATTTAAAGAAATATATGAATTCTCTTCAAAATAATTATTGAAAAGGGTGGAGCATGTGGAGTAAATATGTGGCAAAGCCTGGCAGGTATGATCTTCAGCACCCCACAAGCTGTGTTCTAGCTGCCTAGTGCTTTCTGGTGTTTAAGAAGAGAAAATAGGGTGCAGAGACTTCCAGGGAGTGGCAGGACTAGAAAATCTTAAGAGGCACCTGGAAGGAAGCTCCCCCACCACTATCCCATGCTCCTAGGGCAGAGAAGGTGACCCATGTGGGTGCCAGAAGGACACCCCCCCCCACCGTGGAAATGAGAAGACACATAAACAAGCCTCAAAATCAGACTTCCAGATCACCTACAAGAACCCCAAAGGGAAACGAGATGGAACAACCTGATACTCAACCACCTGGACTCTCTGAACTGGCAACAAAAGAGGATCTGGTAAAAATGAAATCAGAAATAATTACTCAGATAACAGCAAAGATTGTGCTCATGGTGCAAGACATGATTAATAAATCTAGAGAGGACACAGATAAAAAAATAGAGGAGCTCAGGAACATGATGGAATCCCAACATAGGAAACAAATGGAATCCATAAAACAGATGCAAACAGATTTCTAAGAGATTAAAAACTCCATCAAAAGTCTGTGCAGCAGAATGAACCAATGTGAGGATAGAATTTCACATATAGAAGATAAGATTGCAATTAGTGTCCAGGAAAAGAAAAATTGCTTTAAAATTGTATGGGAACATGAGAAATCAATCCAGCAGCTGCTAGACGATGCAAAGAAGAATAACATAAGACTGATTGGAGTCAATGAAGAAAGAGGAGGGAGTGCAGGTGACATAAAAAAAAACTGTTCACAGAAGTGATGGCAGAAAGCTTCCCAAGCAGGGAAAAAGAACTTGACATACAGATAAGCGAGGCATATAGGACTCCAGCTAGCCTTGATTGAAAAAAAAAATCTACACATAGGAATATAATAGTTAGGATTCCAGAAATCCAACAGAAGAACAAAATTCTACAAGAAGTGAGAGAAAAGAAACAAATCACATACAAAGGAAAGCCCATCAGAATCACAGCAGACTTCTCAATGCAAACCCTCAAGGCAAGAAGAGCTTGGAGTGACATATTCCAAGCCCTAAAGGAAAACAGCCTCCAACCCAGATTGATGTACCCTGCAAAACTATCTTTCAAAATTGATAGAGAAATAAGATACTTTCATGACAAAGAGCACCTCAGGAACTTCGTGAATACCAAAGTGGCACTCCAAAAAATTTTAGACAATACCCTAGGAAAAGACAATGAGGATCACAACCCCAGGAAATCCAGTAGAATGAATCCATTGAGCATGACAAATTAAACACAAAGAGGGAGAATCCAACAAAAAGAAAAAGTTATGACAAGGCTTTTAAAACTTTTAACTTCATCTCCCTAATGAGTATATAATTCAATCTTGTTATTGTACTGATTAGTATTTTTCTGATTCTAGAGTTGCACACCTTTCCTTGTGCTATACTGGCTATTTATCATCTTCTTATGTCTACTTTTCAATTGGGTTGTCTATTAATGAGCTATAAGAGTTCTTTATATATTCTGGTCATAGGTTATATGCATTGTAAATATGGTCTGTTTGAGGACTACTTTTCATTTTAATGATGTCATATAAAGTTCTAAATTTTGATGGAATCTCATTTATCAATTTTTTCTTTTATATATTATCTTTTTTGTATCCTAGGTAGTTCTTGCCTACCCTGAATTCATAAACATTTTCCCTTATAATTTCTTCTTAAAGTTTTATACTTTTAGGTTTTCATATTTAGATTCATAGATCCCTTCAAGTTATTTTCATGTATGGAAATAAAGGGTTGAGGTTAATGTTTTATATACAGATACCAGTGTCTAGTGTAGTTTGCTGAAAACACTATCTCTTCCTCGGCTCTTGAATCGAGTTTATATTCTATAAAATGCTAATGTTAAATAATCTTTCAAAACTCAGTGGACCATATATGTGTGGTTCTATTTCTAGATTCTCTGTTTTATTCCAATGATCTATATGTCTTCCCTTACACCAACACTGCCTTGATTTCTGTAGCTTTAGAAGAAGTCTTAAAATTCGGTACTGGATTTGGGGCCGGGGATTTAGCTCAGTGGTTCCACTGCCTGCTCCGCAAGCTCAAGTACCCAAGTTCGATCCCTGGTACCAAAAAAAATAATAATAATAATTAGGTACTAAAAGTCTTCCAACACTGTTTGTTTGGGGTTTTTTTTACTTTTCTAGGTCCTTTTACTCCTACATAACTTTTAAGTTTCAATATCCAATTCTTCATTTATAGCAAGTATACACAGACCTGAATTTTTATATATACCTTGTGTTTTCTAATCCTGCTAAATTCAAGTACAAGTTCTAGGGGCTCCTAGAGATTTCTTAGTATTTTCTCTGTAGATGATCATTTCATCTACATATAAAGATTTTGCTTCTGCCTTGCCAATCCTATCTTAATTGTGTCATTTTATTGCCAGACTATTTTGGTTGGGCCTAGGTTTCAAAGTTTAATGGACAGATAAAGAGTAAGCATATCTGCCCTTGTTCCCCACCTTAAGGAGAAAGCATTGTATCTTCTCCATTCATATAAAGCATTCTCACTGGAAGTATGGAGGAGTACATGTGTTTAATCTGTTGAGAAGGTTCTGTTCTACTTCTAGTCTCCTGATAGCTTTTACCATGAACAGCTGTAGAATTTAGTCCAATACTTTTTCTCCAACTAGTGACAGGATCATATGGCTTTTGCCTTTCCTCTGTTAAAATGATGACTTTTGGGGGTGGATCTTCCAATGCTGAACCAACACTGCCATCCCTATAACAAAACCACTTTCTACATCCTGCCAGATCTGACTTCTAATAGTTTTGTTAAACAAATTTCTATCTATGTTCATTCTTTTTTCTTCTATTATCTTTATCCAATTTTAGGATTAGCACAATGTTGAGTTCCTAAAATGAGGGGAGAAGTGTTCCTTCTTTTTTCTGCTTTAATTGTTTGATATAATTTATCAGTTAAAATGTTTATGAGCCTGCTGTTGTCATATAGGTAGGTTTTCAAGCTAGGAATATACTTTCTTTAATAGGTGCTATTCAAATTTTATATTTCCTCCAGAGTTACTTTCATTAATTTGTCTTCCAAGGTACTTCTTAGAAGTTGTCAAATTTATTTCAAAAAAGATTTTTGTAATATGCTTTCTATATCCTTTTAAATTGTGTAAAATCTGTGGTAATGTCTCCTAGATCTTGATATTGTAATTTAAAAAATGTATAATTGATATTGTGTAACAGGAAGAAAAGGTCTAAAGGAGCAGGGGAAATGGGAGGGGTAGGGGAAAGGAAAAAAGGAAAAAGAAAAAATATGAGAAAAGGAAAAAAATGGAAACAAAGTCTTTGCAAATAGGAAAGGGTGGAGGGGGTGAAGGGTGGGCAGGGGAAGGGGGAAAAAAATACGAACCAAGAGACTCATGTAATGGTACAAGATCCCAAGGATGAATGTGACTGTATTTTATACCTAAAATGTACCAATAAAGTTAATGGGAAAAAAAAAGAAGGGAAAAATATCCCATCTAAACCACAAAACTGCAGGAAACTGGCCACGTGCATGTTCTAATATATTTTGCTCTGTTTGTCTTTCCATTGTGTTCGTAAGGAGTTTCAATAGCAATTCGTGTGTCATTTCCTTTGCCTTTCTGTTGTGTTCTCACGGCTCCTTTTCTCTTTTGGACTCTATAGCCTTTTAGGCTCTTTTGTGAATTCCCTTAGGCCTGTCTTTCACATCTCCAATTTCACTTTTGGCAGCACGGAAGCTTTGTTTTTTGCTAATTCTTTTATGTTTTTAATTTCTAATATCCTTTTATTTCTTATATTTCTTTCCTAAGTCCTGCCAACTTACTATTTTTATTTTCTTCTGAGTATTTCAGAGTAGCAACCACTAAATGACTTCATGAAGACTTCATCCTAATTCTTCCTGTTTCATGATGACCTGTACCCATTCTCAGGCCTCCGCCATATTCCTGCTCCTGTCCTTTGCGGGTCCCCTCCCAGTTCCTGACAGTTCTTGCCAGACTGTGGAAGGATTCCTCAGGGCCAGTGATGCCCACACGCAGCTGCCACCCACTGTCGGTCCCCTCTCAGCTCCTACCAGGTCTGTGCACCCGAGCCCGCATGCGCCTGGGGAGAACAGAGTGTGTCCAGGCCACCCAGCCACCTTCGCTCCCCTAGGACAAAGGACCGATCGCGTCTGTTTCTGTAGCTGACAGAGAGCCGGAACTACAAATCCTGTGGCCAGCAGCTCGCTGGTGTAGCAAGGAGACCGAGCCTGCAGCAAAGGCGTCAGAGGACTGCTCCTGGGGGGGCGGGGCAGAGAAGCTGCGGGGATGCAGTGACCTCTCCACAGCAAAGGGCCATGCGGTTGGGACTATGAGGAGAAGGAATCTCTTCGGGGCGGGGCCATAGGAAGGGGTGAAGTAAATTTCTAGCAAGGAATGGAAACAGGAGCGCATAACTCAGTGGGACACAGATGAGGGAGAAGGAGACGTCCACGCAACGTGGGCAGTGCTGGGCAGTCCACGGAGGGGCAGGCGCTGCCCGGCTCTGTGCAGGTCCCTGTCACTGCAGAGACGCAACGGGAGAGGACAGCTGGCGTCCTCAGGCAGCTCCTGGATCTGGGCCAGGGTGCGCAGGATGCAGCAAGCCGAGCAGAGGCGCAGGTGAGCAGCTCTCGAAAGCCTCTTACACAGCCCTCAGCGTCTGGCTGGGCTCTGAGGACCAGGGCTGTCAGGCACGCGCGTGTGGGCAGCAGACCTCACCGTGCCTGGCAGAGACCGTCCTGCCTCCCTACAGGAGCCGCACAGCCGAGGCCTGGGGTTCCATGGAGTCCGGGCAGGGCCAGGAGGACAGAGTGAGCCGCATGCACAGGCCGGCCTGACCACCGAGGTCACACCTTCCAGCAGCAGAGAAGCCAGAAACCAAGCTGCACCGAAACAGTGCTCAGGCTGCGCGTGTGTTGCCTGCTACAGAACATAAACAAGGACGCGCGTGGTCACCCAGGCTGAGCTCCCTCAGGACCTAGAGCCCAGGACGGCTGCCGGCTGGCGGGGGGGGGGGGGGGGGGGACGGGACCCAAGGACAAGGAAAACTGCGGCCACAGCTAACTCCAAGGGGAAACCCGAGCGAGGGCAGGCGCCACCAGCGGCTGTGGGAGGCCGTGTGTGTGTGTGTGTGTGTGTGTGTGTGTGTGTGTGTGTGTGTGTGTGTGCAGCCAGGAGACAGCAGAGCGGGACTGATTGATTTTTATCAGTGGCTGTGATTCTCCTGAACAGCTCTGTGTGGACCAGATTCTGATCTCTCAGGAAAAGCGAGGTCCGCGAAGCCCACTCTGCCCCGAGCCGAGCCTCTGCTTCAGCGGCGGGCGCTCCTGGGGTCCCGGGCTCCTCCTCCTTCCCAGGTGCGGGCTGCCTGTTGTGTCCTTTGGACGGAACCCAAATAACCCACTCTCCGCCACCGACTCTCCGCGTGGTCGTGGGCAGTAAATTAGACCTCTGTGAGGCTCTGCTTCCTCATCTAGAATGCTGGCATATGAACACAAATTTTACTGCGTTGCTACAAGGATTAAGCTTTTAAGGCCTGCAAATCACATAATACCACGTTCGGCTTGTGGCAAACTTCAATGAATGGGGTCTCCTCAACCTCATTTTCCAGTTCTCCAACCTTAGGTATAGTTTTGGGAGTAGATTTTTTTTTTTAAGTTTAAATTTAAACTAATATGATTATTTTAAATATACAAAACAATCATATTCAGGAATTTTTATAAAGTTCATTTTAATGAACCAATTTTGTTACTTAAAAAAAATTAATCCTATGAAAGTTGGAACCTTTGTTTTTCATGAAGTGCTGACAAGTAAAATCAAATACTTCCCACATGCTTTCCTGTCTGCTAGGAATCTTGGTCGTCCTGGCCAAGCCTAAGAACACCCACAGTCACACCTAGGGCTTGGGGCAGAGCAAGCTAAGGGCCAGACCCGCTCATGGGGCCTGGGTCCCAAAGGTCCCAGACTTCGGGGTGTGAGCCTGGGGCAAGGCGATGGTCCGCAGCTCTGCGGGTCTGATCGGCTCCAGCTAAGAGGAGGACACTCAGAGGTGAGCGGGCCCAGGATGCTCTGCTCACACATCAGCCACGGAACGTGAGCGAGGCTCGGCCCTAAGACCCGAGCAGTGTGGAAAGCACCGCATGGACTCCATGCAAGCTCTCCAGGCTGCCAGTCTGAAGAAAAAGAGTGGGGAAAGAGCCATCCAAGGGCCTCACACAGGAGTCTGGCTGGCTGGAGAGCACAGAGCAGCAGGCACAGAGCCAGTGAGGCTGGGCAGTCAGGGGCTCAGCTCCTCAGTGTGCAGGGCAGCGGGGACTGAGCTCACTGCCGGGTGAGACCCCTCCTCGGAGCCCTTCTCCCGGGGCACGCAGCTCTGCTCAGCCTCCCCTGCAGGCCGGGCATAGACAGTGCTGACCAGGCCAGGTCAGGGAGGAAGGCAGAGATGCAGAGCCCGCTGTCCCTCAGGCCAGTCTCCTCCCACCAGGTCCCCTGGGGCAGTGGCCTCGGTAAGTGTCTCAGCGGGGCAGCCGCACTTCCAGGTGAGCCAGGACACTGAGCAGCTGGCTTGTGGCAGTGCCACTGCACCCCGGGCATCCCACACCCCTGTCCTGCGTGAGCTCAACAGCGCGTGCCTCTCCCTCTCTCTCACGCCTGACCGGACACCCTAGGCATCTCCTCCTCAGGTGACCTCCTCCACCCAGAGCGCCCTACAGACTTAGTCCCTTAGGCAGCTGGGGCGACCGCGCCTGCAGGGCCGGCCCCATGACCGAGTCAGTGCGCGGAGGGCTGCGGGGTGGACAGGCACAGCTCTTTCATTTTCCTGTTGGTAAATGTGTCACTATTCCTGGTGGCCTTGCACGGATTGGGAAGTCATAATGATGAAAGTCTCTTTCCAGGCTGTGCCTCTGACATCCTTCACAGAGCTCAGGAGGTACAGATGCTAAAAGTCGCTGGAAAATATGCATTTGTGCACACTGCCATCTTCTGTGAAGCTAGGTTTCCAAGGATACATCAAGCTTACAAAACAATGTATACAAAGACATATTTAAATAATTTAGCATCTTCTTTCCCACATTAAGGAATACTAGGATTAGTTACGTATATTTTAATGGGCCAACAAAATTCTGTAATTTAAATCTTCTGTTTGGACTTTTTCTTTTTTTGAAGCTAAGTCTCAAACTGGCCAATTTCTTTAAAGACTTGGTTTTAGCATCACCTAAGCCACACATCTGTCTGGGTCCTGGGTCCAGATGTGGGGCCCTCCCTGCACCCCAGACCCGGCCCTTTCTGTCCCATCCTGTGCCCCCTCCTCTGCTCACCTTTCTTGCCCTGCATCCTCAACCGAACTGCAGGGAAGCTATAAACCTAGAGGTCCTTTCAGCGCAGCCGGGCCTCACAGGGCAGCACAGCGAGTGTCTAGGGACATCTGCAGGCCGTCTGCTGCCACTGAGAGGGGAGTGGCCAATGTTCGGGGCCACCCAGCCCTGCACCTTGGGCTCTCAGCCTCTCCGCCAACCAAT
The DNA here is from genome assembly GCF_053883595.1 of Heterocephalus glaber. NCBI lineage: Eukaryota > Metazoa > Chordata > Mammalia > Rodentia > Bathyergidae > Heterocephalus > Heterocephalus glaber. The sequence goes on along the minus strand of NW_028258347.1, from coordinate 3,777,593 downwards.
CTTCACACCTGGCCTTCCAAGGGAAGACAGACACAACCTGAGGTGATCGCCAGCCGTGGAAATCTACAGACTCCAACCTGCAGCTGCTCCCCATGGCAAGAGGAACTCCCCACCATGAGTGTGAACTCCGCCATGTATATGTTCCAAGTATTTCTTTAAGCGACTGATTTTTGTGCTTCAAACTACAGATTATTAACAGGGTTTGATAAGTCAGATTTCATAGCCAAAGATCAAAATACTTTGGGAAGTCTAGTAATTAAGACAACAAAAGAATTATACATGCTTTCAGGTAAGATCGAAAAGTGGATGGGAAATGAATGGTAAACAGTCAATACTTAAATCTAACATTCACCAAATGCTTTCTAGGTTTGACTGAGCTCTGTCGGCTGCACAAAACTACACACTGCAACTCCAGGAGTGAACTGTCTCGCAGACCAGGAAACAGAACCCTCAAGCACTTGGGGCCACGCTGCCTTCTACCCCGGCCAAGCCGGAGTCTCGGCTTTCAGGTGTCCTCTGCTGCACACAGACCTGACTCTAGGTCCTGTCAGACTTTGGAAACACTGCACAACTCCACACTGCTCTGAAACAAAGTATGTGGGAAACATAATCTAGGACTGTAACTGCTTCAAAACAGAAGGGCCTAGGGTGATATCGAGCAGTAAGAGGACACGGCCCGCGTCGGTGGCCCGGCCATGTGCTTTCTAGAGTAAGGCTGCTCCCCTTCATCACCTCCCTAGTTTCTGAGTCAGTTCCATCCACACCGCGGTGAGTAAGGCTTCATATTCTCACTTCGTGTATTCCTCTTTAGTTTTCCTGGTCAGAAACTCTTTCTTCCTGAGTCTGATAAAATTTTTGAATATTATGCTTTTTCTTGGTCCTTAAAACTGTAAATAATGTGCCACCATTTTCAAGTTTTGTACCATTTTCCTCATTCACAGGCATGAAAGCCTGATGCATGTAGTCTTTTTTATGTAATTTTCCTGTACACTCTTTAAGAACCAAAGCAGATAGATCAGAAAATTTGCTCATTTTAAATAATTTTTAAAGTTTGATTTTTCTCCACAGTTTTAGAAAAAGGAATACTGCTGTTCTTCAGCTTATTGACTGTGATTCGAAGATCCAAATTGCTTTTCTGATTTCCTACCTGTCTAGGAGGATGCTCCAGCCATGGGATCCACACCGCGCTCTGTGCCGGGGATGCTGGAGCCCGTGAGCCCTCAGCAGGCCCTGCTCCTCATGCCGGTGCAGAAAGGGTTGCAAAAGGGTGGAACGCAGTCCAGTGGCCGCCGCTCCACAGCGAGCACAGGCGCCCTCGGCGGGGCAGGGCCTGGGACGGAGAGGTGACACCAGGCCACTGCTCGCAAGCCCTGCCCGAGACCATGCAGCTCTGGCTGCACGAGGTAAGCCCGGAGGCCCTGGCTTCCCCTGGGGGCCCTGCAGCCCTCAAGCAAAGCGCGGGATGGAGCGGCACGTGACCCACAGAGCCCAGAGAACACCAGGTTCGCACTTTCCTTCGCTCCTGCCGCCTAGTAACTCTGTTTAAACCCTTTCAAAAACTGCCATACTTTGGGGGAAGATCTTTTCTCATCTCAGTCGCCTGAGGGACACCTGGTGCTGATGGACATATGGAAGGTGGTGCCACCCCTCTGGCTCCCCGGGGTGGCCAGGGCTGAGACCAAGCTGCCTTCTCACTCAGTTCTCCCTCAGTCTTCAACAGCTCTTCAGGATGCATTTTATATGTCAAGGGTTATACTGGATTTCACTGGAAAATATCATCCATCGGGCAGGGGATTTAACTCAGTGGTTTTGCTGCCTGCTGTGCAAGCGCAAGGACCTGAGTTCGATCCCTGGTACCAAAAAAAAAAAAGAAAATTATCATCCATCTCTTAAACATGCCTTGATTTTCCAGAAGGTTTAGAAAAAACACTGGATTTCGTGCTGGGGCAAAAAGCAAGAGCTAATATAATGCTAATATATTAGAACAGAATGCTAATATAATCACAGAGTACACAGGGCTGCAGCTTGAAGTATGGAAGGAATATAACATAAAGCAATGGTCAAAACATTAAAAAAGTGGGTGCACACATCTGGCAACCTGTGAAAACCTACCAGAATTGCTACCAAAATCTGAAGATCATCTCCAAAATCCCAACTTTTTTGTTTTGAAAAATATTTCCTTTCAAATTTAATAAAATTTTATAATAAAATTATAAAATATATTTTTCAGAAACCAGTGGTAACCTTGCCCACTGAGCACAGTTTGAGTCAGTGCTAAGAAAGAAATCTTCTTATATTACAAAATTCAAAATGCACATTTTAAAGTAGAGGAACATTTTAAAGTAGAAGAAATTACAATGTCAAAAGATGCCAGGGAAAATGTACCCTTCCTAGAACCTTAAAAGTTAAATCTGATAATTTTTTTTTCTACCATTTTGATACTAGTAAATCTAGATGGATACACTTAGAATCAGTGAAAGATTATGTAAAATATAGTTTGGTTTTTAGCTTCCATATCATTAAAATTAAAATCCTAAAAGATGCATTTTAAAATTAGCATCCAAAACTGGCTAACACAACATGACAAAACGCAAGCTGCCGCCGTGGACTCCATTTGGGAGAAAACAGGACCTTTCTCCAAGGTTCAGGAGTTCATGGTAGCAAAGGCTCTAGCGCCCGAGAGGCTGGCCCAGGAGGCACCCAGACCCCTCTTTAAGGGCAAGCCAGGCATGGTGGCACTCGGGCTCGCCAGGGATGCAGCAAGGGTCCTGGGGTCGCAGGCAGGGCAGAGGCTCGGTTACCCCAAAGGGGCCTCAGTCACAAGAGTGGAAGTCGGCGGACGCCAAGTTCCTGTTCGAGCGCCCTTCCTGGGTTGTAAGTTAGCATCAGAGCCCCAGATCAAATCCCACCCCGGATCTTTTAAACCAACCTCATGGTGGCCAGCATTCACTCTCGACTGTCAGTGCCCCCACACAACAAGTGGAGAGTGCACAGGACAGTGGGGGCGCTTCCTGCCCCAGGTCTGGCACAGGCGTCAGAAGATGGCTCTCTGCCCTGCCAGGAGGGTCGGCTCCTCCCTCTACCTGCCCCAGCCCCCACCTCAGCCGCTCTACAAACTGAGACTGCGGCCGGTCCTGGGCAGGGCCTCACTTTGCCATCTGTGGACCAAGGAGGCAGGAATTTAGGAAAATCAGAGCAGCCACAGGGCTTGCTGTCCTTGATGCCCCAAAGGTGCAGCGCCACAAGGTGCCCAGATGTCCCGTGCACAGGAAGGGCCGCAGCCTCCCGCTGGGGGCCGGACTGAGCGCCTCCCGCACAACCCACAGCCAAGCCTGGCACTGGGGGGCCGAGACTGGGAGACACGGATGAGCCTGTCCCCTGCACAGTGCAGCACGGCCCTACTTCCAGGCGGCCCCACCTGTCCTAGGGATGTTAAACAGCACGCAAAGAACTCCTTCAACCCTACACAGTGACAGATAAACACGTTCTCTTCCCTGTGTTAATAAGCAGAATTCATCTTACGACGACTTATCTAAAAACAGTAAATGGCCAGGCATGGCAGCACATGCCTGTAATCCCAGTACTCCGGGAGTCTGAGGCAGGAAGATTGCCAGTTTAAGCCCAGGCAACTTTTGAGACCCTGTCTCAAAACATTAAAAAGGGCTGGGGATGTGGCTCAGGGCAAAAGCCCTGCCTGGTTCCACTCAGTGCCGCAACAGACAAACAAAGGACTGATGGGCATGACTTGCAAATCCTACCACGGGGAAGAAAGCAGTAGTGACTGTGTGCTGAGCGTCGGGGATCCTGACTGAAGACGGGGAGGTAGAGGACACCTTCTGCCGGGGGCCCTGGTTTTCCATGAGTGAAGGGAACCACCTGGTCAACTGGCTTCGCCTGGATGTGTCCATACCAAGGGCACTCAGCACCCGCGCTTAGGGAGCCGTTTCCACAGGCTGTGCTTCGCCGAGATGCATTCCTGGGACTGCCGGGTCGGGCAGACGCCTGGGTCCTCCGCTGCTCCTCCGGGGAACACACGAAATCCGCAGTGGGGAGGCCGAGCGGAGCTCAGGCACATCTCACCAACAGACCATCCCTCTCCACTCCGCTCCCAGTACCAAGAGGGAAAACCAGAGGAACCAGGCGGGAAGTAAGTTCACCGCCATTTAGCTAAAAATGATTTCGACCCCACCAGCAACAAAGACTGTGTGACGGGAGATCCTCAACAAAGAAAGGAAATGTGTTCCGAGCCAGATGCAGAGAGGAGGTGGGGGAGCCGTGGCTGACAGACCCCAGATGCCGGGGCTCACACCCGCGGGGGACACCAGGCCACAGCCCGGTGGAGCTCAGCTCAGCTCCGAATGGCCTGGCCCCCAGGTGTCGGGGAGCTAGGAAAGAAAAGCAAGTCTCAGGATGGTTTAAACAGTTTGCTTCAGTATGCACAGCATTCTGTGTATGCCTGAGATTTAAAAAAATCAAAAGGAATCTCAAGTACCGAATTCACAAATACTCACAAAAGGTTTGTTAGCGCACATCATGATAAACGAACTCTCAACTTTTTCATCATATAGGAAAATATATATAACATCTATCTTATTAAAGCCCCATTTGAGAGGCAGAAAGACTTGAATCTGTCAGCTAGATCTGCAACAGAAAGAATTATTTCACTAACCTTTCTCATCTGCGACCAGCAGGAGGCTGTGGAAGGAACAGCTGTCCGGGTCGAAGCTCCTGATTCACTGGGGGCGTCGCCCCCCCCCCCCCCGCCCCCGCCACCTTCCGCACTCTGCCCAGGCAGCGAGGACTTCAGATCCTCAGTGCAGTCCCAGGAGCTCAGCTTCCTCCGCAAAGGCTCCGGCCCAGAGGAGCTCGCCCGGGAAGGAAGCGGCTGCCCCAGGTCCCCGCCCTTGCAGAAGCGGTGTCAGCAGGCGCGTGGGCCCTCGCTGTGCTTCCCAATTAGCCACTGGCCTCCGCCTCAGAAAGGAAGCCCGCATCTTCCTCGGATGGCTTCCTACTCCTGCGGCCACAAGTCGGCCCGCAGTGCCGCCTGCGGAGGAGCTGCTCTGCCTCAGCCTCCTGTCTGCATCTGCCTGCGAGCCCCAGGGTCACGGACAGGCAGAGGCCGCTCAGGCATGCCCGGGCCTGCCCACCCGCGGGGAGACAGGCCGCCCCCTCCCTGCAGTACAGCGGGCTGGGAGTGGGTCGCTGACTGTCTCTAAGGTTGAATTCCCGTTTCCAATTTCCCTACAGGAAAAGGTAGAAAAGAAGCTTGCGGGGCTGCGAGGAGCCCCGGAAGAGTCCCGAGGCAGAGCCGGAGGACCCACTGCGCGGACTCGGCTGGGAACTGAGCCCTGGACCCACGCGGGACGGCAGCCCAGGAGAGGCCGAGGCGTCGCCGTCGGCCGGCTGGACTCAGAGCCGCAGGCCGGCAGAGCCTGAGCCCGGGCAAGGGCACCGCGCTCACTGCCCGCCCAGGCCCGGCCCGCGGGTGGGAGGGCGGCAGCTGAGAGGAAGCAGCCCTGAGCCTCAGTTTACCACGCCGCCGAGGGTGGATCAGACGTCAGGCTTTCCTGGGGAAGGAGCCGGGTGCAACGCCAACGCCCTGCCGCTCAGCGCCTCCCACGCGCAGGGTCATGAGGGGCCGGGGAGTCCAGGCCAGGGGTGCTGGGAGCACCAACTGCAGGGTCTCCGCCCAGTTTCTCCTCCTGTTACCAAGGAGCCAGCTGTCCGGAGCAGCCCCTTCCTGGCTTGGCTTAGTTTCACGGAGGAGCTGGTGTATTTCAGTGCACGGGGCAGGCCTACAGACAGCACTCCCAGGGGCTGAGTCAGGAGGCCTGCAAGTTCAAGCCCAGGTGCAACTTAGCAAAAGCTTATCTCAAAATAAAATCTCCTTTAAAAAGCCTAAGGAAACAGCTCTATCCGTAGGCCCTGGGCCCCACCCCACCCCAAAATAAAGATCAGCAGGTATAATTTAGGCTGTAGAGACCCCAAAATACATTGACAAAAAAATAACGTTCAGTCCTGTACCTCTAAGGGAGAAGGCAAAATCTTAGCCCAGCCACGTGGCAGCAAAATCAGCCTATTTTATAATGTTGTTATAACTCCCAGATATCAAGTAAATTGGCTCAGAGGTGAGAAGTGAGCAGGAAAAATAAACACCACGGACAGCAGCACGGCCACTCTGTGCTGGGGCTGGTTTATGTGCCTCAGGGTCCTGGACTGAGAGCTCTGCCTATGGCGGATGGCACCGCCCCAGTGCCTGCCTCACTGGGAAAGGGAAGTCTCTGTGGTGTGAACTGCACTTGGCAGGCCAGTGCGTGTGCATGTGTGTGTGCATACCACTGACATGAGATGACAATTACATAATGGCCCCTGGTTGTTTTTAATTCTATACAAAGCCGAGACAATCAACAGAGATCAAGACTCCCACGACAAAGACAAGCTTGTGCTGTGAGCGACAGTGGACCAGCTCGAAGGCCAAAGGCTGTGTGTCTGCTCATTCAGCCCTGACGGAGTGTCCCTTACCAGGGGTGCTTAGGGGAAGGGCGAGGGAGGCATTGTATGAGTTAGCTATGGCTGCGTAACAAACTAGCCCGCTACACAGCAACTTGGAAGAACAGCACTATGCAGAGTGGGAGCCTCCAAGGAGGAGGTCTAGAGGGGTCTGAGTCAAGCCTGTGGTGTGGCTGCATGGGAGGGTGGACCTCAGAGGCCACTCGCCAGCTGCTGGCCGTCATCGCCGGTGCTCAGCATGTGGCCTCTTCCTAGGCCCCAGCACGGACACTGCCCCCCGTAGTGTATGAGAGGAGGGAGAGGAAAAGACAGCAACCAAGCAGGAGGCCACAGTGACATTTGTCATCCAGAGGGGTGGAAAGCTCACCTGCAGATCCTGCAGAGGCAGAGTCCACTCCTTCCCTTGGCAGGGCATGTCCAGGCTGCCCCAGCACAGGAGCAGAGTGGAAGGGACGGCAGCCAGGCCCTGCAAGGCAGCTGACCCACGCCTGCCATCTCTCAAGTGTGGGTGGGGCCCTGAGTTGCCGCCTAAGGAGCCAGCTGCTCTGAGGCCACCACGCTGGGCAGCCCAGAGAAAGCCCCAAGGAGCCCGAGTGCAGAGAGTGCTGGGAAGACTGGTCCTGGCCACCGCCAAGCTGCTGTGCCCTGGAGAAGCCAGCTCCGGGGCCAGCCGCCCTCAGCACCATGGACACCAGGACAGCAGAAGCCCTAGCGGCTCCACACTGCCGCCTGGGGCACTGCTGCCGGCAGAGACTGACCATGGGCAGCCAGAGTTTCTGTCACATCCACCAGGAAACAACGGGCGAGGCACTGGCCTGTGCCCATCTGGAGGACTCCGTGTCCCCGGCCAGGTGTCACTGGGGACTCCCGGTTCCCAGGTGGAACGCAGAGGACATGGGCGTGACCAGCACAGGCAGCGGGCGGCCGCCAGAACCTGGGACCAGCGACAGATGGCAGCGGGCGGGAGTGGGCACCTGGGCCTCTGACCGGAGGAGCTCCCGCTCTTCCTGCTCTCCGGAATTAGTGTCGCCAATGGCGCAGCTGGCCCAAGTCGCCTGCTCCCTCTTCTGCAGGCCAGGAAGTCACCTGAGCCCTGAGTGATCTGTGGTTAGCCGGGCAGGAGGCAGCAGACCCGCGCTCACACCTGGCCTTTCCCTCAGCACCAGCGCCACTGCTAAGACCAAGGCACCGTGGCTGCGTGGCCCTGGTGGCCTTTCGGGGGCACCATCACTGGGCACGGGCCCCACTCAAGCCCACACAGCTTGTGCACCCTCTCCAGGAGGCTCACCTGGGTTACATTGCAGTAACCAAGCGGCAGGGGTCCCTGGCGCGGGCTCTGGCACGATGGCTTCCCGCACCCAGGTGCTGACACTCTCCCCAGCCAGGTGCTCCCAGGCTAGTCCTGTTCACATCGCAGGCCGAGGGCCGGGCAGTGGTTCTGTGAGGCGTTCTGAGGCACAGCTAGGTGGACTCTGCTGCTGCTGCTGCTGCTGCTGCCGGAACAATGCCCGATCTTACAACTGCGGGCCCCCAAGTCTTGGTTGAGAGGACACCAGCCCGTCAGAGACGCCGAAGGTCCTCCTGAGGCATGGGAGTGGAAAGTGTGTACTCCACACTACCCCAAGTCACCTCCTTTCCTTAAAGACTTGGCAAGGGGTCCAAGAACCCCCGCACCCAAACCAAACCGGGCACCCAGAGCCAGCCTTGCAGACAGCACCGATAAATCCCCAACACACTGCTTAAACAGTGACAGAAAAACCACCTCACAAGACACCCCTAAAAATGCTGGAAAATTGTCTCCCCAATAGAGCAAATGCCTCTAACCCTTCTCCCTCCCAAACACCTTGCCTCTCAGGACTTTCCATTTCTCTCTCCTTTTCAAATCCGTTTCTTCTTTCTAGTTTGGTTTCTTTAATATCTTATGGGTCATCACCATTTCATGTTTTCATGCCCTGAATTCACTTCTTTTCTGTCCAGCTTTATTGCAGTACAACTGACAAACAACAATTGTGTATATTTGCTGTGTGTGCTATATTTTGATACATGTATGCGCATGAAACAGTTAAATCTAGCAAATGCACACATCCAGGCCTCGCAGACTTGCTGTCACGCTGTAATGACACTTCAAGCCGACTCGCAGCAGCCTCCTGTGCAGTGCCAGGGCAAGCTACTGCTCTGCAGATCTGCAGAGCCGCCTCATCCTGACTGCCACCTTGTGCTCTTTCTCAGCATCTCGCGTTCCTCATCCTAATAACGGCAATTTCTTATTTTAGTAATGAGAGCGCTTCTCCTGGAGAAGCGACCCCACCCCTGACAGCGTTTCTGGTGTGGCTGAGGACAGACCTCCCATCCCACCGCGACCCTTTTGGCGGAGTGTGGGCTCCGCCAGGCCGGGGGCGGTGAACAATCTCAAGGCCGGCTGGTAAGCTACTAAACAGCAGGGCATGCCAGTCTCAGGACGTCTGGCTGTATCTGCCAGAATTGCTCTGAGAAGTGTGAGCATGAAGCCAAGGACAAGGAAACAGAATTCATGGGTGCCAAGAAAGTGCACCTGGCTCGACAACCTCACTGGAGTAGCCTCAGCCCAGACCGAAGCTCTGATGGGCTCCAGCTGCTCCGTATGGAAACGCTCTGAGGTGAGCCTGCAGAAGGCACTGCGCCCTGTTAAAGCAGACTGAGTCAGGTGGCTGTCACTTGAAACCGCAAGTTGAGTACAGAAACCCATCCTGGGAAGGGGGCTGTTGGACAAGAATGGCCAGGCTGCAGTGCAGTCCATGGCAGTGAGGCGCCTCAGCCTTGCTAAGCTAAGAGGTCAGACAGGTCCCTTACCGGTGCTGACTGACCCTGCTGGGCCTGGGGCATGGACAGTGTGCCCGACAGCTGGACACCTCACGGACCCCTGGGAGGCAGGCGGGTCTTGTTCTCTCCCTGCAGGCTTCCCTGGGCCCGGGAGCAGGCTTGTGTACAGAAACCTGCTGTGCACTCTCACCATCAGGAGCAAGAGGCCGAGAATTTCTGCCTAAAAGTGGCAGTGGCGGAAGATGTTGGAGCATCCATCTGGCTTTTTACTGCAGGGTTGGGGACATGGAACCCTCTGCCCCAGGCTAAAGGTGGAGGGCACACGGAGACAGAGCAGGAGATGAACCAGGACCAGAAGAGGCCCAGGCCTTTCTCTGCCTGCTTCCCTGCCACACACTGACCTGTGAACTGCCTGCCTCCCAGGAGACGCTCAAGCAGGAAAGGGCCGGCATGACTACGGCTTGGCAGCAGGAAAAGCCGAATGGGACTTCCTCGCTGTCTAGAGTCGCGGGCTGACCCAGAGAAGACGGCACTAACCACTGGGCAAAGGCAAACAGGCCGCAGACCTCCCAGGCGCCTCGGGAACTGTGTCCCTGAGGTCCCGAGTCTGGTGAAGAAAGGGGAGCAGGGATGTTACTCTGAAGAGCTCCTTTCCAGTCACCGAGACCCGGGACAGTCTGCACCGGGGCTGCTGGCTTAACGCTCTCGCTCCTGCACGCGGCATTTCAGGGTGCTAAGGAGCTTTCGATGTCGAGTCCGCTCCTGCTGACATCCAGCTCGGATACACTGTGCAGAACGACGCGAAGAACACCCTTGGCTGTGCTTATGAAAATACTTTTCAGTTTAAAATTCAGACCCGGTTCTATGGGTAACATCCTAGCTGATAACTTGTGAGAACTCAAGCGTTTGTTCAAAAAGCAAACTAGTGGCTCTTATTGCCACAAGTGTGGTGCTTCCTTGCTCCTAGATCTGAGAGTCTCACAGGCACCTTTCACGGTCCCCTGAAGGCCCGGGATGGAGGACAGAGGCCCGGGACGGTGGGGCCAGGCCCTGGCCTTGTGCTGCCACAGCAGACCAGCAGGCTCCGTACCCAGACTCCTCTGCTGCTACCTGGTTCCGTCCCAGCTCTGTGGTTTCTAATATGCCAGCGGCATGTTTGTGTTTCATTTGCTGTGGCTCATGAAAGCCACAGATGTGGGTGGGCGGCAGGAACTCGACACCCTGCCTCCTGAGAGCTAAGTACCACCCGCTCCACGCATGTGGCTCCTGTTATACAGCAGATGGAAGGCACGTGTCTAACTTGGAGGGCAGAATTGCTTCTGGACCCTCTGCCGTAAGTGGGTCTGCATGAGGTGAATGGCTCAGTGCCTTTTTCCAAGCTGTCTGTGTGACTTCCGAGGTACCGAGTGGTCTGCCTCTGCCCCATAGCCCGGCGGCTTCCTTCCTGGCTTCCCTCTGCTCAGATCTGTTTCCTTCTTTCTCATCACAAAAGAAGCCCGATGAAGCCATTTCACATCAAGTCCATAAACAGCCATGACAAACGGTAACCCTCCAGTGACAGCAGGAACTGTGCGACCAGTTACTGGGTTATTTTAGAGGGGACTCGGATATCTAACTGAGGCAGTGTACTTAAGGCTAGACTCCTTTTGCCCTTGATTGTCTGTAATTTGTGGGTGAATTCTGGCCAGCATTTTCTTGAGCTTGTCAACTTGCCAACCACTGGCAGAAGGTGGCTGCAGGCAAGATGAAAACAGCTCCTATTCTGAGAATTTTGCACTCTAGGTATGGAAGACAGTGAAGAAAATTCTCCTACACAAAATTGTGAAAGCAGAGAACCTGTGTGATCTGTCATCACGTTGTCAGTACTCCAGAAATATGTGCCACATGAATAAAATAATTGCATTGTGTGAAAGCCAGTGATAGACGGTAGAAATGAGCACTAAGAATTTGAAGAATAATTCAAACTTGGATGTGAAGTTACGAATCATCACCAGAGAAGTTACAGAGGAACATCAGGACAGTTGGCCGGGAGGAACGTGTAACATCTGGCCAGCTGTGGAGCAGCTGACCTCCAGGAGGCCGACAAGGCCGCGGAGCCACTGAGATGCCATCGGGCCAGGCGAGAACCTGCAGAAGGCAGCGCTAGAGAAGGGGAGGGAGGAGCCTCGGAGGGAGGGAGGGAGGGAGACAAGAACACTGAGGGACCTGTGCCACACAGGGCGGAAAGCGGAAGACGGGATTTGAGTGAAAATAAAAGAACAAAAACCAGGCTGAAGCTGCAGAAAGGTAGACCAGAATAAAGGAAGCCATGTGGCCGGAGGAGCAGACTTCCCTCGCCTGTCTTCCTGGGCAGCCTCTCCGTGTCCGTCCACTGTGCCCACAGGCGCCCGAGTGTTATCCCACACAGTTCAGGTGCGCGTCGGCTTGGGCAAAGGGAACTGTGCCATCTAAATAAAACGCCGCTAGACTTCCCCCACTTGAAGAAAAAACACTTCCAAGATGATGTTCTCAGTTTCAAGTTTTGCTCTCACGTACCTGTGTTACACCTTCATCATCCACTCTGCGTGCCTGCCAGCAGGGCCTAGATTCTGAGGAAGCAAGGGAATAAAAAGATCTTTTAAAGAGAAAAATGTAGGAAGAAGCTCACCGTGTCAGCTTGGTGACTTCATTTCACGGTCAGGTATGCTTGAAATTGTGATTTTATGTTTTAAACTCAGGGGGCATCCTCAGCTCGGGTAATGGAATTAACTGCCCGTTTGGTTGTTGTTTTTTTAAATAAGCCCATACAGTTCTGATCAATTGATTTTTATTTTATTTCATTTTTTTTGGTACCAGGATCGAACTTAGGTCCTTGAGGTTGTAGGTCAGGTGGCAGAACCACTGAGCTACATTCCCGGCCCTAACCACCCATTTTTGTGTCGTTTTGAACAGCACCATGCAATCTGAGCATCTCATCTCCTGAGCAAATCAGAACCGCTGGGCTGGCACATTCACTGGCACAAAGTGGGCAGGCTGCTAACTCGCCACCCCGGGGCATTCCTGCAGGGAGGCGAGTTGGAGCTGAGGAGACACCCGGCTGCCGGCACCCGGGTCTGTCTCAGCTGTCATGTGGCTGTGGATCCCTCCAGTGGAACGCGGCTCCCCGCTCAGGCGAGGAAGATGATTAATGCCAAAGACAGAATAACTAGCAGGGGAAGTGGAACTGTAAGAGAGATTGGTGAAGAAAAATAGAAACTTAATAAGTATATACTACATACTGTTGGATTCCTCCTATTAATACTCAACACAGCACAAGTAAAACGTTGGAGTTCTTCTAGATTTCTTGGGGGGTTGGCTTATTGCTTGAATGTTGAACTACAGTGGGCCTGTGTGAGTCTCGGGCTCAAAGAGGGCACATCAGGAAGGTCAGGCCCTCTGGGGTCACGCTGGCGGCTCCCCAGATGGACCCACCCTACCTTTCTGCTGGATGGTACCGTGGTGCCCATGCCCTCTGCACACCGTGGGCTGTCGCCTCTGAGGGCCAAGTCCTAGCCAAAAGGCTTTGCCGTCCTACTTGCTTAAGTTGACTGCTAAGTCGGAAGCCAACATGTGCAGCCTGCTGCTCACCGGTGAGGGGAGGCGGGTGGACAGCACGCAAGGCCAGGGGAGAGCTGCTCTCGGGGACCCCAGGAGGCGGGGCCGGGAGAGCTGGCAGCTGCTGTCCCATTGGTAGAAGTGAGAGCTGTCTGCTGGACCCACTCAACCTTAGGCTGTCCATGAGCGTGAGGCAGGGGCTGCGCACACAAACCCCAGGAGGAGCGACCAGACTCGGCCTCAGCCAAACCCCCCGCCGAGGGTGGGGAACCAAAATGCCTAGTCCCATGGGTGCAGAGTCGGCCCTGCACTGCTGCGTGCTGTCATCGTCCCCAGAGTCTCCCCCCAGCTCCCTGCCCTTGGGAGAATAAACAGATGTGGGGTTGCTAGGTCTGGGGCAGCCTGTCCCACCACGGCAGAGGAGGGGTCCTGCCAGGGGGCTGTCAGCCATCGCCCGTGCCTGGCGTGGTGCCCATGCTCTGGCAGGCGAATTCTGCGCGCTGCGCCAGTGCCCTTGGGTGTTGGCCGTGTGTATCCCTGTCACCACCCGCACGGCACGCTGAGGCTGTAAAGGCAGCTGCTGTGCCCTGGGGAAGAGCAGCTGCTGGCCCTAGAGGAAAATGCGATCTGAAAGCCTTTCAGTGTGCAGCCTCAGCATTTCCTTTTGGAGAACAAATGGGGAGAGGCAGGGAGCTCAGGTCTCAGCGCAGGAGAGAGGACTGTCTGGGGCCAGAGGCGCCCTCACCGGGAAGGCGAGGGGACGGGAGGATGCCAGGGTAAGGAGCTGGACCCCCCTCCTGCCTCACTCTGCCTGAACCCTGCTGCCGGCACCCAGGAAGCGCTTCCCTGGCTGTCTTACAAGGCACCTGGGGGAGTTCCTTTCTAACCGCCCTGAGGGTGTGTGGGCATGGGCCAATCAGAACAAGGAGCCCGGGGTGCATGGATCTCATGAGGCACCTTATCTCCACCAGTCACCTGCCATTGGAAACATCTGACGCTTTACCAGAAGACAAGTAAACCAGCAGTGAGAGAGGAGAGCGGGGGAGAGAGAGAGAGAGGGAGAAAAAACGGCGAAGCTATACTTCATGCATGGAAAACAATATGGAACTTTAGAACCATACATTACTTGCCTTAGAATTAAGGTTTCCAAGCCACGCATTCAGGGGAAAGAAACTGAGACTCAGTACTCGAATTCCTCACCTCGAGCCAGCTGGTCAGTGATGTAGCTATTTAGCAAGCCCACCCTGGCTGAGGACCGCTGTTAAATTCAAAGATCTCCTGAAGAAGAAAGAAAAGGCTGCCTCGCCAAGACAACTCTGACGTGCTGGGAACATCAAACTGATGTTCACTCAAGGCATGCACACCAGGAGGACCTGTGTCAGCCCTCGGCCCTTTCCATTCCCAGTACATGGAACACGCAGGGCAGGGAAACACGTGTGCCCTTCCCGGGGGCCCTGGTGTCAGGGCCTGCTTGCATCCATTCTCACTGTTCTCGCTCTGCAGGCTCCATCGCATTTTCCTGGCAGTGACTTGGAATGACACTGCAGAGAGCTGAGCGCTGTGACTTCGCTTGCGGGGGGTGCAGTGTGGCTTCAGGATGTCTCCCAGAGGAGGCTTGAGTTACACGGCAAGCCCTGGGGGAAGGGCGTCGGGTCTTCAGAGCCAGGTGAGGGCCATGGGGGCTCAAGCGTAGCTCAGGTAGTTTAGGCCGCAGCCGCTGTGGGAAGAGACTCACCATGTCCCTAAATTCTGAAACCTCAGGCTGCCACACACTTAAGAAACCAAAGGTCATCTATTCTTCCCAGACACAGTGATGATCTAAAAATAGGGAAATGGTGTAGGAACTAAACAAAGCAACTGAGCTAGTTGCTAATAACTTATGAGTAGGTCAGGACGTGAATTCAAGTACAGTGATGTCGAATGAAGAAGTGAGCCCAGAGCAAAGTGTAATCCACCATCATGCTAACAGAAACCTGAATTAATAACAGCTCAGCTCTGGCTTACATTTCACCTGACCATTAGTCCGGTTGACAGGGCCTCTTTGCGGGGTTTCATGGATGTACATTTCGGGGTCTGCACCTCGGCGGGGATTAAGTCACAGTGTGTTTCTCTGTAACTGGGGTGCATGAGTGGAAGTTTTAGGAAATCTGACTTCATAATGAAATACAGAAACCCTGCTGCTGTTGAGTGGGAGCTGCCCAGCAGAAGGATGGGCTGCACTGTGACTCAGCTCCCCAGGGGGCCGCCCTGGCAGCCCTGAAAGATGGTGCACTCGAGGGCCCCAGGCACATGGGGCAGTGACCAGCAAGCAGCCCTCGGGGATGCCGCTTCCACAGTGGGCTCCACTCTGGAGCAGCAGCAGTCTGGAGGGGCCCCAGGTGCTGGGCTCTGAGATGCCAGACTGCTGCCCTCCACCCACAGGAAGCTGACGCTGTCCCCCCCAGAGCATCAGGGACGAAGGGCCACCACCCCTCCTTCTTACCCTTCTTCCTCTCTCTTTAACAATAGATTTCTGTGTAATCCAGCTATGTTTCCAGCCCTGGTAACTTAGGTGCCTTATCAAGATCTTAAGCCAGTTCAGAGTCTCAGCCTGTTCCCTGGGTAGCTCTGCTGAGTCCCAACCCCACCTGACCTCCTCAGCACCAGTGTTCGGAGCCTCCTGTGCCTGAACTGAGTCCAGTGTGGGAGGTGGGGTGGGCCTTGCTGGTGACGGTCAAGCAGGGAACATGCACTCACAGGCAAGCAGTGGCACCAGCGAGGCATGCAGAGGGACAGGGCATGACGGGACTACACAGCAGCATCCTGTGGCCTCCTGGGTCTGCAGCAGCTGGCCAGAGCTGGGACGTTTACACTGAGGCCTAGGAAGGAGCAAGATGCTGGACAAAGAATGAGAGTCCCCACTGAGGACAGAGCCTGAAGGCCAAGCGAGCACCATGCTCCTGTGGGAGTCTGTGGGCGGCCAGGTGGACAGCCCTGTGTGACCAGGACCAGGCTGTGGGCGGCGAGGGTCCTTCTCCCTCTGGTGACCACGTGGTGCTGCCGTGGTGAGTGGGTGGCAGTGGACGCAAGAAGCACGCTGCAGTGTGAAGCAACCTGCCCTGTGCCCACCGGGGCCACCCCAAGTGGCCTCTGCTCTGGACACGTTCTTCTCTCCACAGCCTGGAAAGGAGGCTGATGGCGGAGTTGGTGACTGTCCCTGTGCCTCGTGCCCACATTTGCCACCCCAGCCTCCTGGAGCTCCACCCCCTCCGGACAGACCCTGCTCAGGGCATCCAGGCCCACCGCAGCCCTGACTCTAGTACCGCCCCAGGGGTAGGCTTGGGGACAGGCTTGGGCGGGAGCACAGCGGGCTGTCCAGAGGGTGCTGGGACATGGCTGCCCCTGAGGAGGGCGCTGCGGGGAGCAGGGGAGCAGCACGGCCCTTCCGTGCTGTACGGGTGCTACGTTCCCCAGATTCCAGCACCTGTGGAAAGAGGCTGCATCATGGGGACACCATAGCTGATTTGTGTTAGGAGCAGGGCCGGGCTGGAGGTGGTCGCTGGGATGGGCCTGGAAGCGTGCCTGTCCCTCCCTGGCTCCTCTCTTTGCTTCTGGATCCTGGCCACTGTGTTGCAAGCAACTCTCTTCCACAGCAGGCCTGTCCACCGTGCTGCTTCTGCTTTGACAGCAATCAACCATGGGCTGAACCCTCTGAAACCCTAAGCCTCCCAGGCTCTAAGTCCTGTGTGGCAGGTACTGTGTGTCACCAATGCAGAAGTGACTACGACAAGGGGTTTCCACTCTTGCCGTGGCCCCTGGTGCCAACTGGAAAGAACATTCTGGGGTGTGAGGAGGAGCCAAGCCCGGCCTCTCCCCTCTGCCCTCCACCCCCAGGCTGTGTGACGTGGGCGGGTGGGAAATGTGTGAAGGCAGCTGTGAGCAATGTGATCTCCTCACCCTATAATTAGGGCCTCGACCTGACCTCCGTGTCACCTGCTGACCATGAAGGAGGAGAACACTTTCTCCGACACCCTTGGCTACCTCCTGCTCAGCCTGCTTCCCCAGTGCCTGTGGGTGGTCACTGCTCCCTGCCCCTGCCTTCTCGGAGCCACCAGTACTCCTGGGCCTTGGTATGTGGCGTCGCCAGGGAATATCCAGCATTTCCATAAGAGTGGATCACCCTGATCTCCAAAGGCTCCTGCTAGATCTAGCATAGCCATCCAGTGGCTGACCACAGACACTGGCTACTCTCTCTGGAAATCACATCTGAGTAAAGAAACTGCAACTCTCTGAGGTTAAAGGTCTGGTTAATTTGACGGAATCTAAATCCCAACTGACTGATCATGATGTTATAGAAGTATAGGTGCAATATACAAGGTAGACGCAATGGCAGTCTCATAGATGCAGCAGAATGAGAGACCTTAACTTTTAGGAACACAGACTGAACTGCTCATCAGTAAAATGATCCACTGTCCAGCACTCATCTGGGCACAGTCTGACCATGGAGGAAGAATGGGCACCAGCGCAGAGAAAGCAAAGCTAGGGTTTGCTTACGATTGCCCTGCTGGGTGTGGGACTCAGGCTCCTTGGAAGCTCTCTAGCACTCCACTCTTGTGTTGGAAAATTGTCCAAACAGAGTCTTAAAAGGTAGAATCAGTAGGTCCATAAAGTACTAAGAAGTGTCAAAATACCTGAAATCCCGTAAAAGGCTTTGTTAAAACACATTTCACGTGAAGAATAAAAGCAGAGCAAAGTCTCCGTAGTCTACACTGCAGTCAGCAGGCCAGCGATTGCTACAGATTACAGGTGAGTGAAAACTGGACCGAAGAGGTAAATCACACGGGCACCCAGCGGGTGAAGTAAGTAGGCGTCTCAGATGTGAAGCGGCTGTGTGTTTGTGCTCTGAAGTGTGTGGGGCCCAGTTCTGCCAAAGGGCCCAGGTGCAGCTCCAGGAAGTCCCCCCGAGCTCAGGTAGCCACTGCGTGACTGAGACACAACACAGAAGCCTCTCGGCGTCATGCTGCCTATCCCGCCAGGGGCAGCCTTGGACGTCAATCTTTTTATCCCTGGGACCCAAGAGGCCGGGGGAAGACAGCGAGAGGTCCACAGGTGGCTGGAGTCTGCCCAGAGACCCGACTGCAGGCCCGCTTCCGCTCCGAGCGCGTGGCAGGGGAGAGTGTAGTGAACCTTAGGGCCCAAGTCCCCAGCTCTGGGGTCAATGAAGACTGCCAAGCTCAGGTCACACTTCAGCAGCCCCAGAGGGAAGGGTTCCGAGCAGGAGGCTCTGGATGGGGCAGCGTGACCAGGAGCCGGGTGAGCCTCGGGTGCTGAGCGCGTCACTAACACAGCAGCCGGGCACCTCAGTTGGCTCCACACCGCTCATAGTGGCTGAGCACAGACTTACCCCATCTGCTGCTCACGGAAGCCGCGGTCCTCCTGCCGCAGCCTGCTCTGTTACCGGCGGCGCCCCCGGCAGGTCACTTGGCACCGACAGTCCTGTCCTCAGGGGCTCCGGACTCCCGTCTGGGACACTGCCAAGTGCCACTGGGGTGTCCACAGTGCCACCTGCTCGCCTCTGTCTCTGTCTTTCACACACTCACACACATGCGGTGATTCTGAGGGACTGGAAGAGGACAGGGAAAGTGAGTCCTAAAGAGGATGCCCGGGATAGTGAAAAGCAGAACAAAACAAAAAGCCCCGTCTGACTCGAATCCAAAAGAGCCTGCCCCAAGGGAGAGGTGCCCTGTCCACCCGTGGCTGACCTGGTGGTGCAGGGCCAGGTGGCTGCACCAGGTGAAGGGTTCCTCTCAGTGGCCTCTCAGGAGCCAAGCGGAAGGCTGATCTTCCCCTGTGTTCAGGCTCGTTAGCTCGGTGCTTCCAGTCCCGTGTGTGATCAGAAAGATTCGTTGTATAATTTTTGAGTGGATCCAGTTACAATGCTTTTGCCTGCACACCGAGAAGCCTAATTTGCTGATGTCACTAAATATGACTTGGAATAAATACGACTTATTCCACGGCTCCCTCTCTCAGAGCAGGAATGGGGGCGGGGGAACTGAACACTGAGTGGAGGGCAGGTGGGTGCAGCCCCCAGCGTCATACACTGAGCCCCTCACCCGAGATGCTTGAGAGGCCGTGGGGCTTTGGGGCTGATCAAGCTGTCGTGCATGGAATCAGTGCCCTCAGAAGAGACTCCATGCGGGGCACAGTGAGGAGACAGTCTCTGCAAGAAAGTGGGTCCTCACCAGACAAGATCTGAGCCCCGACCTGGGACTCTGCCTCTAGCAGCAGCTGCTCATCAGTCACTGCCTGCGAGCAGACCAAGCCAGGCAGGTTACAGCTGGTGGAGCAGTGGCCCTCGACGGGGAGTCGGGCCTCAGCTGAAGCAGGTGAGTAATGGGTACGCTGGATTGCAGAAGGGCTTTTCAGGGTAATCCTGAAAGCAAAGAGCAGATTCAATTAAGAAATAATTTGCTCTGGGAAAGAAAAGCTGAGGACCTGGAGTGCAATAAAAATATCTGAATCTGTCCCACATGTTTATACTTCAGACCCTCCATGGGACTAACGCATAAGAAGGTGGCACTTTACCATTTTAAAAGTATTCTTGTTTTTAGTTGCACCATGTATGCTGGGTTGCTTTCCAGTAAAAGGCTAACTTCACAAAAGGCATTTAAAATAGTGCTGCCATGAAAGCACCAAGCCTCGGACACAGACCCGGGCTCGCGTCTCGCGCTGTTCCATACGCCAGGGAGGAGGCATGTCCCTCTGTACTCAGAGCTGGGTGGAGTGGAATCGCCAGCCAGAGGCATCAGTGCCGAGTGGGTGTGAATCCACGCTGCCAGGGCTCCGGTCACACATTTTGGACACACTCAGGCTCAAGAAAGGTGGTGATGGGGGTGCATGTGACTGTGTCATCCTGGAGGCTGCTGGCTTAGGGCTCTTGCAAGCTCCCTCCTCCAAACACAACCCACCAGCCCGCTGAGCAAAGTGGAGGGGACCAGAAAAGTGAATAGAAGCGTGTTCCACTTGCGGCTGTGAAATGTGAAGAGGTAGCTGATCACTCAGCTTGCCCAGGAGACATGGAAGAATAGAAAGGCCATGGAATTAAGTGGTATTTTTCGACCAAAATGCCTCCAAGTTGTTCTCCAAAGCCAAGTCCAGCGGGGATAAGACAAGAGGGAAGTGAGATCACATGGTCCAGAGCTGACTGAACAGCCCGGCTCTGATTTTAGGGTCCAAAACTGTGGCAAAGACGACAGGAGGTCATCAATCACATCCAGCCCAGGGACCCAAAGAGATGCTTGAGCAGGGAGAGAAAGGCATCAGAGGTGTGCATTTCACACCGAGGCAGATGTAGGCTGACATCCAGAGCAGGAGAAAGTCTTACTTAGCAAATGGGCACTCGGACTTCGAGAGTTAAGCTCCTAATGGGAAAATAGCTCCTTGAGTCCATACTGGCAGGTAATCCAGGCCGAGATGAACCTGCCCTGAGAGAGCATTTCCACACAACCCTGGAGATGGACACCAGCATCAAATATTTAGTTTTCGGTCTCCTGTTGTAAGAATGAGTCTCAACCCTGCAGCCCTTCCAGCGCCTTCTAAATTTCCGGAGTATTTTTGCTGCATGAAATGTTGCTTTACCTCGTCGTATGGTCTCTGCTTCAGTTGCCAGTCCTCTTTCAGGTCAAGGAGGACAACTCCCGAGGCCTCTCCAACTCCATTCACAGCCTGTCTTTGTTTCCCAGACACCACAAACTCTTCTTTTCTGCCCTCTAAGCCTGGCTAGAGCAGCCAGCAAGACTGCAGCCCTGTGGCCAAACGTGGCTTCCCACGCAGGTCATTCCGGCATCTTCCTGGTCCCCTCTGATTGCAGCCTGAAAGCAGGAGGACTCTGCTGCTTTCCTAGCTCCCTTTCCGGCCTCAGCAGGAGTTTGAGAGCTCTGCTGGGTGCTCCTGTGTCCGACTCTCAGCCCTGGCCAGCTCTCCAGCCCGGCTAGGGTACAGGGCAGGAGGCTGATGCGCTGATGACTGGGGAATTCGAGACAAGGCTGCAGGGAGACGCACAGAACAGAAAGAAGCAGGACACCCTCAGTCCTCCACAGGGCAGCGAGTCACTACCACTTCCCCACTGCACGGCTGTGGCCAGGGTGTGCTCAGTGTGCAGCTGCGGCAGCCGGCAGCATCCTGAAGGGGGCACCCTGCACCCCACACAAACCTTGCTGCAGGTCTGAGGTGCAGGGGTGGGGATGCGGGCTGTGGGCTGAGGGTGCCTGTGTATGCCAGTCCCTAACTCGTTACTCCTGCTCGGAGCCAATGCTCTCCCCAAACTGTTATTACGAGATGCGACTAGAAACAAGTACTGCCCGAACCTACCTCTGCCATGTTCCTGCTGTGACTGCACCGTTTCCTTCATCCCGCTCTTAGTTTCCTTGAATAAATCAGAGATTATGAGAGTCTTCTGCAGGGATATCTGTCAGCTAAAAATACATTTTCCTCTAGTACTGCTAACTATGGAGAAATTCTTTTAAAATTTTGTCATATAACTTCCCTAACACAGCCCATTTAATATGCATGCATGCTGATTTAGCTGGATTCAGAATTTTAAAAGCAGCTATACTGGTTATTAGTACAATCATCAGTACTATTATTGTCGTTGTGCTGTGTTGGTATTACAGTGGTACCTCGTTTTATGAACTTAATTTACAAACTTAACACGATTTTGGGGAAGATGACTTTGCTCATGTTTGTCACTCATGTGGAGTTTGCAAACCGAAGCAAAACTTTGCCAAAAGACTTTTCTTGTGAACTGAATTGTTTGCAAACAGGAGCATTGTGCACGGGGGTCTTCCTGGGTTTGGTTTCTCCAGCCCTACCACCTTCTAGAGGAAAGCCTGGCCCATCCCTGTTACTGTCGCCATCCCCAAGGCAAGTACTTGTGGGTGGTAAACATATACCCACAGTGGTTCCTGCCACGAAAACAATTAGTGATGTTGGCCTCTCAGGGTTAGAGTGCATTAGAAATCCAGAGATTTCTGGTACAAGAATATAGATAAATATGTACACAGACACAGACACCTGCGTGTGAGACGAGAGTGACTTGTGAGCATCCAGAAAGGCATCGTGGGTTGGTTGATGCGGAAGAGCACACATGTGCTATCTTAGCAGCACGTTTACATCTGGTGCGGTTTCCAGTCTTCACAACTCAGGCGCTTCCCAGCCGGCTAAGAGAGCAAAGCACATTTGCATTTGCAAGAAAACCGCAACCTTTAGTGGGTAAGAGAATGGAGAGGGAAGCCTGTTCTGGGAGATAAACCTGCTTCCTCACCTCATCTTTCAGTGGCTCGGCCTTGGAAGAAGCGAAGGCCAGGGGCTGCACACGGGAGGACGGTCCCACAGGCAGGGACAGCGGGCTCTGCGGCTCACAGGCAGGGCCTGAATTCCCCACACACGTAGGCTGTCGGGTCCCCACAGTAGAAGGGACACAGGAACCTAAGAGAGCAGCGCCCCTCTCCCGGCACTGTGCCTGGGCTGGTGTGAAGCCTGGGCCAGGCTGCAGCGTGCCCCACACTCCTCGCTGGAATCCTGGGGTGGAGGTGCTGGGTGTCGTGGACCGCAGCGTCCCCTCTCAGCGTGGGGTGGCAGCACTCCTCCCGCTGATGGCAGCCAACCTTCCCCTCAGAGCCCACAGTCCTCTCCCAGCAGCAACAGCCCCTGGGCACAGGTCACGGCCCCCCGGAATCTCCTGCTCCCGGATCTGTGCTTTGCTCCCCAAAATCTGCCAAGAGAGGCCCTGGAACCCAGGTCAGCACCTCCTCCCAGATGGAAGCCTTTCTTCTTCCTTTTTAAATTTATTTCGATTGTGTTTATAAGACAGATGTGGAAGGCAAGATCTTGCCATATATACACATATGGTGAAATGTTTACTGTAGTAAAACAAATGCAATATCCACCACGAGATGATTCCTATAGACTTTCGTTTCATAAATTGGTCTCCCTGGAAATTTTCTTTGGAAAAACTAAACTGTTTTATCAAAGAAATCTTTTCCTTTTAAAGAGGAGAAAAAGAAAATGAAGGTTAAACCCTCCGTGGATTTTGAAGAGAGTAAGTATCCTCTTTGAGGAAAACACCTTAACTCACCGCACCGTCCCTCCCTAGCCCTCCTGTGGGCTGAGGCAGGGACTCTCTCTCCCAAAGAACAGAGTGCTGAGCGCAGTTTCTCCTCTGGCGTCTGTCAGGCAGGGAGCTGCTGTCTTCCCTCTTTGGAAAAGGGTGCTGACCCCTCGCAGCTCGATCTTGGATCCGCAGCCTCCCGTGTGCCGTCGGGAGGACAGGAGCTGCTGCAGCCTCGTGTGCAAGTTCGAGTCTCCACTAAGAGAGATCAGGAGACAGAGAGGTTTAGAGCCTGTCAGAGGCTCTAAACCGCCCTAACTCAGAGTCCCCGCGCCAGACCTTAGAACATGAACGTCCGTGGCCAGCAGCTGGCGGCGGGGCGTGGAAGCCCCAGCTCGGACTCCGTGTCCGATGTGTCCTTAGCACTGGGTCACACAGGCGGGAGGACGGAGACGGCGCCTCCTTGTCACGGCAAGCGAGGAGCTGGACCTTCCGGTCTCTGCTGTGGCGGAGGCGGAGCGGGGGGAGATCGCATCTCGCGGGCGTCCTGAGCTGTCCAAGGGCTTCACATTCCCGGCCAGCTGGTGAAGAGGCCTGGTGTGACCCGAAGCCAATGTCCAGGACCCTCAGAGCTCGAAGCGCAGTCAGACAGTAAAAGAGCATGACAGGGACCCTGCAGGAGGGGGCTCTTCAGAAGACGTGTCCGCATCCCAGATTCCGCGGATGTGCCCTGCGTGGGGAAGCCTTTGAAGATGCGCTCCAGTTAAAGGCCTTGGGGCGGGCTCCTGTGCTGCCTGCCCGCAGGTCCTGAATCCCACGGACTTGGGTCCTCAGAGCAGAGAGGCGGAGGGGGAATTGCTCGGTCAGGAGAGGGGACAGGTGCCCAGGAAGCCCGAGTAGCTGGAGCGGCCTGCCGACGCCTGGACTTCAGCCTTCGGGTCTCCAGAGCTTGGAGGCAGGACACTGCTGCGATGACAGCGGCCCAGCTCGGAGAGCGGTCGGGGATCGGGCTCACTGCTACCGGGCAGGGCTGTGCGGGAGCCGGATCTGAGAGGGGCGCGGGGTTTCAGCCTCGGCTGGCCCACTGGTCGTGGGGTGGAGGCCGAGACCTGCAGACTGCAGGGGAGACTGCGGCGCCGCCTGAGGCCCTCGTACCGTTCACCGTTCACTCTACCGCCCTTGCAACTGACTTTCCGAACAGGTCTGTTACAAAAGTGAACAGCAGCGTGCAGCGAGGTCTGCGCTTCCGCCGCTCCCTCCTGCACGGGTATCTGTGGAGCGAGCGTCTGTCACGGGGCTCTGGGGCCCTGACACGCGGGGAGCAGGGCAGACAGAGCAACTGCCCCGGGGCTGCGGGAAGCAGCTCCCTGAGGAGGGAAGGTGGGAAGGTGCCAGGCCTCGGAGAGGCGAGGGAGCGCGCCGCCCGGAGCTCTGCGCTGCGCCCCCTAGAGTCAGATCTTCTCAATCCCCCCTCCTGGTTATTTCTGTATTCCTAAACACGGTCACAAATTCAAGCACACATTCTGATGTTCCATTTTTTAATAGGAGGCCGTACGTAATATAGCATGCTCTCTTCACTTAGAATGCCTTGGCGCTTCGCATCTGGTAACTGTCAGGAAGTCCCTTTCCAAGGGCCATTTGTACTGCACGTGGAATGTCCACGCGGGTGGCCAGGCAGCCACTCCTGACCTCTGCCCTAGGAGAGAATTAAGCTACTTTCAGTCTTTCACTGTGTGGAGAAATGCATTCACTTTGCACAGATATCACTGGACTCCCTTGGATAATTTCCCAGAAGAGGAATTTCTCAGATATATGGGTAAGCAATTTTAACAAATGTTGCCAAAGTGATTTTCATCAAAGTCTTACTGATGCGTGGCTCCCAGGAGCAATGAAACTGTGCTGTTTCCCTGTGAGCTGCCCTCAGAGTGTGAGGCCAACACAGATTTGTGGGGTTTTGGTCATTGGGGCTGAAGAAAAGCAAGAATCTCACGGAATTTTACCTTTCACCACCTTCTTATAAACAACGGTGGACATTTTTCATACATTAAAGTCATTTGTGTTTCTTCACCAATGAACTTGTTATTCCCATTTCCACCTTGTTTTCCTTTGAGAAGTTGGCTTTATTCTCATTAATTTCTGTGCAATTTTTCTATATTTGAGACATTATTTTGTCTTATGAATTTCAAGCATTTTTCCATATGTTGTTTTTTGACTTAGATTTTAGGGTTTTATTTTTTCCCATGTAGATCTTTTGATGTGTATAGTAACAATTACCAATTTTTATAGCTTCTGGATAGTCACATTTATAAGGACTATTCCTGCCCTATGTTTATAAGGGAATTTTCTTCTAATATGATTATGGTTTCACATGTTACACTTTGATCTATTTAGAATAAATTCTAGTGTATGCTATAAATGCTGAACACTCCAACATGGCTCTCTAGCTTTTCCATAACCATTTATTTAAAATGTATTTGTTTTTGACTGATATATAAAAACATAAAAATTTTACACATGAATGGGGCACCATGTAATGTTTTGATACATGTATACATTGTGTTATGCTTAAATCAATTTATAAATACACATCCCATCAAATATTTTTCATTTCTTTATGGCAAGAACTTTTAAAATCTTTCCCTCTAGCTGTCTCATCTTCTGACTCCATGACTGCTTCCCAATAGTCTATTTTCCCCTACATGACACCTCTATCATGCATTAAATTATGGAGTTGGTTTGTAAAGATTGTTTTCCATCGCATTCCCCACTGGTCTGTCAATTCATGTGTTATTTAATAATTACTTTCTTCCTTTTAAATGTTTCCCTGCCTGTTCTTGATTGCTTCATCTTTCATGCGACTTTTAGAAATTAGTTGGTCTCATTCTAAAGTAAGAAAATAATTGATTTTTCATTGGAAAGTTATCATAGAAAGAAATGATGTCTTAATGGTGTAAAATCCTCCTCTTATAGACACTGTGTCAGGTAGAAATAATAGTCAGAGAGGAACAGGCCCTCCAGGGAGTCTGCAGAAGAGAAGCAAGCTTGGGCTGGCCGTGAGTCTGAAGAGAGCCAGGCCTGGAGCAGCAGTGGGGACCCAGGCAAGTGGGCCGCACCGGCTCGTTTGTGTCACTGGAAGCTCTGAGAGGCTCGCTGTGGCTGCCCAGAGATCACCTGCAGCATGAGACTGCACTGCAATCAGCACCACGTGGTCCGGTCCAGTGAGCTGCACTAGGCACAGAAGCCCGGGTGGACCCACTCCCCTCCCTTTCTGAATGATGTGATCTTTCCCTGTACCCTGCTGGTGACCCGCTTCCCTACTGGGTCAGTATTTGACGCGCCTCTACTTGTGAGTGAGCCTATAGTTGACTGCAGTCTGCCCACGCCGTACCCACGTTGTGTATAAATTACCCTTGACAAAGACCCACCCACTCGGGGCCCCTCCCGGAAATCCAGGAGCCGTCTGCTCCCTATTCCCAGTGATTTCCTTACTTCCTTTGGTTTGGGCCTTCATTTCTTCACATCGTGAGACCAGGAATTTGACACATCTGCCATCTAACAGGTTGGGAGTTATCCTTAGCTTTGTTCAGTTAGTCAGTGTCTTTCAGGAGTACTTTATGTTTTCTTCCTTCAGCTTCTGCATAAGTATTGGTAAGTTTATTTACAGGTATTTTACCTTTATTTTTGCTGCTATTGTAAATGGTTAATCTCTTCCATCACATTTTCTAAGTAATTTTGTCAAATACATAATTGATGTTTACCGCGTACTAGTTTTCTACCTCACCACCCGATGAACTCTTTATTGATTGTTAAAATTTTTCAGTTGCTTCTCCAAGTTGTTTTCCAAGTACCCAGTCACAGTCTTTGTAAACAGACTTACCTCTTCCATCCCCACTTTTCTGCTTCCGGCCCTAATTTCTGGCCGATTATTTTCTCCGCCACGACCTCTGCCTCCCCTGTGCTCTTCCTTTTTTCTTTCACAGAGCTGATGTTTCCTTGTCCTGAAGCTTGTGGCTAGCGCTTCACATTTTCATCTGTTCTGAGGCATCATTTTCTGGTGAGTGTGGTCTGCTGTATTTTCCACACATTTTCTTAGGGTCTTTGAGTTCATGCTGTGATCTTTAGAAACAGTTGCCCATCACTGCTCAGACAGAGTTCAGTTTTTCCGGACTGACCATTTAGGGAGGTTGCAGTGGGAAGGGAGCGGCTGGCGAAGGTTTCGGGTGTTAGGGTCCGACCCTTCCACTGCTGCCGCACAGACCGGCTGTCTCCCCCCGCCATGGCACACATGTGCACAGCTTTGTGTAGCTTTGTGTAGCCTTGGCACCTTCGAACTCGCTGCTTTTCAGACAAAATCCAGGGGGAATTTCATTGCCAGGCCTGCCAACAGAGCTCACTTTTGGGCAAGCAAACTGCACAGATTTTTCACTAGAATGTGAACTTCTTCCTTAAAAAAGAAAACCAGAAAACAACAAAAAATGTTTCCTCAAAATCTTCTGCACATCACCCCCCCAGGACTCCTCAGCACCCAGCCCAGATTCGAAGCAGTCTCAGCTGGCCCTCGTGCCATTCCCCCACCTCCGGGTCTGCGGTTGTCTCTGGCCTGTTTTACTGAAGGTAGAGTGAGAGATTTTTAAAAATTTATATACTGCTTTCAGGTGGTTTCCATAAGACGGGGAATCTGTTGGGTAAAACCATGCTCCATGGGCTGTGTCAGCAATGTTTCGTTAAATGCATCTTGCCCTGAAAGGAGCACTCCCAGCCTGGTCCCAGCAAGGTCCAGGGTTGGAGCTGCCTGGGACTTGTATGAAATATGTGTGGAGTGCAGGAACCAGATGAGTGGGCGACATTACGTGTTGTCATTCCCTTCTACAGGCTTAAATGATCTCTTTCTGTCAGGACTCCGTGTCCTTCCGCACACACATGGACACAACAGTCACACATATATGCGTGTGCACGTGATGTGTATGGAAGAAGAACATCAAGTAGTGAAGAAAGTTAAAATAAATGAGAACTAAAAACATCCCTTGAATTTGGGAGGGAGAGGCCACCTGTGACCTTGGTGAAGCTGAGACCCTGGACAGGAACCAGGATTGGGTTGAATGTGTCAGGAAGAGGCCAGGAGCACCACGTGAAGGAGTGTGTCTGGTGAGGAAGGGGAAGTTTTACACTCAGATCGGAAGTTAGGGCTAAGAAACTGTGTATTAGATCGGTCCGGAGCTTGTTTAGAGACTGGTGTGCACTGCTGTCCCAGGGCGGGGTGGACAGGGTGGATAGGGTCTGTGCTGAGCGCAGTCCTCAGCAGCCTGGACCCCGCATCAGATGCCCGGGCTGGACCCGTGTGAGTGTCGCTCACTCTGGGATCCTGAATGTCACCCTGGCCTGGGTGAGTGCCCAGAGCCTCCTCTGGAACGCTGCCTCCCTGCATGCTCTCCAGGTAACTAAAGCACTGCTCCCGGGAGCCCAAGCCAGGAGGCCCATGCTCATCCTGGATGCCTCCGTTATTCTATACTCAGCATCGGACTGTGGCCAGCTCATCCTAAGCCCAGCAATGAAGTTCACCTTATGGTTCTCAAGGCCACTTTTCCGACTCTACTGCCACTGTCTTGGGGCAGGCTGTCATCATCTGTTCTTGAGGCCGTCTGCTGTGGTTTCCTAGCAGTGCCTCGGCCTCTACATCCACCCACACTCTCCTGGCATCCTCCTCCACGCTGCCACTGACTGAAGGTATTAAAAGGCAGTTCTAGGGGGCCAGGGGTCCCACCTTTTACCCCTGCAACTGCCAACTGCACCACACCTGCTTTCTCAGTCTGCACTGCAAAAAGACAAAAGAAAGAAAGCATTGCTCCCGCCGCCCTGGAAACAAGAACACGAGCCTCCCGAGCAGAGCCCTCTCTCAGGAGAGGCTCCACAGGCCTTTGAACATGCAGACGTGGAACCCAGCGTGGAGGGAGGAGGGACGGAAAGACTGAGAGAGCAGGTGGCCCGGTGACACACACAGGCGCAAGGCTGAGGAGGCCAAGTGAACAGCAGCATGAAAGAGGGACAGGACAGAAGGGGAGGCGGGACTCTGACAGGGGACAGGGCTGTAGGGTTTTGCAGACCACTGTGCGGGTTTTGTTTTAATCTCAGTGAGATAAAAAACACAGGAGGGTTCTGAACAGTGATGTGGTCCTGCTTTTAAAGGATGTGGCTAATCTTGACGCCAGGGCCTGTGATCGACAGTAGAAGCAGAGCGACCACACGGGAGCCCACAGGACGAGCAGGCGAGGGTCCACGGCCCTGCTGAGGACGGCGGAGCGGGCGAGGCTGAGGGGAACGGTGGTGGTGGAGACACAGAGAAGCCGCCAGACTCTGTTTGGTTCCAGGCAGGTCCAGCGAGCTGCGGGCGAGGGCTGGGTGTGAGACATGTGAGAAGGAAAGGATTCGAATGTTACTTCAAACACAGTAGCCTGAGCAACTGGCAGAACAAGCGTGACTTTGAGCTGCAAAGGAGAATGCGGTGAGGAGCTTGGGTTGCAAAGGAGACAAGAGTTCAGCTCTGTTCGCCCTGCACTTGAGTTGGCCACTAGCAGCTACCTGGTGGGGAAACCGAGCCAGCTGCTGAATACACAGTTCCAGGAGCGAGGGGAGGTCAGACCAGAGACACTTGTTTGGGAGCTGTCATCATGAAGATGGCATCGAAAGACTGAGGTCAGCAGGAGGTAAGTGCTGATCAGTGAGGAGAGGCCGGCTGAGCTTCATAGCCCAGTCTGAAGACTGAGGAGAGCGGACCCACAAAGGAGGGAGCACCCAGAGGCGTGGAAGGATGACCAGGAGAACGCCCCGCCCCTGGGGCCAAGCGAAGAAGTGCTAGAAGGCAGAATGGGGTTTCTAGTGGGTCAAGTGCTGCTGATCAGAGAACTCCACTGCAGGCCGATAATTGACCCTTAGATCTGTAAGTGTGGAAGTTATTGGTAAAAGCCCAGGAGGAGCCTGAGCGGTTGTGAAGTAAAACCCGCTTGCACTGGGTTCAGGGGAAAACGGGGAAAGGAGACAGGCGGGAAACAGGGTTTCTCCAAACAGTTTTACCGATCGGGAGGAGAGGAGCAGACTGGGTGGACGCGGGGCCCAGAGAGTGTATTTTTGAGGACAGACACTAACACATATCCACGCGAGGGAGCGTGCGGAGGGCTGGAGGCTGTAAGGAGGCAGAGGGGAAAGCCTGCGGGGAGCGGTGTCCCAGGGCCCAGGGCGCCCGCCCGGAGGCCTGGCGCTCAGCAGCCCAGCACACCACACCCCCAGGAGCAGGGGCCATGAGGACCACAGGGCAGCAGGCAGCCCCCGGGGGCGGTGGGGCTCACGGAGGGACTCGGACAGCAGGCTGCACGCTGGGAGTGCAGATGGGGAAGCAGGAGTGACGTTTGCCGAGGAGAAAAGGAGGCTGCAAAAGTGAGTGGGCGAGGGGAGTGTGGTGGGCAGTCGGGCAGCCGCCGAGGCTGGCGAGCGAAATTTCAGAGCGACACTGCCAAATGCGTGAGTAGCAGGGTCATCGGGACGCGATCTGTGACCGTGCTCTGGGCGTGGGTGTCCTCAGACTGCAGCTACGGCTCTACATTAACGCAGTGCGGTGTTCACAGGGCAGGAACTGGCCCAGTTTAGTGTCTGACCTAGTGGAAAGGGAGCCACGGCTAGGCCAGTGAAGAGTGCATTTGAGTCTCAATTACAAGGCTGTTTTCTGAGGCACCATTTTCAAAGAAATTAGGCATAAAGAGCAATTACGTATTTGCTTCTTGAGTTAAGTTAGTATGATTACAGTTTAATGGATAGTGAGATTTTGTGACATTTTAGTCTCTGAAATTTTCTTTGGGCTCTATTGATCTATATACATTGTTATTCTCTAGAACATAAAAGCTGCTATGGCATTGCTCATGCTGAGGGTTAGCAGGCTCCCTAGTGTCTGGTGTTAATGATATTGTATCACGGTGTTAACTGTCCCAACGGGTGCTCCTGTACAGTGTATTGGGGATTGAGCTCATTTCTGCATGGACATCCTATCACATAAATCTGAGAGCAGCATGGATTGGGGAGGAGGTGAATATTATCATCATTTTAAGGCAATGGATTTGAGTGTGAGAGACGTTAAAGAACTCCTTCCAGGGTAAATGACTTCTACAAGATCCAGAATGCAAAACCAACTGCCTAATACCATGCTATGGCTTGTGTCTAGACGTCCCCTGAAAGCCTCATGCAGTCATGTCACAGGTGGGCCTTTTCAGACGTGGCTGGATCTAGAGTGTGTGATGCTGGGATGAAGGGAGTGTGATTACTAAATTTCTCTACTGATTGCTTTGGCACAGTTTGGGTGTGAGTGCTACCCACTCTAAGTGCAGCTCGCCTAGACAAAATGTAGAGGGACAGGAAGAAGCTCCTATTGTCCCTTGTAGCTTGCTGACTTCTACCTTCTGCCTGCCATGGACTGTTCTCCTCTGCATGCCACCCTGCCTAGGAGCCAGTCAACTATGGACTAAAACCTTACAAACTGTGAGCCAAAGAAACCTTTCCTCGGTAACTTTGGGTGTTGGGTATTTTGTCTCAGTAATGACAGCAGTCAACTAAGACAAAGCAGGTGGTCCTTGCGCCCTCAAACACTCATACAGTGTGTCCGCTGGTCCCTGACCATCCAGCAGTTTGAGGGTCTGTCTCCTCCCCATGGGACACTGGATCTGCTGGCTCAGGACCCTACGCAGGACCCATCTGCAGACAGCATTTGGCTGACTGAGGTTTCAGAAGCACCACAGCTGAAGCTAATGTGATTTAAGGTTGAACATGCTCCTCAGCGATAGGGAACCAGCAGCTCTGGATGCAGGAGGTTCCAGGAGAGAGACTGCACAGGTCTGGTCACCACAAGGGAGTGACACAGGCCTCCTCTGACCTCATAGTCCTAAATTCCACCTTATCAACTACCTCAACACAAAACACCCTAAATAAGCTTTGCTTTACAACCACGGCCCCGACAGGTGGCCCTACGTGACCCTCCCACCTGAGGCCTCACCCTGCCCCAGCCCAAGACCAGCCTTGCTCTGAGACAAGGGGAGGAAGAGAGCTCCAATTCGCTAATTCCGCGACTCGGCCCCGCGCTGCCAATGCGGGGTTCCCTTCCGGAGCTCACGTGGGCCGGGCGAGGTGCTGAGTCCCCTGCGCACGTGTCTCACTCACTTCCCTCGGGTCCAGGAATGGGCGCTCGGTGACCCCCACGAGAACCTGACCCCCAGAGTTAAGCAGGGCCGACTCCCCGCCGTCAGACTCCTCACTCACAGCCCACGGGTCTCAGGCTCTTCAGCTGCAGGTGGAAACTTCTCAGCGCACTGCCCCTCTTGCACTGCCCACCCCAGGCGACGCTCCCCCTGGCCCGCCACTCAGCTCTGATGCCTCAGAAGGTCCCCGCTTCACTCTCTCCAGCCTTTCTTCTTTCAGAGTTCAGCTGACTCCAAAATTACGTTGCTCATCTGTAAACAGTCTTCCTGTCCGATTTTCCAGCTCCCAATTCCACTATGCTCATTCTGGAGCACTTGTATCTTGGGAGGTTTAATGAAGATCATTTCGTGGTCCCCATGAGATAAGGCCTTGCTGAGGGAGAGGTTCTTTGCAGAGGAGCTGCCCGACCCCTGTCCTCACACGGTACACACTGTACGCTGTTCTCCAGAGCTCACACACTGTGTGGACAGGAGTGGAGCCCAATCCGAAGGCAGGCTGCACTGTGCTGGTGCACATGGTACCCCCGTGTGCACACGATTGTGTGTGTGTGTGTGTGTGTATAACTACTGGTGTTTAAGAACTGAGAAGGTTCAATACAGATTTCTTACTTCTTTTGAAACATTATTCACCAGATGCCCACGGTCCACCTTTACATGGCCTGACACCTAGACACGTGGGTTTGTGGTTTCCACTCTGAGCCATTAGAAGGCCCTGAGTGTACTGTGGTGTCTTCATGCCTGTGTGAGCTTTTTCATGTTGTTTCTTCACATTAGAGCGCCCTTATCCACCAGTCAAGTCCTCCTTACTCTTTAAGGTCCAGATAACGTTGGGCCACATCTGTGAAGTCTTTCCAATAAATTCAATCAACCCTGAAGCTTTCTTTGTACTTCTAACAGAGCTCTTTCCCAGCTATTAATGTGTATCTTCGGCTAGACTGGCTCAGCCTTGGAAAGAGATTCATTTTGGGCCCTCGCACTTGGAGGCCATAAGCCTCACCCACTGTGTGCCCTCCAAGAACAGTGAATAGATTCATTTGCAGTCAGTTCTCTTTTATCTCTTCATTAAAGTCTTTTTCTCACCAACTGTATGACCAAAGGACTTATTAGCTTATGTAGAGAAGTTGATGAAATTATGGCTTCTCAGTAAAATATTAGCAAACCATAATAAACAAGCCATGCAAGAGTGTATGTCACCACCAAGTGGGATTTATTCCTGGCAGGGAAGGGTAGTTTATCAGGTGTAAATCAATAAATATGATAAATCACAGTAGTGAAATGAAAAAGAAATGACATGATTATTTCAACCAACACAGAAAAGCATTTTTCAATGTTCAACTTTCAATGAACTAAGAGAAACTAGCAGTATCAATGAAAACAATTAGCATAGATGTGCTATTATTTGTTTCTTTCTTGTAAGAGTCTTTTCTGTCTATGTCTTATACTCTGAGAAACTACTTTTAAGATTATGGTGTACAGTATGTTAACTACTGTTATTCTCTTATTTTGTTATAAAATTTTGTTTTATTTTTTCATTAAATAAATAAATTTTAAAAAGTTCAACTTTCTTTCTGGATAAAAAATTTTATCAGTAGAAGTATGGAAGATTTTCTACTAAGATCTAGAATAAAATAAAGATACTCAGTCTCATCACTTCTGTTTAACAAAGTACTGGAAGTACTAGTAACAGCAATCAGACAAGGGAGAAAAAAAGAAAGAAAAAGAAGAAAAGGGAAGAAAGAACGAAAGAAAGAGAGAGAGAAAAGAGAGCCACCAAATTAGAAAGCAGTAAAATCATCACTATTTATAGATGATATGATCTAATATTTAAACACACACAGGCATATACAC
This sequence comes from Heterocephalus glaber, assembly GCF_053883595.1. Taxonomy (NCBI): domain Eukaryota; kingdom Metazoa; phylum Chordata; class Mammalia; order Rodentia; family Bathyergidae; genus Heterocephalus; species Heterocephalus glaber. The sequence goes on along the minus strand of NW_028258347.1, from coordinate 3,743,543 downwards.
ACTGCTATAAGGACTAACAAATGAATTCAGTAAAGTTTCAGGGCATAAAATTACCATTTAAAAGCCAGTAGCATTTACACACAAATACACACACACACACACACACACACACACACAAATGCCTTAGCTAAAAAAGAAACCAAGAAAATAATCTTATTTATGAAAACAGAAAGAAATACTTCAGAAAAATTTAAGAAAATGAAAGATTTATACAGTAAAACTTTAAAAAAAATCAATGAAAGAAATTGAAGAAGACACAAATAAATGAAAATATATCCCATGTTCATGGGTTGGATAAATTAAAACTGTTACAATATCTATACTCTCCAAAGCAGTATACAAATTCAATGAAATCCTTATCACATTCCACTTGCATTCTTTACATAGAGAAAACAATTCTAAAATTCATATGGAACCATAAAAAACTTCCATGTAGCCAAAGCAATATTAAAAAAGAAAAAGAAGTTGGTGCAGCACACTTCCTGATTTAAAATTACTGGGCAAAACTGTAGTAATCCAAACAGTATGGCACTGGCATAAAAACAGAAATGTAGACCAATGGAGTAGAATAGTGGGCCCATAAACACAACAAATATAGTCAATTAATTTTCAACAAGGTCACCAAAAAGACACAACAGGAAAAGTGTGGTCTCTTCAACAACCTGGTGCTGGGAAAACTGGCTTTCCATGGCAAAAGAATGAAATTAAACCCCTATCCAAAAACCAATAAAAATGGACCTTTAGGCCTAACTGTAAAACCCAAAATCATAAAACTCCTAGAAAAGAACATAGGGAAAATAAATCTTGGACATCGGCCATGGCAACAATGTTGAGATATCCCATTAGAAGCTCAGGCTTCAAAAGCAAAAATGAATATATGGGACCACCTTAAATTAAAAAATGTCTGCATAGTAATCAATGAAATGAAAAGGCAACTTATGGTGTGAGAAAAATTAGCAAACCACGTATCTTTTTTTTTTTTTTTTTTGGTACCAGGGATCGAACTCGGGACCTTGCACTTGCGAGGCAGGCGGCAAAACCACTGAGCTAAATACCCGGCCCTCAGCAATCCACGTATCTGATAAGGGGTCAATAGCCAAAATTTCTAAAAAAAAAAAAAAAAATTTACAACTTAATAGCAAAAAAAAAAAATCCACTTGTAAAATGAGCAAAGGCTCTGAACAGACGTTTCTCCAAGGAAGACAAGACATCCCTCACGCCAGTCTGGATGTCTGTTATCGGAAAGACGGGACGAACGCGGGCCAGGCAGGCACCGGGAAGGAAGCCTGCTCACTCTCTGCGTGCGGCCGAGCAGCTGCTTAGGAAATGCAGAGAACGAGGCTACCTGTGACCCAGCACCGCCCTCGAACACCTACCCCAGGGGACGAAGCCCACACCTTCCACGGACTCCTGCCTTCAGGGCCAAGACACGGAACCACCCGGCGTCATCCACGCAGAGCAGAAGGACGGGACGGGGTGGACAGGCGCAGAGCACTGTCCAGCCGTGAGGGGACGAGCCCCGACCGTCTGTCGTGACCAGAATGCTCCCGAAGCACAGGGTGGGAAGCTGAATGAACAGAGGCCAAACATTCACAGGAGAGACTGGTACCGGGGAGAGGGCTGCGAGAGGAAATGGGAAGATGCGGCTGCTGTCTGTGGGATGAGAAGACCTGGAGATGGAACGCAGAAACAGAAAATGAAATTGCACTTAGTAAAATTGTACTAGGGATTTTTGCTAAGTAGATCTTACTGTTTTTGTCCAAAAAGTAACTACGTGAGATGACAAATACGTTAATTTGCTTCACGTAGTAATCGTTTTTCTGTCTAGGTATCCCATTACATCATGCTGTAAACCTCAGATATACGCGATGTTTACTTTTAACAAAGAAATGGGCGTTTTATATGAGCTTTGAGCAAATGCAGGTTTCTAAAATCTCTTTACAAGTCAGTGGCTTTGCAGGTTGGCTCCACCTGACTTCCAAGTGTATCATACGGAGAAATGTGTAAATAACCTCTCTCCCCTTCCAAGCATTTTTCATGGGACCAAATAATAACATCCATTTTGAAAAACAATTTCACACGTGTCACAAATTGCTTAGGTGGTAATTACTTCGTTAATCGTGTCTGCAATTCACCTCCAGCTTCCAACCTTCACAGGAAAAAGCTCTACAGGAAACTCTGTAAATCTCTTCCTACCTGACCTACATCTTTGAGATTTTATTTTCCTTTCTTTTTTACATCACACGGTAAAACACAAGGTGTACCTCCCAAGAATCTGGATCTAGACTGAGAAAGAGACGTCCGTTTATAGGAATCCCCTGCTGCAGGGGAGGAGATACACCTCGCTCTTGGGAAGGAACGGCAGGCGTCCACCGGCGGGCAAACTTTCCACACCCTGCAGCGCTGGCCTTTGAAGGGGCACAGTAGCTATGGACACCAATCTCCCAAGACCAGAGTTTTAAGGGGCTGCTTCTGTTTCCTACCAAGGAAGTGAGCAGACAGCCCAAGCGCAGGCGCCAGCTGCAGCGCCGGGCACGTGCGCGTGAAGACCCTTCGCACCGAGCGTCTGGTCTCCCCTACACCGCTCGCACCTGCGAGGTGTGGCCGGGGCTGGGAGGAGCCTCCATTCCAGGGAGGAACTCCGGAGAGTCCTGACACGGATTTAAACCTCGGCTTGGGTAGTTTTCTTTCCGTGTGATCCAATTTCCTCCTGATTAATCAGCAGGGACTTTGATTCTGCACTGCTGGCCCTCGGTTAACACGGTTCATGCTGTTGAACTCTGAGAACAGAGTACTAAATCCGCTCCCAGATAGTTTTAATACTAGAACATAAACCACCAACAGGATGAAAAGCGGACGTCAACATTGTTTTCCAAATAAATGTGTCTCACCATCAGAAGTAATTAACTTTCATACTTTTATTAATGTTGTCTGACAGCAGTTTTCCATCAGTAGATGAACTGCGTGCAGGTTCAAAGGACACAGGGTCAGCCCAGAGAACTGTCGAATGAGGAAAATTATCTTATTTGTCTTAAGAAAGTATTCAGTGCTGAGCCTGTGCACTTCTTTCTGGTTTAATATACTGCTTCGATGGTTCTTTTACTGTCCATATGACCTGTCTTTCTAGATCTTTGAACAATATTAAGTTCAGTCTTTGTTCTGAAGGTTGAAAAACATGTCGTTGCCTCTGTGAACCTTAAAGCCAACTTTAAAACAAAGCAGGGAGGAATTCTGTGTACTTCCGATAGCACTCATTTGTTTTGTCTCTATATATTTTAAACCAAATATTCAAAAAGATTTATAGCTTCTAAAATTCAATTAGCCTTTAACTATTTGAACTTGGTTTCCCTCTGGACTTTGATTTTTCTCATCTGGAAAATTGGATCCAATGATCTTCGAAGGTTTAAATTGAAGGCAAAAGAAAAATATAACATAGGATCTTTGGTAAGACTACAGGAGGTTCAAGCTTTGGGTTAGATTTGGGTTTGAGGCTCAGCAGTAGGCAGTTCAAATGCATTTTGCTCAGGTATAAAATGGGACCGAATAACAGCTGTATTACAGGCTGAGGTCTGGGAAAGCCCATACTGTTTTGGGTGCGGTTTGTACACACACCACAGGCTGCTGTAAGCGATAGGATCACGGTTTAAGGTCAAGGGAGACATAAGGCTGAGCACATGATCTGATCTAGTAATTTCTACTGTGGCACTTGGGGAAGGCAGGGAGGGAGCTTGTCACTGTCCTTCACCAGCGAGATGGCCCTCTGCCCGATGAAAACTGGAGCTGTCAGGGTTTAAAAAAAGAATGCCATCAGGGCAAAGGCACCACATCCTGGTGCCCAGTGCTTCTCATAGTTTCCACCGTCCCCGGGTCCCCTTCTCTGCCCACCCCTTCCTTCTATTTAAAGCCCGGGCTCTTCGCTGGGCCACGCTCACTTTAGACACACAGGCCTCAGGAGGGCCGGGTAGGGCAGGCGGCATGGCCCCCGGACAGAAGGAAAGAGAGGGGGGGCTGGGCAAGAGGAGCCTGCGCAAGGTGCGCACGGCCGCCCTGGTCATCAACCTGGCCCGTGGCTGGCAGCAGTGGGCCACGGAGAACAGCACCAGGCAGGCCCAGGAGCCCGCGGGCTGGGTGCCAGGAGGGACCCAGGATGCAGCCCCTGCTCCCCAGCCAGCTGTGCCCCCTGCTGCCCTGCAGGAAGCTCGGGGCACCACAAAGTCCCGGACCTCACAGCCTGGGGGGAACGAAAATGGACACAGCCCAGAGGAGGCCACTGAGGCCTCTCGCATCAGAAGGAAAGAGGTGAGCAAGAGCATCCTGAGCAAGGCCTGTGAGAGAGGGGGCGACGTGCGCGTCCTCAGCCGCAAGTACAAGCAGGAGGGTGGCCCCGCACAGCCTGAGGACGCCCTGGACAGGCTCCTCCACAGCCGCGAGTCCCCGACCCGCAGGAGGAAGTGTGGCCACCTGGTGTCGGCGCTGAGCAGGGGCTGGAAGGAGCTGGGGCGGGAGGCGTCCACGTGGAAGAGCGACAGTGTGGACACGGAGGACAGCGGCTACGGCGAGGCGGAGGAACAGCCGGAGCAGGAGGTGGCCCAGGCAGCCGCCACCACGATCAAGCGCCCCCTGGCCTCTCAGTAAGTGGACAAAGCCTGCACTCCGGCCCGGGGTCACTGGAGTCCAGGAGCAGGTCGGGATCTGAGAGGCCAGGAAGGCCCAAAGGGCAGTGCCACCCCACCGCAGACCAGAGCCGCTGGTCCCTGCCACTCCTGTCCAGGGTCCCCCGGAACGCCCTTGGCACTTCTGGAGTGAGGCTGCACGGGTGCCTTCTTGGGGTGGGGGATCCTGGTGCCTGGGGCCTCCTAAGTCTGTGTCCATGTCTGGCAGTGGGGTGACACTCCATGCCATGGGGGTCATGTAACAGTCATGCCGCGAAGCCCCTCGTGTGTTGGACCTCGGGCCTGCCCCTCCCCCCTTCAGGATGCCAGCAAGGTGGTTCTCAGGCCGGGGATGGGTGGCTAACCCCACCCTGCCTTCCGGGGTTGGGGACCTCGGGGACCCAGGGGACCCATGCAGCAGGCAGAGGGAGTCCCAGCTCTGCAGGGAACTCAGCCCAGGTCCAAGGCGGCCTTTGGCCTGAGAGCGGATCTCAACCGTTGCTCCAGAAAGGAAGGCGGTGCCACCATTCTGTCACTGACTGTCGGTTGTAGGCGCCTTTCTCTCCCAAAGGGCGGCTCCTGCCTCCCCTAGCCCAGTGCTCCGGCCAAGGACTCTTTCCTGGGATTCTGGGGAGCAGCCACGCGAAAGCAGAACCCAGGCCAGGCCTCAGACCAGCTTCGGGACACTGACTGAGGCGACCTCACTGCCTTCCGGTGTCAGGGTCCATGACTAATTAGCAAAGGGCAGGGCAGGAGGGTCAGCCTCCCCAGCACTGCGGGACCAGCCCCGCCCCAGGGCGCCTGGCCACAGCAGGCTCTAGCGTGGGGCTATGGGAGGCACCTCCACCTTCTCAGAGCCCCAGGTGCCAGGCATGTCCGTGCAGCACTGGGGAAGGGGCTCACCCGCCTGTGCAGGCCTCACCCCAGGCGGCAGGGCCGTGACAGAACGCGTCCCCACGTGCATAGCACACCCGGCCAGACAGCCGAGGCAAGAAGCAGGTTTAGGGAAGCGTTCTGGCGTGCAAAGCCAGACTTTCCCAGACCCATTACCGTGGCTGGGAGGTGCAGTTTTCTCACACAGCAGCATGGGGGAACTGCTGGATTGATTGTAAGAAGACTTAATTCCTAAAAAGGAAGAAACTGAGAAAGTGGAGCCGAATCCCATGTTGCTCCCCTAAAATATGTGTGATGTGTCAGTCCGATGCTTTGATTTCTTTCAACTTACACATAGATTTGTTTTAAAGCTTTTTAAGTAAGCTTTTTCACCTTTTCACCTGAAAATCTTAAAAACTGGATAATCTGGCACTAGATTCATTGGCTGACGTGATACCCAGGGTATAGAATTCCTAGTCCTAATTTAAACCTGGTATTTCTAGATTTTTTAAAAATTGAAAATATAAAGAATGTAGTGATTACAGAATTAGATGATTTTCCTTTGTTTCTCTTTTCTTATTACTGGGAGTTACAATTTGACAATGTAATGAGGTCAGAAAGTGATTCCTGTAAACCATAAGTGTTTCTTTTCTTCACAGATTCCCTACCATGACAACCCCTTCCCGTCTCCCAAGACACTGAGTTTTTACACTCAGGGAGTCTTAAGTTCCTATTTAAAAGTAGAAGAAAATAAAACCTACATCAGAGACCCATATAACATACAGTTTAAACAAATTATCTCTGGATGCTATTTTGAGAATTTCCTTATTTGTTTGGCTTCCTTGAAATTAGAAAATCAATACAATACCAAAAAAAAAAAGATTTAAAAAATTAACTGTCATGTGGATGCCATCATGATTTTCATTTGTCCATGTGCTACTGCCTTCTCCGGCCTGATGCACAAACGTTTCATGTAGTTACAACTGTGTCCTAAACTCAAATTTGTCTTGCTTGGGTTATTTTCACAAATGTGATGTCAGTGGTTATTTGTGGGTTTTTTCCATCACTGAAAATCTGACAGGTGCCTAAGACGGTGCCTAGTAGATGCCCTAGTAAGGGCTGGGGTCACAGCACCCCAAGCTCTACATGGGGAATGTTTTGCAGTGAGGGACGGACCACAGTTGGTGCTCAGGAGACAGAGCGACCTGGAGAACTCCACTGTGAACCTTCTCCTGGCGGACTTCAAGTCTCCTGGCGGGAGCCCCGGCCTCAAGGTCGTGGGACTTGGGTCCTGCCAAGACAAGGCAGCTGGGCTTTTTGTGAAGACGATGCCTGGCCTTGACCACCACGGCCTCAGGGGACAGGGTTCGCTCCGTCGTGGGCAGCTGAGCAGGGCCAGGTGACGGTGAGGACCAGGACGGAGGACGGCCTGCAGCACTGTCTCAGACGCAGAGCTGGAGAGCTGTCGTGACTGAGTGTAGTCTCTGTGTGCTGTGCCCTCCCGGTGAAGTCCGTCCTGGTTTTCTGCATGCGGCTACAGTGAAACTACGGAGCAAGGCCAGGGCAGGAGGAAAGCTCCCAGCGGGAGGCGCCAGCCAGCCCCCCGCCCCCTTCAGCGGGCAGTGCGACCTCGGCTCCCCCCCCCCCCCGCCCCGGCCCGCCCCGGTCTCCTGAGCTGAGGCAGCTGCCGACGGCCCTGCTCTTCAGAGCACGCCCAGGCCATCCCTGCAGAGCCTCCTGAATCCGGCCATGCTCGAGGCTGCGCCCCTGCCCGGGAGACCTGGAACACCTCAGGGAGAACGCAGCCGCGCTGTGCACTGTTCCGGGCTCCCACTCACAGTGGGTGCGGTGAGCACTGCGCCCGCAGAGCCCAGCAGGCCCCGCGCAGACGGCCTCCCCCCCCCACGGTGGCAGTGCTTCCGCCAGAGGCCGTGCCGGCGGACAGGGAGGGCAGGTGGCCGTGAGGATGAGGAGGGCGGCGAGGGGAACGCGGCCAGCAGACTGGAAATGGAGAAATGGTGGGGAGTTTGTTCTGGTTTTGTTTTTAAAGACAGGTTCTGACTGGTCCAGGCTAGCCTTGGGCCCACGGTCTTCCTGCCTCAGCCTCCTGAGTGCTGTGATGGCAGGCAGAACCACCACAACTGGCTGGCAGGGAAGTTTCTTAAAAGCGATATTTGATCATTTTAAAACTAGGCCTGCACCTTCATGATACCGCTGGTCCACCTTGCCAAACTGGGTTTGTTCCGATAAGAAAATGCATTCCAGGCTCACAGGGTACGCACGCACGCACGCACGCACGCATGCGCTTGCACCTGGAGAACTCACTGCTCGCTGGGCAGCGGCGGGCTGAGCGCAGCACCGCAGGCAGGGGAAGCGCGTGGAGCTCAGCCCACAGTTCTGCCTGCGCGCACTGCACCCAGAGCCCCTGCCGGGTGGCTCCAGCCACGCCCCTGCACCTCGCAGCACAGGCCGCCACCGCTTCAGTTTGGCGACGTGGGGAGTCCGTTTCCCCGGCACTGCCGCCTGTGGAGCAGGACTGCGGTACCGCGCCCAGACGGTGGGCAGCAGGAGCGGAGGCATTAGAAGAAGGCAGCGCAGCGCTGCTGGACTCTGTGAAACGGGAGGCCCTAAGGGTTTCCTGCATCACCGATACAGCGGTATCTACCTTCTCACCAGTCCCACGCGCGGCACCTCGACGTGACTGAACAGCGCAATGTACGTGCGGTGGTGTGAAGCTTGTCTTTGGGAAATAACCGATTTGGAGGTCCTCGAGGTGGATCCCCAGACACTGAGAGTAGTCCAGTTCCTAAGTGTCACTGCACGCAGCCTGAAGATACACATTCGCATGAATTCTGTGTAAGGAAGTTTATTTTTTCTTTAATTAGTGTAGTATCACTATCCTGGTTACTCACGGAGAACATAATCCGGAAGTGCATCCATACCAAGTGGTGGGCGCGCGTGCCTTTTCTTCCTTCCCAACTTCCGCTAGGGCGCGTGCACGTATTTACAATGAGCAAAGCCTAACGATGCGCTCTCGGACGCACGTGCAGGCACCTGCCACCACGCTGCTGTCCTGACCCTCCGCCCTCTCTCCCGCAGGGCCAGCAGGTACTCGGAGCAGCTCAGCTGCAAGGCCCACCGGAAGCTCAGCCAGGTGGGCAGCCTGAGGGGCCGGTGGCAGCAGTGGGCAGCCGAGCACATCCAGACCCAGAAGCTCAACCCCTTCAGTGAGGAGTTCGACTATGAGCTGGCCATGTCCAAGCGCCTGCACAGAGGGGACGAGGGCTACGGCCGGCCCAGGGCGGGCTCCAAGACTGCAGAGCGGGCCCAGCGCGCCGAGCAGCACATCCACCGTGAGATCATGGAGCTGTGCCTGGTCATCCGCACCATGGCGCGCCACAGACCGCCCAGCAGTGTGCAGGTCACCTTTGGAGAGCTCTTCGACAGATACGTGCGCATTTCCGACAAGGTGGTGGGCATCCTGCTGCGTGCCAGGAAGCACGGCCTGGTGCACTTTGAAGGAGAAATGCTGTGGCAGGGCCGCGATGACCATGTGGTCATCACCCTGCTGGAGTGATCAGGAGTCGCTGCCCTGCTGTTGTGAGCCTTCACCAAGTCAGATGCGGCCCACCCCACCCTACTGTTCAATGCCAGCCCATTACAAACTGAGGTGCAAGCTGCTCAGTGACAAGTTAGCACATATTAAACAGTTTTTACATAAATGAATTTTGCACTGTGTCTGAAGAAGCTTGAAGACAGCACACAGTAGACATTTCAGAATGCACTCACAGAATGTTATTAAGTGTAACAAAAGTGTTAATATTTAAAACTCCCCTTGCCTTCTCAGAGAAAAATACTTGGCTATCCCCTGAAAAAATTACTACAGATTTTAATTAAATCTTGCAGTTAGGAGGAATGTTGATTGCTGATAAAGATTGCAAAATATGTCAGTGTCGTTTTTTATGAAAAAAGATTCCAATCAATCTGGTTAAACTACAATTTTCCAAGAGGTTGGACCTGTATTACTTTTTAAATCGTTGCATCTCTGACAAGCTGCATCTTCAGTGAGGGGCGGAAGCTCCCATGCTTCCTCCGGGGGCCTGGACTCCCAGCCTCCCGCTCCAGAACAGGCGCAGCTGTGGCCACAGGACCAGCAGCGGTCACTTTCCCCACGGGGACTGGGCTCCCAGCCTCCCTGGGACTTCCTGGACCAGGATGTTTTCCTCGAAGTTTTAAGGAGTCATGCTGCTTACACTACGTCAAAGCACAACAAAAGAAAGACAAAGGCAGTAGGAGAATCTTATTGAATCATTGAATTAAAAACCAATTTAAGACATTTTGATTTTCTCTTGCATTTTAACACAGAAAATTTTGTCTAAAAGTCATGAAAAAGCAATATTAGTCCTACCAAGGTAAAAAAAAAAAAAAAAGGTACAGTCAACATGACAGCAGGGAGCCAACTGTTTCATGTAAACTGTTGCTTGTTAATTTCTCCTTGACTAGATTCAATGGCCTTATATAATCCTAAAAACAAAGTGGATAAAATGTGAGATACAACTCTTACCAAATTTGATCAAAGTTACAACACATCATTATACTATTTTGGTGGTAAATACAAGAAATTAGGTCAAATGATTATACCTCAAAATATGAAGTATTCATAATTGTGTTAGGTTTAAAATAAAACACACAGCAAACTACCTTAAGAATTACCTTTGCTTTGATGTATGATTCTCTTTCAAACTGAAAGTTCCATCATGTTCTGAAAGAAAATGTTTATTTTTGTTTCCAAAGCAGATTTATAAAATTATACACTAATGACAAATATTTCTTAGAATTTTGACACTGGTGTTATAGAAGTGAAACCTGTCAAAAAAATTTTTAAAAGGCATGAATATTTGCTGTACTTTTCATACTAATTTTAGATTATATTCCACAATACCATTCTCTTGTGTCTGAAATACAATAAAATTGTAGAGTACAACTTAGGTTTCTCCTAGAATCCACAGAACATTTGGAGCAATGCTTCAAGCAAGCGGTCCCTCACATTCAACTATAAATGGTAACTTTATGTAGCCATTGACAGAGATTATTCAAAATCAGTTTGAGTCTGAGGATGGAGTAAAAGCCCCATTCCTAGATACCCAGCACTCTGAATCAGGCCTGTGAACTCAGGAAGCTGGTCTCTGTGGTGGGGCGCCCATGGGGGTCACTGCACACTCTCGCGAGGTGTGTGTCATCCAAGAGCTGTTCCTGTGACACAGGAATAGCTCCTGGGTTGCCATTTTTTCTTTAATGTATGTTAAAATGCTGAATGTAGGGCTGGGGATTTAGCTCAGTGGTTTTGCCGCCTGCTGCGCAAGCACAAGGACCCGAGTTCGATCCCTGGTACCAAAAAAAAAAAAAAGTGCTGAATGTATTTTATGTAATTATAAGACCATGTGTTCTGTTTCCTGATCTGGAACCCCCAAAATACTCTATCCTCACCCGAATTATTATTATTCTAGAAACTGATAGGGACATTCACAACTGAAAAACTGAGGACCTTTTGACAAACAGTTGTACAACTTAGCAAACAAGCTTTAGTGAACATTTTTTTATCATCAAAGAGAATACAAACTAATTATATTTTATAATAGATAACTATAAATTCCTACTAATAGGTAGTATACAATTGAGTTCCCATTCTGCAGGGTTTTCCTGTTCCAAACTTTCAGATGAGTCCTGTATATTCTGCAGTGATGGTTTAAGATTGAAGATTTCCTTAAGTTTTCATCATAAACAGGTATTGAATCTTATTTTTTTTGCATCTACAGATGATACTATTTTTTTGTTAATATGATAAATAGCACATTAAAAATGTTACCTGCTCTAGCTTTTCCTAGAATAATTTGGTTATGAAATATTTTATATATTGTTGAATTTTATTTTTTTAGCTTTGCAGTTCTGATAGATTGTTCCATAATTTTCTATTTTGATGAATATTTTAACATTTTGGCATTAAGACAATTTCAGAAGTGTTCTTTCCTCACTGCCCTGGGAGAATTCATTTAAAACAAATAGTATTCTTACCTTAACAATCTAGAAAAATTACCCAGTGGAACCATCTGGGCCTGAGGTTTTTTGTGGGCAGGCTATTTTTTTTCCCTAACTGGCAGATTCAAATTCTATAATATAAAAATGTAATGCTTCTCCATTGTCCCTCTGTTGGCAAGGTTAGGGACACAAAGTCCAAATGTCTCTTTGGGGGGGGGACCGGGGATCGAACTCAGGACCTTGCGCCTGTGAGGCAGGTGGCGGAACCATGGAGCTAAGTCCCTGGCCCTGTCTCCTATCTCTTGAGGCCTGCAGTGCTTTTTTACATTCCTTATGATGGCCGCTGGAAATTAGACTATTCTCAGACTGTGTTGTGTATTTGTATTTAATCTTGACTTCTGCTTATATCTTTATTTTGTCCCACATTCTGCGGGTTTAGGTTCAGTTTAACTTCTTGAGATGGAAGTGTGCAGTCTTTCCTTCTGCCTGTCACTTAATGTCACGATACTGCAAACATCAACCTCAGAACCCTCTCTGGAACCTGGACTGCGATCTGTGAGGCGTTTCCCCCTTACATATAGCTTTCTGTGCAGCTGTTAGAGCATTCTGTCTTTCAGAGTGGAATACTGAGTCAGTTCTCCAACTTCCCGTGTCGCATTGGAGCATCCATGACCCGCGTCCTTCCACTGCCCCTGCCTGTCTCTCCTCTGGCCATCTGAAGCTTCTGAGTGCTGTCTTTAGCTTTCTGTCTGACACCTGAGCAACATTCAACTCCTAAATCTCTTCCAAGTCCAAGCTTCCTTCCTCATCGCCATTACCACTGTTCTTACCCGGACCGCATCACTTTGCTGCTTTCACCACAGCTCCTATCTTGCTCTTGTCTCCAGTCTTTCCTTCTGGAATCTATTTTTCAGAGATGCTCCCCTAGTGCAAGCTCCACCACATCTCTTGTCCACTCCGATGCTCTTCCTTGTCCCTGTGGGGTGAACGCCTTTCTTGGCAATGCATACACAGGGCTTGTCATGCACTCTCACCCACATGAAAAGTGTACTGTGAAAATATTAAACGATGCGCTTCTCCCATGTGCCAAGGCCCTCTTCCTGTCTCTGCAAACCGCAGTGCCGCCTCTAGCTCAACACAGCCTTTGCCACTACAACCCCCGCACCTACACAATGTGGGCTCAAACACAGATGACAGCGTGTTGATACATGAAAAGGACTTGATTATTAAATAAATCCAAACTCAAGATTGTATTTACGTATTTAATTTTATTTAGTATACACCACTATGACCTTATTGTAATTGAAATCCATTACGGGATTTTTAAAATTTTATTTTATGATTAGTCAACTCCACAAAGACAATAATACTGCTGTGGAAGACCAAAGGGAGAAAAAACCTGATGTATTTATTTACAATTCCCTATGCTGTAAACATGTAATCTATACACGGTTATTAACTTATAACGAGAGCATTACAGAGCCAAGGAAGGAACGCCCTGTGTCTCTATCCATATGCAGCCCTAGCATCTTAGCAGAATACTGGGTCTGCTTCTGATTAGTATTATGCTTTCTTTAGATTATTATCATCTCACCAAATATATTTAAGTATTTTTCAACTAAAACTATGTAAGCCAACATATTTGGCTTATAATTTCATTTTCAGAATAAAGTGCTATAAGCAACCTGGCAATCAACACTTTCTGTAAGAACGAAACTACTTTAAACATTAATTTACAAGATATACATGTTTATCTGGAATTGCTGAAATCTCAGCACAAAGTCACTGTCACATGAATAACAGCAGGGGTTTTTTTGGTTTTTTCTTTTTGCGTCACATGAAGCTTTGAAATTTAACTGACGAATTATTGCCACAATGGCTTATTATTGGTTTCCTACAAAAGAGGATAAGAACTACTAGTGTATTCTATCTTTTCATTTTTTTGAGGTCACTTGACAGTAAGTTTGCATATTCACCAAGTCTACTGAGCTACAATATTGTCTACTACAATCACTGCCCTTTGTAAGAGCAAATACTAATGAAAGTAACATATACCACTAAAAAAAGAAAAACACTTTTTTCCTTTTGAACAGAAAAAAGCCTATATTTTAGGGGCTGGTGTGCAACAAGGCTAAAACAATTAAACTATAAAACAGTATACCTGACACAGTAAGTTGAGAAATATGCAGCTGATGCATCCATGTGTGGTCTGTGTATTTATGATAATGCCCTATTAAGCTATAAATAGTAAATACTAGAATTTCTTGCTTAATATACTAAATCCAATAGAATCATTAAGTTCTCGTTCTCCTTTGTCAATTTGAGCTCTTTATCTGAGGAGCCAATGATGAAAGCATGAGCCCAAACCTGCAGATCATGTGCACTGCTGTACTCTTACAATCGGAATTCTCCTCAAATTCCATTTTCTTAAAATGAAATGGAGAGTACGTGCAAAATTAAGAAAGAGAATGTTATAGTGTGAATCGAAACTAGAACTCAGTGGTCTGTGAAGTGTGTGTTCTTTCGGCATGCGGTTGGTTCCTCTTTCGTAAGAGCAGGTGAGCAGCTCCACACGTCACCCGTGACACCTCACGTGGAGGAAGGTGTCATTCCCTCAGTGCCCGCATTACACTGTTCTAGTAACACAAACAATGGAATTTTAAAACTGGGATCAACAGAAGAGCACCATCCTATCAGAAGACTGAGAAAGCATGGATTGAAAACAAAGTGGTCACTATGATCAAAATGCTGTCAAAATTCAGACGAAAAAGCTATCACTCAGTGTGGACCCTGCCATAGGCTAACCCTAAGGAACTCTGGGACAGGAACGTGACTGGAAAAATAAACTCCAAAATTATAGCTGTAAGAAATGGTGACAGACTAATTTTAAAGCACGAGTGAAACGTTGTTACATTGTATTGCTTCTTGAACATTCCAAACAGTGCCTGTCCATGTCAGGTTTGGGCCATTATCCTGCTCAGAGAGACAGCACTGTACTTATTCAAAAGACCAGATTTCAATGTCTTGGATAAAGAAGTCTTCCTTTTTAGAAAGTGTATGATTCCCAAATGTTTTACAAGAATGGCTTCTTCCATGGTAGAGATCTCCATCAAGCCAAAGAGCAAATTCTCCTCTGCAATACATAAAAGTAACAATACCTTAATACTCATGCCATAAATTGTAAAATAATTTAAATGAGGCATTTCAGTATTCAACAGGCCTGAAACCATTAATTTTTCCAAACTCTTCCTTCTCTTTCCTACCCTGACAAGCAATTTTCTTTTGTTCTTATCCCAGTATAAAATCATTTATTTCCTATGCAGACCAAGGAATGAGTTATTTAAAATTAAATTCATACAGAATTAGTTTTTGAGACAAGTGCCACTCTGTAATTCTCTACTTGGCTTTATAAGTTTCTTTTGTCATATGATTTTAATATATTTAACGTGACTTCTTTAAGGTATGAACCTCTATATCATCTAAAAGTGCAATTAATGTTAAAAGTCTGGTGAATAAAGTTTATATTTCTTTAAAATATCCAGAAAGAGAAATTTTACTGTTAAAAATGATCAGTATGAGCAACTAGAATTTGTTTTCCCTAAGATGCTAAACTTTGTGAAAATAATTCTGGTTTTCTGAGTAAGAAGTAATTTAATAAAAGAGCTCAGTTTGAAAGGCTTCAAATGGATAAGGACATGATAATGAGATTCTTTATCAGAGGGACAGAACACAGGTATAACAGGAACTTAATAAAAGACAGATAATAAGGTCCAACTTATTTAACTGAAATGCAAACCTAGAGAGAAAATACACGCAATGACAGGACTGCTCTCCACCCTATGGGGAGCTTCTCTCGCCAATCAGAAGAGGCAAGTGGACAAAGAGTGCTCATTCTCACAGCGTTCAGAGATATTCCTGTCTCTAAACATCATCTTAGATATCACAGGAGAGTGAGACTTTTAAAAATATGACTAGTTACATTTCAGTGGAAACCCCCACACATCTGTGTGGCATTTAGAGCAGAGGAAAATTTAGGCTGTGAGGACCTTGTTTAAGGTCTCATGTGTAGTGTGAGACAGCTGGAATCCGAAGCAGGTCGTGTAACTGCACAGCCCATGGGAAGCCTGCCACATCATGACTTGATTTTGGGGAGTGCCTGAGGGTGCCCTCTGCCCCACCAAGGTTCATGTACTACAAGTGTGGTCCACAGTGCAGCTATGTTGAGAGGGGCGGAACATGTAAGAGGAAGGGCTAGCAGAAGCAATTTCCTCCCTAGGCAGGGCACCATCCCAGGCAGAGTCTCATGGGTTCCCATGGGACCTCGAACCATCCCTGTGAAAGGATCTGTTAGAGCAAGCCTCTTGCCTGAGCCTCCCAGCTTCCTGTCTTGCCAGGCAATCTCTGCTGCACAAGGCTGTTTTTCTTCCTACTTTTCTGCTATATTGTGATGGAGCTGCAGGGGCCCCTCAGCAAAGCCCAAACAGATCGGCTGCTCAATCTCAGACTTGCAGCCCCCAGATCTGTGAGCTAAATAAACCTCTTTTCTTTTAAGTACCCAGCTTCAGGTTTTTAGCTATAGCAACAGAAAATGGACTATGACATAAGGTTCCTGGTTAGAATTCTGGAGCATTCAGTTCCCATGGTTTCTATTTTCTAAATGTATACTTTTTCCCAAAAGATGGGAAATTTGTCTTCCTATCAAATGCTCCAATGGTTACTTTAGTTTGATGGAATCATGTTATGAAATCAAAATCCAGTTTCAGCAGACATCAGCTTCAAATTGTATCATGACTATGAGGCTTTCTTGGAGAGCTATAAGAATCACAAGTAAGAATACCACTTAGGGGAGAGCTAAATGATGCTCTCACCCTGCCAAAAAAGGTGTGAATAGGCCGGGGATTTAGCTCAGTGGTTTCACCGCCTGCTGTGCAAGCACAAGGACCCGAGTTTGAGCCCCGGTACCAAAAAAAAAAAGTGTGAATGGATCACATAAACCGTATATGTTGAGTCCAAAAACTAAAAAGTAACCTAGAAGGCTACTATAACCATGGTTACTTTTTAATCACCGTGATTGTCTCTTCGAAATACCTATTTATAAGGAAGTTGTAAGAAAATTTGTCAGAATCACCTAGGATGCTAAGTATTCTCATAGGCCAACAAGGCCTGAAAAAATTAGAATGACAGACCCTTAATTATAGGGTACGGTAACATAACATGCTTACAAGCCTGGACACCATTCAGCGCCTGTGTCCGACAGCACCAAGGAAGGAACTGGTTCCTAAGCCCTGTCTGAGAAGCAGGGTCTGTCCGGGAGCAGCACAGGCTGTCTCTCAACACCACAAAAAAGAATCAAGCTCCTCCCAGTGCTCGGGACGCCAAAAGTATCCACTGGATTGACCCGTACTGCTCAAACAGGCCAAAACCCTGATCATTCAGGGGTCACCAAAAGTTTTTGTGGGAAAACAAATCTCTCCTATTGTCTAAAACATTAATCAAAATAGTTTCCAGAGAAAACTAATAGGATCACTCTTAGATTTGTCCTACACATTGGGAAAAATGACATCCCACCATGTTATATGTGAGAATTTGAGAAGTTCAAAGGTAGTAAGGTGGTTAGTTTCCTTTCAAATATCAAAGAGCTACTATACTCTAAGGTAAGAAGTTTAAAGGGAATGAACTAAATAGCATTTAAAAATGAAGAAACAAATACTTTACCAACTTTCAAATACTATACTTGGGTATCTTCTTATAAATATACTTTCTTTGCCATAACCTACAAGTCTGGATTCTAATGTCAGGATTTTCCAAAGACAACTGATTTATAAATAATCCCAAAGCATTCTCCAAGTTTCTTCAAAAGAGATTAGCAAATGAAAATATATTCTTTTAAGATCATAATATACAACGTATTTACCATTGTTATTCTCTAATAATTTTTGTTATGAAAACTTATTTTTTCATAGAATGGCTTTTATATTTTCTTTATTAATATCAACTTCTATTACATTAAAATAAAAAATTTTTTAAAATCTCATGGTGAAATGCTCAAGAGACTTACCCTCCACCACCAAAAGCTAATGAATCCATGTCTCCTTTGATAAAAAACATATTATCTCCCGTCCACTTAAAGACCTATAAGAATGGAAAAAAAGCTTGACATGTACAGCTGACAATGGTCACTAAACAGCTAGTTCTCCCAAACCCAGGGATTGGCAAAGTCTACCCTAAGTAACTCCTACAGCTCAGCCCAGCAGGGCCCCAGCGCTTTGGGTTTCAGAGGTGTCTGTGTGACCAGCCCCGAAAGCACGCCCTGCCCTGTAAGGCTGCTTATCTCACTTCCTCAAATATTTTGTTAGCTCCTTAGACACACTTCTCTCTTCTGACATTAGTTTTTCTTTTAACACTAAATATAAATGTACAGTACTCGGAAACAGGGCCAAGGTCTTTTCTTCAGGTATGGATTTGGTATTCATCATTCTTACAGTGATCACACTTATGATACATATTTATATTTCCAGTTTCAATTTCTCTGAAGAAAAGTAAAACGTTAAAAACATTTGAGAAATCTGAGAACAAAACTAGCCATTAATATTCTTAAATATTTGTTCTAATCTTTTCTGTGTGTTTTACCTAAACCTAATATAACAGCAATATGTAGAACCTCAGCTTTACCATGGTTTTCAAAAGTATTCATTATCGTTTTCAATAAATCTTTTTAACACTGGTATTTTCACAGTAAATGTCACTTAATTAATGTTATTATAGCTATGAGGTAGCAACCTCATAACAAGGTTTGAGAATAAGGAGGAGCTTAGGAAGCCTGTAGCGATGACAGACTCGGGTGTATCAACGGGTACGCATTGCCCAGAGAACGGAAAGCACTGGCAAGCACAGGCGTTTAAGAGAACTTCTGCCGTGTTAGCTGGTCCTTCCTATTTTGTTCATAGACACCTCTGGTAAAGAACACACACTCTTATTTTTAACGGACAATGTTAATCCTGTTAGGGAAAATCTCACATTTGAACCTAAATGACCATGAACCGAAGTGTGTGTTTTCTTTGCTATGCCATCTCTTTATGTAAACAGATACACAACAGTATTCCTTACCTCAAACTCTGGACAGAATGTGAACACAAAGGTCTCTCCCGTCCCATAAAAGCCATCGCTCACTTTGAATGGCTCCGATGCTAATGCCCCAAAGACCTAGGGATTACAAAGGGATGTTCAAGAACACGGCTATCAATTTGTTTCATTAAGCATTACCCTCATTATTTATGCTTAAATAAAATGCAAAAAATTGAAATCTGGAATACTTTATGCACTTGTTCTTAAAAAGAGAAAAATGATATATCATTCACATTCTCATCATATGCAAAACACATCAACTTCTTAATAGGGAAAATTGAGATGTTTCCTAACTTTGAAATCTAAAAAGATATTTATTATAACAGTTAAGTAGACAGTTTAAAAAGTGGTAAATACATTTCAGGAGGACTTACATGGGTGATGTATATATAATAAGGATAACATTCTGTCACAGTGCTGAGAAAAGCAAAAATCCTCCAGTCCAGATAAATATTCTAGTACTAAAATACAAGTTACTGTTTTCTGTATCATTAGAAAACCGGGATCCCATGCGTAGGCTCTGTTTTGGGCTGTTGGTCCTTCAGCCTTGGCCGTGTATGGCACACAGCAGATGGCCTGGCATCAGGAGTGATGACCACGAGACAGTGGGATGCGCTGCTTCAGTGCCTGGGCCCTCAGCTGCACATCACAGCAGGACATCAGAGGCTGGCAGGTGATTTCTGGAGTTACTCTCTCTCCTCACAGTCTTTCTTTACACTTCTAATTTTTAAAAGATGTTCTGACTGAAACGTTAATCTATATATACAGGGAAGTAAGTCCATGAAATGCAAAAACACAGTCACTGTGGAATCATCACAAAGCCAAGCCCCCCATGACATTCAGACCCGACACAGAGCACTGGTGAGAAGCTTGAGAAGCTCCCCCGTGCCTCTTCCGAGAGCAGCAGCCTAGCACCACACAGACACAGCCTGCCCACTCATGGACAGCCTGAGTGGAATCACGGTGCCCTCCTCTTCACTGGGTGATTTCCATCTAGACCACGCGTGTGACCCTCCCCTGTGCCATGGCTGTAGCAGGAATGCACTCTACCAGAGCCTTTGCTTGAACATATGACCTTGGGCGAGTTAACTCCAAGCAGGGAAGACTGTGTTAACCTCCTCGGGCACTAATGATCAAACGGTGTAACACAGCTGAGCTGACCAGTCAAGCACACAGCACACAGCAGACAGCAAAGCTACCAATGTCACCAGCAATCCGTTTTAATCAACATTGCTGACTCACTTTCTCCTTCCTCTCCAGTGAGCTGAACTGACCCCTCCAAAGCTAAGGGCAAACCAATGTTTCTCTCTTGTCTATGGTTTTGTTCTTCCTATTACTATTAAACAATCCATTTTTAAAACCGTACTGGGAATTGAACCCAGGGCCTCTGCACTGAGTTACATACCCCCAAAACTTTTTAGTTTTTACTCTGAGACAGAGTCTCACTAAGTTGCTAAGCTGCCCGGGCTGGGCTCGAATTTGCCACCTTCCTGCCTCAGCCTCCCAGAGTGCTAGGACACAGGCCTGTGCCACCACAACCAACTGCAATCACCTTTATCCATCACAATGCTACCCGGGCTTCGCGACTGTCAACCCTTGCCCTTCCTACGAACCTCACTGATATGAATAACTCTTTAAACCCCACTTTCACTCTTTTTTGGATCTTACTATACTTAGTATATTTTGCTCAATATCAAGATATTCATAGAATTAGATGTTCTTCTCTAACACACCAAAATCGGTGAAGACAAAACTCCTCGTTATTCATATTCATGTTCATATTACTCACATTTATCCTCTATTCCACTCAGCAGAAACTTGCATCTTATAACTACCCCATAATTACCACTTACACAGTACAATGTGCTGTTGAAATAATTTCTCTCATGACAGGGTTCCTGCGCAGTTAGTGTTCCTACCTGGCCGTCACTGTCTTTGATCACCAGCAGCACCGGGGTGTCCAGACCCGCCATTGCCCTGTAGAGGGTCTTCAGGCTGGTGCCGTGCTTGCCCGTCCCATAGACCAGAGTCCACGGGTAGCCAATGGTTCTTGGTGGAAGATGCTTGGTGAGCTTAGGGGGGAAATGCCAGCTTTTACTCAATAGCTTATTATCAGTATACAGGATACTAACAGGAGTTGGAACTTATTGTACTTAGAAAATGCAGGCTAGAAAAAGAAAAACCAGTAGTTTATCATTCTCAAAGATCCTGAGATACTTGAAATTTAATCATGTATTTCTCAGCATGAAATATTAGTTTTCCAGTAGGAAAAGATTCATGAAGAACCAGAGGTAAGAAAAACAGATTACTTTTGCTTGTGCCCACTGTACTGAACTATCAAAAATTAGATGGGCTGCTCCCTGATTACTGAAACACTTTTCAGATCATGGGCTCTGGAGCCAGATAATCAGGGTTCAAAATCAGGCTTCAGTAACTTAATCCATGTGAACAATTTCTTCACTTATAAAAATTCTGCACACTGACAACACCCAACTCCTACAGCTGTTGTCAGGACCACATGAGATAAAACACGGGCAGTGACAGCATAGAGGGACAGACCAAGCGCGGGTCTCGACCCAGGCTGGCCTGGGCTGCTGTGGGTCACTCTCTTAGCGTCACTTATATCCAGCTGCTCCTCCCTCTGTTAACACCAGTTGCTGAGCTTTGGTGCCTTCCTCTTCAGGCCAGAGGAGCAGCAGCTACAACCCGGAGAACAGAACACACCCAACATGCATGCGCACAGATGGTCACACCTTCTCGATATGGTCTGGCTGCAGGAGCTCGCTGGGGTCACTGAGGTTGGGTCGGAAAGATTCAGACTCCAGCTCTGCTTTTGCGGGAGCCGCCTGCTTTGAGCTGATGTCTTCCCTGGTGGTGATCTGAGAAGGAAACGGGAGCAGTGCGTTACTACACGATTCCGACAAGCTCTCCAGAGTTTGTCTTTCGCGTTAAGTAACATTTTATACCTCAGGACTGAAGCTTTAGCTTAGGGTTTGATAAGGCTAAGATGCCCACCACCAGTGGTGTGTCCAATACAGAGAAAGACCTTCAGACAATTCTCATCCACTGCGTGAGCAAGAACCAGTAATGAATTTACCGGTCGCGAGAGTCTATTTGGACTAAGGAGTCCCACGTAATGGGACACAGTTCCACGCAAACTTTAGCCCTTGAAGCGCGAAACTAAGTAGCTAATTGAGTGCTACTTAAAATATGTAGGATTACTTTTTCATACTAAACTTAACATTTGTCAAAAACAATTATGAAATCTTCCCGGGAATCAAAACATTAAAGAACAATAAAATAAAAAGCATGTCATTTTCTTCTCCTTCGTATGTCTACACTTATTTGCTTCACTGAAAAAGTTCCCATTCTTAAAAATGCCTTCAGTTTTTAACTTTTAAACACTACATTTTTTTCTATTTGAAACAATAAATTTTGAAGTTAATTTGTTCACAATTTAAAAAAAAAAATTAGATCTCCTGCTTTGCTTGGTATATTCTTAAAATGATAAAATGTTAGCTTAAATGTTAAAAATGTTGATTGACCTTTTAAAAACTTACTACTATACAGTCTATTCTGTTAGTACTTACTTTTTGTATTAATTTTAATATATAAACATTAGAAAATAAAGGATATGAAACATAACTATTATTGATCAAACCTTTAAGTTGGAAAATACACAGAATTCTGTGGAGCAGATCACTAAAATGAAGCAGAGCCCGGCAGCTAACTCCACACGGGAATGGAATAGCTGGGTTACTCTGGCCTCTAGTGTATCTCTTGGCAGATCTGCACGGTGCCTGTCTTCAACAAGTACATGCTATACAACTGCACTGTATATGATGAGAAGCTAAATGTGAATGCTTTCACATCATCAGTGATGTGAAAATTTAAAGAAAAAAGAAAAAGAAATCCAAGGCAGCATGAAAAGAAAAGAAAAATACCAGCAGGTCTAGCAAAGCCATGAAAACATACCTTAGCTTACACTAAGATGCTGGAGACACACAGCTGATAATGCACACATTGAAAAATGAGTTTTCAATTGGATATCTCATTTTTTAAAAAAATCATGAAGATTATTTCATGCAATTTTAAATAATTTATCTCATTCTGGTGCCTGATTTATACTATTCCAGAGTATTTCTTATACCAATTAAGAATATCTCAAGAACAAAAAGAATTTTTCCCCTTATGATATGTGATGTGGAGTTATAACAACTGAAATAGCCTTAAAGAAGAGAAAAAAAAATTAAGCCTTGCTGCCCATTAAATTTAAAAAATTGTCCTATAAACCCACATTTTCGATTCTGTTTCATAGTAAATCTCGAATCTCAGGCATTCTTCCAATGTTAAACATGAATGAAAACTCATCACTCAAGGAAACACAGTTCTGAAGTGACAGAAAATTATTCTGAATACTTTTCAAATGAAAAGATGACAGAAAAGAATCCCACAGATCTCTAAAGCAATACTACATTCTTCAGTACAAAAAGAATTTTCTGATGGGTTACTTTAGTGCTGGAGTCAAAACAAAGCTGTCAAATGTGACATCTTCCCTGACAAAGGACACTAAAGCCCAGGAGTACTTAATCTCCGGAGGGTGGGAACTATGGAGGGCACCTGGAGACGTCTGCAGAGAGTGCGAAGTTCTTCAGTATTTAGAGCATCGATCCTGCGGTGATACTCAGCCACTGACACTACCTGAATGTGGAGACAGGAAGACAATAATTCCACTGACAGTTGAGAAAAATATCCCAAAACAAAGAAAATCAGAGTGGGCAGGGAGAGAGGGAGGGAGAGAAAAGAGAGCAAAGAGAAAAGAAAAAACGAGAAATTTAAATGGGGAAAAGAACTGTAATCAGGAATTGTTTTCCCACTCCACGCTGAAAAGTCAAGAGATTTATCTATCAAACTCGAGAGAAACACACAAGAATGAGTTTCACCACTACATCCAACAAATTGGAAACAAAGGATTTATTTTATGGACTACTTCATATAGACTGGACTTGACATAACAGATATTGCAGTTTTTATATAGCAAACACTATGTAAACTATAACATGCTTTACTAACATCAAAGAGAACATCTAAAAATCTCCTAGTCTTGCAGCTCACAAGAAAGTGGTGGTTTCAACCATCTCCTCAAACCAACTGAGCTCAAACATTACATCCTAACGGTCTCGAGGGAAGAATTTTTTCCAGGTGCAGGTGATGAACATACCCATCTGTGTCAGAGAGAAAGAGGGAAAGGGGGCAAACAAAAGGACACTGAAAACCAAGGCAAGAAAAAAGTAAGCTCAACACAGTTGAAATTTAAATTTCCCAAAGCATGTCTAATCCACAGCACCTTCTCAGGCATGTCTACCTTAGTCTTTTACGCATTTTCTAGTTTTTGCTTTTTTGTTATGTGTGACTAAGGCTTAACAACTTTGCTAAAGCCTAATCTCCTCAGGGAATTCTCTATCTTCCTTAAGTGCCTGGATCATGCTCTTGCTTGGTGAGGAATTTGAAAGCCACATATGACAGATCTGTATGTATAGAAAATCCACACAAACAAAAACCCACAAGTTTCTTCAGATTGACACAACAGTTACAGCTTTTTCAGATGACGACATAATTACAAAACTGTTTGCAGAACACAGTGAACAAACGGCATCCTAGACAAGCACCGGTTCCCTGAGCTGTGGCACCCTGGCTGCAGCCCACATGCACGGAGACCACCCAACCCAGAGAGGTAGACTCCTAAGGCAGGTCGCCAACTATGCACAGCTTGCTGAAAGCTACAAAGATAAGAGAAAAAAGGAAGACAATCAGGACAGATTTCTACTCTGGCCACGAGTACGATAATGAGTTCTGTGAGCAACAAGGCATCCAACCTGGAAGTCCATCTGGACTCACTGGCTCGTCCAGGGGTTTCTCCCTCCAGCACAGGTGGGGTCACAGGAATAGACCAGAGGATCTGAGTGTTGATTAAGTGAGGAGACAGCCGAGTACAGTGCCTAACATTCTAGTAAGAATAACTACTCTTTACATTTTTACTCCATCTCTTTTTATCAATTACCCTAAGGATTAAATAACAGTGGCTGAAGAGACTCCTTATTTATTTTTGGCATTCAAATATTTTAGGTTTGAGATTAACTAATTTATATATTTTGAATGGTTGATCTCAAAATATTACAGCATTAGGTAAAAATAATAAAGATCTTTCAGTTAAAAACAGAATTTTCAATAAAGAAATATCAGGTACTAAAAATGAAAAATCATAGCCATGGTTTTCTTTGGCCAGAAAAAGAAGTCTTTATAAAATATTTAATGGACAATTATATATTTTTTTTCTTTTTTCCATGGTATCCCTTAGACAAGAACTCTCAAATCATGAGACTTACCTAATCCTCTGCATCCTTCCAGTTAACCCTATTCTTTTATGTGTTTATGAACCAAATTCCACTCTTTGGATGGAAGGAAACTGAGTCATGCTTACAAGCTGGATCAGTTACAGTCTATGTATCATCAAGGGTAGCAATGAATGAAGAACAATCAACAGCCATCCTGAGTCTAAGCTCATACTGTGGTAAAGCAATTTCTTTAATGTCACAAATCCACCTTCCCATTTATACTTTTTGAACTGTAGTTTTCCTAGGACTTAAAAAATTACAGCCCCTCAAACCCTAACATTTACTCGTATCTTGATGATTGAAGATACAGGAAATTGTCATAAGAAAGTTTGAATTAAAGAGGAAAATGAATACAAAAATATACTTCCACCTTTAAAAAAATGGGTATAAAGTGATGCAGATTTCTAGAATATGTAATAGAACTTGAATTAGTCTTACATTAAATTTTGTGCACTTGATAAAACAGATTTTGTTACTGTGCCCCAAAGATTACACCTAGTAGCCAAAAGACACACTCCCTTAGATGTCCCACCTCACACTCCTAATTATCAGGGTACACACTGAGGAAACCAAGCCCTCTCTAAGAACAGTCATTACCTGCCTAAGTGGTTACTGAGTGGTAACGATCTGTGGCCTGACCGAAGAGCCGAGTGCCACCCTCCATCCAGCCTTTCCAGTCTCTGACCGAGGACCCTCACACATGGCTACTATTTTCTGAAACATTTCCACAGAATCACAGAATAGTCATGTAGGATTAAATTCACCCATCTCTGTTACACATGGCCAGGGAACGGCAATCCAAAAAGTAAAGAAAATGGGCAGCTGCTGGGAGGCCTGCGAACATGAACACGTTCGCCTAGGAGACACGTTGCTCAGTGCCCACCTGGCCCACGTCCTCCTTCTGGAGACTCCAGCGGTCCCTCTGACTCGATCCAAACTCCCCAGTCTCCTCTTCCTCCACTTGCCTTGCAAACTAAGGAAAGTCTCATAGGTATCTGTGATTGTGCCAGATTTTACACTCTCTTAGTAAAACATGTGATAGGAAGAAAAGTGCTATTAACCATCGTTATGTAGACTTAACCATGGTATTCCAAACATATGTTAAAGAAGGAGGAACTACAAGTCTCAGCTACTGTCACTAACAAAACGGGACTATAACAGCATGTCCAAAGTCACATAAGCTTGCGCTTCATCATACACAGCAGTCTTCATTCTTACTTCACAAAGTAAGACCTGGATTGCAATAAACCTGCATTTCATTTTGCCTAATTAAAACTATTGTTTTAAAAATAACCCTTCGTGGAACTACAATAAAAGAGATATAAGAAAAAAAATAAAACCTCACAAATTAGATAACTGAAAAACAGAATTGTTAGAGGAACAAAATACTAAAAGCAGAATGAATTAAAAGTAAACACATTACGATAGTTTGGATTTGAACAAATCTTCTGCATCTAAACATCACTTCCTAATAAAATATATTTGCAGATGACAAAGATTTTAACAAGAAAGCAGACCTAGTCACTGTCCTTCTAGTGAAACAGAAACCTATACTTAGAACCACTGAGTTACAATATGCATGCACTGTATTAGCTCCCTGAACAAAAACTATAAAAACAGTCTCATAAAAAAGTAATAATCTTGTGTACTTCAAGAGTATCAGGGGAGAAGAACACTCACTACATAATCTTGAATCTCAGTATTCTGTATAATCTGAGGAACGAGAATATAGTTTTGAAATAAAAAAGTAAGGGTTTCTTTGCCCAACATTTAATTCCTTTGGATCTGTTTGTCTTTTGATAAATGAATATAAATTTATATACTGAGTTAATGGGGTTTTTGTGAAACTTATCTTTTCCATTAGTTAAAACTTAAAAGGATAATATTATAAAGTTTTAAAATTAATATTCAATATGATTTTAAATTACTGACCTCCTGTTTCATTCAATTTGTTCTTCCAGTTTTATCCTTGACTTCAATGAATATTTTAAAGCATCTACGTATATCTCACCATTCAAAAAATAAAAGTAGAAACCCAACACCAAGCTCAAGTCCCATGTGAGCCAATGACTCTGAAAGATGATTAATAGACACAGCACAGTCTGTGAGGGATACATAATCCCGGGGCTGGTGCTCACAAGGTAATTTAACTTCACAAAGCCCAACACAAGTAACTGAAACACTGAACCAACTCAGGTGTTGAAAGTATCAGACATAAACTATGTGTGGAAATGCTAAAAACGAAACAAAACAAAAAACACCCAAAAACCAAGCAAGCAAGAAGATTAAAAATTGAAAAGCACATCTAGAAAATAACCAAATAGAACTTTTATGGAATAGTAACTGTAGAAAATATTTGTAGAAAATCAACCAATTAAAAAGCTGACGTGATTCAGCAAACTAGGAAACAGCTGAAATTACCTACAATAATTACTGAGAACAAGGAGATGGTAAAAAAAAAAGAGAATGGGAGACTTGTGAATAGTAAGATATGGTCTAAATCTGATCCCATCAGATCTCACCAAAAACAAAACATCTAAGCTAATACTTGAGAATTTTCCAGAATTAAGACAAGAATCTATAGATTCTAGAAGTGCTCTGTGAACCCTACAGAAGAAATAAGTAAACAGCACTCTCAGTAAAAATCCTAGCACAGTACCTAAAGAGACATCATTAATGGTAATCAGTGAACAAATTTCCAAACTCTAATGGAGCAGGAAGCAAGCTTGCTCAGGGCCAGCACAAACCTGCTCAGGACAGCCTTATCCCAGGCCCCAGGCCCTCATTTCAGCAAACAGGAGCTGAAGGATGGAGGATGCTCACAATGAAAGGTCATAAAACACACAACCCCCCGAGGCAGAAATTAAATGGTCAATCTAGAATTGTTCATTGAAGCAAACTATTTTACAAGATGTGGGAAATAAAAATACACCTGTCTCTCTCAGCAACCACAAGGAACTGAATCCTGTACAGACACAAAATTTAGATGTTCAGGCTCCTCGGATAAAACGGTGTGATATTTGTATAAAATCGATTCACATCTTCTCATAGACTTTATCATTGCTAGATTACTTATAATACTTAGTACAATTATCAATGCTTGGCAAAAGCTACTGTATTGTTTGGGAATATGACAAAAAAGTCTGTACATAATTAGTACAGACCATTTTAAAACATTTATTTCATGTATTTACTAGAATATGTTTGTGATACAAAACAGTTATATTTGTTTTGGGGAATTAATTCATATCTATCATATCTTGGTCATTTTTTTGTCTTCTCAAATATTTATAATTTCTTTATGGTGAAAACTTTCAAAATACTTTATTCTATCTTTGTGAAGTGTACAAAACATTATGTTGTTAGTAGTCACCCTACCATCCAATAGCACAGCACAACTTCTTGATCCTCTTTGTGACATAATAACCAGTGATTAACCTTTTTCCATCCCCCCTCCCTTTACTATACTGAATCGCCATTAACCACCACACTTATTTCAAGTCTTATGAGATTTTTAATTATTTATTTATGTTAGTGCTGAGACTCAATCCCAAGATCTCATATATGCTAGAAAAGCACTTTGTCATTGTCTTAGTTACCTTGTTGTCTCTGAGACAATATACTCAACACCTGCAAGTTAAAGGAGGAAAGGTTTATGTTAGCTCACAGTTTGCCAAGTTTCAGTCCATAGTCAGCTGGCCCCAATGTAGGGAAACATGGCAGAGAGCCATGACAAGGAGGAATAGTCCATGGGATGGCAGACAGGAAGCAGTGTGTCTTTCTTCTTCCTTCCCTTTTTATTCCATCCTGGCTACAAGCCTATAATGGTTGGTGGCCAATATAGGTTGGTTACACTGCAGTAAATCCATCATCCACACCCAGAACTATGCTAAAGCAACCAGTGGACTTTTAGTATTGCACACTCACGATCCAGCCACCTCCCAAAAGCCCCACCTATGGGCACATGAAGCTTTGGAGGGATATCTAGATATAAGCTATAATATTTCATTCCTAGCCCCCAAAAGACTCATGCAAAAGGAATTTAGTCCATCTCTAATAAGAGTTGTCAAAATCCTGACCATTTCACCATCGCTCAAAAGTCCAAGTCCAAATTCTCTTCTGAGATTTAAGGCAAACTCTTAACTGTGAGGCCTTATTTTGGCTTTAGGAGGTAGGTACACCACATATGGGTATAGAAAAATGCTAAATTGCTCCTTAATACATTCCAAAGGAGTACAAGGTTCAGATATGGAGTTCCCCATCTCCTACCAGTAATCTCGGTGGAAGACCTCCAAAATGATACAGGGGGAAGACGCAACTCCCAAACTTTCTAGATATCTGAAGTGCAAGTTCGTGTTCTCTAAAATCGAAGAATGAATTCTAGGAACAATGAAGGTTAAGAGTAGAAAAACATTAGAGAGAAAGATAGCTTCTGTCTAAGAAAGACAGAGGGGGGCTAGAAAGTGGGTTTCTCCTCTTAGTGATTTTTTAATCCTTGCCTTGCCCACCCTATCCTCTTCCCCTTTCCCAGATACCCTTCTCTACCTTCAAAACATCAGCCTCCCTGTTTCCTACCATCTCTCCTTTATTTTGCTCTTTAAATTATTCATATTTTGGGTTTCTCATATAAGAAAAACCATGTGATATTTAGCTTTCACTGCATGTCTTACTACATTAAACATTATCATCTCAAGTTCCATTCATTTTCCTACAAAAAATCTCAAATTTATCCTTCTTTCTGGCTAAGTAACACTTTATTATACATATATTACATTATATATATCAATCACATTTTCTTTATCTAGTCATCCATTGATGGATACCTAGGCTGTTTCCATAATTTAACTACTGTGATTTGCTCATCCTAATATGATGTCTTTAGCTTTTGGGAAGATACCCAGGAAAGGTATAGCTGGGGCAAATGGAATTTTCTAATTTGCTTTTTGAGGAACCTTCAGACTGATTTCCATAGTAGCTGTGCTAGATTACATTCCCACCAACAATGAAAACATGTTGCTTTATTCATCCTCATCGCTGATATTGCTTTGAGTCTCTGATGATAGCCATTCTCATTGGAGTAGATGGAATCTCAGTACTGCTTCAATTTGCATTTCTCTAATGGCCAAAGACACCAAGGATTTTTTAAATGTGCTTATTGACTATTTGTATGGCTTCTTTTGAAAAGTGTCTATTCATTTCAATTGTCCATTTTTTGACTGGGTCTTTCATGGGGGAAGTCTGATTTTCTTTTTTTTAGCTCTTTATAGTCGAGAAATTAGTACTCTATCAGAGAAGTATCTAGCAAAATTATTTCTCCCATTCTGTAGGTTGTCTCTTCACTCGGTTGGTTGTTTCCTCTGCTCTGAAGATAATTTTTAATTTGATATAATCCTACTTATTGATTCTTGGAATTATTTCTTGTGCAACTGGAGATCTGTTCAGGATGTCCTTGCCTAGGCCTTTGTCTTCAAGTGTGTTAACTATTTTATCTTCCAATAGATTCAGTGTTTTTTTTTTATAAGTAGGTCTTTGATCCTTTTTCATTTGATTTTTCTACAGGGTGAGGGATACGGGTCTAGATTCATCCTATTGCACGTGGTGGATATCCAATTTTCCCAGCATTGCTGTTAAAGAGATTATCTTTTCTCCAGCATGTTTTTAGCCCTTTTGTCAAAAATCAGATGGTTGAATGTGTGTGGGGCTGTTTCTACTTCTTCTACTCTATTCCACTGGTGTACATGTCTATTTTTGTGCTAGTACCATACTATTTTTACTACTGTAGCTTTGTAGTGTAACTTGAAATCTGGGATTAAAATGCTTCTTGTTTTGTTCTTTTTACTGAGGATTGCTTTGGCTATATATATGGCCATATTACTGAAAATGATATACAGATTTAATGCAATTCCTATCAAAATACCAACAGCCTTCTTCACAGAACTAGAAAAAACATTCATAAAATTCACGTGAAACCAATTTTTTTTTCTATTTTTCAATACATGGTTGGTTGAATCTGCAGATATAACACTCAAAGATATGAGGGCTGATTGCATTTTCAGATAAACAGAAATGAAAAGTGTTAACTCTCAAAAATATTCACAGAAGAAATTTCTAAGATTATATATACCAGGAAGAGGAAAAATAATCACAAAAGAATGGTTTGAAATACAAGAAGGAAAGAAAACAAACACCTAAAATGGTCAAGGTTTATGTAAATCCAAGCAAACATTGTCCGAGTAAAACAACAACATATGATTTGTAATGTAATAAAAGAGCAGAACGAACACAGACTACAACAGTAAGCACCTGGGAAGATGGGCAATAGGGGCATCAAGGGTTCTTTTTTCCTGCTGTCCAGGAGAGGGTATACAGATACTCACTGACTTTAGATTTCCTAAAGAACTAAACTGAAGGAATTTCACCAACAGTATAGACATGCAAGCTTCAATTAGCTAAAAAAACGAAACAACCTAAAATTAGAATAATAATATCTTCCTTCTTGGGTCCACAGGGAGATAAAACTTGATGTATGAGATATGAGAACTGGCCATGTTGCTGTGATGGAGCACAGCCTCACGTGCATAAGGCCCTGGTTCAATTCCCAACACCACAGAAAATAAAGAAAGGAAGAAAAAATAAAATTTAAAAATAATACATAAAAAAAACTTGCTGTATGATATATGGCACAGCATAACCTTACGAAAACAGATGTGTTACAAAGAAGTGTCAGGACAAATGATTTTCTATATTGCAAAGTAGAGAGGGAAAAGAGAAACGGTACCTCTAACTATACTTTTTAAAAAGGGCATTGCAAATACTAGGACAAATAGTAAGAAAAGTTAAAAAATGAAAGTATAACTGATATGTTAATAAAGTGTGGAATTACATAAGATTTTCACTTAAAAACAGAGAAGGCAGAAAAGAATGGAAGATCAATTCTTGGAAAGATACAAATCACGAAAAATCACACAAGAAGAAACAGATCATCTGATTAGACCTATGACTACTAAATAAATTGAACCAATAGTCAATAACCTTTCAAGACAGAAAGCAACAGTACCAGATGAATTAACTGGTAAATATCAAACATTAAAGGAAGAAATACTAATTCTCCACAATCTCTTGTAGAAAATAGAAGCAGAGGGAATACTTACTAACTCATTCTGTGAGGCCAGCATTACCCTAATAAAAAAACAAATAAAGACATTACAAGAAAGAAAAACTACATATCATTATGTCTCATGAAAATACATGCATAAATCCTCAACAAAGTATTAGCAAATCATTCTGTGAGGCCAGCATTAACCTCATTAAAAATAAACAAATACAAACATTACAAGGAAGGAAAAATACAGATTATCTCTCATGAAAATACATGCATAAATCCTCAAAAAAAAACAAAACCCAGCAAATTGAATGAAACAAACTATAAAAAGAATTATATACAATGACCAAGGAGGACTTATTCCAGAATGCAAGTGTGGTTCAATATTTGAAAATCAACTGTTGTAATCCATTACACCAAGAAGCTAAAGAATAAAAATCATGTGATAATATTAATAGGTGCAGAAAAAGCATAAATCAAAATCTAATATTCATTTATGATAAACACACTCAGCAACTGGGAATAGAGAATTCTCTTAACTTGATAAAGAACATGTACAAAAAAAACCGCACTGTTAATATCACAAGTAATTGTCAGAAACAAGATTCTTTCCCTCTAAGATTGGGTGCAAGTTAAGAATGAGCCCCTCACCAACTCCTATTCAACACTGTCCAGGAAGTCCCAGATCATGCAGTAAGACAGGGGGAAAAAAGCATACAGATAAGGAAGAAATAAAACTCCCTTTGTTAGCAGATGACACGACTGTCAATTCAGAAAATTCCAAGGAATCAGCCAAAGCAATATAGGACTAGATTAACACAGTTTGCAGGATACAAGATTAATGTACAATAATCGGTTACTTCTTAATAAGAACGTGGAATTTGAAATTAAAAAATAATACTGTCTATAATGGGACCAAATAAATAAAATACTTATGTATAAGTCTAACAAAATATTTTAAAGATCTTCATGAAGAAAGGTGCAAAATTGTTCGGGTAGCAAAGATTTAAATAAATGTATCCCATGTTCATGGATAGTAAGACCCAATATCAGGCATCGGTTCTCCCCAACTTGACCTATAGATTCAACACAATTCCAATTAATTCCACCAAGTGATTTTGAAGCTAGAGGCAAATGGTTTTTAAAGTTCATATGAAAAGTTTATAGGGAAAGACCAGAATAGGCAACACAATAATGAAAAACAAAGCGGGAGGACTGACACTACTCAGCCTCAACATTTATTATACTATAAAGCTATAGTAATCAAGACAGTGTGGTCTTGGCCAAAGAACTGGCAACTGGGTAAATGGAACAGAATAGAGGAGTTACAAATTGATGCACACAAATATACTCAACTGATTTTTGAGAAGAAGCAAAGACCAGTCAATGGAGAAAAGATTGTCTTTTTCCCAAAGGGCTGAGTTGCTGAAGCATGCGAAAAAAAAAAAAAAAAAGACACAACCTTTGTTTTTCATGAAAATCAACCCCCAAAATATAAAACTCTAAAACTCTTTGAAGATAATATATGACCAAAAAATCTAGGTGACCTTGGGTTTGAAGATGCATTTTTAGATGAAACAATGAAACCATGATCACGAAAGAAAAGTAAGATGTTGGCTTTTTTTAAAAAGTAAGAACTTCTGCCATGTGAAAGACACTGTCAAGAGAATAAAAAGGCAAGCCACAGAGTAGAAGAACATCTTCGCAACATACAGACCTGATAAAGCATTTTTATTCAAAATATTTGAATAATTCTTAAAATTCAACAGTAAGAAATCAAATGACCAAGTTAAAACATGGGTAAAAGATCAGAACAAACAACTCACCAAAAGAGACTTGCAGATGGCAGTATCATTAGTCACCACAGAAGTGCAAGTTACAAGAAGAGGCCACTACACACCTATTAGAATGGCAAAATCTAGAGCACCGACAGGGATTTTCACTCATTGCTGGGATAATAAAAATGCTACCATCACTTGGGAAGACATTTCAGGAGTTTCTTATAAAACTAAGTACAGTTTTCCCATATGATCCAGTAATTGTACCACCTGAACACTTTTGTTCACACAAAGTCTACAGGTGAAAGTCTATGATAGCTTTTATTCATACGTGCCAAAATGCAGAAGAACAACCAAGACACCCTTCAGTAGTTGAACTGACATAACTATAGAGTGGAATATTATTTGGCTATAAAAAGAAATGAGCCGATAAGCCAAGGGAGAAGGAATCTTAAGTGCATATAACTAAGTGAAAAAAGCCAATTTGAAAAGGTCACATACTGCATATTTCCAACTACATGACACTCTTGAAAAAGCAAAATTACACAAAGAGTAAAAATATCAGTGGGTACTAGTTGTTCAGGGGGACAAATAAAGGATGAGCAAGTGCAGCACAGGGAATTGTTAGGGCAGTAAAATTATACAACATGATCCTGCAACTAGAGATACATATCATTAAATATTTGTCAAGTCCCATAGAATATATAACACAGAGAAGTGAACCCTATGCTAACTATAGACTTTGGGTGATAATATTATGTCAATATTAGTTCACAAATTGTAACAAATGTACGGTAGAAATACCACACATAAGTAATGGGGGAATTGTGTTTACCAGGAAATAGGGCTTAAGGGAACCTATATCTCCATTTAATTTTTCTGTAAACATAAAACTGCTCTCAACAGTAAAATCTATTATTTTTTTTTAAAGACAAGGAAAGCATAAACACAAAATTCAAGGATGTGATTATCAATTTGGGGGAAGACAAGATCGAGAAAACAGGCAGGTGAGACCGCATCAGTGTTGTTCTAATTCCTATACTGAGTAGTGGGGGGTTCAAAGATACTCATTTTATTAGTATGCCTTGTAACTTGCATATTTAATAGATACATTCTTCAACTACTGACTCAAATACAAAACCAAATTCTATATTGAATATATGCACAGATCTTTTCAATTAAGTTGGAACTGACTATAGAGCAAATGTTTTACAATAAAACACACATAAATACTTGTTAATATCCTGTGAGTATCTACTACAGATAGGTATGTGAAGAACTGCTACTCTTTTTCAAACCTCATTTTCTGAAGTCCCTCCCTGCCCTAGAGCTCCTAAAGTAAAGAAAACAGTGAGATCACCAGTACCAAGCTTGCCTATCAATTGGGACACACACTGCACCACTCTGGAAACCCAAAGGCTGCCTGTTGAAGCAAAACCATGCTAAGGACCCTCTGTCTCTACACTCAAGGACTCCAAGAGGCAGTGACTGTCCACCAAGAGTACACTGACCATCCCCTAGGAGCGCAGTGACTGGTCCCTTAAGAGCACAGCGACAGTCCCCCCAAGAGTGTAGTGACCATTCCCTGGAGAATGCAGCAGCCATTCCAGCCCCCAGCTCCCTCAGCTTCAAAATGAGAAGAGCACTGTACTTTCAAAGTGATGGCGTAAGTTCAATGAAATTACACACACGGACGTGTGGATACACACTCTCTCACTAAATGTATGGGCAGAGCTGATGAGCAAGGAGAAGCATAACTGCTCAGGAAAAGGATAAAAATATGATAAAACCATGTCCCAGCTCCAAGAAGGTATCAGGGAGTGTGATGAGTGCATCATGCACATTATACTGGCCTATACAATTTAAAGCATCCACAATTTATTTTGCCTTATTTGAAATAAACTGTAATGAAATCTTAGTAAATTTATGAAAATATGTACTCAAACTAAATAAAAAATACATGAAAGGTACACTGTTCTTGGTTAAAAAAAAAACAAAACACAAAACGAAAGAACTGTGCTAACTACTAATGTGGTAAACCCAATCAAAAATTTAAAAAATGTAATCATTTCAGGTTCCTAATCCCTTCTGTGCAGTTTACTATAAACAAAAACTGGAAATTATAATTAAAAACAACTGCCTTTTTTTGTATTCTGACATGCTTAACATTTCAGAAAGGGGCCAGGGATTTAGCTCAGTGGTTCTGTCACCTGCCTCCCAAGTGTAAGGACCCAAGTTCGATCCCTGGTACCAAAAAAAAAAAAAAAAAAAAAGGAACCATTTCAGAAAGGACAGATGCTTGGGGACATTTCCAGGGACTCCTGGGGTTCAGAGTTTCTATGTGGCCTTATTTAGCCCATCCATACTTATAGTAAAAATACAATTAACGTTCAGAAGGAAAAATATAATCCTGAATTACCACAGGAAAAGCAATTGGCAATACATTTTAGAACAAATACGCACGTATATTTATACTGAAAACTACCACTCTTTAAAACAGTATGGCTGGTTGGTATTTTCCTTTATAAGACTATTTTTTAAGGTTCTAGTTAAGTAAAAATGCTGAAAAACTGTTTGAAAAACTTTAAGAAAATTTTTTTCTCAGACTTCTGAAATGCGATTTCTCACTGTAATAAATATTAAAACAATATCTAGTTGGAGCTAGTCAACAAAATTAAAAGCTATTTATTCTGTTCTACTCCATTTTTAAACAAGAAAAATTGTGAATATTTTCCTACAAAGTTAAGCTCAAATAAGAGCTTTAAGGCAGCACTTAAGATTTGGTGTCTTCTTGGTGAGAATAATAAAATCAAAAATACTTTTACAAAATTATATTCCCTTATTAATGTCTTATTTGGAAGATATTTAGAATCAACAGAAATAAAGGTATTTTCTGCAATGATACAATTTTACATTTTATAAACATTATGCTTATAGTTTCATAAATTGTAGTTTTACATAATGCCACCATAAAAGGACTAGTATATATAGAAATGGAAATAACTGACAAAGATTTACCAGAGTGTATTTATGATTAACTGGTTCATGTCTTCTCCCTTTTTTCCCATACCAGAGGCGAGACATTTCCTTCCCAGAGCAAGTTCAGTTACATCAGATCACGTAGGAACAGTTCTCAGAAGCATTCTTCTGTCAAAGCTGAATTCCCAACACCTGAGCCCTACTACAGTGACAGAACAGTTTGTTGGGGACAAAGATGTGATTGACGAGAGCAAGAGCTAATCACTCAGTAGCGGCTGAGCACAGACAGTGCTGAGTGGAGAGCGCAGGCTGGGAGGGAAGAGAGGGTTTCCCAGGCTGAGGTTTGGTTGCACTGCACCAGAATGTGCAGAGAGGGCTCAGTCAGACGTTTAAAGACACAGACACGGATTTCCAAATCTGTACACTAACAAGGAGACTACATGCACCTTGGACACAAAAAAAGTAGCAAGTACAACTTCGCCATTCCCTCTTAAATTACACAAATCATTTTTTTCAATTAACATTTTACTGTTTGATCATACAATCACAAAATTCTGTAACCAAGAATCCTATAAAATTTTATCTTTTATGCAGATATTCTTAAATAAGGTTCATTTTGAACAGCATTTCCTAGCATCTATTTATT
Source organism: Heterocephalus glaber (assembly GCF_053883595.1). NCBI lineage: Eukaryota > Metazoa > Chordata > Mammalia > Rodentia > Bathyergidae > Heterocephalus > Heterocephalus glaber. The sequence continues at coordinate 3,705,957 of NW_028258347.1, read as the reverse complement.
TATTTATTTTTTGGGGATACTGGGGATCGAACTCGGGACCTTGCGCTTGAGAGGCAGGCGGTGGAATCACTGAGCTAAATCCCCGGCCCAAGCAACTATTTATTGATAGGTACTTATATTCAACATGCATCCTTTTACTATGCTCCACTAAACAGTGGTGCGCTAAATACAGCCAAAGACGGGAGCTTTTAGATTAACCAGCAAGGATAAATATAGCTGAAACGCATGTGAACTGAGCTTATCTGGGGCTCACTGCAGCAGAACAACAGCGCTGTCGCGGCGCAGCGCACGGGAACATACCCCCACCTGAAGGGCACCTTGCCCCTTCTCGCAGACACAGCACCACCTCTCCACACCCCAGTGCACCCCACGGGCATCCTCAGGGAACAGGCCTCCCGCACCCCGACAGCCCCTGCCAGTCACCAGCACCAACTGCACATGGCCTCAGCGGCCCCAAACGCAGGCCATGTCCCACCCCGTCCGCTCCTTCCAGGCTCGCCACTCAATAACTACTAAGATTATATAATGGGGGGGGGGTTCAAAACCGGTCGGAACTTCTAGCCAGATTCTGGGATGAAAGATATTATACATGCTCAAACTAAAGTATGAGATATGAGGAACAGCAGAACACCAAGAGCAGCATGGCCTGTTCTGTGCATTGCTATTCTCCATCCTTCCCTGGGAAGTGTGGTCTCCCTTGGCATGGCGACCTTAGACAAGACAGCAGAGAAGGGAAGTTCTTCATTTGTTGTTTGACATACTGACACAATTTTAATTTGGGTATTACTCACACTTTACTAACAATATCAGAAATGTGTCTATGACAATGAACACCAGAATATTCATGACCTGGCAATTTACAGACAATAAGACGCTGACTAAATAACTGAAGCTTTGACAAGTGCATCCTAGAAACTGCAGCAGTGCCAACACGACAACTTCTGCGGGCAATGCAGACCATGGCAACAACTGCAGCCAGGGACAGCCATGCCCACAGCTCCACACGGCACCGGACAGCTCTGATCGTGACACCCCGGGGTACATTTCAGGGCCTGCAATACTAAGTTAGCTTAGGTTAACTATCTTACTTTATACAATTAAAATGAAGAACACTAGAAATTAAAATCAAAATGAGGAGATGATATAAATAACTTTTAAAACTAAGCTAGAAGGCAGATTTTAAAGTGTTCTGAGTAATAGTCTAGATGTAATTTTTAACATATTTACATTTATACTTGAATGAGTACCTGAGCTTTGGTGGATTAAGAAAATGTGAGTAACCTAAACACCTACAGAGGAGCAACTATCTCAGAACCAAAACTGTATGGGATATCTATTTTTTAGTCAATGCTATGGCAAGGGTAAGAAGTGAACAGCACAAAGAAGTTTCCTTTTTTTTATTATTTATTTTATTTTTTAAATTTAGATTCTAATTTTTCCCCCATTGCCTGCACACCCTTCACCCCCTCCACCCTTCCCTATTTACAAAGACTTTGTTTCCATTTTTTTCTTTTCTCATCATTTTTCCTTTCCCTTCTTCCCTTTCCCCTTCCCCTCCCACCACCCTACACCCTTGGACCTTTTCCTATTTCAAATTATCAATCATTCATTTTAATCATTTTAATCCTTATTTACACTTTCAGTTTCTCACACTAGAGAAACTATTCGGTATTTACACATGTGTGTCCTATTTATTTCACTTAACAGTACTGCCTCAATGTGCATCCATTTAGCTATAAATGACTCTACTTTTTCATTCTTTACGTCTGAGTAGTATTCCATTTTATTAAAAAAAAAGCACATCTTCTTTATCCAGTCTCCAGTTGATGGCCACTTGGGCTGCTTCCAAGCTTTAGCTATTACAAACTGTGCCGCTATAAACATGGGTGCACATATATCACTGTGGTATGATTTTTTTAATTCTTTGGGGAAAATCCCCAGCAGGGGAATAGCTGGGTCAAATGGGACTTCCAGCCCTAGTTCTTTGAGGTATCTTCATACTGACTTCCACAGTGGTTGCACCAGTCTGCACTCCCACCAACAATGGAGAAGGGTTCCTTTCTCCCCACACCCCTGCCAGCATTTCTTATTGGCTGATTTCTTGATAGCAGCCATTCTTTCTGGGGTGAGGTGGAATCTCAGTGTTGTTTTCATCTGCATCTCTTGAATGACCAGTGATGTTGAACATTTTTTCATATATTTATTTGCTGCTTTTACTTCTTTATCTGAGAAATGTCTGTTCATTTCAGATGCCCATTTTTGAATTGGGTCTTTGAATTTGGGGGGGGGGTCTGATTTTTTTCAGTTCTTTATATATAGTAGTCCTTTGTCTAAGGTACAGCTGCTAAAAATTTTTTCCCAAATTGCAAAAGCAATTCTAGGCAACAGAGACAAGGCTGGGGGTATCACAATCCCCAAATTGAAACTATACTACAAAGCTATGGTGATAAAAACAGCATGGTACTGGCAAAGAAACAGACCCGAGGATCAGTGGAATAGATTAGAAGATGCAGAAACAACTTCAGACATACTCAGCCACCTCATCTTTGACAAAGAAGCCAACCACCCTCATTGGAGGAAAGATAGCTTATTTAATAAATGGTGTTGGAAAAACTGGATTTCAACCTGCCAAAGATTAAAACTAGACCCATACCTATCACCATGCACTAAACTAACATCAAAGTGGATTAAAAATCTAAATATTAAGACAGAAACACTAAACTTGCTGGAAATAAATTAGGTAGAACTCTTGAAGACATGGGCATAGGAAAAGACTTTATGAACAAAACCTCAGTAGCACGGGAACTAGCACAAAGAATCAACAACTGGGATCTCATCTTATTAAAAAGCTTCTGCACTGCAAGAGAAACCACCAACAGAGCTAAGAGACAACCTACAATGTGGGAAACAAATTTTAAGCAGTTTTCTTTAAATACTAATCATTTCAAAATTGAAAAACATTAATATGTTAAACAGCCTACTGACATACAATCTTAGTGACACATTTTCTAATCAAAAAGCACAAGCCTTGGAGGCAAACTTCTAAATAAATCAATTACAACTAATTCAATGATGCCAGTGTCCATACGAAAAGACTTTATGAACAAATCTTCAGTAGCATGGGAGCTAGCACAAAGAATCAACAACTGGGATCTCATCGTATTAAAAAGCTTCTGCACTGCAAGAGAAACCACCAACAGACCTGAGAGACAACCTACAATGTGGGAAGAAATATTTAGCGGCTGTAGCTCAGACAAAGGTCTACTATCAAGAATATATAAAGAACTGAAAAAGTCAGACCTCCCAAATTCAAAGACCCAATTCAAAAAGGGGCATCCGAAATGAACAGACATTTCTCAGACAAAGAAGTAAAAACAGCAAGTAAATATATGAAAAAATGTTCAACATCACTGGTCATTTGAGAGATGCAGATAAAAACAACACTGAGATTCCACCTCATCCCACAAACAATGGCTGCTATCAAGAAATCAACCAATAACAAATGCTGGCAGGGGTGTGGGGAGAAAGGAACCCTTCTCCATTATTGGTGGGAGTGCAGATTGGTGCAACCACTGTTGAAATCAGTATGGCAATATCTCAAAGAACTAGGACTACAGGTCCCATTTGAGCCAGCTATTCCCCTACTGGGAATCTTCCCCAAAGAATTAAAAGAATCATACCACAGAGATATATGTGCACCTATGTTTATAGCAGCACAATTTGTAATAGCTAAAGCTTGAAAACAGCCCAAGTGCCCATCGACTGGAAACTGGATAAAGAAAATGTGTTTTTTTTTATAAAATGGAGTACTACTCAGCCATAAAGAATGAGAAACTAGAGACATTTATAGCTAAATGGATGCATATTGAGGCCAAAAAGAGTTTTCTTTTTTGTTACCAGGGATCGAACTCGGGTCCTTGTGCTTGCACAGCAGGCGGCGAAACCACTGAGCTAAATCCCTGGCCCTGAGGCCATACTCTTAAGTGAAATAAATAGGACACACATGTGTAAATACTGAATAGTTTCTCTAGTGTGAGAAATTGAAAGTGTAAATAAGGAAGAAAACGATTAAAATGAATAATTGATAATTTGAAATAAAAAAAGGTCCAAGGGTTTGGGGATGGTGGAAGGGACAGGGGAAAGGGAAGAAAGGAAAGAAAAAAATTATGAGAAAAAAAAAAATGGAATCAAACTCTGTGTACATAGGGAAAGGTGGAGGGGGTGAAGGGTGCACAGGTGATGGGAGAAAAAATAAAAACTAAGATGCATCATGTTCTGGTACAAACACCCAATGATAAATGTAAATGTATTTTATACCTAAAATGTACCAATAAATATATATATATATATTTAAAAAATGATGCCAGTGTCTAAGTTGTTTTTAGCTATCACTTCTAAAAGCAGTGGTGTTTTAGTGAGGGAATTCAGTATAGGAAATATGGAGCTGATATTAATTTCAGGGATAAAAGTTTTTGGAAAATTTTTTTCTCCCAGGTCTTATTCCAAAAGGAGTAAGAAGTCAACCTAAAGGAAGTGGAACAAAGCCCTCCCTCGAGGCTGTGTGGTGAGATCCAGACCATCAGCTATCAGTGCAGAGCCCGTGTCTGGATGCCAAGTGCAGGACACAGCTCAGTGGGATGGGACATTGTGACCCGAGGATGGGGAGAACTGGTGCATCTTAGGGTCACATCCTTTTTACTTCGTAAGAAATTTAATTTTCCCCCTTTTTTACTGTTATTAGAACACGTTTGCAGTACCTAATAATCACATTCCTTGTGGGGAGCTGGCATATGTGTGTCACACATCTTAATTCCTCTTTTATCCCATCCCCCTCCCTCCATCTTTTTATCTTCTGCCCATTTAAGATCCATCTTCCTACTTCATATCTTCTATTTTGCTCTCTATTTATATTTTGGGTTTCATGTGGTATTTAAGCTTGTGTGTCTGATTTTTTTTCACTAACACCATGGTCTCAACATGCATCCATTTTCCTACAAACGATTCAAGGTTATCCTTTCTGTATGGCAGAGCAGTACTCCACTGGGCATAACTATCACATTTTCTTTATCCATTCACCTGTTGATGGACATATGGGCTGCTTCCAAGATTTAGCTACTATGAATTGGGCTGCTATAAACAATGTAAAGATTTATATGAATCTTAAAACAGACTTCACAGATAACTCAGGCTTACTGTGGTTTCGGTTTTAGGATATACCATGGAATCTTGGGGACTTGGCAAGCATATTAAACTTTAATGGATACTTGATGGACAAAACTGAAGAACACAAAACTAAAAGGTCACTGGCTTACAGCATGGTATATTTTTCCTCCTATCTATGTACTATCTCTGAGTACACAAGTCCTTTGTAAGAAAGCTATGCCAAAATTAATTGCACCCACATGGCTACAATTGATGCAATATGTTTTTAAAAAATCAAGGCACAAACTAGCTGTGGCATCCGAAATAAACAGACATTTCTCAGACAAAGAAGTAAAAGCAGCAAATAATTATACGAAAAAATGTTCAACATCACTGGTTATTCAAGAGATGCAGATGAAAACAACACTGAGATTCCACCTCACCCCAGAAAGAATGGCTGCTATTAAGAAATCACCCAATAACAAATACTGGGAGGATTTCGGGGAGAAAGGAACCCTTCTGCATTGCTGGTGGGAGTGCAGACTGGTGTAACCACTGTGGAAATCAGTATGGAGATTCCTCAAAGAACTAGGGCTAGAGGTCCCATTCGACCTATTCCCCTGCTATTCCCAGCTATTCCCCTGCTAGGTATCTTCCCAAAAGAATTAAAAGAATTGTACTACAGTGATATATGTGCACCCATGTTTATAGCGGCACAGTTTGTAATAGATAAAGCTTGGAAACAGCCCAAATGCCCATCGACTGGAAACTGGATAAAGAAGATGTGTTTTTTTTTATAAAATGGAGTACTACTCAGCCATAAAGAATGAGAAACTAGAGACATTTGTAGCTAAATAGATGGACATTGAGGCGGTACTCTTAAGTGAAATAAATAGGACACACATGTGTAAATACCGAATAGTTTCTCTAGTGTGAGAACCTGAAAGTGTAATTAAGGATACACACGGATGAAATGGCCTAATAACATATTTCTCGGATTGTGTTTCCATTGCGTGCCATATGACTGTATCGAAATTTAACTTAGGGAGAAGTTTGGCTTACGTGGAGTCTGCTAGCTAACTGGAGTTTTTTTCCAGACCACTATTTGTTCAGTGTTGGTTTTGGGGATCTTTCTGAAACAAATCACATCCTCTGGTGTCTTGTTGGTGCTTGAGATGTTTTTTTAAGTTATATGGAAAAATGTTTAAGTGCTTTTCAGTTTTGTTTTGGTTGAGTTCTACTATATTTGAATATTATTGCAGATTTTTTTCCCTTGCAGTGTTCTTCTTAGAATGGCTTTAATTTTTGTATATGTGTGTGTTTGATCATAAAGTTATTTTTAAAAAAAATCAAGGCACAAACTAGGTGTGGCAGCACATGCCTGTAATGTCAGCACTGTGGGAAGATGAGACAGGAGGATCCCAAGTTCATGCTCAGGTTGAACAACTCAGTGAGACCTTGTCTCAAAGTAAAAAATAAAAGCAGTTTGGGGTGTAGCTCAGTGTAAAGGTCCTGGGTTCAATCCTCAGCACCACAAAAGTTAAAAAAAGTCAAGGCATGTGTAGTGGCTTGTGTCTAGATGTCCCCCCCAAAGCCTCGTGCAGTCTTTTTCGAAGGTACCTAAATCTGGAATGTGAGATGCTAGGATTAAGAGTGTGTGAGTAGTAAACTACTACACACAAGTGATTGGTTTGGCATCACTGAACCCCAGCAGTCTGAATAAGATAAAAGGAGCAAAAAGACACTGTTAAGGTCTCTTGTTGCTTTTTGCTGCTTCTACGGCCATGAACTGTTGTTCCTCTGCCACCGTGCCCTCCGAACTGTAAGCCAAATAAACCTTTTCCCCTTCAACTCTGGATGTCAGATACTTTGTCTGAGCAATGAGAGAAAAGTAACTAAGACGGCAGGGCAGTGGATACCTATCGTCTCAGCACGTGGGAGGCTGAGGCAGGATGATGGGGAGTTTGAGGCCACTCTAGACTGCACAGCTACATGGAAGCCAACCAGAGCTACATAGAAAGACCCATCTTAAAAATATAAATGAAAGAAAGAATGAATCAAGGCACAGAGTGATTAAAGAGACCTTTATCTATAGCGAACCAAGTTTGCTCTGGGTGCAGCAACCAGATAAAAGGAATACTGTGAAAAACATCTTGTGCAATGTTACTTGCATGACAGGGACTGTGAACCTTAAGTGTAGTGTGGCTCAAATAGTCTAGAGGATCTCTCCAGTCTCAGTGTTTCTATGTTGTTGGCTTGGGTTAGTAAGCACCAGGACTGCACAGTGTAACCACCAGGCCACTCTTCAAGATGCAAGAATGTGACTTAATAGTTCTGAGTATGGCTCGAACAAAAAGACACTTGAAAGCTCCTGTAGATGATTCAAAGACTCTGCCAAAGTTAAGAACTTGGTGTGGACTAAAGAACATTGCTTCTAAATTAAGAGACATACCACTATGACTTATTAGAACTTATTTTAGAACTTTAGCTAAGCAAGAAATAAGCTTGGAGATGTTATCTATAGAATGAAGATAGCGACCTATTCTTTAAACTGGAGCCCTAGGTCTATAGGTCAGTTTACAGGAAATCCATCTTAATAGACACCATTGGGATGCAATCAGGAGAATCCTAACTGTGGGACTTTCTACAGGAAAAGTTTGATTTCTTAAAAATTAATATTAAATAAAGAAAAGAAAAAAAAGTAGATGGCAAACTCACATTCAGAGAGACTCAAGACACATTTTAACCCCAATATTTGGTACTTAGTTAGATCCTGACTCAAAAAACAAACTGTCAAAGTAGATACATATTATATATGTTTAAAATTTTTTTAACACACTTGAAAAAAGGTTAACTGAAGAGGGACATAGATGAAGTACACTAAAATAAGGCCAAGTAACTGGTACATGTGATTCCATCACATTAGTAATCTCTCACTTTTGTCCTCTTATCAAACAAAGCTATCATCAAGAAACAGTGGGTGGTAGGAGGCATCTTACCTTTACCTTAGGACCTACCTCACCTTGCAGTGAAAAGACCGAGAAATAGGAAGCATACGCGATTGCAGAATGCAAAGCCCACAGAAAGCAGTGTCCTCACTACCCACACTCCATGTACTGACTCCTAAGGCTGCAGACTGAAAGACTAGGAGGACAGATTCTAAAATAAACGGTTCCTTCGCAGTTGCAAGGGGATGTTGTTAAGGCCCCAATAATAGCACAGCTCATAATTCATATTACACTGGTTACAGGTGCTGCACCAAAACCACACATTTTGTTCACTATGGAGAAAGGTTTCTTGAGTCATTCTTTGCTTTGATTGTTTAAAAAACTCCTCTCTCAGCAACAGCAGCAGGCTCATGCAATGTTCAGTAAGGCTCCCTCACACACCAAGGACTCACCACACAGTATGTTCAGAAGATACTGCACATGGCCGGAGAGCAAAATGGACTCCTCCCCATGGACAGTGTTTCCCAGACCCTTATCCCACTGCTCAGGAAGTACTCTGAAATGCCCCTAGAAGCTCTCACTCCTCACCACTCAAAACCTGCCTAAATTTTTTTGGTAAACACAGGTTTCTGACGGTCCACCCTCACTTTACAAATCTCTGTTCTTTCTTCATGCTGTTCTCATATTTCTAATTCTTAAGTTCCTGCCCTTTCTAATTACATTCAACAACATAATTAAGGACTGGCTTTCAATTCTCATATTGTGGAATTAAATTTTTTTAAGTATTATAGAATTTTTTGCTATCCCAAGGGCACATTTTAGTAATCTGGGGTGCCTCTCAGAGTTTATAAATGCTCTGACACAGCTAAGGGTAATGATAAGGATAATACAGGGTCTGCAAAGAATCCATGAACAGTTGAAGTACTGGGAAAAACGATCCGGGAACAAAGCGAAAAAGGAAGGTAAATATTATCACGTTATCATAGGACACAGAAAAGTTCTGCTATTGTTGCTAATGTGCACTAAGCTGGAGAACAGACAAATAAAACAAATTTACAGACACATTTCTTTACACTTACCATAACAAGAACTTTCTAACAGGGCTTCCCTAAAATGAAAAGTACTGCCCTTTGACGTATAAATTCCCTATCACTTGTATGTTAAAACGGAACAAAGAATACTGCAAAATGTAAAATGACAAAGAGGCTGAACTGGCAGTTAATTCTAATTTCCAGAGTCTATGAGTTTATAATTAACTATTTAGCATATATGTTACAAGAACTTATTTTAGGATAAAGACCAATTTTGAAAGATAAAAAGCTTTACGCTCTACTTTAACCTATGTCCAAATTTATTCACCAATCCAATAAATATTTCTGAGGATGAGTGACTCAGCAGTAAACATTTTTTAGCTCTGAGGATGGAGTAGACTGGCAAATCCCTGCCTACTGGCCTTGATTCAGATAGTGGGAGAAGAAGGGAATGGAAAATGGAAAGTTTACCACATTCGAGTTTCTCCAGTTCATGTAACATTTCCGCCTGATAATAAACATCTTCTAAGCATCAGGAAAAAATAAAAGTAAATACAGCAGTTATTCTAATCAAACAGATCCATGCCCAAATTGGTAGCCATAATAAATATATCCTAAATTCTAAAGCACCTATTCTCCATACCTAGGGAGAAAAAATTTTAATCATTTGTCACTTTCAAATACTATTGATTTATACAAGTGCTCTAGCCAGATTCTTTTCTGAAAGATCATTTTAACATTTAAAATTACTCTCTCACTTAAATAAGTATTCATTAGTTTAACAAATTGTTTTTGTTACTATCTATCAGGCACTAAACACACACTATGTTAGAAAGATACAGAGCAGAGTACACGCCACTATAAATTTTTCTAGCAGCCACATTAACAAAGAAAAAAGTGAATGAATTTTAATATTTTATTTAACCTAATATATCTAAAATATTATCGTTTAAATATTAATCAGCGTAGAAATAAGATTTTCTCTTTCAATTAAAAGTTACTAAAATTTAGTGTGTTATTTTACATTACAGCACATCTCAATTCATTCTGACCACATTTTAAATGTTCAATAGCTACATGTGGCTAGTGGTGCCTGTATCTATCAGAAAAAGAATATTTTACACTACAACATATCTTAGACACTAAATTTTCATAGGAAGTACTACCTCACCTTCGATTTAGATATTTAGATTTCATAAAATTTGTACTTGAAAAAGATCACATGTACAAATTCTAAATTAATTAATTTCAGTTTTGAAATCTAAATAACCCTGTTCTTTAGCTGCATTAACCACAGTTCAACTACTTGATGGCCACATAGTTGTTTCTAGATAAAGTAGCAAAAAGTTTACAAAATTATATTTTCTTTCTCTTTGACTTTCATTTGAACCAATTTGGTCCAAGGACAGGTGAGGAGACATCTGTGTTTTCTAAGCTGGAAAATACAATCTGCAAAATCTTCCACAGAAACTTACGCAGTTCTTTTAAGTCTATAAAAGAGCAGTCTACTATTTCCAAAGTTCAATGCTCCAACCTTAACTGATGAAAAGCTCTTACTTCCCTTTCTTAACTGAAAACACTGTAATCTCCCAGCTGACCTCCTGAGTTAGAAACTCCACCCTAACCTGGTTGCCACTAACCCTAAGCAGCAGGCCAGTACGAATTCATCTTGTTCTGCTCTACCTCGACTGTTGTCTTCTTAGTATAGGCACACATCTTTGGTAATCTTCACTACTCCGAGAGCTAATAAAAACGCAGCTCAGGAATTTTCTTTTTCTTTCAGACGTGCCATCACCTGTGTGACCACCACCCAGAAGGAGCTGTGCATCTCCGGGGCTCCTTCCACTCCTCCAGGGCCCAGTAGCCAGTGGTCTGCTGGGCTTCCAGCTACCCTTCCCCTGACTCACACATGAGTCACACAGCACACACTCTGTGTCTGTAAGATGCAGCCATGCTGTTGCCTGTACCAGTAGACCCTTCCTTCTTACTGCTACGTGATTTGGGATATGTTATTTAGGATTTTATGAATATCCCAAAATACATCCCTTTATTCACCTAGTGATGGGCATTCACATTCTTCCCAGTTTTGGGCTATTATAAATAATGCTGGTAAGAAGATTAATGTTAGGTTTAAGTATTAAGAGAGCTCAAAATAAATTCTCAATATATTTTTACTTCTTTCCCTCCACTACATTGGAATTGCCGTAGAAATAGATGCTTTATGTACTACACAGAATGAAATCAGAGACATTCCAAAACAGGTTCACATTTTAAACAAAAGACATACCATGTATATCTTGGATCATTATACATGTTAAGTGCATGCATAGTAAATTCGTATCACATAAACCACCACAAACATTGACCAAACAACAAAATCTGATTCCACTTATTGTTACATTTTAGCATCTGCTCTATATTTTCTAATAAATCAGAGATGAATTCCAGCAAGAACAAAAATATATAGTGTGACTCCATCAACCCTACAGTGAAAAGCAAGTAAAATGAGAGAATGCAATCTTAAAATGAGAGAATGCAATCTTAAAAGGAGTTAACCAAAAGCTTATCAGTATTAATTGGGTCACTTACAAAAATTCATTGAATTTGAGCACATAAAATTTTTGTTACTTAGGGCCAGGGATTTAGCTCAGTGGTTCCATCGCCTGACTCACAAGTCCAAGGTCCCAAGTTCGATCCCCAGTACCAAAAAAAAAAAAAAAAAACCAAAACTTTTGTTACTTCATAAAATTAGCACCAGCTTATTTCCCTAACGTTATTACTGCTATTCAAATCGAGACAAGGCATAAGCCCCAAAGTCAGAAAGGACTAGCACCTTGCCTGCATGGGTTAAGTGAATGCTGAGCCTGCTCCATGCAGGAGATAAAATCAAAGTGAAGCAAACCTCAAGTAATGTTTTATGAAAATGTAACAGCAATTAATATCATTTCTTTCTTTGCCATATTATTACTCTTTTCTACACCAAATATTATAAAATACACTCATCAAAAGTCATTTTGTTGGGCCGGGGATTTAGCTCAGTGGTTTCACCGCCTGCTGTGCAAGTGCAAGGACCCGAGTTCGATCCCCGGTACCAAAAAAAAAAAAAAAAAAAAAAAAAAAAAGTCATTTTGTTGCCAACAGGTTTCTAGTATTATAAAGCAAAAGCAAAGTGACAAACAGTATGACAGTCACTACTCAGATTCATGGGATACACACAAATGCACTGAGAATGAACCTGAACTTTTAAAATAACACTCTTTGGTACAAAGATCACTTATATTTTTATTACCATAAAGCTATAAATTCATACAAAGAAGATGGATGAAACCTTCCTATCTTCTCCTTACCTCCCAGTCTCTGGCTGCTGCTTGACTAGTAGGATCCTCATTTGTTTCAGACTCCTCGGTCTTTTTTACTACTATGAACCCAGGTTCTCTGGTGTACTCGCCAATGTCTTCTGCATAGATTTCTGGGCTCCACTGAATGAAGAAGGCATACAAGTGGTCTGTCCTGTTAGTACAAGAATCTGTCAGAACCACTATTCTGTACTGGTTACAATTATAAAATTGTATTTGTGAAATACCTTGATAAAACATGAAGACTTAAATATATACAAAATATATTGCTTTAAATAAAAAGATATAGCCTATTATGTGAAAGACCTTATTTAGCTGTGATCTCAGGTTGTTCTGAAAAAACTATATTAAGATTTTTCTTGGCTGCTTTGGACTGGGTCTGATGATAGATACAGAAATGTTTTTCCTTCTTAAAGATACTAGTGATGGAATCTACAACTGTCACCTCAGTCACACAATGATCTAATGATTAAAACATATGCAAACAATCACTAGTTACCCATTTTAAAACCTGAACATTGTATTAAAGTTTCTCAAGTTAACAGAAGTTTAATTTCCTTAATTTACATGGTATCAGGTATACATATTGAATTATTGGTTCATGATAGGTGACCTGATCTTTTAAATTTTTGTTTCCCTTCCTAGTGTTTTGCTAACTACAGTAAAGCTGGAGGTTGCATTCCCTGGTAAAAATATTTAAGGCCAAACACACATCTTAAATATCTATTGACTTTAGCACAAATAATTCAAAATTGATTAGAAAATTCTCAGCTAACATATGACAATCAATAAAAATGGTTCTGAGAAGTACACATCCTTAGCTTATGTGATAGCTGACATAGTCAAAGAGCATTAACTTTTCATTTTTCAGATACTTTATCACTATCAGAGAAATTTTCATAAGGTACATGACTACAATGAAGTTCAGAATCCTAGTAATATTAATTTTTAATGAATATTAGCAAGGTTCAAGGACAATATTAAAACAAAAACTATGTAAAAGTTAAAATATAACCAAGAATAGTAAGAAAACTAAATATAGTTAGAATTTTTAATTTTTGTCATTTAAAGACAACTGGCAAATTTGATTATCTGGTTCAATCGCTTTCAAGTATTCATTAATTATGTAAATCATAACATATACTTTTTACTATTATGACGTTTTGTAGCAGGTACACACACTGTTCTGTATAATTTGGTGGGGTAGGAGAAGAGGGAGCCTTTTATCATTTTATACTCAAAAGTAGTAGTATTCAAAGCAACATCGAAAAGCTTTCCAAGAGGTACATGGATACTTCAGAGCTAAGGGCATTAATTTCTACATCCTCAATTTCTATGCTACTCTCTGCTTATACTAATCTCTTGCGTCAAGATATCATGCAGACTCCTTGTTCTCTGCTTTCACTCAAATGTTTTTCCTAAGTTGTAGAAGAATATATGCTCATCCATTCAGATTTTTACAATGGTACATGCCTTAAAATATAAAAACTTTCAAGGTGCCCAAGACTGCTGTTGAAGCAGGAAATAACTATAAGACTGGGTGGTACGTTCTTCCCCAAAACTTAAGTTTTCAATGGAGTTGTGTTTACTGATGATCAGTAAAATTAATTTGGTAAAAGAAAGGTAATTTTTTGGAACATACACAAAAACATTTAAAGAACTGAGTAACATTATAATAAAATTCTTCTTGTGTAACTGACTCATTAACAAAGCTTCTCAGTACTTGCAGAAAAACAACAAAGGAAGGGATAGATGAGATGCTGAACCCTGTCTCACCCTTTCCACAGACAACATTCATCAATGGATGACTGTATTTCTTGCCAGCACACATCAAGCTGAGGCAGGCTAACTCAGGAGCTTTACTACTCTGACAGCAGTCACAGGAAGTTGTAAAATAAATGCAATTTCAGTGGACATACACACAGATAATAAACGCATAAGTGTAGGTAGTTTGTTGTGAAGAATGATTTTAAGGGATAAAAATACCTTATAATTATACTCTGTGGGAAGGTAAAAAGGAAAATACAAGTTCAGAGCTAAAAAGTAATGATGCTGTTTTTAACTGTTGAAAAGTACTTTCAAGTTGTTTTTAAGCAGATAATGGTAAAGGGATAATTGTTATGATGTTTAGATTCTACTGGGTATGCAGCATTTAAAAGATCAACAGTTTAAAATGAAAATGTAAATATTTATAATACAACAGGAACCTTTTACAACTGCTAAAACTTAAAACAAAAGATTTTACTGTGCAGAGAGTATACAAAAACAGCTTGAGGACCACCACAAGCTTTTAGTGACTAATTTGGGGTCATGTATGTAGTAGACAATCGACATATTTGAAGGAATTTAAATAAAGGGATTATACATCATTCACTGCCTTCAGAAAAGTGCCATACCAGTCAACATTTCGAGGGTCTTAAGTACTCTTTTTCACTTTACTAAAATCTGGTACATGTTCACACTTTTTTTTCAATATATTACAAAGATGCAATTACAAATGGAGCAAATTAAAGAGGATCAAATACAAGCTAAATGATTTAAAATAGATTAAATGTCTACTTTTAATTAGAAACTATATGCCTCAAAGTACTGCACTTTGCCACTCATATTGTGATATACACAGTAATTCTAACTTGGGGAACCTTAAAATGTTTTCATTTCTCCTTCATTTTTTACCTTTCCTGAGGCACGGCGAACCAGTACTCATGTTTCTTGTCTCTCTGCGCATACTGCTGCATGGTAGCACTTGCTTGAGACACGAATGTCTTCCTCATTGGTTTTCCAACCCTGAGACATAAGAATTTATGCAATCGATGCCTCCTCTTTTCCTCTGGAGCTGCAGAACCTAGATGTGAGATGCAGACAGTCCTCACTCAATTTTCATGCATCACAGTGAAATTCATTCGTAGTTCTACCTTCTAACTCCCAACCACAAATAAAACTCATTTTACTGCTACCCAGGTGAATTCACTGCAGCAACTTGTATTATTTGCCATCAAAGGTAAAGTCACAGATATAGCAAGACTAAATGAAAGACAAGTTAATGGACTGAGACTGTGTCTAGGAATATTACGAAAAAAATGCAAAAGCTTCAGGAACCCTTTAATTTTTTTTTTTTTTTTTTAATACCAGGAATTGAACTCCGGGCTTCATGCTTGCCAGGCAGGCACTGAGTCACTGAGCCACATCCCCAGCCCTTAAATTTTTGTTTATAACAACTATGCTAATTAGATATTCATATAGAATTTTCTGCATATTCTCCATCAGTCTTTAGAATATCTAAATAAGTTTCAAAACTTTTTAAAGGCTTCCTTTAACATGGTTACTACAGACAAGAAAAACATTTTCGAGACTTTTATATGCATATAAAGGTATGACAAATCAATGAACAATATGCTAGGTGCAGCCAACTTGTTTGGACAGTTAATTAAGCCTGAATTATCTCTAACTCTTCCAATGAGAGATGCTGATATAAGGTATACTGAGGGTCTGATAATACAGTTGAGTTTAGGAAGGTGGATATTAATTCATCCTAAGGCAATATACCTTGACGGAAAATACACTTACAGAGATATGGGTACTGGCTTTTTTTTTTTTTTTTTTTTCAGTATAAAGTTGGGCAAAATACATAATCTATTTGAGACCCAAAATTTACACTGGCTAAAATGAGGAATTCATAACATTCTTCCCAAAGAAGTATTCTACAACTCTGTATTTAATACATAAATTATGTATTGCTATAAAATCATAAAGATCAGAAACTTTTAATATTTCCCTATTATACAGTATCAAGTTACTTAAAATTAACTTTTATTCTGTTAAAAAAGAACCCAAATAGCAATTATTTAGACATACCTAAAAACATCTACCAATTTTTCTCCTTTTGGTATTGGCTATGATAGGACTGCCTCTATTAATTTTCTTTACACTCATAACTTATTAACATTAGTCTATCACTTTTTTTCAAGATTTCAAAATATCAAGTAACTATCAGATATATACAAATAATAATAAATCATTTATGACCATACAAATAAAGATATTTATATCAGCACTGTTTACATTAAAGATAGTAAGTCTTAATCTGAATTGTTAATAACAGCTGAATGTATTAACAATATGGAAATGGTTGAATAAATTATAGGGTTATTAAAACCATGTTTTCAAAGAACTATGACATACAAAAATGTTCATAACATAAATGTTAAGTTGAAAAAAGGATAAACACTAAATATAATCCTGATTTCATATTAAAAAATCTATATGTGCAGATATATACAAATATCAAAATTATATATACACATGTGTGCATGCAGGCAGGCATCCACATGAATACAAACACTTCCAAGAATTAGTGTACTAGGTATTAACAATGCTCATACAAGTGATAAATCCAGGTTTGTTTGTTTGTTTTTTGTACCGGGAATCAAACTCAGGACTTCGCACTTGCGAGGCAGGTGCAGTGCCACTGAGCTAAATGCCCGGCCCAACTCTAGGTTTTTTATAAATTGTGTAGAAACATCATATATTTGTCAAATGTTCACTAATACATACAGTATTCATTAGTTCTAAATAAGGAAAAAAACCTACGTAACCGTGAAATCTTTTACAGAACTTGCTTCAAGTAAATGTATGCATTAATAGTTAATACACAGCATCCTTAGGTCTTCAAGGTATCTCAACTGGATGATGAAAAGAAAATTCAGTATTATAAAAACTGAACAGAATTTCATGTGTTGCTGGTGGAGATGTAAAATGGTGCAGCCACTGTAGAAAACAGATGATTCTTCAAAAATACAAACACAGATTTACCATATAATCCAGCAATTCCACTTCTGGGAATGGGACCCCCAAAAATTGCAAGATGGGACTCCAATGCTTACACACCAGTATTCACAACAGTATTTTTCACAACAGCCAAAATCCAGACACCACACACATGTCCATCGGTGAATGAACCGACTGACAAAACATGGTGTGCATATACCACGGGTGCTGGTTAGTTGGCCTTAAAAATGCAGGAAACCCTAACATGTACTGTACCATGGAAGAGCCTTGAAGGACAGTGCTAGGTGAAAGGAGTCAGGCAAAACAAACAAATACTATGTGACTCCACTTACATAAAGTAGCCAGACTAAAGACAGAGACAAAAAGCAGAACTGTGGGGGCCAAGGGCGTGGGACAGGGAGAACCACCACAATTTACTGTCTATCAAGTACAGTTTCAGTTTGGGAAGACAAAAAAGCTCCAGAGACAGATGTAGGTGATGGTTGCACAACAAAAATGAATTCACTTAGTGCCATTGAAGTGCTCAAAAATTGTTTAAAGGGTAAAACTTATATTTTACAATTTAAAAAGTCAAAATGCTGTCTTATTCCATGTATATTTTACCACAATAAAATTTTTTGAAAAGAAAAATTCATATGCAAATTGGATTAATCTGGGGTGATCTTCTAATAGAATTAACGTAAGAAATGTTTCCTAAGCTACTTGAGCTATGGCCTACTTAACCCATAACATATTAAGGAAGAAGCACAGTATGTGAGAAATAAGAGATAGCCTACCACTCTAATTTTCATAATCAATAGAACCCACAAACAGAACTGAAAGAAAAGATTATATTTTTATTGACCCTGAATGTTTGTTTTTAAAGGAAAACATCAGATGAAGACAGAACTTCTGGATACTTGGAAAAATTCTAGAGACAGTCTTTTCTGTCTAACCACACTTCAAATATAAAAAGGTGGAATACAACCTTGGCAGTTATAAACTGCAATTAGAACATGACGTGCAATGATAAAAGACAAACCAAAAACTAAAATGGAAAATGGAGTCCTAAAAGATATACAGCCTGTGTGCACTTTCAGGGCACGATTTAGAGAGAATGTGAGGAGTTGAGCATGTGTGCAGAAGAGGTACGTGTGACGGCCACAGCTCTGGGGGATGAGAAAGACCCGGACACCAAGACCAGACACTGTTCCAGAGCACCTCCGTCAGGGGGTCCTTCAGACTGCCTGAGAGTTGGTGGAGAAAGAGAGAACACACTACGTAAGAAGAACTCTCTCCATACACTCCTTAACCCTTACCTTCTACATGTCCATCAGTAGATGCAGTCTTATGCTTCATCTCTTTTTGTGAGACCTGCTGAATATTTTCCCTGTGCTGTTTAGTCTGCTGCATAGTGTGAGTTTTCCAGAGTTTGCGCAGCTCTTCGACCTCTGTCTCTGAGTTCCAACTTTGCTCCTTTCCTTCCTGGCCTTTGTCAATAGTTTGCTTTTGTTCAAATTCTGTTGCTTCTCCACAAGACAAGTTTTCTCTTCCACCTCTGTCTTGCTGTAGCGAATGCTCATGAGGCAAAGGACCCTGGTCTGTGTGACCTTTGACGATTGGGCTTGCTTCCGTAGGGCCTGATGCTTCCTGAAGCTTATCCATTACCCGCTCTCCATCCTGAGAGGCCATTTCAAGATGACTTAAATCTCTTTCATTAGACACAGCCCCAACTCCCTTGGCAGAATGTCCAGTGTTGGCTTTTAAGTGAGCAGGAGGATTACTAGACTCTGGCTGGGCTGTCAATCCTCCTACCTCAGTCTGACAGACAGTTTGTACAGAGTCTGAGGATGTCCCAGATGATTTATCGGAAGAGACATGCTCCTCTCGGATGGCAGAGAGCTCTGACTCCATGAACACATCCTCAGAGAGACCCTCCTCCATGCTTCGGGGAGCAGTGCTGGCACTGTCAATACCTGCATCACGAGTTCTCAAGTCTATTTCCTTGGTATTCATTTCTTTTATTTTCTTTAAATGGCAGAAGTCCTTTCCTGATAACAGATCTATTTCTCTGTCATTAAACAAAATTAAAAATGGTTAGATTTTAAAAATTGTACTATTTTACTTTCCACAAACTGACTACTGAATTAATCTTACCGAAGAGGCTTTTGAAAAACACAAAGTACACATCTCAACAGAACATAAAAATTTAATTTACTCATGTAGACTAAGTCAAACTTTCATATCAATAGATCAAGATTTGGAAAATATCAGTGTAAGATTTCCTTGCAGATAATCTACTCTAAGAAAATTTGATACCAAACATTCTGGATGAAGTTTTAATTTTAAATTGAAATTTACTCATTTATGGAATGTAGAAAATAAATTTAAGAGAAATTTTCAATTAAACTTTTAAATCTTATAAAAAAGAATGCATTAATTTATCACACATACATGCACAGTGCTTATTTACGCTTAAATAGAGATTAAACCAAGATACTGACTCACAAGCGAGGGTTGAATCCAAACTGAACAGAACTGAAGCAAATACACCTCCAGGATATATTCACAGTGACAACCACTCTTAATAACACTTTTAGGAGAACTTGTCCAGGTGAAGAATATAGATAAAGTATAAGTGTATGGTTCATAGCTAGGTCTAGATTCCATTGTATGTGCCATTTGTTTAGGTAAGCACTAGTGTTCACAGGCTGCAGTTTATATTCTGGAAAGAAGCAGTGTGAATGTCTATGTTATGAAGCATAAGTCAATAATGAGGAATGATGGTTCCAAGTATTTTGTAATTCATGGAAACTCCATGAATTCTCACTGCAGAAAGTGTTAACCTTTGTGCATGTACAGCTGGTGGACCAGGTGAAAATATCCTGCAGAGAAGAGACTGGAAAATACATCCACACAAAAATAACTGGCTTTCTCTGGGTGGTGAATCTGGATAACTCTTCTTTTGTTCTGTTATTTTAGATTTTTCAAAGATTCTGTAACAAGTATGCATAATTTTTATAACTAGGATGAGTACCATTTATTTTAAAATGTTATTTGAAGTCCAATTCCTATCTATGCTGCCTTTGTACTGAATTCATCTTTTCATAAAAGTGTCTAATTCATGTTATTTAATATGTTATGGCATCATCTACTGGTGATTCACTCAAACTGCATCCTTAGGAGGTTTCAACAAGCAACACGTTCCGGGAAATTTTGTCTGAACAGAATTAGGTAGGAGGAGGAGGAGAACAAACCTAACAGGATAAATATTTATATAAGTGCTGTACTTTTCAAAGTTAATATGTTGAAAGGCTAAACATTTATGCCAACACTGTTTCTACTGTTCAATACAGTCCCAGAAAATATCTTTGAAATCAATTTTCCAAGCAGTATGAAAAAACCAATCAAATTTTTTTACCTCATTTTTCATACAAAACATTGCTCAGAAAAACTATTTGCTTTGTTTATCAGATTTGGTGCAAAATACTGTTTTTAATTATCTTATAAGGCGAAAGTTAAAAAACTCATTTTTGAAGGCATGTTTACTGTTTGGATGAAATACATAGTCCTTCCAGCTGACAGAGCTACAACATCGTAAAGAACGGTCACAGACTGTTCAGAGTAAGAGCCCCCGGTACACTAACACAAATGGGAAAGGGCACTGGCGGACATTACACATCCACATGTGATTTCTGCCCTCTTGATCTTTCGATCTAACCTTTCATTCTTTCTTTCACCTGAGTCTCATCCCTTCAGTAGCCCTCAATAATCTTTATTTGCTGAAATTGGCTTTGGAAAATTTATAACTATAACAATAGTAGAGGATAATGACACCTAGGAATTATCTAGGACTATAAAGATTAACTTATTAAGCAAAATAGTATCTGTTGTGAAGAAGATATGATAGACACTTTTCCAATAAGGGATTTTATTCTATCACAGGTGTCCTAACAACTCATGTAATCTTCCTCAGATTAAAAAATAATTTTCTCCTTTATCCTTTGTAAGTTTTTCTTCTGAAGGGTTAATTTTACAGTGCCATCACCATCTCTTTAAGTCAACAGAATCATATGTGGAGAACAGGGAAGTTCTTCTCTATTACACATCAATTCTCTTCCTTTCTGCCCTCCTTTGGTGTAGCTATATTTTATCCTCTTTCTTTTATTTCTCATTGCTTTCCTTCTCTCGGGTCATTAGACTGGTCAAGCACATCACTTCCAAAGGCTGTGCCCGACCCGTTATCTCAGCTGTGCTGCCTTATCACACAAACCCCCGATCAGTGTATTCTGAAGTTAACATTTAAGTGCAACTTGTGGGTTCTCTACTTTGTGTTTTATACTTTTTCAGGGGAGAAGAGCGAAAACATATAAGTGAATAAATTGAAAAAATGCAGTTATTCCGGCTATACACTGTCAGATCTATACCTCACCCTTCAAGTACTTCTGAGAAAAATCTGAAAACTATCTTTCACAATGATTAGAAGTCAACAGGTTAGAATTCTTAATGCTATATCTAAAAACACTGATGTGGTAAACACTGATACGTTACTCTTCAACTATCTGGTTCTCTGAACAAAAACATGTATAAATTTAAAATAATTAAATAATTCCTAACTATTCTAGGTGCATTAAGAATAATCTTTTATTACTGCATATATTTCTTGTTTCATTACTGATAAAATGAAAAATGGGTGTAATAAAATTACTAAAAACAGCTGCAAGTATCAGAGCAGGGCCAACTCTGGGCACAACCGACTGCAGCGGAGGTAAGCACCGCTCTTACCCGGGGAAAGACTCCTTTACTTCGCTGTCCAGAATGTCTCTGCACATTGCGGCCGACATCACCTCCTCCATGGGACACATGATGCCATATTCCTCACAGCCGTTCTCCTGGACCAAAGGGTCGGCCTTATGTGGATCGAACATGATGTTGTTTGGTGTAACCAGCAGCACACCACTGACTGTGCCCTATGGTGAAAAAAGAAAGTGATGCTTACTTTTCAAAGTTCAAAATTTTAAAACTATTGAAACTATTTTACTAATTTTCTTATGCTGCTAGGTCAGCTATCATATATATTAAATTCTAGAATGATGATAATCTCATGGAAACATTTAACAAAAAATTTCAAAATGAAACATAACACTGTTTCTTAACTCCTGACGTATTATCGGCATTAAATTAAGACTAAGGTGAGCAAGAATCTCCTAATAAGTATCATCTTAAACCACATGATTTTCAGAAACTTTAAGCACAAATTACTTTTTAGAATTAACAACTTCTACCTGCTTTGTGCAACTGTCTGACTAATCTTTTAAGGAGAAATTACTTCTGTCAGAAAATAAAGTCTATCCGCAAAAGAAAAGTTACCACTTATAATATTTCTGTAAATACCAAAAGATAAAAAGACTACAATTTGGGATTCTATTCAGGCAGAGAGAGAAGCTTGTATTGATTTTATTTTTTTAGCTTTAACTCCACCATAATTTAATAATTATAATCATTGTTGACAAGTTTCAATATTTTATGTAAAGAACTTTTAGTATGATTGATCTGTGGGAAGAAGAAAGGGGAAAACTTGCAGGAGAAAGTAAAACTTCTGACTATTTTCTTCTATGCGTTAGCATAAACACAGCCAGGCTCCAACAAGAGATTATATTCCAAGAACATCAGGGTACAGGCCCAATGGCCCTGTGTGCACTTTGATCCTTGAAGCACATTTAGATACCTGCAAATAAACTTCTGCTTCGAGCCAAAACTAATTCTGCCAAAAACTACTAAAAACACACACAGTATGCATGAAATAACTTTTTCGATACTGAAAGGCTGCTGGCCAGTGATATCTGAACAAGACAGAGAACCACGGAGACTAAGCTCCACCCTCATCCCTGGACACCTTGGGTGGACAGGGTTTTCAGGTGGCATGTAAGGAGATGGGGACAGGAAATGCTGCTCTGCAAGAAGATTCTGGGGTGCAGAGAGGTCCCTCTGAGCTGGAGAGGAGTGCTGACCACCAGCTGCACACACAGCACATCCAGAGACGAGCAAGCAGCACTCCACAGAAGCAGAGGATGCGACTCCCGGGGTCTGCAGTCGCACGCAGCTTGAGTCCTTGTGAACCAGAGGGACAGCCTGTACTTACAGGGCCACAGAATCTCTAGGGCAGTGTCTCAACAAGTGAGACTATCAGTTAAGACAAGGGCAGCTGCGGGCTTGCCGAGCAAAACTTAAAAACAAGCCAGGATCAGATCAAACCGTTTCTAAAAAACTTAACCATGTCCCAGGAAAAAAGTACAGGAATAAGTACAGGAATACAAAAACAGTCAGCACCCAAGAAGACAGAATTTACTGTGTCTGGCATCTGAGGAGAAACTATAATTCAGAGGAAGAAACAGAAAAAAATGACCCTCACCAAAGAGAAAAAAAATCAACAAACACAAAAAGACACAGAAGTGAGAAAGTGAAAGAAACTTGGGAGAAAAGCATTAATACAATTACTATAACTCTATTCTAGAGTACAGAAGAGAGATTGTGCATGATAAGTGGGGATATGGAAAGTATGAGGCCCCGTTTGGACTTAGTTGAAAATAACAATGATGGAGATGAAAGTATCCTGAATATAATTAACATATTAGACACAATGGGAAACACTGCCCTTAAAATACAACCATTGCAATTATACCGAATGAAAAAAGAAAAAATGAAGAGTATCAGAGAGCTGTGTAAGATGTTAGACAGCCAAAAATGATATAAATGAAGTTCTCGAAGAATGAACAAAAAAGGATGAGAAAGAAAAAACATTTGAAGATATATGGCTAAAAATTTTCCAAATTTGAATTAAGCTACAAATTCACAGATCCAAGAAGCCGAATGGACAAATATGAAAGATACATCAATGCACATCATAATCAAATTGTTCAAAATTAGCGATAAAGAGAATATTTTGTGTAATCGAAGACACTTTTTCTTACAGAACATCAAATAACAGAAGACTGCAAAACTGCAAGCCTGAAAACAGTGGAACAGCATCATTAAATTTTAAAGGAGAAAGAAAGCCTTGGCAACCTGATTCTGTGTCTATAGCAGCAACTTTCAAACTAAAAAACAATTTATGAATTACAAGTATAAAGTCATGATTGTCATGTATGACTTCTAAAGTCCTTGTCATGTTATGGTCACATTCTAAGTAAAACCTGGAATTTATTTTTCAATTCAGCGTTTACAGCATTTCCTCTGCAAACTTGAAGGTTTTGCTTAGAAAAGCAGCAAGGTATTGTAGATACACAGATTCAAACCAAGTCTGAATTCTGACCATCCTAAAAATGTTTTGACCAGTCACCTTTTTGGACCTTTTTTTTCCTGTAAGAAGAAATAAGGCTAGCTATTCTATAATATTATTTTTAGTTGATAAATCAATTAATATACCTCAAATAGTTTCTGGCATCTAATAGGTGCTTAATGAATAGTTATCTTTTTTTGGTATATTATACTGTTTGGAAAAGTTAGCATTCCAAACATTACCTAGAAGTAGTCTTTTTTACATGCTTTTTGAAATATCCCAGTGGGAATAAATTAACTGTGCCTTATGATAGTGAATTTGTTGACATCCCATGGGCTTTAACACTTGCAACAGCCCACCAGACTCTTCTGTTATGAGCAAGGTCCATACTAACTCAAACTAACAGTTACCACCAATACCTTGTTTAAATATTCAGGCATTGATGATTTAAAACATAAACGTCAAAGTGTCTGACATTAATAGTGGATAAGGCATGATTAAAAGTTTTCTCTAAAGTGTCATCCATTACCTTGCCAACAGTAATGTATTTGCAATTAATTTTAAGAAATTTCTCAGTAAATGCTTCCTCTTCTTCAGAAGTTGAAGATACAACCTGTGCTAGCCGAATACCAGTAAGTGTAGATGAAGGAGTTGCTTCTTTTGGATGGACTGCATCAAGATTCTTAAAAGAAAAAGAAAAGGGTACTTTAGAAAACTATGTAAAATAAATAGAGTATTAAAGGCAAATGAATAGCTTTTCCCAATAAATTCTCTTCTTTCGGTCCACATTCTAGAAGTCACCCAAAACAGTGTTATGTAAAAATGTTTTCCTGCTTCATGTGGCTGTTAAGGTGGAGCACCACCTTGGTTTGCTTTGGGATCCACCCCAGGGCTTGGTGGAGCACACTCTTTGGTGTGTCTGCCTGGGGCTTGGAGGCGTGACCCTGGGGTCTAGTCTGTGCCCTCACCAACCTCTTCCTCTCTAACACTCTTCCCCGGCTCTAATTCCCAGGCTCTGTGAACTAGCCTGCTCTGCTCTGCCACACCCTTCCAATGTTTCTGTCTCAGAACCAGCTTACCATGGACTGAATTTCCTTAAAACCTGAGCCAAATTAAACCTCTCGAAGTAGTGGGTGTCAGGTGTTGTGTTCAGCAATGGGAAAGTTGACTAATACACTCAATAAAAACCTGAAATACAACTTACATTTTCAGTGATATACATATATATATGCACATAAAATATACAGTGTATATGCCTATATACGTACAGGTACACACACACATGTATAATTATCCAGGAAGCATTAAGAACAACATCACACATATACCTACACTCATACCCCAACACACAGATGCTCAGGCACTCATGAATTAAACCACTAACCCTGATAAGAGAATCTAATAACCATGAAGTGCTGGGATCAAAGAAAAGGTGAAGACCTTGTCTGTGGTACCTAGGTATTCAGCAAAACCCACTCACTGGAAAAGTCTGAAATTTGAAACTACTGCAAGTTTATCAACACTACTTTACAAAGGATCACTGAGATCCCAATTTAGCTTTCCCAATGCCATGAGCCGTTCTCACAGTGTAATCTATGGACTTCTTCTCAGAGGGCTGTTGAATGGTTAAAATAAAATATAGACTTATAAAGCAAAGCAATTACATATATTGAAATGATCAAAACATTTTAAGAAGGAAATTGGAAATACAGTGATATGTATTCTCTATTAATACATTAAATAAGATCTAGTAGTGACTGAAAACTTAATGTTGAACATAACTCTTACCTAATGACTATAAATGACATTTTGTGGTTTCTACAACTCTAAAGTGATCTGAAAACATCTGAGGATAAAGTCACAGGTATTCCGGGTATTGATTTACGTTTTTATATTTCTTAATTTAAAAAATTTTAGACTGCACTTAGAATTTTTATATCTAAGTTCACAGGCCCTTTAAATATTATAGAAATTCTCTCCATGAAAAGTTCAATATTCTGCTCCTTGGAGGAAGGTAGATGCCTTTAGAAGCTGCCTTTAAACCTGTTTTAAATATCTCCACAGAGGCATTTTGTACCTTATGAACAAAGGCACACTGTTTTGTAGAAGAGTTTTCATAGCAGCAAGGTTCTGAGCTTTATAACACATCTATCTAGTAGCTCTAATTTAGCTTTTGGAGATAATAAATAACATTGTCCTTCCAGATTGTTGGTGAGAATGCAAACTAGTCAACCACTATGGAAATCAGAATGGAGATTCCTTAAAAAAGTAATACTAGGAATTCTATTTAATCCAGCTATTCCCCTTCTAGGATTCTTCCTGAAAAAAGTTAAAGACATCATATTACAGTGACACATGCATACTCATATTTACAGCAGCACAACTCACCATAGCTAAATCTTGGAAGCAGCCTAATCAATAAAGAAAATATGGTTATTTACATACAATGGACTCTGGGCTGGGGATGTAGCTCAGCGGCACAGCACCTGCCTGGCAAGCGCTAGCCTTGAGTTTGATCCCTGGTACAAAAAAAAATTACAGGAGTACATACAATGGATGACTACTCTGCCATAAAGATAAACTTGAGTGATTTGTAAGAAAATGGATGTACCTTGAGACCATAATGTTAAGTGAAATAAATAAAACACATAAGCTTAAATATCACATGGTTTCTTTTAGATGAGAAACTCAAAATATAAATAAAGATCAAAATAAAAGATAGAAAATAGGAAGTAAGACAGATCTTTCTCAAAGGAGAAGAAGGTCAAGAGGTGGAAGGAGAGGGCAGAAGAGAAAGGGGATGAATAAGACATCGGATGTGTTATGTACCTGTGCCAACCCCCCACGAGGAATGGAAACATTATGTACTACAAATATATGCTATTAAAAAATAAATAAGATTGCTTTCTCTTCAATCTCATAGACTCTGAGGTAAGTGAAAAGAGATACCAAACTTTCATGTGACTTTTTGTATCCTAGCCAATGAATTTACCTCCTTCAAATCCTTTCACATAACCCTCCTAAAACGTAGGCTGAATCCTTAGCACTGGGACACTTTTGAAGGAAGGACAGACTAGTCAATATACTGCAAACCAACAATATTTAGTATACAACTATTCAATTATTTTAATAACCTAAAGTAGATTTTAATGATCACATAACACTGCTCAATTGTATCTGTTAAAAGTTCTTAATTTTTTCATATTCTGATGCAAATTAATAACTTTACACTCATTCTGTTGTCTGATACTTAACATATCTAAGAGCTTTTTATCATGTATATAAATTTAATTCAGCACAGCTGATCAAATAGGTGATATTAATAACCTCAGAGGATAGTTACTAAAAATCTGCTACATCTAAGTGTGTTACATGGGCCATTTCATTTTTAACTCACTCAAATGAAGTATATATAATGAATGATCTTAGTTTTTAAGGAAACTTATGCTTAAGTCAAATTCTGTAACCTGCCAAATGAGTAAGACAAAGCTGAGCTGCAAAAGGACTTGTGAGTTTATGTGTAATTAAACCATCCCTTTCCGATCTTCTATCAAATGATGGACAAATGCGCCAAGAAAAATATCGCCTCGTGCAGAGGTACCAGAAAGGCCCTGGAAGTGGGCAAAAAGCTACCAACACATTTGACTGCTCAGTTACTCCCAAGTCCAACTGATCATCCTGTTACCCACTATGCAAGTGTTACTCAATACATATTTTATATATCAGAATACAGTACACTGTCAGTGCTTTCCTCAAATGAAGATATACCTCACGGAATAACAAGATCTCTGAGTTTTTTCGAAGTCCTAAATTCTACCACTCAGTATCTACAGAAATCTTGATTTTTCAATGTAATCCTAAAGTTAGCTTATTAGTAAATGCACAAAATATATACAAAAGAGATAATTTTTTTCAAAAAAAGATCAAAGTTTTTCAGATGAATTATCAGACTTCATTGCAACTTACATAAATGCTCATTATTCAAAGTATCAGTATCTCTAGGTAGCTGGTTTTAACAGATATTTATTAATTCTGGCTCTTTTTGTTTTTGTTTTTTTTGGTACCGGGGCTTGAACTCGGGTCCTTGTGTTTGCGCGCAGCAGGCGGCAAAACTACTGAGCAAAATCCCCAGCCCTAATTCTGTCTCTTAATGTAGTAGTTTTGAAACTCATCTGAGGACTTTCTAATATTTCTCTGTGCCATTTTATTTTAGCCACCAGCAAAGGAAAGATTTTTTTTGGTACCAGGGATCGAACTCAGGTCCTTGTGCTTGCGCAGCAGGCGGCGAAACCACTGAGCTAAACCCCTGGACCAAAGGAAAGATTTTTACAAATAAGAAGTGTAAATATCTATCTAGGCTCAATATTTCCCTGCAGACTCAAATGTGAAAAAGCTAAGGTTTATTAGGACAGTGGTTTTAAAATGTTGAATTAGTCATCCTTTTTGTGTAATTTCACTACAGGTTTTACAGTGTTACTATCAATTATTACAATAAACTAGTAACTTTGAACATTTCACGTCACTTCTTACTGGGGTTTTACTGTGTTTTTATCCCTTTGTGGTTGAAATTTACAGAAATGTTTACAAGTAACACATAATTAAAACATAGGTTTAAAAGCCATTCAGGTACTAAAATACCAACATCTGTACTTCTTTCATATATCATGTATGTGCAATATACTCTAAAAGAAAACGTTTGCTTTTAAAATAGTGTATACTATTTCTTTATTCAATCCAATAGACAATGAATGTCAGTTATCTCTTGTAATTTTTTTTTTTTCAAAAACCAATTTGGGAGTGGTTGAGACAGGGTCTTGGTATGTAGTTCAGGCTGACCTCAAATTCACTGTGTAGCCCAGGCTGGCCTGGAACTTGTGGTGACTTGCCTGCCTCAGTCTCCCTAGTGCTGGGATGACAGTCCAGCATCTCCTGTAAATTATATTTAACCATATCCTTCAGATTTACATTTCACTTCTTAGAAATGGCTCTTACAACCAAGAAGTCGAGACTGCTTGAAATCAACGTGCAGAACGCTAAGATACAAATTACAAAAACCAAGAGTGAAGAAAAAGTACAACTGTAAGGAACCCCATTAGTGCTGTACTTGGGGCTTTGGACCTGGCTCTGAGCCTCTTGGGAGCTACGTTAAAAACCAAACAGGATCAACTTGTAATTCTAATCATGGAAATGATATTCCCACCCGGACACTGGAAGATAACTGTCATCCTGTAACTTAACCATTTCTTCTGATGTTAGAAATATGAGAATTTCTTCTATATAAGGAATTGGCTTCCTAATATCTAAATAAATGTAAAATCCTACTATGTAGTTCAATTTTATCAGATATGAAGTATAACATTTTGTTCTGAGAATATAAGGTTGGGGTATAACGTAGTTTACTAAACAGTACATATTAAAATTTGTAATTCCCCAATAAGTTGAATTTAAAATCAGTTAAAAAAAAACAAAGCTAAACTGTATATAATATACTATACTACATTTGACATAATTTATATTATATATTGTATGGAAATAATATTTATATAAGCTCACATTAAATAGAATAAGTTGTATATATTCACATATTAAAATTTAAGTTTAAAATCCTTAAAGTTAAAATTCTAATTTATATAGTATGCAAAATATAAAATGTATTTCATATATATAATTTTTTATGGAGTAGGTATTAGTGGTTTGAAGTTGAAAAACAGAGACAAAGAATAAGAAAGGCAAGGTTTGTGACTTAAGCATGGCATATGTGAGCAATTCTTCAAGTATATGCAATATTTAATCTTTTCAAACTATACTGCCATTTTTGTCTAGTTTTTGTAACTTCTTCCACATCTGCTATGACTTGTAATTAACATGTTTTTAGGTACACAGGTATACATCTTCAAGATGCTGATTAATTATGCTATTAGTTAGATTTAAAAAGGTTTGTTTCACAGAAGTCACAAATATTCACAAATATTCACAAGCTCCCCAATCTCTCTGAGAAATTAATCACACACTTCCATGTAACTTCTCATCTTATAAGTGAAGAATATGTACTGAAATGTTTTTGAAAATCTGACTTAAGCATAGTTAAAAATCTGAAGTCACCTTTCTCTTAAAAAATAACTGAGATGAAATTCTGTAATATAAATTCTATTGTGTACTATCAAGCCTCTAATTCTCTTGAGATGCTACAAGAGTCCATGTAATGGGTTAACTGTGTCTCCCAAATGAGACACTCAAGTCCCAACTCCTAGTCCTCCGGGCTGGGGCTTTACCTGGAAGGAGGCTTTTGCAGAGATAATCAGGTAAGCTGAGGCTGTGGGGAGTGAAGTGCACCCTAACTCATCACTACTGCCTGCTGCTCATGAAGTGAGGAGCACCGTGAGGGGAAGGCAGCTCTGTGATGCGCAGGGCGGAGCTGGAGCAACACAGCTACACACCAAGGAACGCCAAGGGTTCCTGGTGATGCTGGGCAAGGATGCTCCTGCCCTGCAGATCGAGAGGAGCAAGGGCCATCCACACAGCCTGAGGTCAGACTTCCGGCCTCCACACTGAGGAGATGAATTTCTGTCACAGCACCATCAGTCCGTGATCCTTTGTTACAGAAAGGCTAAAAAATGAATGCAGGCGACTAACAACGTTGAAGTCATGTAAATAGCCTAACAGCTTTATTTAAAAGTCCAGCAATGTTAAAAACTGCAATGCTGATGCTTCTGTTCACCTTTTCATCATTTTAAACAGCACTTCTGAATTATAAGCTAACGTTTATTCTTGCTCTGGTCAAGCTGAAATTCCATCTGTCCCGCCCACGCTTGTCTGACACTTGAGACTGGACACGGTTTGTCTTGGCTGTAGAGTCTCTGCACTGTCGGTCCTCAGCGTTTGGTTCCTCGGCCAGTGCCAAAGGTGGAGAGAACACAACACGCTGTCGGTTACACCTGAGCTCTACCGCTTGTCCACTGCATGACTTGTGTGAACTCGCCATTCTTCTCTCTGGGTCTTAATTTCTTCACTTTCAAAATAGGGCTGATAGGGCCAGGGATTTAGCTCAGTGGTTTCACTGCCTGCTGCGCAAGCACAAGGACCCGAGTTCGATCCCCAGTATCAAAAAAAAAAACTAAAATAGAGCTGATAACTTATTTACTGTAGATTAATGTTCTAAACAAAGTACACAGTAAGTAATGCTTAGGTGGAAGACAACAACTACAGCAGTTAGAGAAGCATTTAACATGCCTAAACTCCATCACTGATTTTTAATAGTTTTTCTTCCTTTAGGATTTCATGTAGGTACTTTCTAGAACCTTTTCAATAGTTTTTCAAAATTCTATTTCCAAACCAATTATTATTAGTAAAAATTCTATTTTTACTATCATCTATTAAATTGATTATAATACAAAGTATTTTACATTAAAGAAAATGAGTATCTGCATATCCCTTCCTTCAATGGAGTATATTAACAGAAGCATAAATAAAAATTTAAAATTATTTCATTTTTCCACATTACTTATTTTAAACATTTTTACTCTGAATTTCTAAGTATATCACATTAATAGTTCTAACCTACAATGGCATTAGCATAATGAATAAAGATGAAAAGGAGTAGAAAACAAAAGTAGGTTCTATATTTATAAAAAGGCTGTGAAAGTTAAAGAATCCTATGAGAAGAAAATAGGGCAAAGTGGCAGCTATCCCTACAACCTCTTACAATGGGTAATTATCACTTATCTTTCGATCCATTACTTACAGAGCAACTGCAGTGTCTGGGTTATCAATCCCAGTACACAGGAGTAACAAAGAACACAGACTCTGGACTACATCAACTAAAACCCTAGCTCCGCTATTAGCTTCCTGAGTGACCTGAGAGGCAAATTAGTTAACTTCTTGCCCTTAGAGTCTTCCTCTGTAAAACAGAAGTAACAGTGTATTTGGTCAGTGCATCAGACTGCATAATTTTAAGAAAAATGAAAAACAGGACTATTCATCAAGGTAAGAATACAAAACTTCAGGCCTGTTTTGGTCCGAGGTCCTAAAGAGGAAGGACGAGAGCAAGAGGCCTAAATGAAGGCAGAGAAGGCTCTGAAGAAAGGGTGGCTGGCGGGAGGAGAGAGATGTGGAGGGATGTCGGCTCTGTGGTGATCCTGGAAGGAGGAAACATGCTCCCGTCTTACTCTCTTCCCTTCGCACTCATCTTTTGCTGGTGCGCCGGAAAGGCCAAGACCCACAGGAGTCCAGTGCTGCCCACTGCCGCCCAAGGGAGACAGAATGAAGGGGCACACAAACGCGCCGGCCAGGGCCCCTCACCAAGCTGAGGCCACACTGACAATACTCTCAAAGTGCTTAGAACTGCTTCGGACACAGTCAATGTAGCCATTTTCTCCTTTTTTCCACTCTTGCTTGGGTTGCACCTCCTATGAGTCTTCATCCACCAGTACAGAAAAAGGGAAAAAATTGTTTGGTCCTGTAAATTTCCAAAGATTATACTTGATACAAAAACAAATTACTAAAAAAAAAGAAAAATCAAACTATGTATAATTTTACAAAGTCAAGGAGCAAAATATTTTAGGCTCACAGGTAAGCCCCTACGAAGCCAGACATTCAGAAACCTATTAGTGGCCACTGGGAATGTGAAATGACAATTTCTGGGAAGAACATGTAGTAACAATCAATACTAATAGACATTATTGAATATGAATACTAACTCTACTTAATAAAACAATGTCCTTGCTTCTCAGGATACGCATTAATGATATGAAGTAGAAGAGATCTAACAATTACAGTACAGAAAATATCAGCACTTGAGATGTGCAGATAATTACACAGGAATATTTTGGAGTCCGATAACATATTTAAAAATAACTAAAGATTATAAAATCACTGTTCAAAAGACTCCTTTCTAACTACTGCACACAATCTTTTTGACAGAAACTGATGGCTATCATCCTGGGGAAAGGAAGTTGAAGAGCTCTTTCATCTCTGACCTTTTTCTCTGACCCATCCCAAGGGGAGGAATTTGTTCACAGGAGTCTTCATATTGAAGGATACTTCTGGGCCACCTCTGACAGGAGCTTTGACCAGGCTTTATTATTCTCTCCAACTTTTACTCCATGGCAAAACTGAAGAGAACACTTTCACATAGGAGAACATTTTCACCTTGCTGGTGCTTTTCATGCTTTCCAAGAAAGCAAAGGATAGGCAGATTTGGCTTAAAGCAGAGGGACAGGAGGGGACCCCATGGGCTTCTAGTCTGCAAAGACGTTAAGAGTTTACCTTTTTACACAATCCTGCTTTAGGGTTTGAAACACATGGTAAATTAACCCAACATTACCCAGTTTTCTTTCGAAATTGCCCCCTTATGCATATACGAAGGCAATACAAAACTATAATGTTTAAATTTTAAAAACTTTATTATAGTGAAAGACAGATTGCTATTAATCCACCTCAAAATACTCCCCCATCCTCATCCCTTATTTCAACACACTTATCCCATCATTTTTGCCACTTTCTGAAGCAGTTCTGGAAGTCCTCTTTTCTGAGTGTATGAAAGAGTTGTGATCAAAAATTCAACAAAAGCTTTTGCCCAGTGCATCCTACATAAAGGCAGGCTCCTAAAACATTACTATCTGTCTTCATCCTGTACCCTGTGACTTCTGGCTCTTCCTCAAAGTCAAAATGACTATAAAAGGGAAATATTTTGAATTGATTCAGGATATCAAGGCAGCCACAACAGTGCAACTAAAGACACAAAAGAAGACTTCCAGAGCTGCTTCAGAAAGTGGCAAGAGTGATGGTTCCTGAGGGGATTACTGGCAATGCATCTCACTGTAATATATTTTTTATATATATTTTTATATATTTTTTAATTTGAGCATTATTTTCAATCACAACTCTTATCTTTGTAAGTCCCTTGGGAAAATAGTATGGTTATGTTGAAAGTTTTTCTTATGCTTGTCCTTTTTCTCAGCAATAGCTACCATTAAAATCTGATTTCTATTCTTCATCAATAATGACAACAAATATATACAGACTGAGCATCCCTTGGGTGAAAATCTGAAATCTGAAATGCTCCAAAACTCAAAATTTTCTGAGTGCTGCCAGGAGGCCACAAATGGCCAATTTCAAATCTGACCCTAGGTGACTGGCTGGAGTTCAAACTCAGGCAAACTGACACCTGGGGTGCAATCACCCTCAGGCTCTGTGTCTCAGATGCACACTCTATGTGCATGAACTTCACGTGTAAACTCCGGGCCCGTCACCAAGACAACTCACTACATACATGCTAACATTTCAAAAGCTGACGCACTTCTGGTCCCAAGCATTTCAAATGAGGGATACTCCTCAGGTCAGGGAACATTCTCACTCTCATTCCTTTCAAGTGGCTTTCTGAAGTACAGCGTTTCCGTATTTATAAAGACAAGAAATGCTACAGGTAAACATTTGGAAGACTTCACGCCTCTGTCTCTCTCACACACTCACATGTTGTACACACCCCTCCATGCGCGTGCACGCGCGCGCACACACACACACAGAGCAAAAAGGCCCTGGGCAAGGATATAAAGCTATCAATAATAATATTTAATTATTCCACAAAAGAAGAGGAATACTAGAGCTTAGAAAGTAAATATGGAACTAGAACTTAGAAATGAGTAATTGAGGGTAAATTAATTAATAACTTATATTTTGTTACCAGTTTGTCATTTGGTATCTTGTTTTTTTTTGGTACCGGGGATCGAACTCGGGACCTTGTGCTTGCAAGGCAGGCGCCGGAACCACTGAGCTAAATCTCTGGCCTGTCATTTGGTATCTCAAGTGTTATGAGGCCAAATGGAGGCAGCAAAGAAAAAAGGTGTCTCCAAAGTCACCAAAGCCATGTGAGAAGCCCTGCAGGGTCCCAGGCACTGAGCACAGGAACAGCCTCACACACAGAAACAAGAGCTCTTAATGAAAGTGGGAAATTACGGAGAGAACTGATGCGTACAGAAAGGGCAAAGAGACACACTTCCTTTCAGAGAGCTCAATTAAACTGATTAATAAAGTTTAGTTCCTTGATATTCATTTGTAAAATGTAATGTGCACAGAATGCACATTTCTTATTAATGTTAGATAAATTAATCTCATGTTAATACTTGAACGTGACTAAGATAATTTATCTTTA
The DNA here is from genome assembly GCF_053883595.1 of Heterocephalus glaber. Classification (NCBI taxonomy): domain Eukaryota; kingdom Metazoa; phylum Chordata; class Mammalia; order Rodentia; family Bathyergidae; genus Heterocephalus; species Heterocephalus glaber. The sequence continues at coordinate 3,670,285 of NW_028258347.1, read as the reverse complement.
AAAGGCAGACTACCAAAGTGCACTCATTTAAGAGTTCTAAGTACTAGTGTTATATGTTTACAGAAATAGAAATAAAATTCAAATTGTACAGGAACTTCCTATCATGATAATCTCATGTTTTCTAGGCAAAATTCCTTTGTAAACTAAATTACTTAGTGTCTACAATATAGTTTATATCTATGGACCATTGCCACCGAAGAAGATAAATCAGTTTAAACTATCTGGTTTAATGAAAGAATGTTTCATTTTAAAAACTGAGACTTAGAAATTTAACAAAATGAAAAGCTATGATTTCATCCTAACCATAGTCAGAGAAGAACAAAACACATGAGCAATGCAGTATATACAGAGGGATTTCTCCACAGCTATCTGCACAGAGCAGTACTTACAGCGGTCTTATCAAATTCAGCCTCAGATGACGTTGGGGACAGAGGACTTATAGGGCTTAGAGATGGAGAGCTCTCAGCACTGGAGACATATTCAGGGTCAGGAACATACAAAACCTGCAAGAAAATGTCACATAGAGGTTCAGTTAAACTGTGATGTTAGTGATCAGAGGATTTCTGTAAGCAAGCACCATTAAAATGATCTTTAGTAATAAACAGAAAAAATAAAAATATTCAGAATGCAGTGATATTTATTACCATAACAGGCCTAACATAGTAAAAATAAAGAATATTCAAAATCAATTGAGACACATTTGATAAGACATACTGTCAAAAGGTGGTGAGAAGCAATAATTCTCAAATAATAGAGTCCCTTGTTTTGGAGACAAATTGGCAATAGTTAAAAAAATTTAAAATGCACATATCTCTTTGACTCAGCCATTTTACTTCTAGAAATTTACCCTAAGAAATACATGCATATAAATACAGAGAAGTGCGAGAGTGTTCACCACAGCCATGTTAAAATTAATGGAGTAGAAACACCCTAAAGCTTAGAGCAACTAGTTAACCAAACTATGGTATATCAACACAATGCATCTTATGCACACATGAAAAAGTGTTGTGCTTAGATGGAACATTTTCAAAGTTAAATTCAGAACAAGGAAAGAAACAAACAAAACTCCCCAAAACAGGGTATAATATTTCTGAAAGTAGATGCAACCTCCTAACTGGCTGTTTCTGGAAAAGAAATTAGAAATTTGAAATGGAAAAATAACTTAAAAATTGGAATTTTTAATCATATACCTGTACATAGTACTGCGCTGAATAATTTTTAAAATTCTAAAGCTTTATTTGAAAAGTCAATTTACAATTAAGACATAAAGACAGCTTTCACTCATAGGGCCAATATGTTCAAAGCACACATAAAAGTATTCTTCTCAAATTTTCTACATTATTAACTATGTGCAATGAATATTTTCTACTTAATGATTCTAAACATCAACACATTTAAACAAAGATAATACCTGTCCAGTCACGACTGATCGGGAGAATAACTTATTTAACTGAACAAGTTCATTGGGTGTTGTATCAAATTTCAGGGCTATGCTATTCAAGGAATCTCTTGATTCAACCTATTTAAAAGAAAGAATAAGTTATTTTAATCTGTCAAAACAGAAAAACTAAATTATAAAATTTCATAACCAATACATCTGGAGTATTCAATAGACAATATTTTCATCTTGGATAACTAACAAGAAATGTTTCAAAGTAATGATAATACAAGGTTAGGAGGCATACAAATACAAAATGTTTGTGGAATACTATCTCTTCCACCTCAATCATCCAAAGCATCTTCATGAAGCAGATTTCAAAGACAGTGAGTAACTAGAATTAAATTTCTATAAAGGACAGGGCTAAAAGGCATTTAGAATTATGTTGCAGAAGACTGAGAAATCAGGAAAAGTAGACATATGTGTGGCGGGTAAAAATACAATAAATGCACATATTTTCTTTAATGGCTCTGTAAAACCAAATTTATCCCAAATACTTGAGGTACTAATCTAGTTCTGTTTCCTTCCATCTGTGCAATCTCCCTCATCTACATAATATGCTCATAGATCATCTACTTTATTGAGATAATTTAAAAACCCCATGTTATTTTGTGGTAATATCTGAGAATTTCCAAAGTACACTCTTATTAATCACGTATTTTATCCTCACAGTGCCTTTTAAAAGGATGATAAAGGTAATTTAAAAATCAACAGTTATAAAGCACAGGAATCAGACAGCTTTAGTGGCACCTTATGACATATACAAAACAGGTTGGGACAAGAGAATACATGCAGAAAAACCAAAATGACACTCCCACAGTTGATTAGCTTTATGGAATAGCATTTAAAGAAAGAGATGAAGGTAGAGATTTCTAACCAAGATTCAAGAGAAAGCATCCATAGATGGAATGGAATTGTGCTAGTCATAGCAGTTAAATCAGGGAAATAAATGTGACAAAGCAACAGATGCCAACTCTAAAAATTCCAGCCTGGATGAGTAACAGAATGAATGGAAATAAGAAAATCCAGTATTGTGGAGGGATGGAGGAAGAGGAGGTTTTCTATAATTTGTCAAATATAAAGTGACAGTAGGAAATGTCAGAATCTAGACAGGTAAGCACAGAAAAAGGCTTGGCCTCATTCCATATAGTTGATGAAGTTCTTAAGCTCTTCAAGGGACAGAATCAACATCAGTAGAAAAGAGAAAAGAAATAAGGGACCAATCACATCTGATCAAGAAGAGAAGAGCAGCCAGCAATGTAGATGGAAGATACAATTAAAACAAGAGCAAGAACACATGACAATGAAGAGCAATGCTAGCAAAGTGGAGCACAATTAGTTTCAAGAATAAAGCAGGGTTCTGAAAAGAGAAGAGATACAGGAGAGGCCATACTTGAAGAAGGTTGATAATTTTTCTAAAATTGATAAATGATATGATTTCTAAGGTTTAAAAAACATTATAACCAATATAAATAAAATGTCTAAATCTAGGCTTATCACAGTGCCACTGTAGAACTACAGAGACAAAGAGGAAACTTTAAAAGCAACCTAAGGAAAAAAGATTAACTAGAAATGAACAAAAACAGAGCAAAAGAAGAACGCAAGGTAAAAGATCATTATCTCCACAATGCTGAAAGAAAAGTAACTGTCAACCTACAAATCTATACCCAGCTAGACTGCCAGGAAAGAGGGTACAATGCAGATTTTTGAGACACAATCTGATTTTCCAGTTATAAATCCTCACTGACAGAACACAACCTCAGGAAGAAGAAAGTAAAACTAGAGAGAATGAAGGATGAGTCCGAAGTAAAACCATCCCCTGGGTCTGAAGGTAAGAGGGATATTTGAGTGGGAAGTCATCGGAATCTTAGTTGAGAAGGAAGGAGGTAGGATTGTAAAGCATTTTTAAGATCTACTTTTGATTTCCATTTAGTGATATCACTCTGTATAATTAGGCAGTATAAACACAATACATAAATTTAAAGTTATACATACTTATACTACATTTATATCCATACCTTAAGGTTATAGTATATATTATATATATATATATATATATATATATATATATATATATATATGTGGTCTGGAAATATATTTGAGCTAGATCATAAATATTTTAGAAGAAACACTGTGATATAAAATTTAAGAAAAATATATACTGTCCTAAATAAAGTCATGTTATTTAAAGATGTTATACGAAATCTTCCTAAATTTTGTATAAGTATTTTGGAGACTATAGTAAGACTAGAGTATAAAATGGTATCTTACCTAGTTCTAGAAAAGTGTTTCTTTTAGAATTTGGCATGTGGAATAAAGAATAAAAAATAAAAAAATAAAAGTCCAAATAAAGACCTCTTAGAAGATGTTTCATATGATTTCTAGTCAATACTTGATTTTCCAAAGCTTATTTGTAACATTTAGGCAAAATTTTTCAATTAGCCTTCTCTTCAAAACAATAGGGTTTCTAAATTTAACTTTAATTTTGCTACAGATAACAGAAGTTTCATTGAAGTACAGCGAACAAATGGTAAATTCCTAAATTCAAAACTTTACAAATCTGCATAATCATGATTACATGTATAAATAACTATCTTATACCTTAAGCCTATAATCTTGTGCCTTAATAAATGCTAAGGAATATATCAAATTATATTATTTAATCCTTTACCACATGAACTGACTCAACTTTTCAACTATATAGGCACAAACATAAGCAATTCAGTTTATAATATGCTTTAGATTCTTCTGATAGTAATAAATGTAATCCTACTTTAAAAATCAGACCTTCCCCAAATACTTAAAATCTCAAATAATTATGTAGTACACAAAAATAGAATCTAACTCAAAATTCTGAAAATTTGTTCAATTTTAAGTATTCATGGAAAATAATAGATTCTTACTAAAAGGTTTCATGATAAATTAATACTAAATACATGAATAAAGTAGCTGTTTTTTCTCTAATACGTTAGAAAAACACTAATAAAATTAGCCTCAGTTAAAATAACTGTCTTACAACAAGTTAACATTACCTAAATAAACAATATTTACATTAATTCCAATTAGCGGGACACCATACAGTCAATTTCTCACTTCAGTTCCCCTCAGTACCCAGAGCTGAGAAGCACAGGGTCATTTCAAGGACACAGGAAAAGCTTCATTTTCAGGGCTAATGAAGCTGAGCTGTCAACTCATCTTCCCAGTGTTCCCTCCGTTGTTACGCAATAGTATTAGCACTGGTGCCAACATAATGAAGATTATGTTTCTAAAAAAGCAAATATTTTCCTACAAGCCTAACCTAATAAGAATTATTCTTACTACCCCAGTGAAGTATCATCAATATTAAACTTGCTGGAATGCTATCTCTGTAGCTCACAGTAAAGCGTCTCATTAAGGAAAAAAAATCCTAACATGTAATTCAGAACTTAAGTATTATTAACAATAAAAGTTACCCAAAGGGAGCACAGATTTTAAAAATAAGGCAATTATCAATTCTTTCCTTATTTGTAGTATAGAGTCTTAAATAAGATAATTACAAATAAAAATTGCTTTTTCAAAAGCAAGTAACTTACAGTGTACTCAAGAGTCCCTTTAGGTTTCTGAAAAGACATTCGTCTCCCATCTTTCTTTTCTAGGTTCTTCTTTTGGCCAGTGTCTGAAAAAATAGAGGCAAATCCCTATGAATGTCATTTTTCTGTCAGAGTACTGTCAAGGACTACTGAAGAGAACTTGCCAGGGAGACACCTCACACACAGTGCGGCTTGTTCCCTGGGATTTCAGTTTGGGGGGAAACCAACTGTACAAACAAACTGTAGTTACTTCTTGCTCGTGTGAGAAACTGACCGATATGACCATATCATAATTAGAAGTTAATTCAAAACCTGTCAACAGAAGCTATTAAAAACTAAATTATAGACCATTTCTTTCTACATATTTAATGATTATAATAAACCATTTTTGAAGACATTTTTTAAACATATATTTGAAGATATATTATTATTATTAACCAAAGTTTGAAAAACGTACAGTTTTCTCACAGGAGAAAACTCTTCTATTTCTACAAGTCACAAAGACAGTCTTCTTTGTGATATACTGCTATCATCACAATTTACTTGCCATGAAGTAAATTAAGGTATTCTATTATATATAAACATACTTCTCACACCTGCAACCTCAGCACTCTGGGAGGCTGAGGCAGGAGGACTGCAAGTTTGAGCTAGCCTGGGCACTGCTTTGCAAGACCCTGTCTCAAAGTGAAAAATAATACAAGCTACAGAGATGTATGTAGCTCAGTGCAAAGGCCCTGCGTTTAATTCTCAGTACTGCCCAAAACAAAAAAATCCTTTTATTTAATTTCAGATTCTGTGCAAATTATTTCACATTTGCTCATCAAGACATCTGAAATTCTTATCTGACGAGAAAATAAAATATGAAACTATTCTAAAGTAAATTTAAAGTAATATTTTGTTATTCCATAAATAGCAGAGAGAGCCAAAAACACTTTCTACATTTTGCAATTTAAACTTCTCAAGCAATGAAAAAGACAATTACAGACTGCTTTTAACTAATAGCATTTCTCTGCTCCACTGATTCTTGCAGTTACTGTTAGTCTACATTTATTTTGTCTACTATAGGTTGATTTCCTCTTTTCTAAAATGCTTGGAACCAGGCAGTTCAGATTCTAGATTTTGTTGGATATAGAAATATTTGTATTGAAGCTCAAAATTTTTTGGATTTTGGAACATGTGGGAGTTTGGATTTTTTGGATTAGGTATGCTGAACCTAAAGTAGTTTTTCACAATATCTCCAAAGTTCCCTGAACATTAACTCATAAAGAAGTTTGCAATTACTTTATCACTTTTAAGAGCTCACCATAGAATGCAGTTCAAGGCAATAAAATTAATATAGCAACCTCACAAAGTTTAAAATTCTAAACAAATTGACAGGTTTGCTTTAATTTAAAATTGTAAATATTTGGTAATTTTTATATGAGTTTAAAATTTTAATTACCAATATTGTCATTTACAACTGTCAGAATACAATGAAGTAAGCTTTTTTCTATTATTCTGAGAATACAATCACATCATCACAGGATCAGAGACTTGAAAGTAATCACCACTGTTAGCTAGCCGTATCTCTTCCCTGGTAACTTAAGCTTTCGAAACACAGGCCAGCAAATAGGAATCCAGACTGAGAGTACAGCCCTATTCTTCCTCATAAAACTGACTAAAGATCAGCAGCAATGTATAGACTTGTGGTTTATTAATAAAAATAAGTGAATATTATTCATCTAGACATGCCAATCACTGTTCCAAGTACTTCACATTCCTATTTCATAGAATGCACTGACCCTATGAAGCAAGCACCATTATGTCCCTACTGTACAACTGAGGACACAGGGACGGAAAAGCAGAGCCAATTACAACAGGAAGAAAAGAGCAGGGATGGAATTCACTCTGCCCACTGACTCTGCGCTCATAGCTCCTCCCTTCAATATCAGCTTCATGGGGTCAGAGGATAGTCGATGCAGTCACCACTACACACCAGTGGCTCTCAACCAGGGGTAACTTCTGTCTCTCCCCCAAGGGGGTATTTGGCAATGCCTGGAAACTTTTTGTTACCAAACTGGGGACATGTTACTGGCATCAGCTGAACACTTGCATGTGTATCTCCCTATCTGAGAAGCCAAGTTTGCTGACTGCTGTTCGCTTACTTTTGTCTGCTTATTCTGTAAGTTAGTAACGGAGACAAAAATCTCCCACTACAATTAAGGGCTACTGGGTTCTCTGTAGGTCTCTCTGATTTCTGTATTTTGAGATCGTGTTTTCAGGTTATCTTCCTGGTGAAATGAATCTTTTCTCAGAATACTTTTCACCTTAAAAAGTCTGCTACTAGCCAGGTGTGGTGGCGCACACCTGTAACCCCAGCACTTGGGAGGCTGAGGCAGGAGGATCACGAGTTTGAGGCCAGGCTGGAGTACACAGCAAGACCATTTCTCAAAAAAAAAAAAAAAAAAAAAAAGCCTGCTTTGGCTGACGTTAATACATCACCTTTGCATGAACTACAATTTGCTTTTCTACTCTCACCTTTTTCTACCTGTGTGCTGTTGATGTGTCTCTAAGCAGGTCGCTTTTGTCTGTTTTTCTATTGTCTTCTCACTTGTCCACTCTCCTTTCTTGTCTTTTCAGGATTGTGACTGACTCATTTTTCATTTCCTTGCCATTAATGTAGAAGTTAACACATGCTAACTATTCTAGTTGTTATCCCAGAGATGACAGCCTGAAGTATTTAATATTAAGCATCATTTTTAACCACTTTCCAGGTGACACAAGGATGCTGAAAACTGGCACTGCCAAGACTGATATGCAATATTTTGGTATGTATTTTAATTACATATATGTATATATGATCATAAGAAATTCAGACAATCAACATTCATTTAGTTGTGTACTCATATTTATCATTTCTATTGCACTTCCCGGCAACTTCAGGTAACAGAATCAGGATAATAGCTGTTTTAACACTTTAATGACACAGATTTTTAGCTTTTTAGTTTCTACTGTTTCTAATAGAAAATCAAGACCATTCTTAGGACATCACTCAAGGAACACAATTATTTCTTCTCATTGACTTTAAGATGAGGTTTTCCACTAGGGGCTCATGCCAATGCCTGAATCTGTTAACTACAGACTTTCTTCAGTTTCGAGTATTCAGCCATTATCTCTTTACTGTGCCTGCCCCTTTCTTCTCTTTTCTTCAGGGAGTCGAAGATACCCATAGTAGAACTTCTCATTGTGCTGTGTGCGAACCCTCTTCTGTTATCCATTCTTTTGAGACTTCATTTATTTCGGCTACTTTCTTCTAACTCATCTTCCACTGCCCTAATTCTTTCTGTGCTGTCTAATTTGCCATTAAATCTATCCATCAAAGTCCTCACTGGAGGGATTATACTTTTCAATTCTAAAATAGTAATTTCTCTTTTTTTATACTTTGTACTTCTCTAAAATATTCTCAATTAGCTAAAAATTCTCAACATAGCCATTTAAAATCTGAAATCTACAATATCTATAGGGCCTGTGGGTCTGATTCTATTCTCTGTTACTTCTTAAATCTTGTCTTGCCATGTATCTAATTGCAATGTGTGCTGAATACTAAATGTGCAGTCTACAGTTACATTTCTTCAGAGGATTAATGTATTCTGCTATGAGGTGCCTAAGGACACCACCAATAACAGATCTTGTTAATGAAGATGCAGAAATTATAATCTGAAGCCAAACTATCACTCTAGAAGAGAAGAGCCTAGCTATTCAGTTTGTGTGTGTGTGTATCTTCTGCTGGAAATCAAACCCAGTGCCCTGAACATGCTATGCATTACCTCCGCCTTTGAGCTATACTTTCAGCCCTTGCTTTGGTTTATCTTTACCCAAATGATAAGAGTATTTTCAGTTACAAAGTAAGAATTCTCCAGGGCAACCTCTTACCTGTGGTGGACCTTATCCTTTGTCTCCTTATACTTATAACTTGTAAAGAGCACATTTAATAACTCAGTTTATTTTTCTGGATTCTGCTTCCCTCAGGGGGAAGAAACCCTCAAAAGTGGGAGCCTTATTCCTTAGATTTCTGACTTCCCTTATATCCTAATCTTACCAGTTAGCTTTGTTTTGCAGTACTGAAGATTAAACCCAGGGCCTTCATCTGACCTATATTTTCAGTCTTTATTCTATTTTTTCTTTTTAATTTTTATTTTCAGACATGGTCTTTCAAGTGGCTAAGCTGCCCAGGCTGGGCTCAAATAAGTGATCTCCCTGCCTTAGCCTTCCAAAGTGCTGGGATTATAGGCATTGACCACCATGCTTGGCTATCAGTTAGCTTTCTGATACCCTTCATAACATTTTTTTTGTTTTGGTCCAGCATTTTGTTCTCAGCTGGGTAGTCCGAATTATGTAGCTTGCTATTACCAAGCTCAGAAGACCTGAAAAAAAATTTAACCAAGGAATTAACAAGGAAGGTAAAAAGAACATTTGGGTAACAGAAAGGCAAACCAGAAGATAACAAACCCGGACTCCAAGATGAAAACAATATAAAATCTAGTTTAATGGACTACAAGTCTCTTATTGAGACAAAGTATTATAGTTTCAGTAACTGGTGATAAAAAGTTCTATTTAAAAATATCAAGCTACAAGTATTTTCAAACTCAATAATATAAATTTTTAAAATTCAAACATTTTAAAAGTATCTTATAAATGTAAAAGATAGGTTGATTATAACTTTTCTGGTGAAATGGTACTCTATAGTGGGGTAATGAAGGAAAAATTTTCAACCTTTCATTCTCTATTGATTTTTTATCTATAATCAAAACCAAAACAAAATAAAGTTCTTCAGTTTCCCCTCAAGTCTATCTTCCGCTAAATGGTACCCTACCTTCCTTCAATAGTTTAATTTTTAAAAAGTATAAATCTACTTTTGCCATCTTTACCACCTCCTACTGACTCTACAGTGGACTGAAATCACTGCACCTGCCTTGGAACAAATAAACTGAGTAGTATGTTTGATAAATTTTATTCTACTTAATCTTTGTGAAGCATCCATCTAATTCCTTCTGCACACTCCTCTCTCCTTTATTTGGAAACATCTCGCACTCCATTCATGTTCCCCTCTAGTGCCCACCTAGCTCTTAGATGCTAACATACACCCAGGAGCATTTCTGGTGGCTTTAACTAAGTGAAAGGGCCATATCACTGAAGCCTCCAGAGCCTTGCTACTTAAAACGGATAATGTAGATTAAAAAAAAAAAATCCAGGATCCAAACTCTTCAACTGTTTCTTATCTGCACCAGCCACATTTCAAGTGCTCACTGGCCACGTTTGAACATGTCCACCTTTGCAGGAAATGCTACTGAGTATCGCTGCTCGAGCAATCCCACATCTAAAGCATAGGTGTCCAACCTTTAGCTTGGGTGGGCCACACTGAGCGGAGACAAATCGCCTTGGACCTTATGAGACATGCAGTATTGTTGGTGCACACAAGCACAGGGGTAGGTCAAAGCACTAACAGCAGCGGTGCAAGTTTTACTCTCCAAGTCAGAGTGTGACCTGTGAGACACACGGGTTTCAACGGGACAACTATGTGTGTCCGGCACAGAAGGTGGGGTGAACCCCACTCCCCAACTCAGCACTTCATCACCACCTATTCACTCACAAAAATATCACAGAAGTCATATAATGTTAGAAGTTTAGAATCATGTAGGTCTCATAACTAGCTGTCCAGGCCCACACGTGGCCAGGGAGGTGGGGGTTGGGCACATCTGATCTAAAACCCTGACATCACCATAATCTAAACCTATCCCTCAGTTCAGACAGACCAGGAGATAACTGCATATTTGGATTGTTTTGTCCCGAACAGAGCTGATCTTACTAACTTGCATTTCGGAATTATACCAATGAACTACATTAAAGAATGGTGCCTTAGAAACAGCTTCTTGAAACTGGAACCTCTATTTATTAAGAAGGCATCGGGTATCTCTTCTGTTTTCTTATGTTCTTCACAGAGTTCCATAAGAAATGTTTTTCTCTCTAATCTCAATATGAGGAATAACTGTTTCTCCTGCCTTGCTAAGCAACAGGTTCATCTTTATCTTAGACACTGTGATTTATACCTGATCACATTTTCTTCTTTTCACTGACTGCGAGGAAACAAAAACAAAGTTTAGCCTTCTTCTAACACCTGCATTTGACCTTAAAACATACTCCTTTTTTGTATAGTTCCACCACTAAAGTTAATGATGACCATGAAAGAACCTTTTTTAAAATACCATTCCCGGGGCCAGGATTTAGCTCAGTGGTTCCACAGCCTGCCTCGCAAGTGCAAGGTCCCGAGTTCAATCCCCAGCATCAAAAAAATAAAAAATAAAATACCATTCCAATCTCTCATTTCATTTCACAGTTTCAGGTGCCCAAGTCAATTGTGATAGAACAATATTAAATAAAAACTCCAGAAATAGTAAGTTAAATATCACGCCATTCTGAGTAGCACAATTAAACTCAGTTCATCTTGTTCCATCCTGCCCTGGAGCATTTCCTCTGTTCAATGTATCCTGACTATTTATGCTACTACCCATAGTCGTGTAGCAGCCATGGAGGCTCGGATCAGCTGTCCCAGTAATGTGTTCAAGTCTTCTTGATTTTATTTAATAATGGCCCTAAAATGCAAAAGTGTAGTCAAAGAGAAAACTGAAATTCCAAGTCTTGGTTTATTTATTCTCCATGATTATCAGTGATAGGAATATAAATTTCAGGCTCCTTCAGGTATACACATTCAGCATATATGGATTTGATGCTGTTATTGCTGTAAAGTGAAATAAGTTCTAACACAGAATTTGTTGGAATGAGCTTGTGATTCAAAGTCAAATCAACAGAACAGAATTTCTTGTTTTGCTCCCTCATTAAGCTCCTTGAAGACTATGTGAACCTTTTAAATTCAGCCCTCTATACCTCCATAGTCACAAATACTTAGTACTTCAAGAAATATTTTAGCAAATTGACAAGCAAAGGTTCCTAGATAAAAGAAACCTATTTAAAATTCAAATTTACAAAATATAAGTTTCATGGATAATCATTTAATTTAAGAAATATTACTAAATAGTTCTTCCATGACATGTAAAGTAATTCAGGTGACAGAAATTTAATATATTCCATTTTACTTCATTTTTCATAAACTCTGATTAAACAGACACATAAAAACAATAACATATGTTATGAAACTTCAACAATTTGTAATTAAAGTCTGTAGTTGGTATTAAAAGATGCTAAAAGTCCACATTCAAATTAGAAAGAACTGTTGGCTGCCAAGTCGGCACCTAGACATAGAAGATGCCATCGGAGCAACACTGGTTCCTGCATCACTTCCACTGCTATGATTGGCCACTACCACCTTCCTACCAAGAGGCAAAGGAGGAGGGCTGCGCCAGGAGAGTGAGTGGCCCTGCTTCCAAGTCTTCTCACAAGCCAAGGTTAAGAGGAGCTGTGCCAGAGGACAGGGAGGGCAGGGTTTACGAGACAGACCACGCCCTGGCTCCACTCCAAACCCATCCCTGATGGGACCAGGAGTAGGAGACTACATTGAACATGAGACTGAAATTTTAAAATAAAGACAATGAGTTTTGACTAATACTGCTTTGGTTGCTGAAAGTAAATGAAACAAAAAAGGATCCTGACGCCAACTGAGAAAATAGAACTGGACAGTTTGATAAAAACTCTTATATTACACTGAGTTGAGACTAGTGAAATCTACAGACTTATACTTATTTATTACCATATGATCTAGTAAAGTGAACAGTTTTAAAGGCTACACAATGTGGGCTATGGTTCCACCAAAAAAAGAGCAATACTTAAAAGTACAAAAAATTTGTTTTAATCAAATCATGGTATAAGCAGGAATGAACACTGTACCATGTTCCATTTGTAAGTGTTACTAAGTAGGGCAATAACTCAAGGCATTCCAGCCTTGATGAAGGCTTTCCTGAGGGGGACCTCACCTGATGAGAAGCAAGGCAGCCCCCCAGCCACCCTGGCCCAAGGCAGCAGAGTGCTAACACTCCAGGAAGTGGTTTGTTTGTAGAAAGGGTAAGATCGGAGAGTCTTGATCTGGTCTGTCCTTCATCTGTCACTGGTAAAACTGCCTAATTAACATCACCGTTGAACATGAAACTATGAGGGGCGAGATCATGACCCAAGAAGCGGGTGTGAAGTGACAGAAAGCGTCTACAAGAGACATCACCACAGTACACTGGACTGCTTGGGATTTCAGGAAGGGTAACAGCAGGAAACTTGAGAGCAACTGTTACATTAAAAACAAAAAACTAAACTAATGCAAGAGTAGTCACAGCACAAAAGAGAAGAAATCTTTCAAAAAGCCTGACAGAAACTCATTCTGAATGACACAAATGCGAGGAGCAACCCCTGCAGCCAAACCCACCTGGAGGCCACTGCCAAGATCAGGATTCTCACTGCAACCAATGGCTGGCTACAAATTTAAGTAGAACCATTTTTTTCTTTTTTCTTTTTTAGCATTGGGGATGGAACTCTGGACTTTGCGCTTGCAGGGCAGGCGGCGGCACCACTGAGCTAACTCCCCGACCCTAGAACCACTTATTTTTAACATATATATCACTTCTCGAAAGTGAGGAAAATTTGTTGGGTGCATGCCTGTCATCCCAGCTACTCGGGAGGCTGGGGCAGGAGGCTCAAGTTCAAAGCCAACCTGGGCAATGCGGCAAAACTTTTTCTCCAAATACAAAATAAAGTAAAAAGGGCCGGAAATGTGGCAATCCCCAAGGGTCAATCCTCAGAATTGAAACATAAACAAAAATGAATAAGTAAGTAAGGGAAAAACTTAAGGAAGTCATACTTACTCCAAGTATGAAGAGGGTGCTCAAATAATTGCTAGGGCACTTACGTCTCCAACAGCTTTCCGCGTTCGGCACCGCACCCCCCTGGACTGTTTTCACCACTGAGCGCTCTTCTCTGGCCGGGCGGGCTTCCGGCCAGGGACAAACTCCGCACCGAGCGCACCTAGCCCGAGGCAGCCGAGGCCCGGGGGCGTCGGCTCCCGGACGCAGGGCTAGGGGCGGCCGCGCGGTCCTATCCCCTCCCGCGACGTCACTCGGCCCGACGCGCGGTCCCCGGCGGCCCCGGAGGGCGGTCGGCACGGGCTCGGCCAGGCGCAGGGGCCTCCCCCCCCACCGGCGCCCCCGGCCCGGGCTGCCCCCGCCCAGGACACCGCGACGGCTCCGGCCCACAGCCGCCCGCCCCGGAAGGAGCTCACTCCGCGCCCGCGGGTGCCCGCTGCCGCCGCTCTCCGGGCTCGGCCCCCGGCGGCCCGCCCTTCCCGGCGCGGCGGTGAACTCACACCCCGGCCCGCGCCGGCGGCGCCCCGAGAACAGCGGGCGGGAGGAGGGGCGGAGCGAGGTGAGAGCGAGGGAGCGAGGGCGGGCGGGCGCTCACCGGGGCCCTCGTCCCGCGTCGCCGGCCCGCGCGGGGCCCACAGGCGCGAGGCCGAGCCCCGCAGCAGGCACTTCCCGGTGCGCACCGCCTGCGACTCCATGCCTCACCGACCCGGCCTGACAGGACGGCGGGCCTGACCGGGACGAGGGGCGGGGCGGGGCCGCTGGTGGGCGGGGCCTCGAGGAAAACGGCGGGGCGGGGCCTCGGGCGGGCCCTGGCCGAGCGAGAGCTGAAGGACTGGAGGAACCGGGCCTGGCGGGGAGCAGGAGGTGGGGAGGGCTACCTTCGGGCCGCGCGGGGTGGCGGGGCGCGGTTAAAACTGGCGGGAAGTTCCCGCGTCCTGCCCCTCGCGTCGCGCGCCTTCCCGGGCTCCGCCGCGGCCCGCCGGCCCACTCGGAGAAGGCCCTGGGAGCTCTGAGTCCCGAGGGCGAACCCCGGGGGCGGCCCGCGCTGATCTTTCGGGAGCTCCGGGGCGTGAGCCCGGCCCCACGCCGCAACTGAAGCGCGCTTTCGGCTGTGTTTCCCGCTTCCTTGGCATTCGCCAGTCTGCTAAGCCCATCCAACTAGCCGGCTAAGTTTTGTTCGTACCAGGTTCAAATTTCACTTGTATGTCCAACTTGAGCAGAAACCTGCAGGGAGTGTTGCCCGCCAAGCTGCCGGAGAGAGGCGTGTCACCTGCGTGACTGCGCGCTTTTCGGACCCACTGGAACCCAGCCGCTGCTCCGCATTCACGCAGCCCCCTGCCTTTGCTGCTCCCGGGATGGTCCGGGCCTGCGCACTTACACGGAAGAACCAGATTCACTACGCAGCTCCTTTCCAAGGCGAACACGCCCTTCTCTCCCTTTCGCTCCCCAGGGTGCGCACAGGCTTCTCCCCCAGTCTTGCCTCCCTCCTGGCCCACACCTCTCCTCCGCTGTGCCTCTGGTCCTAGTCTGGTTTCACACCTGCGCCTTGCTAGCCTTATTAGTCCTCAGGTCTGTTCTCTCCCTTCACTATAGCTCCTTCCCTCTTGCCTGACCTATATTAGTCACGAAAGACCCCGCCGCCCTTAACAAAAGTTTCCTTGTATACCATACCTGCACCTGGAAGCTACCTTTTGCCTCATTTTTTAAAGTTTTGTTGGTATATAACTTACGCACCATAAAATTCACCTGCTAGTGTAGTTACACAGTTGTGAACCAACCCTTAACCTTGAACATTTACACCATCTAAAGAAGAAGCCTCTTATCCACTTGAAGTCACTCGCCCTTCCTTCTTGCAGCCTAGGGTCTGGGTTCTTTCCCTTAATTTTTCTGAGGGTTTCCATGTTGTAGCATGTACTGGTACTTCATTCATTTTTCCTGCCAAATAATGTTGCACCATATAGATAGGTCACATTTATCTATCCATTGGTTGGTGGACATCTGAATTGTTCCCTTTTGGGGGGGATGTTGGGAAAAATGTTGTGAGAATCTGTGTATGATGTTTTGTTGACATATTTCACTTGAATACATATACAAAGGGGTATTACAATGCCATTTGCCTAATCTACAGATTCAATAATTCCCTATTAAAATTTTTCTTTGTAGACACAGAAAATTTCATCCTCTTGCAAGGAGGCCTTTTTTATTTTTTATATTTTTGGTACTGGAGGTCAAACTCGGGTCCTTGCGCTTGCGAGGCAAGCGGCAGAACCACTGAGCTAAATCCCTGGCCCCCTTTTTTATTTTTTGAGACAGCGTCTTACTAAGTGACCTAGCTGCCCCAGCTGGACTCAAACTGGGGATCCTTCTGTTTCAGCCTTTTCAGAATGGTGGAATTACAGGTGAGTGCCACCATCCCTGTCTTCTGATTTTATTTTTATGTGAAAAGAATGATATATTCAGTTACTTAAAAATAACCAGAAGTAGATTACCAGTAAACATTGCTTTGTGATTTTTATATTTCTTAATAGATTCATTAAATTGTTCATGTTTTGAGAGAACTATTCTGGTTAGTCCTGGTTAATATTCTCTCTCCTCAATCTCTTTGTTCCTTCCCCAGCTCCCACCTTTAAATCACACTGTGCATCAAGCTCTCTGAACTCAATCCCACTTCTTTATCAAGATTCCATCCAAAAAAAAAAAAAGATTCCATCCAGTGGCTTTTCTATTTATAACTACTTCCTGGCATACTTCCAGGCTATTAGGGGTAGCTGCAACTTTGTATTCATCACCTTTTGAAAATACCTTTTAATGCCAATAAAATTACTGGCTCTTAGGGGGCAAATATTGATTTAAACTGGAAGTAGAACTACTGTACAGCATCTTAAGAAAACAGGGAGAGATGGGTCTGGGTGTGTCATGTGTCTGCACATCTTTCAGCAAAATGGTAGATGTGAAATCTGTTCTCATTAAAAGACCAGTCACTCAGAAAAGAACTGACAGAAGCTAAAAGAGCAGAATGAAAAAATAGTTTTGTCAAGTCAAGATAATCACATTATATCCACCTGGCTACTATTTTATGAGATAGAAATGTCAGTGTCAGCACTCAAATCCAGTAAGTGGGACGACTGAATCAATCAGGTGGACACTGTCAGAGAGGTTTCCAAAGTGTTAAGGAACAGGATGGCTGTGCAGTCAGTACAGGTTGGAGCTGTCAGGAAACCTAAGGCCTAGCTTGCCAGATGGCCACATGGGTCACCTTTGACTTTAACCTTTTCTATAAAGCCTGAGAATTCCTTCTCCATTAAAAGGGTTACATCGAAGTCCTTCTGTGTGCCAGCACTACCGCAGAGAGGAAAAGAGTGTGGATTTGGATACAACCAAGATTAAAGCATTGAAGAATGTGTGACACAGATTTGATATGGCCTCTCCAGAGTGGGAAAAACCAATACTGATGTAACCACTTAACAGCTCACCCAGAGCGTCAGTGGGGCACTGTGTCTGTCTAGGTACTGGCTCCTGAGTGTCTCTCGGCAGGTGTCATTTTGATAAAATTGTCATTTTTGTATTTCCTGTTCTCTTATAAAAGTTAATGAAAAAATATGCAATGTTTGGTCATCCTAGATTTAAATAATTGGACTGGCAAGTGGTTAAAAAAATAATACCCAGTGGTAGACCTCAAACCTGGATATCATCACTACAAACCCTATTAAACATCAAGTGACTTTTTTCTCAATTCTGAAAACCCGTCTAAAATTTCTTAACTCCCAAATTTGACAGAAAATACAACATAGGCAAGCAGGGACCCATCAATACCACCAATAAGGTGGACTGTAATTAAAACCTAGGTCATAGGAACTCACATCAACTTGTCTTAGAGTTATTTTGGTACTATTTTCATATCCCATTGAAGGTTGTAATTATAATTACATAATTACAGCCCAAAATACCCCATACTTGCAAGGTAGCTGCTTCTGGCTTTGGAATCAGTTTCCCTCAGCTCACTGAGCACACGCCAAGCAGCATCACCATGTGTGCCTGAAGTTGGGAGAACTTCACAAAGCCCTGAAAGTCTTCAGGAACCATAGCTTATCTATACGGAAGAAGGCTACACGGTGAAGCCCAACATGTGCCTTCCTGTTGGCCTTAGGTTCTTTGCCTGTCTTTGCAGAGACTCTTCAGACAGGACTGCCTTCCTAGCCTTATGATGATCATAATCTTCCGGGCTTTTCCTCTCCGCTCTGCTTCTACTTCCTCTTTTCACTGTATAATAAGCCTTGACAAGTTGTGAATTTTGATACCAATCATTTTTAATCTGAAAAGCTCATCAGAGGAACATTTGTAGTATAATAAAAGCTTTAATATATTAATTTCAGACTGTTTAAAATTATACAGCATTAAAATTCTTAGAGTTTTTAGGTGAGCATTACTGAAATAATTTCCCTGTTTTTGATTTGTATTTTTTTTTTTTGGTGCTGGGGATCAAACTCTGGACCTTGTGCTTGTGAGGCAGGCAAAGGAACCACTGAGCTAAATCCCCGCCCCTGATTTGTATTTTTTTAAGGTAATGGAAAAATGTAAAAGAAAGGGCAAAATAATTTAAGGAGAATCTGTTACTAGTTATTAGATGCTTTTATGCCAAAATGCAAGTCTCCAGCTTAAACTTGTAACTAGTGATTAGGGTGTTTGGGGTTGTTCTCTCCTGTGCGGGGAAATATGAACCCAGGGTTGTACTGATACGAGCAAAAGGAAGCATGGCCATAAATGATAGGGTGACACTGTCCCCTTTATCAGTAGGACCCTTGTTTCAGCCATGGTGCCCAAGCAGCAAACTCTTAGTGCTGAGCATAATTTTAGAAGGGAGGAGGGCCTGTTCCTCTTCCCAAAGTGTGCAGAGATTCTTGATTCCCCACTCTCAAACCAAGTGCTATTTAGGAGAGGCGCTGATGGCACCTGGTGAGTGGGCCAAAGGCAGCGGGCAGAAAGGAAGAGAGCGGGACCTGGTCAGGCCAGCTTTAAGTGATCCAGCACCAACTGGAAAGCTTTGATTTTTAAAAAGAATCTTGCAAGCATCACTTTCTCCTGTTGCTGCTCTGCTCTTCATTCTTGGTCTTCCTAGGAAGCAGCAGACACAGCAGTATAACCACATTCAGAACTCCAGGCTCTGCCTCCCTCACGGGTTTAAAGGAAAATTAGAGGATTTCCAGCCTCCTCTCCATAGAGAAGCAGGACAGGCCCACCCCCTGAACAGTGGTGTCTCCCAGAGGGGCGTGGCAGCCCAGGACATCAGCAGCAGCCTTTCTGAACAAACTGCACAAGACCTGGTTGGCAGCCACTTCACCTACCCTCCTGGGTTTCTAGGAGTTAGGAAGGAAGGGGTGGGACGAGATTCCTAAAATATACAGAGAAATTGACACCAGCATCTGTAGGCCCTCCGCTGCTACAGCTGGTCCTGCTAACCCACTGCCTGACAGAGAAGTGCGTGGATTTGTGTTGGCTCATTAAATGCACATCAGGTGGGGAAGTGAAACTCTCCTCCTCCAGCTTCCCTCCTCTTTAACCCTTCCCTACACTGCAGACCAGCTAACCTTAAACCCACAGATCTAGTTACTGCCTTGCCTTTACTTTAAAAATGTACCTTGTTCACAGCAGTACTTCCTCTCAGTAATGAGGATCTGTTGTGGAACTTTTCTTAAAATGCAAATTCTCCAACTATACCCAGAGATCCAGATTCCAGGGTTGCAAGGTGAGGGAGGACTCAGCAAGCTCCATTTTTCACTTATGAGTGAAGTTTGAGATGTGCTGCTTTGTAGTGCTTCCAGGCCATTCTGTACATTAATTCATGGAAACAATATCCTAACTTCTTAAAGTAGGTATTAATTAGTTCTGGCACTCACTGAGCAGAATGTTCATGTTTTACATACAAATGGGGAAAGAATAGCCAGTGTTTTCTCCTCCAGGTGCTCTGCACCATGGTACTGTACAAGATGCAGGGGCTTCCCTCAGCCTGACCCCCCAGGACCTATGTGGATTGGAGCCCCTGCCCCAACCTCAGCTGGACAAGTAATATGGGCAGGAAATACATCCACAAATAAAGACTTATTATCACAAGTCCCCAAGGACGGGGTTCAGTCAGCACCATAACTTAAACCTGGCTTACTCCGAATGATACAAGGTTTTACAAACGCTTGGGTTACATTTTTAATTGTAAGGCCATCTGATTTATGTTGTCAGGCTAATACATTTATTTTTCAGGCATCACCTACATTTCTGTATTCTGAAGAATATTGTGAGTTTGTAGGACTATTCTTTTATCTTTTATGTATGTGAGTAAGGATCTTTTTGATATAATAAAACCAGAAACAAACCAACAAATGACCAAAGCAAAATGGGTTGAATGGCAAGGTACTAAAGCTAAAAAGAATCCCATGGTTCACCTCTCTCAGTGTAAAAATTTAGTTTTGAATTAGCCCAATTCAATAAGCATCTTCAAAATTACAAAGTATGAATTTGAACTTGTAAAACACATCTATGCTCATAAAGTGCCATTTTAAAAATTCACCTAAACTATAACTACATTAGAGAAAAAGTGAATTGCTTTTAGAACTATGGAGAAAAAAATCATTTTAAAATGTAAACATTCACCATATATTATGATTAATGATCATGCTGTATTAATCACCATATTGCCATTTACATATTGCCAATTTCTCTCAAAAACATTACAATGTGTCCTTATCCAGCTTATTCACCAGATCTGGCAGTGTGGCTTCTGGCTCTTCTGCAAGGTCAAAGTGACCATGGCAGGTCAATGTTTTTAACCAGTTCAGGACATTGAGGCAGCCATGTCAGCTCAATTAAAGACATTCAGAAAAGAGGACTCCAGAGCTGCTTCAGAAAGTGACACAAGCAATGGGATAGGTGTGTTTGAGTGAGGGGGTGGGCAGGGTGATGTGGAATGTGTCCTTTATCATGATATATGTATTTTTAAAAGTTAAACCATGGCCATATTTTTTCGATCACATCTTTCACATGTGGAAGTCCTTGTGTCAGTTTTAGGGTTTTTCATAGTATAAACAGAGAAAGAGAAGGCACAAGGGGGAATGTTGCCTTGTGAAATATGAGGCCTCCTGGATTCAGCAGTCACAGCCTTGCGATTGGGCAGTGGCAGTTGGAAGGAGGTTGTAAGAGTCGACGTGCTTGTTCTGGAAGGGCTGTGGCTAGGTCAGCTACACTTCTACTACTGCATCGCCTTTTTTTATGTTTCTGTCTCTGAGAATGGAGACTATTAGCACAGCTGACTGACTGTGTTCATTAGCATGATTTGCTCCTCCACTGCCTTCTGGTTCATTCTAGAAGCATCCTGAATGGTGGCCTGCCAACCTGAGGTGGTCTGACAAGAAAGTTCCTTCTGTTTTAACCACCATGAAATGGGCTAACCCACTTTTCCTTGTTTCTGCTCCTTCAGCCCCTGCTGCCTGTAGAGCCCACCTCCTCGATTCAGCTTTTCGTTTTACAGATGGGACACTGCCAGATTCATGAATCATTAAGAAGAGGCGGAGGAAAGCTGTTTAGATTTCTCAACTGAACTTACTGGAAATTGGTTTTTTGACACCTGAGCGGTGGTTCTTGAAGTGTGGCCCTAAGGTGCTGGTTCTCATGCCAACATAAACCAGAATGTGCGAGAAAGCAGCCCCACAGACTGGCCCTCAGATCCGCTGATGTGGGGTGGGGGGGTCTGTGTCCCACCCAGCTCTCCAGCACGGTCGGTCTGTGCAGCCCATACACAGGGCAGGTGCTGAGGACCACCAGGGGGTCTTCCCTCACAAGGGCGGTGATTCCTGAAGTGTGGACAAAACAGAGCGTGGCTTCTGGGAGGAGGTGGCAGTCTGTCAGGGACTTGACGGGTTGGCAGAATGTGTAAGGGTGAACGCGGGTGCAGGGTGCCAGGCAGGGTAGCAGGAGAGCTGGAAAGAGCCTGTAGCCAGACGTGAATGTCAGCCCAGGAAGCTGTGCTTCTCCCTGCCAAAAAGGAGCCCCAGGCGGGGGGACAGACTGCATGGTTGAGCACAAAGCTCCGTACTTGAGTGGAGAACCACACGGTGTACAGCATGCTCCTCCAGGTTACAGGGCTCTGATTTACAACCCTGCAAGTGGTAAAAGCGGACAGTAGTGGAAAAGTAATTTTTGAGTTGACTTTGCTCCCCACAGTGGGAGAGTGAGCCCCGGAGAGCGCATGTACTCCAATCACCTCACGTCCTGGTACTTTGTTAGGGTCTCCTTTGACCTGGCTGTAACATCCCACCGATTCCTTCATTAATAAGGTAAAAAAACTATTCAACGTGTTCATTTTTCTCTCTGCCTGATCATGTCCTTCCCTTTTTGGGGGACATGATTCTAAAACATGCCTGTCCTATGGTTTTACCCCTGCAGAACCCATCCAGCTACACACACACACTAAAGCTCATTCTTTAAACAGAATAAGATGTTTAAAGTAGGAAAAGGAAATAAGATTTTGCTCTGCAGGATTTATTAGTTCTTTGGACTATGAAACTACATCGTGCTTCCTCTAAAATTCATCTGCAGTGGTAAAGGCATTTTAGATTTCTTGAATATTATGCTTTATAATGGCAATGATAATTTTTCAAGAGTAGCAACAAGGTTTGGAAACATATTCCCATTAAAATTCTGTAGTCGAACATGTTGACAGGTCCTGCGGCAGAACAAACAGGCAGTAGGGGTGGAGGTGGGGAGCAAGTTCGAGGGGTGCAGAAACTGATCCCAACGCTACCACCACGTTTTCCTCATGCTGACTTCGGGCTCGGGAGTGATGCAGAATTTAGACAGTGGCCGCTGTTGCGAAGAGCACAGAGAGACAGGTGACCGGCACTCGCCAGAAGGGTGAGGGAGACGGAGGAGACCACACATGGAAGGGCTCGGCTGCCGAGGTGGTGAGCCTGTGGGCTGGGCGGTGGCAGGGCCCTGAGTGTGGCCACCCTGCCCCACGGTGGACTCAGCCTTCCCTCCTGGCACCCACGAGGCTGCTCACTGAGTCCTCCTAATCAACATTTGTCTGAAG
Organism: Heterocephalus glaber; assembly: GCF_053883595.1. Lineage (NCBI taxonomy): Eukaryota > Metazoa > Chordata > Mammalia > Rodentia > Bathyergidae > Heterocephalus > Heterocephalus glaber. The sequence continues at coordinate 3,647,365 of NW_028258347.1, read as the reverse complement.
AGAATGCCTGGCTCCTCTACATGATTTCTTAACGTCTCAACCAGTAGACCGAACACAGTCCCACGTAGGGAGCTACTTGCATTTGAGACGGGGAGGATTCTGGAGCAGTGTGTGCGGACCTGTGGCTCACGTTATAAACTCAAGCCACTTATTAACCCAGGCTCATCTGCAATAGTATGGTGTTCACCTCGGGGGGTGTTGGTTGCATCTCTCAGTCTTTGAGAACTACTCTTGGGTTTGTGTAGGGTGGAACCAGAAACTATAAAACATTGCCACAAACACCACCACTGGAGTTGCAGGAGAGATTGGTGTTTAGTAGCTTGTAGCTGAGCCCCTCCTGTAGGGGACCACAACATTGATTATGCCCAAAGCAGGCTGTACACAGTGCAGGCTGTAAGGAGTTAACGCCTCAACTGGCTTGTTTTAAGAAGCAAGTCTGGCCGAAGCCTACGTGCCCAGGTCAGAGTAACTAGAACCCAAATTCCATTCCCACAACTAAAACCTTCTTAACTCAAAGGACAAGGTTCTAACTACAACCCCGTATTTTGTCTATTCTGTTCCTAATTCCGGAATGCTTTGTCTTGTCCATTGCAAGCCTTGCTTGCATTAGTGTCCATAGTGACTTCATGTCCTCACAAGTCGTAGTTCCCCTTTTGCACCTACTTCACCTTTACCCCAATTGATTACCAATAAAAATCAGTGGCTTGGACTGACCAGTGCCTTTGCTGCTTGCTCAGCACTGGCCATCCTGGCTCTCCGGTTTCTCTCTCTCTTCAGTTCTTTTAGTTTTTTCTCAGCCTTGCGCCGTAGCACTGAGCAGGAGACCAGAACCTACTGCAGAGGTCTCCTCTGAAACCCTCATTTTGCAGAAAGAAAATACTGATAAGCTTTACAGGGGGTTAAGTCCATTAGGGGCTTTATACAGTGTTGAAAGGAATAGCTTTCTATAGGACAAGCTCACACCAGCTTCCAGGGTTCTGAGTGATCACACCCATCAAAAGTGCTTGTCTGCAGCTATAAGCACAGAGCCTCATAAGAATGAAATCACAGGACGCCCCATTAAATGCTTGACCTGGACGAGCAGGTAACTCCAAGATTCCATCAGCCATGGAACTGAACTACCTGTGATGAAACAACCATCACCAAAAAATCACACTGGCTAGAGTTGGGTCATAACTAAGGGGTCAGAGCTGAGATCCAGGGTCCAACATACTCACAAAGTGCAACGTATACTATAGAATCTTTTTTGATAAAGAGAACGTTATACATTTTTTGTCTTCTGGCTTTCACCAGGACTGCATCTAAAATTGCCCCAGACCAATGAATGTGTCCTATTTTAAAAAATGATTTGAAGAAAGATTTTCTGGTGTCTCATTAAATGATTAACCACTATTACTTTGAGAAACATTCTTTCTTATAGGTATTAGTGAAATTCTTTAGAATTATCTCATTTCATCATTAAGGGAATTTTATGAAAAATTCTATCATACCCTAAAGCAGTAGGAAAGAATGGCTGATTGTACATGTTCGGCAGTTTTCAGGGTTTTGTCCCATTTGCATCATTGCAGAAAGATTTGAAAGCAAATTCCAGATGTTTGGCTTCAGCATCAGTACCTAAATTTTAAAGACTTGGACATTCATCTAAAACTACCTGGTGCTGTTATCATATTAGTGCACTTGGCGCCTCATCTCAAGGTGGAATCTATGAACTACTCCATGAGCAAACTTCTCCACGGGCCAGAGTCTGAATCACGATCCAGACAGGTCTATATGTTTTACTTGGGTAAGTCTCTGGTCATCTACTGTTCCTCAGACTTTAAAATGCAAATGAATGAGGTGGGGCCCTAAGATTCACCGAGGCCCGGACATATGTATTGAATTTCTGACAGTGGCCCAGGTAGTGCTTTTGTGGCTGGACTTCAGGTGGGCTGCACTTTGAGCAACAAGAACCTACCAAAAGCTTGGTTTCGTTTTATTTGGGTTTTTAAAATTTTGGTCTGTTTGTTGCATGCCATTGTTGCACAAATGGGTCAGTATCCTAGGCTCAATCCCATGATCTGGATTTACATGTTTGATTATCTAAATTATTCCTCCTCTTTTCCCCTTACTTTCTATAAATGATGTTAACTCCAAAAACCTGTATAGATTTAAGCTCGCCTTCTTTGGTTTGAATATCTTAAGGGGTTCTCTGATTCAGTGAACTAGTCAATCTATATGAACATCTTTCTTATGATGCTTCTATGGTGTTACAGAGCAGGCTCTAAGGCCAAATTTCTATGACTTCTGTCTCTATCACTTATGCCTGATATGACCTTAAACTAGTTACTCTCATTTCCCCAAATCTCCATTTCTCATCTGTGAAATGGGTGTGATAATAGTGTGTATGCTGCTTTATTGTTGTTGAGTTTATCATCTTTCTTTTTCTTTTTTTTTTTTTTTTTGGTACCAGGGATCAAACTCGGGTCCTTGTGTTTGCGCAGCAGGCAGCAAAACCACTGAGCTAAATCCCCGGCCCTAGTTTATCATTTTTCTCCTTCAAGGTCAAATGTTTTAGTTGCTAGAGCTTTTCTTCTCAAACCAGCTTTTCCTCCCTGTGTTCATTTCAGATTCTTTTATATGTTGGATACAGCTTTTCTCTTCTTTCATGCAGTGTGCACCACAGAGCTAGGCAGAACCCTAAAAGTGAGCACACCATGAGTTTCTCAGGGTTTCCTTTTTATCTTTTTTTCAAGTTATAATGGCTCATAAAGCCTTTAAATAAGGCTGTTTTTGTTTCTCATATCTTATATCTTATGTCTTTCTTGGTAATTCACCATAGAAATTTAAGTAATAAAATCATACAATATGAAATGGTTCAAAATAAACTACCTGAGTAGATATTACAAAACACTAAGCTTATTATTCATATGAACCCTAAATGAATTTATTTGGTCTTTCTCTGTGTCACTGGGAATAAATAAATTTTTGTTTTGAAGAAAGGGATTTAGAGAGAGGAAACCTTCAACAGCTTACTGAAGCTAAGTTTGTAGACTCCTGTTTCCTTATCTTTCTGTAAGAGGCCTCTGCAGTCGGGAGAATTCCCCAGGTAAACCTGGGCCTCCGGGGAATCAAAGAAGCTGGAGAAGGAGGCTGAGGACAATCCAGAACAGCACAGAACATTCCGCATCTTCTCATGGCTGGATTTATGAACGCAGCAGGTAATTTACATGGACACAAAGTCTGCAATTATAAGTTAAGGCCGTGACTTGGAAATTATTCCTTTCCTTCTAATAAATTCCATTAGTGCAGAGTAACTTCCGGTCAGCTTTCACAACAAGCAAGTGTTGGCCCGGATTATGGGGGCCAAAATAAATCAGGGGAGGAGTCCAACACTGTTCCACACTTTGCTCCTTCTTCTTTTCCTGTGAGTTTAATTTTCTCAGATGCTTTTTCTATGGGGCTCTGAGTACATTTGTGGCAGAGAAATGTGCTCTCAGTTTAATGATATGGAGAATAGAACATGAAGGGAGAATTAGCAAGGAGTACTGAGACCGTAGCAAGATAATTGAAGGAATATTTTGAAAGTTGATTCCTTTTGAAGAGTTATTTGTAAGACAGCCATACAGTAACAGAAGAAGAGAGCAGTACTACTACAATGGCTTTGTGTTTATTATTATTACTGTTGTTATTATGAGGTTTTTGGAACCATAGTATTCACATATGATATGAGTAAAGAAAAAATTATCTGATAAACTACATAGTTACATTGAACTTAACAAAAGGTGGCAGAAACTTAAATATAAAAGCATATTATATAAAAAGTGTCTTCTTCTTTAGCTATCTGTCTGTCTGTCCATCCACACATCCATCACACCTGAACTGGAATCAAGATCAACTCAGAATGAGCTTTAGCCAACAGGAAAACCCATCTCCCATTAGACCACAGGGCATTTTATTTGACAACTTGTTTTATTTTCAGACATTTGGTTTCATTTAGCCTGAAATAATTGATTAAAAGATCAACATAAATGGGAGATAGATGGAATATAATTATCCAGAAGCAAACATAATAGCATTAAAAAATTTTTTTTTAGTACCAGGGATCTAATTCTGGACCTTGCGCTTGTGAGGCAGGCAGCGGAACCACTGAGCTAAATCCCCAGCCCACATAACAGCATTTTAAAAGCATGTTAAAACTTTAGGCCAAAGTAGTTCCCCAAAATTCATCCACATAAATCCAAAAGACACAGAGAATGCCTTTGTAATTAATCACTCAAGTACTGGATGGCATTGCAAAGCTAAGTATGGACAAATATGATACCACTTGAAGGCAAAAATCTGCATTCAGGCCAAAAGCATATTTTGCAGGGAAGACAGCCTATTCAGCAAGTGGTATTAGGAAAACTGGTTACCTGTGTGCAGAAGATTGAAGCTAGACCCTTATCATCTCTCACCATGTACTAAATTAAAATAAAAATGGATCAAAGACCCAAATGCTAAAGCAGATATTAAACCTACTGGGCGATGAAACACTTAGAGGCAGGTGTAGGAAAGGGTTTTCTAAACAGGACCTCAATTGCACAAGAAATAGCAAGGATCAAAAACTGGGATTATATCAGGCTGAAAAGCTTCTGTGCAGCAAAGGAATCAGTAGAATGAAGAGACAACCTATAGAGTAGGAAAAAAAATTTGCCAGCCACTCAAACAGGACTAATATCTACAATATACCAGGAACTAAGAAGCAAACAAAACACCTAAAATTAAAGACCCAGTCAAGAAATGGGCTAGAGAAATGAACAAACACTTCACAGGGGAAGAAATACAAATGATCAACAAATATGTGAAAACATGTTCAGCATCTCTGGCCATTAGAGAAATGCAGATTGAAAACAATGCTAATATTTCATCTTACTTTGGAAAGAATGGCAATCATTAGGAAATCAAATACAAGTGCTGGCATGGCTGTGATAAGAAAGGAACCCTCCTTCATTGTTGGTGGGAATGCAAACTAGTACAACCATTATGGAAATCAGCATAGAGATTTATCAAAGAACTGAAATTAGAAATTTCACATGACCCAGCTATCCCCCTGCTAGGTATCATCCCCAAAGAGCTTAAGTCACCAAACTACAGCAGTACATGAACACCAATATTTATAGAAGCACCATTTATAATAGCAATATCCTGGAAGTAGTTTGTATACCCATCAACAGACAACTGGATAAAGACAATGGTATCTATATATAATGGACTAGTACTCGACTATAAAAAATGACAAAATTGAGGCATTTATAGGAAAATGGATGCACCTGGAAAATATAATGTTGAGTGAAATGAACCAGACACACAAGCTTCAATACTGTATGGTATCTCTCATTTGAGTGAAGCAAAGTACAAAGAAAATGATAAAGGATGGAGAGAAAGGTACAGGGGATGGATCTCTTGCAATAGGAAAGTGGTCCAAGGGAACAAGGGTGAGGGGTGAGGAAGAGGGAAGGGGAAATGAGAAGAATACAGATGCTCCCTATACAGGAGCCTAATAACCCCAATTAATGTAAGCATTATGGCTATAACATGAGCTGAGACTATCTACAAGTACACAGGGGAACTGCACGGGGAGGGAGGACAGGACGGGAAGGGACTAAAGAAAACACGCTGATACGTACACATAACCACTCCCCAAGACCCAGTGACTGTGGATGACGTGAACTACAAACGCACAGATAAAAGAAAATCTTAAAATCTGCCTTTACACCAACCATGAAGAAAACTATCTTCCTCCTCAAACTTTTTATTAAAATCTGAAAATGTGTAACTGGATCCTGTTATATTTTCTTCACTCAAAACTTTCTAGGAAACCAGTCTTTCCAGTTTGTATTTAAATGTAGGAAACATCAATAACTTTCTCACTGAGTATAGATACATTTTTGTCTTCTTGTCTAGGATACAAACTAAATATATTCCTAGGACCTCTGATTTTATTTTAATTTCCAAACTAAATACTTAGTATATTTTGACACCATATCCTAAAGAGGGATAATGTGGAATAGAACATCCTACTATAATAGCAGACATAGCGTTTCCTCAGAACACTGGACTAATCCTTCACTCGGGATTTCTCCACTGGGAATTAAATGACTACCTCAGCAGTATGTTCCCCCAAGCAAATCTGTGCTGAAAGCTGCTGAACATTTGGACGTTCACGGGTCTGATTATGATCCTTTCTGACATACTCTACCTCACTGCTGGCACATAGAAGCTAGTCAATAAATAACTTGCTGAGTGAATTAAATGAATAAATACTACAATACAATGAAAATATTTAAGTGATTACTAAATGCCCTGAATCTAGACTCACATGCATGAAATAGTTTACCTTATACAATTAAACTTATGACTACTTACAAATTAAAGCCACAAAAATATTTGGGTAAGTTTTTGTTGCTCCCTCAAGTACCACCTGATAACTGATAAATGAGAAGGGAAATGCAGGACAGTTCAAGGGTGAATGTCCTGAAGCCTGTTTTCTCCTTCTGAACTTGGTGCTTCCGTGCACGTGGAGACCTCAGTGATCTTCCTCATTCAGATGACGGTCAGGCTACAATAGTTGTGAGATTTTAGAAAGCCATAGGCTGTGAGGGTTTACACGTCTATATCCATGTATATCTCTGCAAATGTAGAGCCTAAAGACACGCTAGAAGGAGCGCCTCACCTCGGAGAGTTAGTAAATCTCTCGTCTGCAGCGCCAGGCGGGCTTTTCCTCCCGCTCCGCATCCTCCGCCTCCATCCTCGCCTTACTTCCTGGCCTCCCACCGCTGGCACCGCCAGCCACGCCCAGCTCCAGCTGCCTCCACGCCCAGCCTGGCTCCAGCCTCCTGCCCTCCTGCTCTGCTCCCAGGGCAGCAGAGAGCAGTTTCTATGCTCAAGGCTAAGAGCTGATAAGGCTTGGAATTAGGCAAGTGTTGGAAATTGGGAAACCGAAGCATGTGTTTTTCCAATGCTATACAGAAAACAATTCTAGTAGACTTCTAAGTGTGTAACACGCAATTGGCCCATGAAGTCTGCCCTCTAATACAGGTTCTTTACCTTCCTCCCTTCCTGGCCACTGTCTTACCACCTCCTGTCCTGGCTCACGTCACGTCTTGATCTTTCCGTGGGCCCATCACTTCCGCTGTACCTACCAGGTAAGAACACGAACAAGACCTCCACAAGACCCAAGAACAACAAAGCGCACTGGCCCAGGGCTTGGGCTCCAGAATGAGATACAAGATTCACTGGCACAACATCCATTCCCGTGCCTCCGTTTCCTTATCTGAGATGCGCAGGTTGGGTTCCCACTGTGCATCTCCTTTCCAGTTTCAAGGATCTGTGAGCTGGCCGTGTTTACACACGTGCAGGGGAAGGGGAGTGGCGTGCTCTCCAGGCTGCGGGGAAGGAAAGGAAGCCGAGGAGGGCGGTCTGCGGGCCCACCCAGTGCTCCCCACACACTTAGAAGTGGGTGAGATGCTAGGGCTCATCTCTGAGCGCACAGAGGGTTTCCTCTCTGCAGAATGGGACTGTAAGGTGCAGTTAGGCCGCAACAACTACCATTTTGTTCCATGCCCTAACGATTTCCTCCAGAGCAGGTACCACGTCGGCTTCAGATCTTACGGCTGTTGAGTCTCACTCAGGGATGAGGGTCCTGTCACACAAGTTTTTAGAAAAAACAAGTTATTAAAAATAATGTCTTCTCTTTTCTTCAGCAGAATAATGATGAACAATGAATATTCATGTGATTTTTTCTATAACTGATACAATGCTTTTGTGCTGATATGTGGATCTGTGTCAATAGTGTCTGTACTGGTATTTTTGACATAATAGTACATAATAACCAAAAGAATAAATGTATTTATGAATTTTTATCTTTGCTACAAAGCATGGAAAAATAGCACGTGGACCCTGGCAATAAGGACCAGCAGTTGTGGCATCTTCTAGTTTTACCCAGTTGTTCAGAAAGCATGACTGGCTCTGCTCCTGGAACTCCCTGACTCACGGGTGACCATGTGCTCATCAGCTGATCTCCCTTAAGTTCTCCAGTGTGAGGGTTTGGGAGCATTTCCTCACTTTCTAACCTCTCAGAAATGCTGTGAATGTAGATATGACAGTGTTCGAAAACGACTGTAAAAAGTATCAGAGAATCAACAAAGCATACTTGAGTCTTGGCGAACTTGTCACCAGGCCTAACTACTGTTTTTAAAGAAGGGTTCACATTCTACTTTACTAATTTTAATCACCTCTTCTCTCCTTCAACACCCTGTCTCTTTCTCATCTGGCAAGAAAATGTTCTCAATTTAATGGAGGAAAAGAGGAATGAAGTGCAACAGGGAATTTGTCCTCTTTCTAAGTCTGGCTGTGTTCTTGTGGAGTGCTCACTGAAGGGCTGGTCCAGTTAACATGTCGTGGAAGTAGGAGCTTGGTGTTTTGAGAAAGGGAGCACCACACACTTCAGAATTCTACATGGACTCACCATCGACCCTGCAGTGGTTCACCAATGGCTGAGTGCTGCCCTGACGTCCAGCTCTGAGGATGAGACGGTGGCAATGCAGGGCCTGCTGCCCAGGAACTGCCCCAAATCAGGGTGTCAGAAACACCAACAGACATCCAGACACAGTGTGGTGAGTGCCAGGATGGAAAAGGCCAGCAGGGAGGACCCTGGAGCGTAGAGAAAGAGTAGAGGAGGGGATCCATCCTCTCACCTTGGTGGGTGAGGGAAGCAAGGGAAAAACATCACTTTCCGGATACTCTAGGTTTTGTAGTAATTAGTTTTTTAAATGAATATTTAATAAACTGGAATTCTACACCAGGCAGGGTGCCAGGCAGCAGGAAAATCTATAAAAGCATGGGTTTGCAGTTGGGAAGGTGAGGTTACAACTCCATTTCTATCTGTAGGCGTGACCTAGGGCAAGTTGCCTGACCTTTCCAATCTGTTTTTAAGCTTTTTATCATTTTACTCATAGAATGGGGTTATAAAACATCCATGGCTCACAGGCTGAGAGGAAGACTGAAGAGCACAGACAAGCACCCAGTCTAGGTGACAAGAGCGCAAAAGACCCTGCTCATTAAGTACCTCGGGTGCACTTTCTCATCGCACCCTGGTGAAAATCTAATGGACAACCTCTCTAACATCGGCTCTCTGAGGAGCGCACCGAGCCCAGGAGACGCTGGCATCAGGGTGCAAACCACACGAGACTGTGTGTGCCACAGTAGCGGGCATGGGCTATCGGAGGCAGGCAAGGGAGGGATCTTCAAGGGTTTTGTAGAAGACAGAAGTCTGACTCGGGAAGGTCAACAGGATGGTGGTATGGACTGGGATGGGGCGGGCAGGATGATGGAAGAGAGGCGGGAGGCCGTCGGGGTTTCCCTACAGTAAACCACTCTGACAGCAGGCACGGAACGCTCCTTCTGCGCTGCCACAGGCCTCAGGAGGGGCTGGAGGGTCTGCTGGGCCTCACCTGGGTTCCATCTGCATGGCAGGCACTCCAGGACCCACCAACCAAACGCTTGCTGCTCTAGCCATGAGTCCTGCAGCAACGGTGGTTTTTTTAGATGGTTTTCATGACTGCGGAGTGGGGTAAGGTTCTAATCATCTTTGAAAAGACAGTAAATGAGCTGCCTGCCACAAATGGGAGGACTGGATGTCATCTTCATACACTGATGATGTTGCCATCATTAATCTACCACGTGGATTCAAGGGGAGTCAGTCCACACAAACTAGACTCATTTTACCACTCCTCCCTGCAAAAGTTGTTTCCTCTTATTTTGGCAGTAGTTTTTCCAGTATGAATCCGTTGTCCCTTTCTGCTGTTTTTGCTGGAGACTCTCACTAGCAAAATTCATAATCAGAGAGCAAGGAATGCAAGGGAAACTTAAAACCCGTCGGAGGCACCAGGCTGTAGACTGCTCCGGGCTGCGGGCCCGCCTGTGCTCCACTGAAAGCCACAGGGGCGGGGTGCTTCTGCAGCACACGCTCTACCCTCTGCCCTGAGCCGGCTGTGCTGACAGGACCTGCTTCCCCTCCCTGATTTCCACTGTCCACCCGCCAGGTCTGTGTGCTTTGAGACCCAGGTGGCTGCTGACATGAGTGAGAACTATTTGGAGCAAAGTGTCAAGACAGAAGAGAAAATGGGCTTACGTGTTTCATAAGAATTGCAATTTTAGAATAAGAACAAATAGAAGAAGAAGAAATGTGTGCTAGCTCTTTTAAAAAGTTCTTGAACACATTAAAATCATGACGCATTTTAAAATGTCAATTTCCTAAATTTCAGGTTTAGTTTGAAATATTTAAATGGAAGAAATCAGAAGTTGTAAACATACTAAGGAATTTTTGAAATTATGAAATGTTAAGTTATTAAATATATATACTGTGTTTGAAACTGAGAAAAAGATCGACACTGATGAATAATAACCCTAAGAGCTTTTTTGACAACTTAATTATTGGTGGGGAATCAGAACGTGTGTGCGTGTGTGTGCGCGTGTGTGCACGTGTGTGCATGGTATGCATGTGTGTGCGCGCGTGTGTGTGTGTGCGCGTGCACGTGGGGGGGCTGGGGCGGGCGTCGCGGGCAAAGGATAACGTCAGCTCTGCACAGGGCACAGAGATGTCGGGGAACAAGGTTAGAGGAGAACAGAGCTAACGGTTGTGTGGATTACGCCGTGCACGCAAATCCAATTCGCTCTGGTCGCGAAGGACAGCAGGCCGGCCGTGGAACCCTCACTCTGCGGCCCGGCCTCTCCTGCCCGCCTGCCGAGGTAAAGACCACCTCTTCGCAGGGGCTGAGGCCAGCACCTGTCCTGAGCTAGGCCGCTGGCCGGGCCTGGGTGACAGGGAGGAGAGCCAGGGAAGTGGTCGGCTGGGAACCTGACTTCCAGGGCCCGGCAAGGCAGGGACAAGGAGACAAGGACAGAAGCCACAGCAGCCGGCTGAGGGGACGGCCCTGAAAAATACTCTGCCAATAGTAGGAATCTGAAGTTCGCGGAGCATGTCAGCAAAAGTAAGGATTTGGAAGAGAATGTCTTGTGAGCAGCCTGCAGCCTGTGAACGAACAGACTGCGATGGCCTGGGAGCCGTGAACCAGCGGGCTTCCCGGAAGCCGCGCGTGGGCGCCCAGGGCTGCCCCAGGCAGGACATGCCCAGGGAGGGCACCCCGCAGGGTCTGGGTCGCGCTCTAATCCCCAGCAGCGTCCTCGCCTGGCTGGCTCCGCCCTGGGAACAGTCGCGCAGCGCATCAGTCACAGTCACCCTGGCCTGGCGTTCGCCTGCGCCTCTTTGCAAACCATTCCTTCCCCGGAGGCTTTCACTCCTGCCCCAGAACTCCCTCTCCCGAGGGGGCCTGGTCTCAGCGGCCTGTAGACCCAGGTCCCATGACGCGCAGAGAAGCGCACAGTCGTCCGTCCGCTGCCCAGGTGCTGGTCTCTCTGCTCAGATTCCACTTGCATCACAAATCTGTCGTCCCAGTGCTTTGGAACGTAGTTAACATTAAATACACTTCTTCATTTAAAATTTTCCACAGTGCTGACTCTCGCCATTGTACACAGGTTACGTTACTATTACCACATAAAAATCTCATTTCTTCTCTAAAAATTCTTTAGAGAAGTGACGCACAAAAAAGCTTTGCTGAATCTGTGCTTCGTCAGGGAACACTGGACTTTCCATTTAGCTCGGAGGAAAGCATACTGAAAACAGTTCTAGAAAATAGATAAACCTATAGGTTGCTCTTTTCTTCCAGTTAATTTACTCAGTCACTTAAAATGGTAAGCCACGCTAGTAAAGAACTGGAGCATAAACTCTAGAGACCTAGGTATGAATCCTGTGTCTGACACTTGCTTGGCTTATCTGACCTTGAGTCCATTTCTTAATGTTTTTGTTTCTTCCTCATCTGTAAACTGAAGGCAATGACTGCACCTAACGGGTAGGATGGATCTGAAGACGTAATTCTACACGGTCACTGAGGACTTGCCGTGTGCCAGGCCTGCTCTTGGGGCACAGGGTAGAACAGGAAAGAAAAAAGCAGACAAGAGTTCCTTCCTGGTGAAGGTTGCACTCCAGGAAGAAAGTTAAACTTGCACACACACAGATGGATGACCGATGAGGGCCGAGGCGGAGAAGGTGGAGCGGTGAGGATGCAGCTGAGCAGAGAGGGGGCGAAGGCCTGGCAAGGGGCTGCGTGGGGGCTCGGGAGAGCGTGCGATGGCCGTGGGAGGGTGGGCTGTAGTGCGGAGGGGAATGCGCATTTGGGGAGAGAGGCGCGTGGACCAGGCCTGGGCTGGCTTTCCCTGGCAGACTCGCGGCCCTGGCAGGCTTGGGCGAGGCACGGAGGAGTCCCAGCCCAGCCCAGCCTGCTCCTCCAGCTGCCTCCTGGCCTGAGCTGGTGCAGGGCAGGGGAGACGGCCGCTGGGTGTAGCCTAGGGTGCGGTGTGTGCTGTGCGCCTGGGCAGTTCGGGATCCGTCCTGGGAATCCGGCCCGCAGAGCTGGGCGCCCAGGTGCCGAGGGACAGCAACTGGTGTGGGACTGAGAACTGTCTCTCGGCTGAGCAGCAGACAAATGGAGCCTCCACCGACGGAGATATTAATACAGCTTAGGGGAGAAAGCATACATTATTGTGTAATATTGTGTTAAGTTAAAACATGTAAAGCCAGTGCTTAGTATCAAGTAAACCCAGTGTGTTTTCCAACCTAAATTGGGACTGGAAAGCATTTTTCAGCCCCATGTATGATTATTATTATTACGTCTTGGTGTGTTTGAGACAGGATCCCATGTAGAGTCCACACTGACCCCGAACTCCCTATGGAGCCTGGCTGGCCCCAAACTCGAAACCCTTCTGCCTTGGCCTCCTGAGTGCTGAGATTCCAACCTTGCCACCACATTCGGTATATTATGAAGTATGAAAATGTTGGTGGTAGAGTCATAACTTTTGGTTGGAAATAAAGTGACTTAAATGACATACTGGAATACTTTCCACTGGCAGATAGAGTTTAGGAGAGAACGGAATTTCCATGGATGACTAAGTCCCCTTTCCATCGGAACATGTCTTAATGCAGCAAGCACTTCCTTGCTCCCAAAAGGGCCCTGTCCTCAAAACAATACATCTGTTACACATTTATTGTTTTTGTATTTCTTGTATTTTATAGTCACTGTAGCAATGGGGTTTCTACGTAAGAGCAGTAATTTCAGTACCATTGAAGTCAGCAGTGTTTTGAAGATACAAGGACACTATTTTACTCTTATTGTATATTCTTGAAACTATGAAAGTCAATACAGGAAAAGTATCCTCAAATGCACACAGCTGTCCTAATCAGTTTTGATTTGTTTTGTGTTTATTTTTTATAAAAGGGCTTTGAAGACTACAGCTTTCAGGCAGTGCTATTTATGTTCGTATGTGAAATTTGTTTGTAATTGGCAAGTTGTAATATGAGGTTTTAAGCTGAAAAATCTGCATTCTTTCTTATGCCAGGAAAAAGGTTCTGCCTCCAAAGGTAGCAGCGTGAGTGACCCCATGGGGTTCAGTTTGTGCATCAATTCCCATGCAGGCACAGCTGGCACGGGGCATGAGGCCTTCTCCTGGCCACCCGTGGGCTGGGCTGTGGGTCCCCAGGCACATTCACTTGCAGCTGTAATGCTTCCCGAGTGAGGAGAGGGTCTCTGGGAAGGGCCCCTTCAGTGAGGGACACCAGAAAACACGGATTGCCTGCATCTCCTCCACGATGGGAAACCAGTGAAAAGGAGGTGTGTGCGAGGGCACTTTCAACCCCAGAGCACCATTAGATTCTAAGCATTAAGGACTGACATTCAGCAAAACACATTCTGCAGTCTCCTTTGTGGGTAAGAAGTGGATGAGAGGAGAGCAGAAAATCCCCAGTGCATTCCAAGAGAGTACGTTTGGCAAGCCTGGGTGCCTCTGGGAAGGATGGTGTCCCCGACAGTGGAGAGTTAACAGGCCCCAAAGGGGGAAGTCACTGGGAAAGCCCATGGTGGAAATCCTGTGTCATCGCACCAAAATGTGCACCTGCTCCGAGACCGCCAAATGTGCCTCTGCTGTTTCTTAAATAAGAGGAGGAAACCAGGAATTGGACGATCTAAGTCATGTCTGTTAGTTTTAAAACCACGGAGGCGCTCTGGGCTGTGGCTCACTGATTTGATGGGGAACACAGCTCGCTCGAGCTATATTGGTACATTTTAGGTGTACAATATAATGACGCTCGTCATTGGAGATCTGCACCTGTACATGATCCATCTTGGTTCATATTTTCCCCTTCCCCTGCCCTCTCCTCACCCCCTCCATCCCTCCCTATTTACAAAGACTTTGTTTCCATTTTTTCTTTTTCTCATATTAATTCCATTCCCTTCTTTCCCTTTCCCTACCCCTCCCACTTCCCCTTCCCCTTTGCCCCTTTTCTTCCTGTTTCACATTATCTGTTATACCTTTTAGTCCTTGATGGACTCTACCTCAATCTGATAAAAGCCATCTATGAGAAACCAACAGCCAATACCATACTAAATGGTCAAAACCTGAAATCCTTCACACTAAGATCAGGAACAAGACAAGGATGTCCACTACCACCACTCCTGTTCAATACAGTTTTGGAAACATTAGCCATGGCAATTAGACAAGAAAAATAGGAAATGAAGAAGTCAAATTGTCATTATTTGCAGATGACATGATACTCTGTATAGAACATCCCAAGAACTCCACCAAAAGACTTAATAACCAAATTCAGTAAAGTAGCTGGATACAAGGTCAACACACAAAAATCAATAGCTTTTCGGTACACAAAAAACAGACTTACTGACAGAGAAATGGGGCGATCAATTCCTTTCACAATAGCATCCACTCATCTTAAAATGTATAATTTTACAGTCATCCATCCCTTAAAAAGTGCTCTCATATATATTTCATTTCCAATATTTTTACGGGTACAATGTGTTTTACAAATTGCCCTAACAATTCGAATGAAGAATTTCAGTAGAATTTGTAATGAAGAAATGATTCCTATTATGTCAGTGCATGTACACCTGGAAGTTCTGAGAATAAATTTCAGATTATTTAAAACCCATAGTCATAAAGAGCAGAACGTAACTTGAACCTAGGTCTTCAGTTTCAAAATCTTGTACCTTTCCATTTCATCGCAGTTGCACCCTGGTAATTACATTACTGCTAATGTCCTCTGAGGGTTTCCCGGGGTGGCCAGTCATCTGGCCTTGAGCAGGTACCCACAGGGCCTGGAGCGAGGGTGGGAAAGCGATTCGGTGAGACCAGAACTGGCCAGAGAAGCCACTGAAGCACAGAATCAGCTCACAGAGTTTGCCTGCGAAATGCTCATCTGATAGCACAGCGTACGTGGATTAATCTGTATTCTCTTACTGCTGTACTTCATTAAACCAAAATTTGTGATGGTCCACCAAGAAAAAAGGACTGGAAAGAAACCGGCTGGGCACCAAGCTCGGCTCCGTGGCACAGCACGCGCGAGGACCTGGTTTCACTCCCGGCCAGAGAAAGGAAACGGAGCAGAGGCTGCCAAACACCTGCAGACCGAATCCCAGCAGTCTGAGCACCGGTGTTAGGGCGCTGCTGGAGGTTAGAAGGTTACAAAGCTGCATCTTGGAATGGAGGACATTCGGGAGCAGTAACTGCAGAGGGTAGGAAACGTCTCAAACTCAGCCCAACACAACCTCACTGACAATCAATAAGGATTCATTAGGAGTGGCGGGGGAGCCAGGCACACAGTGCAGGATCCAACCGCAGAGCCTTTAAGTGCTGAGGATAAAATATTCATCACTGTCCTCCAGTCTCAAGGTGACAGCCATGGCTGAAGAAAACAGGGCCACTTGTGCAGAAAGACGTCTGCTATGCAAATGCTGGGAGGGCCTGAGGGGTCCGGGGAGGCGAAGGGGAGGGGGAGGGGAGGAGGAGGGGAAAGGGGAGGGGAGGGGGAGGAGTCAGCAGCTGGGAAGGAAGAACTTGCCGAGCAGAGGAGGGAGGGGCCGGATCCGGATCCCCCTGATCCAGGAGCTCCTGCGAAGTTCAGCAGTGTCTGCGGCCTGGGAACACCAAAGCCCCTGGTTGTCTAAGGAAATGTCCTGCCCGTGAAACGACGCTTTAAAATATTGCTCTGAAAGGGGCTTCATGGATCTTTTAACAGTGAACGCTTCATGCCTAATTCCAAAGATTTTCTCATTCTTGTGTATTTTTAAAACTATGAAGATAATTTTAATACTTCTCAAATTTGAACTAAATGTAATTGATTAAATGGTTGGAACTGATTAGAAAGTAAATCTGCTGTGACTGATTATCAGCCTCCCCATTGACTAAAAACTAGAATTTGTGATTAAAACTAAAGATGTGTTTGGGCTGCACCAATCATCTAAATATTCTACTTGGGGATTCTGTGTATATTGTGATGACCATCACAGTATCTGTGCACTGAGCTGGAAAAATGTAATTAAATTGTTTACTTGTATTTAAAACATTTCTGTTTCTGCAATGAGAATTTCAAAGTAAATTGTCCTATGATGTCGAATAATTGCTTTTGAAATTACCCCAATAAAAGAAAAAAAAATGTGTGACCTTTAACTGTTCATTATACTCATAAACTTATTGCCAACTGGAAAGGGATAATCTCTTGCACCATCTCTAACTTCAGGACTGAGTGGTTAATGATACACACGTTGATGTTGTCACGTGGCTGCTTGTGATTAACTAACTAGTTAATGATAATGACTTCTTTTGGAAGGCAAAACTATAAATAAATGATAATGCCAAGCAATTTCATTTTAAAAAGTCAATAATGAATTCCATCTGCTGTATGCATTAACAATCAAAGAGCTTCCTTTCATGCCTCAGACCTTTTTATATCTTTATTCCTCCCATTTAAAAGTACATGTTGGTCCATCAATGCTAATGTTATTTTGGCTTGTTTGGCCAAAACTTTAAAAAAGGAAACAATTCCTATCTATTTCTCTCCTCATGTCTCTGGAATTGAGAGAATTTAAATAATAAGCCGCTAAAGGAAAGTAAAGACATTTCAGCAAATTTGTTAAGAGGATGGTTAGGAAACCTCTAAAGAAATGCATTTCTAGTCTCTGAAAACCCAGCTTTGGTGGTGATAGGAGCAGGAACATGGCATGGGCTCACTCATTACCCTAGTTCTGTAGATTTTCAGTGAAGGACACGACGGGCAATACGGAAATCTTAGCCACAAATGCAGTCCTGTGAACTAATGAAACATCAGAGTCCCCAGTGCCTCGTTACAAACGGCCACTGGACACGAGTCGGACCCCTAATCGCGTGTGAACCTACTTCTCAGAGCTCTGCCTTATGCTCCCGCTGCAAATCATAAGGAAATGTGTGCACACTGTGCAGCTCCCCCTTGACACGCCTTCTATGCAGAGTCTGTGCCATTCCCACAGCTCCCTCCCGCTGGCCTCCCCACCCAGCCGTCTCCGCAGGTAGCAGCTACAGAAACGCGCAGGACAAATCCACATGGCGCCGCGGGATCCGAGAGCCCTCAGCAAGCCCTCGCTCTACACCTGCCTCTCTGCCTGCCCCAGTGCCCTGCTCGCCGGCGGGCAGGCACACTGCCACGTACCCTTCCGAGGGCAGAACATTTCGGAGTCCTCCAGCCAGCCCTGCGCAGCCAGCAGTAGCTGTGCTCTCCCCAGAGGAGCCAGGACTGGCGAGGGCGCTTCCTGAGAAGCACACTTTCTCTCCGGCGCAGCCTCCGCGCCCAGTCCTGACCCGGTGTGCAGGGCTCCGGCTCTGTCTCTGCGCACAGACACCTGCTGCACCTCCCCGGCCTGCAGACACAGTGGACGCAGGGCCAGTGCGTGCGGCTTGACGCGTCCCCACGCTGACCCGTGAAATCTCGCAGGGATGAGGGAGAGAGACTCCGCCTCTAGTTCTGCCCCGCTTCTCATTACGAAGTCAGTGAGGGCAAGGGCACCCTTAACAAATCCCCCTTTTACAGTCCAGTCCGAACAGGCCGACAGCCGGCGGCGTCAATGAGGCGGGTACCAGCCAGGTGATGCTTTATATGAAAACTCTCTTCTTCCTACTGGGCCTCTTCTGAGTCCACGTTCACTGACACTGGAGCACCTGGCAGCGCGGGTC
Organism: Heterocephalus glaber; assembly: GCF_053883595.1. NCBI lineage: Eukaryota > Metazoa > Chordata > Mammalia > Rodentia > Bathyergidae > Heterocephalus > Heterocephalus glaber. Next base: position 3,629,242 of record NW_028258347.1, on the reverse strand, counting down.
GCCTAGGGCTTTCTGACTGTTCGTGTCCTAAACTTTAGGACCCTGGAGAAAATGCTGGCGGCTATCGCCTGCCCTCTGTCTCCCGTCATCATATTTACGAGCTCTTTCAAGGGCAATGCACCGAGACACACACAGGTTTCAATACTGCATTTTTTGGTTTTGCAATATGGTGTTTTATTTGGGGGCTGGGGTTGCAACAATTGGGAAGAGGAAGTTTCAGCTCAGTTGGTAGAGAACTTTGCAAGTTCAAAAGCTACTGGATGCCCAAAGGTGGGTTTCCGAGGTAAATAAGACACCAAGACCTTGAGAACTGTGTGAAGACTTAGTGCACACGGCACTGGCAAGCATCACGGAGAAAACAAGTTCTCACGACCACCCCTCCGGCCCCGCGAGGGTGGGATGCAGACGGGCCGCGGCGCTGCACGTGATACAGAGCTGTGGTCCGGTCAGGTGCTGAGCACTCCACAAGCCACTCACTGACGAAAAAGCGCGTGACCGGGTCTATGTGTTTTTAAAGGGAAACGGTACAATGGCAATATACCCACTCCCAAATTCTCCTCTTCTCTACAGAGCTGCATTGGCATCTGCTACCAACTCTCAAGGCTTTCCAGTTCCAGCAGCATTCCTCGTGAAAGCCCTCAAGTAAATAAGACAACCGATGTGAGCGTCTGGTTAAGTTCCTGGCACTGCTGTAAGAGGTGCCTAGTAGGTGTTAATTTCTGTTACCTTCCTAACCTGGTAGCTTATTCGGGTCCTGGGCTCCATCCTGTCACATCAGAGTGAAGCTAACCCCGAGAGCGCCCTCTGTAGGTAGCTGCTCGCTCAGAGCTCCCCCTGACACCCTCCCAAGGGCACACAGCCATCCTGGGAGCTGTCCCTCATCCTCAGGGTTCTGCTGAGCTAGCTGTGTATAGGAAATTAACAATAGCATGCTTCCTGCCTTTCCTCCATGGTAACCACAAGTGTTCTGAAGAGGCTCTGTCTTCAGCTTCCAGGTGCTCAGCATAGCTTCAGACTCCCAGGAAACAAGAGAGGCAGCAGGTAGAAAGCAGGAAGGAATTAGCTCCTTTTAAAGCCAGACTTCATGTTACAAAAGAAAGCACATACTTGTGTGCGCGCACACACACATACACACCCTGCTCCAAACAAAGCATAAACAAATATGGTTTTCAGCATCTGCAGAATATGCAAATATGGGGCTTCTACATATTTACATCTCATGCAGATATTTGTGTTGCTTGAATATTGGTAAGAGCCCTAAAACACACACACACACACACACACACACACACACACACACGAGCCCAAACAATTCCATATCACGCACACCTGTGAACTGGTCATATGATGACTATCCCTGTAAGTATACATTTATAGCCATTTATCTGTGTATGTACCATGGACACACAAGATGGGTATTTCCCAATATTTGTCATTTGCTCTATCTCATTTGCTTTTAGTAGGAATCAGAAAAGAAAGACTTGAGTACCAGGTCACCTAAATTTAGTTCTTTCAAGACTGACAGCAAGTAGATCTTTAATTGGCTAGAGCTGTCTAATGAACACAGTTTCTGGCGAACATTGGCTGCCCTACACTTCTGAGTGCAGGCTGCCAAGAGACTCACTTGAAAACATTTTAACGTTATAGTCAAGAAAGCCACTTCAGCCTCCCCTCTAGCTTCTGTTCTGTATTATTTTTCTGGTGTAAGTCTTTATTTTCCTTACATTCATCATCATACCATATCCACTGACCAATCTGTGAAAATAGGACTTTAAATGTCCAGGATTTAAATTTTATTTTTATGAGCTTAATAAATCTACTTGATTACATCTGCTTGAGCTTTTTCAAAGAGAGTTTTTTCCTTTGTTTTTAAGGTTGGTGCATATAGTCCTTTTGAAAAAAAAGTTTATGGCAAGAAAAAAGTCCTCCCAGGAGTTAGATAGTTTGGAGCTCACCAGGGCCGTTAATTCTTGGAAGGCGGGGTGATAAAGTCCTGGGGCTAACGTCTCCTATCACAGTGCCAAGGACGTGGCCTTCACTGGATCTGAGCGTTTCCGGGAGGGGGCTCGCTCTCCCTCAGGAGCGGCGCTGGCCGGGGACAGGTGTGGCTGCAGGAGTGATGAGTGGTTCCGGGGTCAGTCCTGAAGCCAGTGGTCGGGGCGACGCGGAGGCGAGGGCTGTCCTGGCCAGAGGAAACGGGCTCTGCTCCGTCCGCTCCGCTCCGTCCGCTCCGCTCCGTCCGCTCTGCTCCGTCCGCTCCGCTCCGCAGCTGCTCGTGCAGACGGCTCCTTGCGCGGAGGGCAGAGCGGTGACTGGCGAGAGAGGCTTGAAGGTAGTGCCCACGGGCTTGCGGCAGCGCTGGCGCAGGTCATGCTTGTGGGGGCACGGAGCACGTCGGGCTTCACAGAATGGCCCGGAAGGGCCCTCACCAGAGCAGGCCCAGGAGCACTACCCAAGGCAGCGTTGCTCGGAGGGCACCGCCTTCCGGGTGGGCTGAACAGTTCGCGGTTCGCACTGCCTTCTCTGTCCTCACGAATGCACTTTCTGACTCCGGAAGGGAAAGTCCCCTGCAGTTCTGCGGTCCCCTTGGTGAAAAGTCCTCCGGTCAGGCAGGAGCATGCTTTTCTGCGGAGCCGTGAGGACTCCTGGGAAGGTCCCCAGGTTCAAGTCTCTGTCCCTCTGTCACTTGACCCTTCACCCTCTCAGGGTTGCCTCAGGGAAGCTGGGATTTTAATATTTTCTACCTCATAGCTCGCTGCGCAGATTTAATGGTTTAACACATGTACGAGGCTTAGCACACAGCCTGGCATGTAGCAAGTGCCCCATGGACCCTGGCTTCCCGGTGATCACCGTGGTGTGAGGACCATAAAGCATGTACTGTACACATCTCCTGTGCGGCCCGCTGTGTCTGGAGGAGCCGTGGTCATCTGCATCCTTAGTAATACAGAAGTGGCTCCCAGTCAACTCTGAAAACAAAGCCTTGCTTAACTATCTGATTTGGAAAATTCAAAGTTTTCAGAAAAGAGATACAGTAAGGAAATGAAGTAGGAAAAATCCTCACAATGAGAAACGAGTTCTGAAATGAGTTCTGAGCTTGATTTCCAGCTCTGATAAAAAGAAAGAAAATGGATGATGGCCACATATATAACAAGTCACACAATATGTATGAAGACGCTCACACCCTACAAGACTCATGTGAAGTTAATGTTTGATTAAAATATTTATATCAAAGGTGATTTGGAAACTGCTTAAAATGGGTACTTTTAACTTTTTATCTTATAAAAATTCACTGGTCATGAATTGGATGCTTTATATACTGATTTCTATTTTTATATTATTTTTCTCTCCTTTTTCTCTTCTATTTTATATATTTTTTCATTTTATTCCACAAAAACTTAACAGCATATTCTTATTAGATCTTTTTCAACCTAAGAGAGACGATCCTTCAGATTTTGGATGTCAGCAAGGGGAAAAACAAAGATCAAATACATGAAAATGAAAGGGAAAAACAATGAAATGATTACAGAGACAGGTTAATAAGAAAAGAAAATGGAATAGAAGTCATTTTGGGAAGTAGTTACCGATCTTTCCGTTGGGTAGGGCAATCCTGGAGACAGACATTTCTCTTGAAAACAGACTGGTGGGTTATTTGCAGTGCTGGGGATGGAACCGAGGGCCTCCTGCGTGCTGCAGGACGCAGCTACCTTCCTAGCTTTGACCATCCAGAGGTGTGTACCGAGTTACACTGCATTTGGTCTGTGAAGACCATCTGCCTGGAAACCGGTGTGAAAAGTGGGGCTTGCTGTTCTATTTCTAAAACAATGCATTGTACTTCCTGATAAAAGTCACTGCTGTTCCAAAGCAAAAGCACACTCTGTCACCACCCAAAGTCTGGACAGGGCCAAGCTGTGGGCCTGCGTGTAGTTTATAATCATCCTCTGGTCTGGAAGTTTAGATTTTCGCATCACCTGCCCAGACAAGTGAATTGATATTGCTTAGGAAGAACAGTCTCATAGGTGTTGTACTTAGATTCAGGTACTATTAACATTTTACCCTATTTTCTTTACATTTCATTCTCTTTCATATATATGATAGATACATAGACATTTGCTGTACTATTTAAGGGTAAATTACACACATGATGATCTTTTACCCCTAAATACTTAAATGTCTATCACCTATGAATGCAGATATTCTTTTCCATAGCTCAGTGTAGACTTCGAACTTTAGTAAATTCCACACTGATCTAATGCTCTTTTATCATCTGTTGTCTGCATGGCTGTTTTGATTACTGACCTAATAATGGTTCCAGGGAGCCTTTCTGGTTCTCAAATTAAAGCCAGTTTGCAATGCTCAGCCTCCACAACTACATAGAGTCTAAGAACTATATTTAATAGGTCAATTAACTTGTATTTTCTTTCCTAAAAAAGAAATAATATGGTTTTAAAGGTGTTTATTTATATTACTGAAGACCATTTCTTGCAACTTTTTCATCCTCTGCACAGAATCCTAGAGGGCAAGTCTTAGATTGCTTAGATCTAAGACCGTTTCCTTAGATCCTTTTTTCATGACCAAGGAAATTTCTTAAGGCCCAGAAAACACTCTTCCTATAATTAAACCACCTGGTTATGTTTCTTGCTCTTAAATAAAGACAAACCAATCAGGAAAAGATAAAGTAGAATGTTGGATGGAAGGACAAGGTTCATTCTACAAGGTAGACTTCCTGATGCAGGTGAGCTTTCAGAGTCCAAACTGGAATACCAAAAAGAGCAATGCACCAAGCCCCAGCTGGAGCTAAATCCTGGTTTGGCTACCTCCAGCTGAGCCGCAGGGCCCTGGGCAGTCCAGAGGCACAAAGGCAGCTTTGTCAAGGGCACCCTTCCGCCCACTTGCAAAGTTGCTTAACTGGTTTCTGCTTCCCTTGTGGGCGTTCTGGTCAAAGAAGAAAAGCATGTTTTGTCCTGTCCCTGGGCAGAGATTGATCTCCAGTGGAAAAGAACAGATTTGTCAAAATTGCTTTCCTGCGCAAGAGCCCTAATTTACTGTGGCTCAAAGCCACCACACCTGGAAAGATTACATCGCAGCTTGTATTTAAAAACTGTGAGAGATCTCCCTGGACTAATCTGCAAGCTCGGGAGATGTTCGACAAGCACTAGACCTTCGATGAACGTGATACACATAACCATTGTTAGCGTCCCACAGAAACCACCAACACGATGACTAAACTAGGACACACTTGTCCTCAGGCCACTGGACGATTTGCTCGAGTACTGGAACTCAGGCCACCTTAACAACATGGACACCTTAAACCAAAGTCAAAGGCCAGGCCCTCCTGGAGACTCCCGGAAAACTAGGTTTTCCAAGTCAGGCATACCTGAGTTTGACTTTTGTCTTTGCCACACATTTTGCTGCTTTTGCAAATTAGAACACAGCCCTCCGCACCCTGATTGAATCCCTGACAAAAAGGAGAAAGAGCTTCCACCTTAGCGTTAAGGGAGATAATGTATGCACAGTGTCCCAACACATGTCTGGCATAGGGTGGGAGCTTTAAAATCGTTTCGTGCCCTTTGGTGTACTGCCTGGGCTGGCTCCTTTCAAGGTGGAAGAACAGGTTTAAGGTGGAAGAACAAGAGAGAACTGAATCAATCTCCGGTGAGGGCACAAATCAGTCGGGAAGAAAGCAGAAGGCAGCAAGCTGGTCTGCAGTCCAGACTGAAACACCGGAAGCTTGGGCTGCCAGCGCCAGGGAGGAACAGGGCTTCCATGCTGAGAGCCTCAGGGAGCGCAGGCCTGGAGACCCGATGGCCACACATCGGGCACAGGAAGAGCAGCGCTTCCCGGGCCACTGGCTGGGAGCAGGGACAGCTCACATCCACAGGGTTCTGTGAAATTTGTCCTCAGAGACACAGGAACCCGGGGGAGGTGCTCAGCTCACAGCTGGACTTGGGGTGCTTTAAACCCAACAGGAAGGTTAGTGCTCAAGTTCCACTTCCGGGGCGTCAGTACCACTGCAATGAAAGGCCTCAGATGGGGAAGGCACAGAGAAGACAGCAGGACACTCACAAGGCCTGCACACTGAGGCCAGGTGTCACCACCCCGCTGTTTACGTCCAGCTCTGAGGCACAGTGCGACTGCTGTTTGTGAGAGGGGTCGAAATGCCGTGAGCTGGGGCTCGCGCTGTCTGGGTTCTGGAACACTGGTCAGGGGCGTCCACTCATCTGCACATCACCACATCACGAGGCTGCCAGGAATGCCTCTCCCCTGTGAGGAGCAGAGGTCCCAGGCGCTCCTCAGCTGTAGCCCTAAGCGCATTCTCACCGTAACTGCTGGAAGCCGTGACTACTCCCCACTTAAAGGTTCAGGTGGAGCTAGGGCTGCGGTCTGCTGCCTGAGGGGTGGGCTAATGGCTGGACCCATGTGACCTGTGGGTTCCCGAAGTGGGGAGGAGGAGGAGAGTCAGGAGTCCGGGGACACTGAGGAGACAGAGCCACTGGTGCTGCCAGCTTGGAAGACGCCAGATGGCCTGGACCCAGTGGCCCTGGGGAGAAGAGGGAGTCGAGGGTTCTGTCGAGGCCGGCCAGAGAGGGGCAGCCTGTGGGCCGGGACGCAAGGCCAGTCGGACGCTCTTTGGACTATGGGATGCCACAACAATAAATCTGTGGTGTTTTAAGCTAGTAAGTTTTTAGCAATTTGTTATAATAGAAAACCAATATATCTGGTAAATATTCTACACACCACTGAAGCTGGACCTATTATCATCATCATTTCATGGAAAATGCAAACAAAGATTTAGAGAAGTCAAATCCAGGTCTGATACAAAAGTCCACACTCACATCCGTATCTTTGTCTCTACATCTAATTTATATCTGTATCACATTTGCAGTGTCAGGATCAAGCCCAGGCCCTTGCCTCGAATGTGCTAGTCAAGCACTCTACCATGGAGCTACATCTCCATATTTTCTTTTCCTTCAGATTATTCCAAAACATCTAGAAAAGCCAGGCATGGTGGCCAGACCATATCTCAAAGAAGCAAAAAATGGCAAAGAATGTGGCTCAGCATGAAGGCCCTGAGTTCAGTCCCCGGTACTGTAAAACAAACAAGCAAGCAAACAACAATCACACACACACACACACACACACACACACACACACACGCACCCCTAAAGCGGCACCCTAAGCCTCCTTTCTTAGACAACCCCTCCATACACTCCTCATCTAAAGGTACTGAGCTCACTGTATGGTGAAGCAGGAATGGGTGACACCCACATGTAGTCAAATCAGGTGCTTCGGCTCCTGTTGGGATGACTCTCACTGTTTATCAGATGCCCTCAGGCGTAAACTAAGAAGGGCCCAGCCCAGATAACCAATTGCAATTTCTTGGAGCTTAGTTTTTAGGTTGCTTCAACCTGAATGAGGCGCTGGAGCCCGTTGGTACCACCTGCTTCTGGAAACCCAAACGTCCTGTCCTGGCTCCCCCCACAGCAGGCCGGGTTGGGTCTCCCTGGACAGGAAACTGCCTGGCCAAATGGACAAGGTGAGAAGCCAGCACAGCACCCGGTCCTCGAGCTTTAATTCCTAGTTTATATTTTGGTAACTCCTCTATTTAAAAATCTACCTTTTAAACATAAACTATGACATGGTTTTTCTCTCTTGAACCAGACAGCACACTCTTCTACAAGCTTGCTTCCCTAGCGGAATTTTTCCCTCCCGCCCCTTCAGCACAAATCCCTTTGCCTCAGTGCAGGACCTCACCTCTCAGCTCGCAAGGCTTCCCAGGACCCCAGCTGAGGTGCCCCCCGTGTGTACAGGACCTCAGGGCTGGCCTCTGCCTCCAGGACCCGCATCCCGTGCTCCTCATTGTGAAGAGGTGTGCGAATCACACCCATGCACACACACGTGTTTTCAAACATGGCCAGGGCAACCCATTTAAATTATTTCTGAAATGCTTTCTCCTTGGTAGAACCTTCATGCATATTGTATAAACACTTTTTGTCAAACAGCTCTATGAGAATGAACAAGTGAAGCTGACGTAACAATGATTCCAAGGTAGGCAGGACTTCTAGGTCCTGCAAACAGCTGTGCACTGAGTGGAAAGATTTAGTCAGTAAAACACCTCCTCTCTCCTTTTTATTTTCAGTCTGTCTAAAATTATGCAACCTAACACTTCAGCAAAGCAACTGAGTTTTGTGACTGCATATATTACATTTGTCCACAGAAAGCAAATGGGCAAAACCAAAAGTAGTAATGCCCACAGAATTTCACAAAAAGCCACAATTCCATGCTCTATCTAATTTGCAGGATGTCAACATTACTATACATGACAGGAAGTAGAATATGCTGGCAAGTAAGTGCTGTTTGCAAGATTCCCAGAAAGTATAGATGTGTGCAGCGAATGGCCCTTCCTTCACACCCTGTGAAGGGTACTACATCTCGAGCTCCAGGTACAAGCTTTGTTCTCTTGTGTCATTAATCACAATACCTTGTTCTGGCAATAGCCATATTTTCCTGTTCTGCTGCTCTTGGCTATTAACGATCTGTTGTTCAAATAATTTCTCAGTCCATGACTACGAAGCACAACAAAACTCATAGGTAGACAACATATTCAACAAGGAAAGAGCACAAAATAGGAGTCTAAATGTATTGGCTATGAAACTAATCAGTTGCCTTAGATATGAATTTTAAACTAAGATTTATTGTAGCAACATATAGTGGTACCTTGGTTCACAATGCTTTTGTTTGCCAACTATTTGAATTGCAAACAGAAGCATTTGGCAAAATTTTGTCTTTGTTGGCAAACTCTGTATCAGGCGATTAACACAACCACTGCCACCTTTCCCACATAAACACAAATGTGGCCGTCTTTTCCAGAATTGTAGGACAAATTAAGTTCCTGAACTGAGGCACTACTGTAATTAACTAAAAAAATAAAATAATAAGTATGTTAGGGCTTACATCTAGATGTCCCCCAAAGCCGCACACAGTCGTAGGTGGGGCCTTTGGAGGTGGCTGGATCTAGGGTGTGTGCTGCTGGGATCAAGGATAGGAAGCTGGGAAGGTTCACGTGGGATGCTAGGGCCAAGGCTGCCCATCCCGGTGTGAGCGGGGAGCCTGGATACGACACATGGACAGAGAGGGCTGCTGCGCTCGCTTGCTGCCTCATGACTTGGCTGCCTTCCGCTTGCCTGGTGCTGTTTCTCCTCTGCGATGCCCCTCTGCCATGTGCCACCCTGCCTCGGACTGAAACCTCTACAAACTGTGAGGCTAAACAAGCCTCTCTCCTCCTTCAACTATGGGTGTCGGGTATTCTGTCTCAGCGATGAAGAAAGTACCTAGGACAAGGGCCGCCTACAGACCCAGATCCTGTCTTCACTAACAGAGGCTTCGGCCCGGCTGCCCCACAGACGCTGCCCCGCTCCTTCCCTGCCGGCCTCCCCCTGCCCCCGCGGGACCTACGACCTACGTCATTGTTGCTGGCCCTCCCCACACCGTATAAAGAGCAGTTTGCTAACTTCTGAACCCTACAGAAGCACTTCTACTTTGAGGCCAAGTGTCCCAGCGTCAGTCCGAACACATCTCACGCCCACTTTCCCATTTCATCCCTGGCACTGTTCAGGTTGCTTCTGTTTCGCCTTGAGTTTTAAAGCATTTTCAAAGAACTGCTTTCCAAATTATCTTTAAGCATGTGCTAACCCTGAAGCACTGTTCAGATTTTTCTTTTTAAGGAGAATTACATGTTCAATATTAGATGTTTGGGCAATACAGAAAAGTAATAAAAATAAAATAACAATCACTCATCCTAAGCCCTGCATCAGAGAAAACCAGTGTGAAATAACACACCCTTCACACACGGAGGACCCACACCGCTCACTGTGTTCTCAAAATATGTTATCAAGGCATAAATCACGAGAAACTGGAGACATTTAGAGCTAATGGATGCACACTGAGGCGATACTCTTAAGTGAAATAAATAGGACACAGGTGTAAATACTGAAGTTTCTCTGGTGTGAGAAACTGAAAGTGTAAAGAAGGACTAAAAGGTGTAATAGATAATGTGAAATAGGAAGAAAAGGGACAAAGGGGAAGGGGAAGTGGGAGGGCTAGGGGAAAGGAAAGAAGGGAATGGAATTAATATGAGAAAATGGAAAAACTGGAAACAAAGTCTTTGTAAATAGGGAGGACTGGAGGGGTTGAAGGGAGAGCAGGGGAATGGGTGAAAAACAAGAACCAAGAGAGATTATGGAAAGGTACAAGATCCCAATGATGAATGTCATCACACTGTATACCTAAAATGTACCAATAAACTTAATGAATTAAAAAAATATGGCAAGGATTTGCTGGACACTTTTATCCGAGACAGAGTAGCATTATCTACCATATACCATTTTTAAAATATAGAAAAACAGGATGAAAAATATTAAAGACTTGCTTTTCCTTTTGTATAGGCAAATGATGTAAACACTATTTACACTCTGTTTTTTGGAGACAGTGATTTGCAAAGGAGGACAAGCTTTCTGATTCCAGGCAGAGTCTTGGGAAACCTCTGAGGAAATGTCCCTGCTGTCCCCAAGGGCGTGTGGCTTCCACCTGTGCTGCCTCCCTGGGTGCCCGCTGGTGGGGATTGGAACCCGGGCCCATGCACTGTGAATACAGCGAGAGCCAGGCCAGGGGGAGAGACAGAGCACACATCAGACCCTGCGGTGCACCCTCCACGCACAGCAGGAGGAAGCGCAAGCATAGGGCTCACATTTGTTTTGCCTTCAAATCGACAAAGATGCCTTTAAAATCAGAATAGTGGAGGAAGTGCATCAACCAGCTCTCTTACACACTGTTGGAAGGAATGTAATTTAAGTCACCTTTCTAAAGCAGGATATAATATATTTGAATTTTTAAAAATCCAAGTAATAAGAATACTCAGTAGGACATCATTTACAAAGTGAGAGAGAAGCAGTTTACTGTCTAATATTAGGTGAATAAGGACTGGTTAAATATGTACTATCACGCAGTAGGATATTTTGCAATCACTAACACATGGTTTTGACTGTCAAGTAGAGAAAAGAATAAAATGGGAAGTGATGTTATGTTCGAATTTTCAAAAACTGACTACACATATGCCCAGACCCCAATCCCAAGACTTATTCTGGATCATTTCCTTCCTTTCCCCTCCGAAACCTCTTTCAGCCTGGCCTGTACCACTTCAGATCTGTCTCCTCGCCCTCCCTGTCTCTGCTGCCAGAGCCCATTCTGTGTCCCTTCCCGAACACGACAGCGACCTCAACACGGCCTCTTCTGTCAGTTTGGCCATAGAGAAGCTCCTGTCATCCCTTTGTATTAGCTTTCTATTGCCGGGTAACAAATGGCCATGAATCTAGTGGCTTAAACCATGAGAAGTAGTTTCCCAAGTTACTGCCCACCAGTTTTGCAGCCAGGGTCCAGGGCTGGTCTGCTGGGATCTCTCTTCAGGGTCCCCAGGCTGAGATCAGGTGTGGACGAGGGCTGGGATCCGTCTCAGCTGGGAGAGATCACTGCTTGGCATAATTCACTTCCTTCTGGTTGCAGGACTGAGACCCTCAGCATGGAGGCCCCACTGTCCTCTGTCCCCCTGGCTCCTGCAGATGAAAGTGGTTCCTTCAAGCCAACCGAGGAAAGCCCATCTGCTTCTCTGAGTTGCTCTGACCTCTAGACCATCTTTCAAAGGGCTCACCTGACTATGTCAGGCCCACCCAAGATAATAATCCTCCTGCATAGCCAAACACCAGCTGGGTCAGGACCTTCATGATATTTTCAAAATCCCTTTGACTCTGCCACATAACACAGCTTCACGGTGACAGGGCATCTCCCTGTTCACATCACAGTCCTTTCCTCAAGATGCTCAAGAGGCAGAGGACGCAGGGTGTGCATTCCCAGGCAGGGACCTTGCAAGCTGGTGTGGACAGCATGTTTGTGTCTTCCCACAGCTCAGAGGCTGAAACCCTGGCTACCACGCAATGGCGCCAGCAGCTAGGGCCTTGGGGAGCTAATCAGGGTCTAGTCAGGACAGCGGAAGCCCAGGATGGGACTGGCACCTTCACAGGCTGTCAGAAGAGGCCACCAGAGCGCTCGCAGACGAGGACACAAGGGAAAGGCGTCTGTCTGCACACCAAGGGAGAGTCCTCCCCACACGCACTGTGATCTTGGATCCTCAGGCTCCTGAAGGGCACACAGCCTTGTTGAAGCCTCCCCGTGTGAGACCAGCCTGAGTGGGCGGAGACAGGAAGCACTTAGAATCCTGTCCAGCAAACTTCCTGCCCGAACTGTCCTTACGTCTGGGTGATAGTTTCTTGCATTTTCTTTTAAATACTGTTTGCATTTCCTGAATTTTCCACACTGTCTACGTGTTAGCCGTCTTCTGCAAACAGTTAAGACCAGGCACTTCTTCTGCTTCTAATCCAGCAGTGGCTTCTGGCTGTGTTCTCAGGAGCTGCGGACTCCTCCTGCCCTCCATCCCCTGCATGACCTGGCCCCTTCCTGCATACCACTCCTGCCCCTTTTCTGCAGAGAGCTGTGGTAACTCCATTGTTTTGATTCTGTTTCCTTGCTCACTGTTCATTTCCCCGACTAGAATGTAGTCCTAGGAAAGCAGAGCCCTTCCTGTCCTTCGAGCTGCTTGTTACCCAGCACATACATCTTGCCTAGCTTCAAGGACACAGCTCAGCACACGTGTGAAGGAGTGGAAACATGCAAATGGCCACCCGGCCTTGCCGAGACAGATGTGGCCCATGTAAGTAAGGCTGGATATGTGTGTGGGGCCTTTCTCACTTGAGGGACAATCCTGTCACCCATGAAACAAAGCACCACACTCCTCAGCGGGGATAGAATCTCAAGCAAGGACACAAAAGTGAAGGAATGCTATGGGGCCACTGTTGGTCACAGCAATCTACTGTGAAAGCCCACTACCTACCACCAAGAATGACCCACAGTGGACTCGGCAGTTCCAAGTGCTGTTGAGCTCCCATCCCTGGAATCGTTCATGGGCAGGGATGTTCCAGGAAGGGTTCGAGCCCATAGGAGAAGGCTGGGCAGGGCTAACTGGCAGAGTAGCAGCCTGTGGAGCCGTGGGCTTCGTGGAGGGGTTTTGTCTGGAAAGCACGCTATTTGTCTTTAAGTTGAGTTGAGTGTCTTTAGATAGGGCGTATGCTCTTGAATTCCCAAGGCTTCTGTCACTCCTACTGTTTAGAAATGAAGCATACACTTATTTACAGCAGTAGCTGCTGCTGGCTCGAAAGCAGCACATGGCTTTCCACACTTGGACTCCTCAAGGTCTCTCCTGTCGCCTGGACGGAGGGTAGTAAAGGTCGAGGAAGTAAGTCGAAAGAGTTGTTATTGTGGAGGGATATGAACTTTACACTAAAAATTATCATCAAGGTCTATCTCGCAATCTTTCTCCACCTTTTAAACCCTGACATGCTAGCCCAGGAAATCTAATTCTCATTACTAAAGCCTGTGGCTCACTTCAAGGATTTTATCTGTTATCAAAATATTAACTTAACCTTTTCCAGTGAGAAACTTGATACACTCCAATACACACATGGACCAAAAGAAAATTCAAGAATCCCTTTTTGCTCCTTGTTGAAAATCCCATGATCCAGACTGGACATGAGAAGCAAGATGTATAAAGTAAGTCTCCTTAACTGTGTAAATACTGGATTCGGGCTCAGTTTTGTAAATTTTACATCACTGAGTTGTAACTACAACCGATTTTACCGATGTACAATTTTAAGCCACTGTGGCTGAGGGCTGTGTGTCCTGCCATCCACTTTTACCACAGGAGGAGGTTCATCAGTGCCCTGCAGAGGGGGCGCTGCCGCTTTCTCGTGCCAGGCAGCAGTGCAGCAGTAGCACCATTACTCACTTGTGCAAGAAGCAGGTCTACTGTCCTCCCGTTTACCCTGAAGGAAGCAAGGTTGGCAGGTGAGGCCCTGCAGCTTGTCCACAACATCCCTCTTTCTCATCTGTGTATAATTTTCTCCAAAATTACAACTTAACCTTTCCTAGGAAACTTAATAATAGCACAACGGACATTTCTCCAAATGCCATTTTTGAGTAATTTTTCAAGATTTATTGAAAGAAATCTGTAAGGAGAATATTGTTTTAAATTGGGGATATGAGTAAAAAAATTCCTTACAAAGTTTTCATTTAGGGTAATTACATCTAATTAAAATATCAGGCACTTCCTGTTAATTTTCTGTGGGCAAGTACACCATCATCGTGAGATTCAATTTTTAAAGACTGTATTGAAGGACAAAACTTCTACTGAAACTTTACCCTGAATGTATGCTGTCTGGACTGGGTCAATGTGAATATTACGAATATGAAGTGTTTAAAATTAGCAATGGCTCTGCCCATGCATTTGTTTTTATAGATATTTTTATGCTTTCTAAAAATATTAAAAGACACGAGTTAAAATTACTATATAGCTATGGTCTTTGTAGCTAAAAAAAACCACTTGCATTTTGAATTTTGCAATCTTTTGGTTTTCCTAACACAAAATAGTTAATGTAAATTAATATTAAAATATAATCTCAGACATCCATGAGTAATTTTTGTTTCATCGGGTATATCTGAGTTGCCAGGGCTATAATTTCATACAGTAATGACAATGACTTTGTGACCTCTCACATCATGGACTTGCAGAAGAGCACGCTTCCTGCCTAGATGTCTGACATGAAAAAGCACTGTAAGGACACAAAGAACAACATCTGCCAACCATGAAAACTGTTACTTAGGAAAATCATTTTCTTTGGTAGTCACATGTTTAGATTAAATATTTACATGCTGTTTGCACTTGTAGTCATTTGTTAAAAAAGCAAAAGTTCTCTTTAAGTTCTTCCCCTCACTGCGTTCCAATAAGTTCCACACAGGAGAGTGGAGGCAGAGTCAGAACTCGAATTCCTCCCTTCTGATGTGCTCTTTCGAATCGTGTCAGCTGTGCAAGGTGGTCTGGAGCTCTGGTTAACGGGGAGCTTGTGTGGATGATTTAACGGTGTGTGCCAGTGCTGGGAGGCTCATTACTCTAAGAACGCATGACGATGCAGGAGTCTGAGCAGGAGCAACGGAGGAAGCAGTGGCCCGGTGGGCTCCGGCCCGGATGTCCCTGCTGTTAAATCGGCACAAGCTCCGCCAGGCCAGATGGCACACAGAGCAGAGCACCTGAGCAGGGCCTGGCCGGGGCTCATCCTGCTCCTTCCGAGCGATTTTGGACCCGAAAGTCCCTTTAACTTCTCTACGCCTCATCTGTAAAGCACCCCACGGGTCGTGAGAGCCAAGTGAGAACTGCTTGGAGACAACAGTGAAAATTTCACATTAAATAAAACACCTTGGTGCACTTTTCTCCACTGCAGTCGGCAAGCTGCCACTAGGATATCTGGCAGATGTGCCTAAGGATAAGCAGTTTCCAAAGTTCTATGTATGCTTTGTTCCTGATTGACAGTTAGCAACTGCACAGTATCTGAGGGGGCACTGTTAGGTCTCCATGCATGTGTGCACTGTGTAATAACCAAGCAGGAGACTCACTGCCAGTATCAGGAGATCTAGCGCTGCATCCTCTGATCATTTCTTTGTGGCCAAGATGTCAAAGTCCTTTCTTCCAGCTCTTTTGAAATTAATATTTGTTATCGATACCAAGCTCACCATACTGTGCAGTGGAACATCAGCACCTACTTTAAATTACCGGGCTGTGACTCTGTTTTCCCTCTCTCCTGCCGCATCAGCTTCCAGAAGCTCTGTATGTGCCTTGAAGGAGCAACGGCAAAGCTGGGAGCTGCCGCACACCCTGAGCCTGCAGGAGCTGGACTGTGAGATGACCCAGAGCAGTGGTGTGGGGAGCTTCTGAGGCCAGGAGCGCAGCCCCAGCGGGACTGGAGGATGAATTACCTGCCAGCAGGCCGGGAAGGCCTGGAGAAAGGAAAAGGGAACCACCTCCTATCTCTGCTGAGATGCAGAGCAGGGCCAGGCCAGGCAGCACCTGGCAGGAAGAGACAAGTCAGAAGGGGCCAAGGGGACATGGAGAGCACATCCGCGTGCAGAGGAGGTGGGTACAAAGCCACTAGGCTGTCATCCCGAAGGGTCAAGAACAACTCAAAAAGAGAGGAGGAAACGCTGATTCCTAAGCCAGCCCTGGTGGCGAACCTTTTAGAGCTTGCAATGATAACACTCAGCCCCTGCGGCACTCGTGCCATAGGTTCGCCACCAATGGACTAGAGGTTTGCCATGTGGAAGTGGTAGCTCCACAAAATAAGTTTAGAAGGCTCAGCTGTGCGAAGGGGAGGCTCCGGGGCAGCCTGGGGGACCAGGTGGTGTGCACACAGTGGGTGGAGGCCCAGGGCCAGAAGGCTGCCTTACGGCACAGCGATGCCCGAGCAGAGAGGGGAGCATCTTCGATGGCCAGGGCAAGTATGCAAACCGGCAGGTGCAAGGGGCCAGAGGATGCAGAGCTTCACAAGCCCAGGAAGGAACTAGCCCTGTGGCGAAGTGTAGATGGCTAAGGGACATCTCAAGGGATGGCATGGAGAGGTAAGCAGATGCCAGGTCCAGAGGGGCCTTGAGGGCTGTGACCAAGGATTTAGGGGGACCGGAGGAAGACAGGAAATGTAAGCAAATCTGAGCTTCCTGTTTCTATCCAGAATATTCCACTGCCTCAATGAGATACAGCGAACATCAAATACAAACGCATGGACTCTGTAAACGAAGCTTTGCAGAGAGCTGCTGTAAAATTCTTGTCTTCACTGGACAAATACAAAATACCCATCCCAGATATCTTCAGCCTCCGTAGGGACGCCAACCCCTTTCCTCAGGCCTCAGCCTCCTCTGGGGCGAATCCCCTCCCTCCCAGGGGCTGGCTTCCTGAGAACATCACCTTGGGGTAGATGTCAACGTCCACTTTCAGACCACAGCGCTGTCTCTCTGCTTGGGAGCTGCGGACTCTGCAAACCCTCATGGCACCAGCAGTGCCTCAGCCTGACCAGGCCATTTGGGATCCTGTGAAGAACAGCTTTGTACTGCATGGGAGACTCAACCGAAACCCCCTGGCTCCCCTCTGCCAGCCACTGCTCGGAAGCCACCAGCCACCCTCTCTGGCCACCTGTCCTTTCCACTCCCAGCCTGCTCCATCTTTGTCCCTTGCAGCCCACTTGTTTCCTCTTGATCTGCCAGGAAATTCACCACTTATCAGTTCCAGAATCGGAGCTCACGAGGGCGAGGGTCTTCCTGTGTGTGGTCAACTGACTGCCCACCCGCACCTCACCTGGGAACAGGTGCTAGAAGGTGCTCGATAAATATTAATGGAATGACTGAATGACAGAGGAGAAAGGACCAGTTTGTGGAAAGCTCTGCTGAACTTTTGTTTTTAAAAAACATATGGTAAGTTGAAGTAACAAGATGGGATGAAGAGACATTTAGGATGCAGGTTTCACCCATCCACAGGCTTATCCACACTTGCTTTTACAAGAGCTCCTGTTAGTCTGTCTTGCTGACTGAGGTCTCTACAGCTACAGTGCCGTGGCCCCAGACCCCTTGTCCAGCCCCACCCGGCACAAACGGAGTTCTGTGAGTGCTGATCCAGAGTATTTGCACCTTTGGTGGAAGTGCCACCCCCCCGCCCCGTTATGCCTGTGGGCCCATTTGTGGGCTCGTTTATGAGCGAGGGGTGAAGGCCATTCCCACCACCAGTGCATGCTCATAAAAGGGACCATAAAATAGGCGAAATGCTGCATTTCCACTTGTCCCGGAGTGTGGTGCTGGCACTCCTAGGGAGCCTCTGTTGAAGGGGGCCTGTGACTGTGATGTGCACCTGAATGTTCACAAAGCAAAAGGCCAGTGCTGTGCATGCCCTGCCCCAGAGTCTCTTGAACATTAACGCGAGTTTCCAATAGGTGGTCCGAAGGCCACATCCCGTCCACACAAAGGCAAGCATGGTTCTGTCTGTAAGTTGCAATTTTAAAATAATGTATCATCACTACTCAAAGAGCAGACAGCTTTTCATCAAAACTGGGATGCAACTTTCACTGAAACCTGGTGCAGGAGGCAGGGTTTCTTCTGGGCAGCAGCCTGTTGGAGCTGAACACACCTGCCTGCTCAACCGGACAGGGTGCCCTGCCAGTCCCCACAGGGCTCCTGGCTGCCCCTTTCCTGGGGACGAGGGCCTGCAGGTGCATGGGCTGTGAGAAGGCAGAGCCTGCACATGGAGGGGCCCAGCTCTTCTCCTGCCAGCCGTGTGACCCTGCCAGAGATCAGCGGTCAGCAGTCCTCTAGCCTCGGACGCTGTCCTCATCCACCCTCCTGGCGGCCTCTTAGGATTCAAGGGTCATTTTTATTATTTTCAACTCAACCCCCTCTTAGAGAAGATTCTGGGCACATTCACACTGAGGCAGAGACGGATGAGGACACCGAGGGTCTTGCGCACGAGCTGTGCCTGCCAGCTGAGCGGTCAGGTTCTTAAACCAGCAGATGGCCAAGCATGGGGCCCTGGCTCCCACATCCCTCCTGCCCCTTGGGGCCACAAAGAGCACTGTCCCCAGCTCTGCTGGTTTCTGGACCATTTTACCAACTGCAAGGTGAAATGGGTGGTGAGTTAACTTGATTTTCAATTAATTTAAAAGGTGACAAGATTTCCTTACACAGAGACATTGGTGCAGGCACCCCGTTAGAGATGTGCTGTACCAGGGCTACAGACAAGACACACCCTTACTAGCACCAGAGCCAGCTGTCCTTAAGCTGCCAGTTAGAGAAGAACTGAGGCCTCCCCAGCCTAAGACACTAAGTGTGTTTACTTCCGCTGTACCATCAGAGCTTCTGAAAATGCATCACCAGCAATCTTCTAACCCGTGGCTTCGTGGCCCGTGACACCAGGACGGGGTGACATCTCAGCAGGCTGGCTTCCTCCAGGTCTGCGTACCTGCAAGCACATACACCATCGAGATGTTTGCTTCCCTCTTCACACAAACCACAGCCCGCCAGGCAATTTCGACACAGAGGCTGCCCAGTGGGGCTTGGCAGGTCGCCCAAGCCTGCTCCTTCCTGTACACAGCCAAGGGAAACAACAGGAACTTCGACTCTGTGGTCTTACTTTCCACACTGATATTTAGGTTGGTTCATTACCTGCTATCATTCTGAGCCTGAAGCTCTGTACAATGCTTTTATGGGAAATACACGTAGGAGGGCGCACCCTGGGGGTGGCTGGGTGTCAGCCCCGGACAGCCGGGTCAGGGGTCTGTGTGGGACCCTCAGACCCTCAGTCCTGGCTCCAACAGACAGACCCACTCACCATTCGAGGGCAGACCCACCAACGTGGCGGTACCCAAGCCACGAGTGTCCTAGGCCAGGGGCCACACGGGGGCTGCCCCTGAAATACCGCAGGCTCACGAGAAGTGGTCACTGTACAGTCCAGCTTCCGGAAAAGCTTCACAGAACGCTCTCAAAGCGCAGCTGCAGTGGAAAGGGGAGAGGCCGAGAGGGGAGGAGAAAGCAGCAGGCGGGGATGCGGTGCCTGGGAAAGGCCAAGGGGCACGCTGTGCTGGGATCCCTGCGATATTTGTACGGGCAGTGGGATCCGAGCAGCTGACTGGGTTGCCGATCTGGAAGGCGCTGAAGGCCAAGCTGAGGGTCTGCTTTTCGTCCTGAGGCCCTCGGTGCTCCTGAGGAGGAAACAATGCCCGAGTTACAGAATGGCTGCCCGTTACGCAGGACTTCCGAGCCAAGCTTTCTGCTAAGCCATTTAACTCTCCAGCTGCCCCACGAGATGCATTATCTGTCTTGCAAATGAGGAAGCAGCTTGGTGGCTCCGTCCTCCACAGGGGGGCTGGGGAGGGGGCCCTGGAGGCAGCAGGGACACTGAGGCAAGAGGCTTGGGCCAGAGCCAAGTGGCAGGCGGGAGGGAGGGACTGGAAAGAAAGGCCGGTGGTCTGTGACAGGCGATGAAGCATACAGAGGCAGCAGCGAAGGCCCGGCCAACCTGGAGTGCAGGCGCCCCGCCAAGAGTCTGGGCACTGGGGAGCCGATGCCAGCCGTCGTGGCAGAGAGGAAGCTGAGGTGGGACAACACCTCAGAGGAACCTGGCCGCTCAGCTCTGCCCACGCCACAGGAGGACAAAGGCTGGACTGGGTCTCCTTCCCCACAGCGAAGGTGCACGTGCACTGCCTGTGTCCACTGCAGTGGAGACCTGGTCCTCACTCCCATCTCCATGCCTGTCTGCCCCTCCAGAGAGCTGGCTGAGGAGCTTCTCCTCTGCCCCAACACGGTTGGATGGAGAAGGCGCTGGTCCAGACGGAATGGACACAGTGTGGCAGGGCAGTCCTAGAACACTCCACTCAGTTTGGGAAGGAGAACATGTCCAACCAAAGGAAATCGGAAGCATTTCTGATTCCAGCACCCTTGTTACTGGGAAGAGCCTTAGGAACGGAGCAGGACTTTATGTTTAGAAATGGGAGAGCTGGTCTTCACATTTTCCACAAAGAGGAAATCGACCCTCAACTCGATGAAGTGGGTTCTGAGCTCGGTGGGGATCCCGCCAAAGATCTGGTCCACGTGGCACAAGGTCACTTGCCCGGCTCCGGGCCACCTGGGAGGCAGTGGGGTCTTTCACTGCAACTGATGGCATGGGAGTGGGGGAGTCACTGTCCCACCTTCAGGTGACTCTAGAGGCCCAGGCTGGGAGCCGCCCCAGGAAAGGGACCATGAAAGGAGAAGACGACATCAGAGAGAATCCAGGCTGTAGCTCTGGGGAGAGGACAGGGGAGCAGGTGCCGGGCTTCCTGACGTGGACACCGGCGGGGGTGGAAGCCACCTCTGCTCACCAGCTGCCCTTTCCTAGCTCTTGTGTACAGCCTCCAGGGTGACCTGCTCTCCCAGGAACTGGCTCACTCCCTGCAGGAAAACCCTCCCCTGGATTCCTCTATGACCCGGAGAAAACTCAAGCACCAGCCACCTTTGCTGCCCTCCCCTCATCCGCACAGGCAGCTTCGTGGGCACTG
Organism: Heterocephalus glaber; assembly: GCF_053883595.1. Taxonomy (NCBI): domain Eukaryota; kingdom Metazoa; phylum Chordata; class Mammalia; order Rodentia; family Bathyergidae; genus Heterocephalus; species Heterocephalus glaber. The sequence goes on along the minus strand of NW_028258347.1, from coordinate 3,608,240 downwards.
CTTTCTGCTCCTTCATGCTGCTCACGGCCACTTCTGAGCTTTGCTCTTGATGTTTCCCTGGAAACTCAAAAGCCCGGTGCCTCTCTCCACGCCAGTGTTGTTTTGCAGAAGTGCCTGCCCTGCTCACTTCTGGACCCTGAAGTCTTTGCGGAGATCTGTGTTGTGTCTCCGTGACCTGGCCCTGCCCACACTGCATCTGTGAGGTAAGTGCTGCCTGACAGTTGCAGCCCTCTCGGGAAGCCTTTGCCAGGCCTCCTGCCTTGTTCTCAGGGTCCTGCTCCCGCTAGTCACTGCCACTGCTGTTCAGAGTACCAGGGCCATCTTAACTTATTTTATGTATCAGCCTTTTCCTATTGATTAGCTACTTACTCAAGAATAAGGATTCTACCAGTGCAGAGCTCATGACTTCCGCTTCTGCCCTCGCGGGTGTTTGTGAGCACACACACTACAGATAATCCGACTTTTAACTTTATAGGGAGGAGGCAAAGCTATGAAGTGGGGAGAAGTGACTTTATAGACGACGGGTCCTGGGCCTCCCAGAATCCATGCCACTGTGGCCACTTGTGGTCCCCTGGCTTCTCTTCGGCGGCTGCTGGAGTCTGCACTTCAGTCCTGCAGTCCCTCAGGCCTGTGAGACTGGAGAGAACCGATGTCTTCTGAGGAAGAAGGGGAGGACTCTGCGCAGGGAAAACTCGTCCTTGCCTGAGTCTATCCAAGTGGGCAGCAGTGGAGCTGGCTTTCTAGTTCCAGGTGGTGCTGTTAACAGCTGTGTGAGCTCAGAATGTGGGGAATCCTAAGAGAAGACTTATCCGTAAGTATGCTACGTACTTCCACACCAGTCCTGTGAGTAAGACATTAAAACATGCAGAGGTGAGCATCGTGCAGCCCAGATCTGCAGGCCCCGAGAGGAAGCTATGGCTATTACACCCCACAAGAAGAAAGAGCTTGGTTAAAGAGCAGATGAGGGGTTATGCAAACTCCTGCCAATAAACACAAACCAAGCAATGTTCTCATCTTTGCTTAAAGAGGTCCTTAACTATGAGGTTCAGAGTCCAGTTAGCCTGATGCCCAGCACTGCCGTCACGGGAAACTCAAGGTGATTCGGGAGGCCGCTGGGACGGTCCCAGTCTCCGCCTCATCCTTGGCTCCGTCCCTCTCCCTCGCCCCTTTCAGCTGGCCTTAGGTCGTAGGTCGTGGTCCATCGATCTGATCTAAACCTTTATCTTTCCCTTCTCTCATCTGGGGCTCTTTTCCTCCTTTTCCTCAGGTCAAAAGCCGTAGCTGTGCTCAGCAGTTCCGGGGTTAATAATGGTCCCACCTGGATATCGGCGAATGAGAGGCCGCGCAGGAAGGAGACTCGGAGAGCTCTGCAGAAGAGAGGGAGGAGAAACGCTGAGGCCTGGGCTTTACCTGGGCTGGGCAGCAGCTGCGCGCGTGTGCATCACGTGTGAGCTGCGTGTAAGACAAGCAGGGCCCGCCCCTCGGGGGGCTGCACACCAGCGTGCTCGGTGGCGATGGGAAATGTGGCCCGGCTGCTAGATCACTGCTTTCCGGTCCATCTAGATGCCCCAACGCCCCCTGCGATCACGGGTGCGCCTTTGCGAGGAGACTGGGCAGGGGCTCATGGAGGCCTTGCCGTCGGCAGTGGGGTCCGTTCAGAGGAGAGGGGAGTCCGGGCCGGCCTGCGGGGTCTCCCGGCCAGCCCCGCGCCGCTGCTCCCCGGCCAGGCCAGGCAGCTCCCAGCCTCTGCTCACAGGCCCTCTTCCGGCTGCCAGACCCCGCCAGGCCGGGCTCTCCTCAGACGCCGCCCGCAGCTTCGGCCTCGGTGCTGGGCGCTCTGGCCTCGCGTCCTGGAGCTCACCGAGGGTCTGGGTTGCTGTCTGCCTGCTCAGACTCCTGCATCAACGTCCCACGCAGCCGCAGCCACGGAGTCTCCAGCACCCACTCCGCGTGCGCAGCCAGGACCTCTGCCTCTGAAGCGGCGCCTGGAAGTGAGCCGAGTGAGCCCCGCCCCGCCCCGCCCGAGAGTTCCGGGAGTCCTTGCTTCCCTGCTGCAGTCCTCCCAGGTGGCTCACCTCCTGTTTTGGTTGTGGCTTCGATCTGCTTCTCACAGGTCCCTTCGTGGGCCTCGGGAATCACCGGCGGCCTCCCACCCATCCTGCTGCCCCGGCCGCCCTGAGTCTAGCAGCTCCTGAGGCCGACCTTGGGGGGCTGCTCAGGCCCTGACGCTCTGCTCTGCCATCTGACTGGAAGGAGGGCCTCGGCCAGGCCAAGTGAGCTTCCGGGCGTGGAGCCCTCGCTGGCAGCGGCCCACAGGCTTCTGAATGGCGCAGAGCGCCTCCCACCCTGGGTCTGGGTTCCCTCGGGCTCCCTCTCCGGCTTCCAGTCTGCACCTCAGCTGCCTGCTCCACCAAGGTTAAATGAAGAAAGGCAACTCACCGGGCAGGCTGCTCCCATCTCCTTTACATGGCTCGACCGCTTCCCCTCCCGGCACCTAAATCACTTGATCTACAACAGCACACTTATTTGCTGTGTTCACTTATTCATTCATTTCTTTGCCTTCTTCAGAGGATATTGCTTCAAAAGGAGTTAATTTAAATTACTATATTGGACTGAACAGCGGATATAGAAGGAATGTAAAATAAAAAAAAAAAGCACTGAATTCAGTTAAGCAGAAAAGATAATTTTGATCTGGTTAATGGTTAGATAACCCTGGAAGTCGGACTGGGAAAATGTTGCCTGAAGTTACAAGAAAAGAAAACAAGGGAACAAGTGGGGCCCGAGGTCATAAGAAAAGAGTGGGCTTGTGTTCGCTTCCACAGCACATATACTAAAATTGGAACGGTACAGAGAAGATTAGCATGGCCCCTGTGCAAGGATGACACACAGATTCCTGAAGCGTTCCATATTTTTCCAAGAAAAACCAGGAGAAATTACAAATGACATAAAAAACTGTTCACAGAATTAATGACAGAAAACTTCCCAAACAGCAGAAAAGAATTTGACATACAGATAAGTGAGGCATATAGGACTCCAACTAGCCATGATCAAAAAAAATCTACACCTAGACATATAATATTCAAGATCCCGGAAATCCAACAGAAGAACAAAATGCTACACGTAGTTAGAGAAAAGAAACAAATCACATGCAAAGGAAAGCCCATCAGAATCACAACAGACTTTTCAACACAAACCCTCAAGTGCAGGAGAGCCTGGAGTGAGGTATTTCAAGCCCAAAAAGAAAACAACCTCCAACCTAGACTGATATATCCTGCAAAACTATCTTTCCAAATTGATGGGGAAATAAGAAACTTCCATGACAAAGAACACCTGAGAAACTTCATGAATACCAAACCAGCACTCGAAACAATTCTAGAAAATATTCTAGAAAAAGACAGTGAAGGTCATAACTCCATGAGGCCCAACAGAGCAAATCCATCAGGCAAGGCAAGAAATTAAAGGGAGAGGGGGAAAAATAAAAGAGTCAACAACAGGAAAATAACATGACAATGATAAGTCAATCCATATCAGTTATAACCATCAATGTTAATGGCCTCAATTCACCAATCAAAAGAAACAGACTGGCTGGTAGAATGGATTAAGAAGCAAAATCCAACAATAAGCTGTGTTCAAGAAACACTTCGTTCAAATAAAACCTCATAGACTGAAAGTAAAAGGATGGAAAACAGTTCTCCATGGGACAGGAACCCAGAAAAAAGCAGGGGTAGCAATCTGATTTGCAGAAAAAGTAAATTTCAAACAAAAACTAAGAGAGACAAAGAAGGTCACTACATCCTTGTAAAGGGAACAATCCAAGAGGAAGAAATGACAGTCATAAATATTTATGCACCAAATACTAATGCTCCCAACAATACAAAACGTAATATTAATGGACAAGAAAAACCATAATACAATTGTAGTGAGGGACCTCAGTATCCCAATGTCACAAATAGACATATCATCTAGACAAAAAAATCAACAATGAAATACCAGACAAGGGGCAAAGGGGAAGGGGAAGTGGGAAGGGTAGGGGAAAGGAAAGAAGGGAATGGAATTAATATGAGAAAATGAAAAATGGAAACAAAGTCTTTGTAAATGGGGAAGGCAGGGGAAGGGGGAAAAAGAAGAAATGAGAGATTACGTAAAGGTGCAAAGTTCCAATGATGAATGTCATATTGTATACTTAAATTGTACCAATAAAATTTAAAAAACACACAATGAAATACTAGAACCAAACCAAGGTTTTGAACAAATGGACTTAATAGACTTCTACAGAGTGTTCCACCCCCAAAAATCAAAATATATATTCTTTTCAGCTGCACATGGGTCATTCTCCAAAATAGACTACATACTTATTCATAGAAATGTTTACGTAAATGCAAAGGAATTGAAGTTATTAGGAAAGTAAAGAAAAGATTAGACAGTTTTTACAATTAAATGATGATGCCAGTACAACATACATGAATCTATGGGACACAATGAAAGCAGTTGTACAAGGGAAATTCATAGTGAATGCCCACATTAGGAAAACAAAGCGAGCTCAAATAAACAACCTAATGCTGAATCTTAAACTCCTTGAAAAAGAAGAGAAAGACAAACCCAAAGCTCATACAAGGGAGGAAATTATAAAGATCAGAGCAGAAATCAATGCAATGGAGACTAAAGAATGATACAAAAAAAATCAATGAATCGAGAGTTGATTTTTTGAAAGAATAAATAAAAATAAAACTCTTAGCCAACCTTACCAAAACAAGGAAAGAAAAGACTCAAATCCATGCAATTAGGAATGGAAAAGGTGAAGTCACAACAAATCCAGCAGAAATCCAGAGGACCATCAATACCTACTTCGAGAACCTGTACTCTAGTAAAATGGAAAACACTGAAGAAATGGACAGATTTCTAGACACATGTGAATTACCAAAGTTGAACAAAGCAGATATAAAAATTCTAAACACCCCAATTACAATCAGTGAAATTGAAAATATAATTAAAACTTTACCATCAAAGAAAAATCCAGGTCCTGATGGCTTCAATGCTGAATTCTACAAGACATTTAGAGAAGAACTAGTGCCACTACTCTTTAAACTCGTCAGTGAAATCGAAAGGGAAGCAATACTTCCAAATTCATTCCTGAGAGCAAGTGTTACTGTGATTTCATAAGGAGGGAAATACACAACCTAAAAAGAGAACTACAGGCCAATTTCCCTAATGAACATAGATGCAAAAATCCTCAACAAGATACTGGAAAACAGAATACAGAGGGTCATCAAGAAGATCATACACCCTGACCAAGTCAGATTTATCCTGGGGATGCAAAGATGGTTCAACATACGTAAATCGATAAATGCAATACATTATATTAACAGAACCAAGGACAAAAACCATATGATCATCTCTATAGATGCAGAAAAAGCATTTAACAAAATTCAACACCCATTCATGATAAAAACCCTGCCAAAAATGGGAATAGATGGTCTTCATCTTAACTTGATAAAGGCTATCTATGAAAAACCAAAAGCCAACATCATATTAAGTGGTCAAAAACTGAAAACTTTCACGCTAAAATCAGGAACAAGACAAGGATGTCCACTATCACCACTCCTGTTCAATATAGTTCTGGAAACATTAGCCATGGCAATTAGACAAGAGAAAGAAATAAAAGGAATAAAGATAGGAAAAGAAGAAGTTAAACTGTCATTATTTGCTGATGACATGATACTCTACGTAGAAGACCCAAAAAACTCCACCAAAAGACTTCTAGACTTAATTGACAGATTCAGTAGAGTAGCTAGATACAAGGTCAACACTCAAAAATCAAAAGCCTTCTTGTACATGAATAACAGGCTGACTGAGAGAGAAATTAGGGAAACAATCCCTTTCACGGTAGCATCCAAAAAAATGAAATATCTAGGAATTAATCTAATGAAGGAAGCAAAAGACCTCTACATTGAAAACTACAACACTCTGAAAAGAGAGATTGAAGACAATATCAGAAAATGGAAAGACATCCCTTGATCCTGGGTAGGAAGAATCAATATAGTAAAAATGGCCATACTTCCAAAACTGCTATATAGATTCAATGCAATCCCAATTGAAATTCCAGCAGCATACTTCACAGACCTTGAGAAAACTATCCAAAAATTCATTTGGAACAAGAAGAGACTTAAAATAGCAAAAGCAATTCTAGGCAACAAAGACATGGCAGGGGGTATCACAATCCCCAACTTGAAACTATACTATAGAGCCACTGTATTAAAAACAGCATGGTACTGGCAAAGAAACAGACCCGAGGATAAGTGGAACAGATTAGAAGATGCAGAAACAACTCCAGACATACTCAGCCACCTCATCTTTGACAAAGGAGCCAACCACCCTCATTAGAGGAAAGATAGTCTATTTAATAAATGGTGTTTGAAAAACTGGATTTCAACCTACCTAAGGTTAAAACTAGACCCATATCTATCACCATGCACTAAACTAAGATCAAAATGGATTAAGGATCTAAATATTAAAACAGAAACACTAAACTTGCTGGAAAATAAGGTAGAACTCTTGAAGACATTGGCATAGGAAAAGCCTTTATGAACAAAACCTCAGTAGCATGGGAACTAGCATAAAGAATCAACAACTGGGATCTCATCTTATTAAAAAGCTTCTGCACTGCAAGAGAAACCACCAACAGAGCTAAGAGACAACCTACCATGTGGGAAAAAATTTTTACCAGTGGTTCCTCAGACAAAGGTCTACTATCTAGAATGTATAAAGAACTCAAAAAAAATCAGTATAAAGAAATTAAAAAAACCCCAAGTATAAAGACCGAATTAAAAAAATGAGCATCTGAAATGAACAGACATTTCTCAGACAAAGAAGTAAAAGCAGCAAATAAATGTATGAAAAAATGTTCAACAACACTGGTCATTCAAGAGATGCAAATGAAAACAATGCTGAGATTCCACCTCACCCTACAAAGAATGGCTGCTATCAAGAAATCAACCAATAACAAAAGCTGGCGGGGGTGTGGGGAGAAAGGAACCCTTCTCCATTGTTGGTGGGAGTGCAGACTGGTGCAACCACTGTGGAAGTCAGTATGAAGATACCTCAAAGAACTAGGGCTACAGGTCCCATTTGACCCAACTATTCCCCTACTGGGTATCTTCCCCAAAGAATTAAAAGAATACCACAGCGATATATGTGCATCTATGTTTATAGTGGCATAGTTTGTAATAGCTAAAGCTTGGAAAGAGCTCAAGTGCCCATCAACTGGAAACTGGATAAAGAAGATGTGGGTTTTTTTAATAAAATGGGGTACTCTTCAGCCATAAAAAGAGAAAGTAGAGACATTTATAGCTAAGTGGATACACAGTGAAGCTATACTCTTAAGTGAAATAGGACACACGTGTAAATACCGAATAGTTTCTCTAGTGTGAAAAACTAAAAGTATAAATAAATAAGAATCAAAATGAATAACTGATATTGTGAAATAGGAAGAAAAGGTCTAAAGTAGGAGAAATGGGAGGGGTAGGGGAAAGGAAAGAAGGGAAAAGAAAAAATATGAGAAAAGAAAAAATGGAAATAAAGTCTTTGCAAATAGGGAGGGGTGGAGGGGTGAAGGGAGGGCAGGGGAAGGGGGAAAAATTAAGAACCAAGATGCATCATGTAAAGGTACAAGATCCCAATGATGAATGTAACTTTATTGTTTACCTAAAATGTACCAATAAACTTAATGGAAAAAAAAATAGTGGGTTTAAAAAGTCCCATTAGCAGAAGGGACATGGCTTACTAGCCTGCATGTAGGAGGAATTGTCTTAGCAGCATCCTGAGAAGCCCTATTCGAGAGCCAGCACCCAGTAGCGAATCCCATGCTTGTTTGTTGGAGGAACAACTTTAAATCCCAGGAAAATGCACTCCCCAAACAAGTGAAAAGATGACGAAGACATGAACACTGTTCAACTTGAATTCACAGAAGCGCAAAGGATTTTCTAATTTACATTCTGATTTAATTATGTTTTATGTTCAGTTTTAATATTTTATCGAAGTCCCACAAGAATTAAGAAAGCCGTCAGTTCTTCTGCAACTCCACAATGAACAGTCCCCTTCATCCCCTCTCCTTCCCACATCCTGGAGCAGCCTGAACTATCATCCAGATGGGAGCTCCAGAAAGAGAGCCCAAAACAGAAACAGCTAGGAAATAACACAAGAAAAAGTCCCGGAACCGAAGGGCAGGACTTTCCCAATTGAAAGAGCCCTGAACAATGAACAATGAATAGAAACATGCTCACAGGAATGTGCCTTGTCAGGAAGTGCCAGGAAACAGCGCTGTCTCATCAGACTCGCCCTTGGAAAGGCCGGGCCCTCTTTCCTCGAGGACACCCTGCTTCATGGATTCCATGTCTTTGTCTTTCTTGTTTTATTTTCTCATACTAGGGGAACACTCAAATTGTCCACAGGAGGGAAATTCTAAAAATGAACACTCTGAAAATAGTTTTATTCTACTCTGACACTTGATTTATAATTTTAGTAAAACCCTTGATAGGGAGTAATTTATCATGAGAATTTTGAAGCCACACCCTATTCTTTTCTAGCTTCTTGTTTTGCTGTAGAGAAGTTTCACGCGGCTCTGACTCATTGAGTAAATATGTCCTCGTGAAGATCTGAGAGTCTTTTCTTTGGTGCCCATGTTTTGAAATTTCCCAACTGTGGCCAACTGTGGCCTTTACTATAAATTGCTTTGGTTGAGCTGCATCTCAGGAGAATTCTGAATGCCAGTAACTTTAGGTCTTTTCTCTTGTACTTTTTAACCAGACTTTAAAAATCTTCCTTTTATTCCTACTTCCTAAAACACTCAACATCACCAACTGCTTCTGAGTTCTGCACTATTCGCCTAGCTTGTCTGCTTTCCCACACCTGGCGTAGGTTTCTTCAGCCTGCTCAACTTTGAACATTCAGTGCTGTCCTCTCTTCCTTTGTGTTCAGGCCTCTCGGGCCTTCTCCTAGCGACAAAATCCTTCCAGTTACTCAGCCAACCATTGCAAAGAACAGACACTACCGTTGCCCCTCATCAGGCTTCTTTCCGGGACTCTTGGTTCCAGTCCTGACTTGAAGATGCTGGGAATGCTTAGGAGAATCTGATTTCTACATTTGTAGTTTCCTAGTTTTAGAGGAAGGTAATTTAAGGGTTTAGCAAGGGTTGGCTGTTAGCATTTTTTTTTTTTTTTTGGTACCAGGGATAGAACAAGGGTCCTTGCACTTGCAGGGCAGGTGGTGGAACCACTGAGCTAAATCCCCGGCCCCAGCTGTTAGCATTTTAGTAAGTTTGCCTATTGGGCATTTAAAGGGTATATATACAAATTATATACGTGCAGAAATATAGTTTGCAATGTTTAAAGATGTTGAACTAGGTTTACAAATTGAGTATATTTTAGAACTCAATTTGTTAAATTTATGAGTTAACAGAATCAAGTGACTATATCTTTATAAAAATACCCAGATTTATGAATCATTCTTAAATCTTAAGAAAAATTATATTTTCTAATTAATATTCATTTCATGTATGGAAGTTAGATATTTAAACAGAAATGATTTGAAAGTTTTTCACAAAAGGCAAATCATCTAACTAAAAACCTAATAGATTGAAATAAATTAAAAACAGCACAACTGCAATTACACCCTAGAAGTGTAGAAGCTATGGAAATAGAAATAGAACCCTTTTTTGCTTCTGGCTGAAAACCATGGGCTGGTGTGTCCATACCCTACAAGGGATGAGAGATGTTGATGCTGGTTGAGCCAGCATTAGCCTGTCCTATCCCTAAATGATATAAAAACTTTGTAATGAAGGTGCCAAAAGAAAATTACTTCGGAAAGTCTGGTCAGTATACCGTGCTGCGCCCAGACCCAGGCTGGGCTGGGCAGGGCTATGGAAGGCATTGCCAAGGGGACTGGCTGGCGGGCCTGAGAGAGGGGGCCACTCTTCCAGGGAGGGCAGGGGGACCTTCTTCCTGGAAACCAGGTGCGTAGTAGGGAACCACGAGAAACTATTCTGATGCTCTTGAGGGATAGTTTGAAAGGGGCTTCCCATAAAAGGAACAACAGGGGACGGCATCAGGAGCTTCAGCAGCAATGCTAGCGGACCCAGGAGTCAGGTGGAGGAGTCAGTCAGTAGAGGTAGCTTCCCTGTCAGAGGAACTGGATGTGGTTAGATACCCTTGGCTTAAGGCCATAGCACGCCATGGAAGAGATGCAACGACGGTCTTTGAAGCAAGTCTTACAACAAAACAGAAGTCAAATAGCTTGGGCTGGGATTCAGCTCAGTGGTGCTGCTGCCTGCCTCGCAAGCGCAAGGCCCTGAGTTCAATCCCTGGTACAAAGAAAAAAAAAGGAAGTCAAATAGCTTGTCGCCTCTGCTGTTAGTGTGTGTCAGGATGGTGCTCCGTGTTATTTCATCAGCCAAAGCCTCTGCTAAGGTAGAAAGGAAAGAAACAGTGCTAGGGCTCACTGAGCTTGACTCACCATCTCCACGTGTCCCTAAAGCAGCTGTGCCGTAAGCCAACGTTTTTGGGTTCTCCTTTTCTCAGTTTTCTCTAAGAAGCTTGCTCTTTGTGTCATGGGCACTTGAACTGTGACTGAGTCCACAGACTTCTCCAAAATCTGACCACATTATCAGCAGGTGATTCCTTAGTAAAACAAACCTGTCGGTCAAATGATACCTGTAGTTATTTTCTTTCTTTCTTTTTTTTTGGTACCGGGGATTGAATTCAGGACCTTGCGGTTGCGAGGCTGGCGCTGGAACCACTGAGCTAAATCCCCGCCCCTGCAGTTATTTTCTAGAGACCGGAAATTCAGTGCTACTATTCCTTAGTGTCTTTTTTCACTATACACACAACACTAGTATTTTTCCTCTAACTTTGTTATTATTAAGTAAATGATAAACTCAATAAAGTGACTGCTTCTTTAACATTAGCAATGTCTAATGCTCTCCACTGTCCACTAGTACCAAGAAGAAATAACTAAGCTCCAAAATGGCAGGGCCATTTCTGGTTTTGTTCCTTTCCTTTTTTGGTCATGCTGGCTGACCAGAACACAATGGATATTGGAAGAAAACCTGCTGGCCTCAGGATTGCTATTTTTAGCTGCTACAAAGAAGGTCCTTTGCTTTAAGCTTATTATTAACTCGAACTCTTGCACTTCCACATAATCTTGTTGTACCTAAAAGTTCTGCTACTTTTATTTCTCTCTCTAAATTTCACCAATATTTTCCTTGTCCTCCATTAAAAGTCTGTCTGCTGTCTTTTTATCCATTAGTTTTATGAATTATCTGACAGTTTTAGAAAATTTACCAGTCACTGGCTAGAGAATGCTAAATTTCTGATTTTTTCCTACTAGCAATTCTTTTGCGAATCTCAGTATTGCTCTCATAGGAAATAAATGTGACATTATATGTATTATAATTTCATCATTTTATTAATTTGCTCTCATGTTTAGGATGAAAAGGATACTTGCTTCTAGAAGTTTCTACTAATGAAATGAAAAATGGAAAAAGAAAATCAAATAATATTTATATAAGGTAAAGGCTGTCGATATTTTTGGAACATAAACCACAGAGTCAAAATACTACAGACAGCATACATTCTAATATTTCTTTCTAGCCAAATGTTGGCAAATTCTGACACTCCACAGAAGAGCCACTCTGCAAATATCCATATCCACAGCTGTTAGCACAGTATTCTACTATCAGGTTAGTTTCTACTCTTCAGCAGCAGGGGTCTGCTTTCTCCAACAGTTGACATTCCAGGCAAACAAAAAATAAGAGCATAGAAAGGCGTGAATTCAAACTTACTTTGCAGTTATTGGGCACATTTCCTTGGAATCGAGCCATAAGCAGCGAGTTGCTGAGGTCTCTTCCAAGTATTCTTGCTATCGCACTGGGTTTGTTTCCATCCCGAATCTTAAATCTCTAAGTGCAGCCACCATTGCATTAGAAGTCTACACCTTCCCACTTGTCTCCCTCTAAATAATTTTAGGTTGCTTTTAACGATGGGGAGAATAGTGGTGGCCCTGAGACTGAAGAAACAGATGTGTCCTTAGGTTTAAGGGAGCCCGTTATTCACGTCCATAAGGAATGCCCAGGGGAATATTTAGCTTCTGAGGTGAAATCCATGTAGAGGGTGGACACCACGTGCCTGTGGCGTGGTTCTGTGCACTTTGCCCAAGTTTTCCTGATTTTATTTAGCTGGAACAGAGGCTGAGTCTGTCAGACCAGTGTTAACTGAGGGCCTCAGCAGCACGAAAGGACCCTAGGAGAAGCAGAACGACACAAATTCTGCCACAAGGGCAAGGAATAGTAAAGAGAGGCTCTCAGCAGGAAAGGATGAGTCTCGAGTGGCCACTGGATAACCGAGCACAGTCAGAAGCAGGGGAATTCCGCAGATAGAAGCCAAGCAGTAAGCCCGAGACGTGGCCAAGCTAAGCCAGGGGTGCAGAGCTGGCTCAGAAGCCCTAGGATCCAAATAGCCCTGGCTTCAGACGGGCAGCAGATGGGCGGGAGCTTCTGGGGCCAGAGCAGCTAAGAGTAGGCAGGACTAAGGGCAGGGCTGCCACCGCGGTCCAGGCTGAATTCCAATCATGGCAGGCACAGGGTGGAGAGTAATGGGGAGACCTAGACAGCCTTGGGGCGAAAACACACTAACGCCATGGAGACAGCAAGCTGAGCACTTAACAGGTGTGTTAGGCATGGGAATTTGGTGATCAGTGTAGTGCACACGCAAGGAGGACAGTGAACTTAATCTATTTTAGAAATCACCAATTGCTCTACTCTACAACCACAGGAAATCTGTAAGTTGTTTTTCCTCTTGTGTTTCTGCCACACTTCAGTTACACAAACAGCAGATACAGGAAATTCTTAGCTTCCTTAAAATGTTTCTGGGGAAGACACATTGTGTTGAAAACCTCACATCCCTCACTCAAATAGAGCTGTCAAGATTCTATGCAGGAGCGGATTTCCCTGCAAAGTAAACAGAACTCAGCTAGAAGGAATGAGCCCTACCCAACAAGGCCAAGGCCCCAGGGGCCCATGGGAGGCAACGCTGCACCCTCGCTGCTCCCTCGGAGCCCCCTGCTGGTGGAACAGGGCAGGCCGCAGTTCGCAAAGCAGGAGCTTGCTTTGCAGACTGAATCCTAGCCACTAGACCACCCGGGAACTTGCTTTGCAGGCTGGACTCAGAATCTGGCCCGTGTAATCAAAGGTTCAGTGCATTTTATCATTTAAAAAGGAAATTGTGCAACTGTTCACGTTCTTAGTTTAGAAAATTTAGAGTCTAATTTCAAGCTGTTATTAAAGGAAATAGTTTATGCAATTCATACTTTTCTCGAAAATGTGAATTCTTCTACGTAAAAGTACTGCACCTAAAAGTTACTGCAAAATACCAAGAAAAAATTTCCAATGAAGAAATGCTACAAAAACCAATTTATAAACAGTATGCTCCTACATATAAAGGAGTGAATGTGAAAAATTTTTAAATTTTTTGGGGGGTTAAAGTTATTAAACTTCTACTGAACTGAAGTATAATTTTAATTTGTGAAGAAGATATTATTTATATATCAAGAGCACTCTTTCTGGATAAATAATGTCAAAATAGATGATCAATCTTTAAGATCATTTCTTCACAGAGAAAATAAATCCTAAAGCATCCAGGAGACATGCTCAATAGACTACTAGCTGAATAATCATTCTTAATATCATCTCTAGGCATTCTGCTTCCTGCTGGTTTACATTTTGTATTTTACACAAACTATATATTTATTTTTATGGTGAAGAAAAACATTTGAGAACAGATTATATTCCAGATCTGCAACACAAACTGTGGGGCCAAATGGGATATTTCTTGGTCAACTTGGCTAATACTATAAGTACAAATTATTGTATAACTTTACATGATACTAGAATGCACAAGCATAATTTGCATTCTTTTTTTTTTTTTTTTTGAGACAGGGTCTTACTGTGTAGTTCAGGCTGGCATTGAACTCACTATGTAGCCCAGGTTGGTCTCAAATTCTTGGCAATCCTCCTGCCTCAGCCTTCTAAGTGCTGTGATTACAGGCATGTACCACCACACCCGGCTTGATTTGCATTCTTAAAATTACTAGAATAATACTCTAAAATAACATGAATTATTTTATTAGAGTAATACACATATACAAATTTTAGAAAATATTTAGAAAATAAAAAAATCCTAAGCACTCCCAAGAAAATGATAGTTAACATTTTATTTTTCCAAGAATTCTTTTCAATTTGAATATCATAATTCTGACCAAATTTTATTTGCAAAGTTATATTTAACTTTACCCTTTATTCTAAAGGATTGTTCATTAGGATATTAAACATGTAAAATTTAAGGATTTCTTAATATTTTGGGGATAGAGGAGTCATAATTTAATTAAATGCTATTGCTATAATAAAACATTAGTATTTTTATGAAACATGATTTCTGGGTTTTGTGTGTATGTTGTGAACAACCTCTCCCTACGTGGTCAACCCCTCAGTTATTACTGGCTATTCATGGCGCCCTGCTCTTTTCTAATTTGTCCTTTAAATCTGCCATAGACTTGAAAGTCATATAATCAAATGGGTTAAGATTTTAGCTGAATTCAGATTTAATGAGCTTTGAAATGAGAATTTAGTCTTCTGAGAAAACTGCAGCAGCTTTGGCACATAAATGAGGCACCATCATTTAAGCAAATCAATACATAATCTTATATAAGATATATTCTTAAAAATTCCTAGCTGCATCAAATTGGTTGATGCCATGAAATTTAGCATATGAAACGTAGGGGTCATGAAATGAAATATCTATTTCTGCTTTGTCCCTGCCCTAGAGCTCTACCTTTGGGCAAAAGTGCTTTTTATATTTGCACTGAAGCAAGGGAGCCAAATCCTACAGTTCAGGGCACACGTGGAAGCACCAGAGACTCACAGAAAACCACACCGAGGCTGCCACTCCCAAGGGGCTGTGCGTGTCCCTCCTCTCCTAATCAATCTGGCAACATTTACTTAATCATACATTTCCACAACTTTTTGAGGGAAAGTGATTTAGCAATGTAGATCGAGAGTCTTTAAAATGCTCCATTTCATTGAAGTCTATTACCTCAAAAAGCAAACAAAAATGTATGCACAGGATGTTCACAGGAGCACTGTCAGTCCTGAGACTGGGCACCCAAAGCACCTAATATTCATAATATGTTGAGAGAATTCTGGTACCTCTAAAGTGTAAATTAAAACAAACATTAAAAATGGTATCTAGAATCATGCTTTAATGATGCAAGAAAAATAGACATTATCAGGTTAAAAATGCAAAACTGTGTATAAATATGTAAATAGAAAGAAAAATCCCCACACTGATTTCCACAGTGGTTGCACCAGTCTGCACTCCCACCAACAATGGAGAAGGGTTCCTTTCTCCCCACAGCCCTGCCAGCATTTGTTAGTGGTTGATTTCTTGATAGCAGCCATTCTTTGTGGGGTGAGGTGGAATCTCAGTGTTGTTTTCATCTGCATCTCTCGAAAGACCAGTGATGTTGAACATTTTTTTCATATGTTTATTTGCTGATTCTAATTCTTCATCTGAGAAATGTCTGTTCATTTCAGATGCTCATTTTTGGATTAGGTCATTATATTTGGGGGTCTGATTGTTTTCAGTTCTTTATATATTCTAGATAGTAGTCCTTTGTCTGAGGAACAGCTGTTGAAATTTTTTTTCCACGTTATAGGTTGTCTCTTAGCTCTGTTGGTGGTTTCTCTTTCTGTGCAGAAGCTTTTCATTAAGATGAGATCCCAGTTGTTGGTTCTTTGTGCTAGTTCCTGTGTGACTGAGGTTTTGTTCATAAAATCTTTTCCTACACCAATGTCTTCAAGAGTACCTCCTAACCTAAATTCCAGCAGGATTAGTGTTTGTTTTAATATTTAGATCTATGATCCATTTCAATTTTAGTTTAGTGCATGGTGAAAGATCAGGGTCTAGTTTTAATCTTTGACAAATTGAAACCCAGTTTTTCCAACACCATTTATTAAATAGGCTATCTTTCCTCCAGTGAGGATGATTGGCTTCTTTGTCAAAGATGAGGTGGCTGAGTGTGTCTGGAGTTGTTTCTGCATCTTCTGATCTGTTCCACTGATCCTCGGGTCTGTTTCTTTGCTAGTAGTACCATGCTGTTTTTATCACAGTGGCTTTGTAGTATAGTTTCAAGTTGTGGATTCTGATACCCCCTGCCTTGTCTTTGTTGCCTAGAATTGCTTTTGCCATTCTGGGTCTCTTCTAGTTACAAGTGAATTTTTGGGTTGTTTTCTCTAGTTCTGTGAAATACACTGTTGGGATTTCAATTGGGATTGCATTGAATCTATATAGCAGTTTTGGAAGTATGGCCATTTTCACTAAATTGGTTCTTCCTATACAGGAACAAGGGATGTCTTTCCATTTTCCTATATCTTCTTGGATCTCTTTTTTCAGAGTGCTATAGTTTTCAAAGTAGAGGCCTTTTACTTCTTTCATTAGATTGATTCCTAGATATTTCATTTTTTTGGATGCTACTGTGAAAGGAATTGTTTCCTCAATTTCTCTCTCAGTGAGCCTGTTATTCATGTACAGGAAAGGTTTTGATTTTTGAGTGTGGACCTTGTATCCAGCTACTCTACTGAATCTGGTTATTAAGTTTAGAAGTCTTTTGGTGGAGTTTATGGGGTCTTCTCTATAGCGTATCATGTCATCTGCAAATAATGACAGTTTAACTTCTTCTTTTCCAATCTTTATTCCTTTTATTTCTTTCTCTTGTCTAATTGCTATGGCTAATATTTGCAGGACTATATTGAACAGGAGTGGTGATAGTGGACATCCTTGTCTTGTTCCCGATTTTAGCATGAAAGATTTCAGTTTTTGACTGTTTAGTATAATGTTGGATGTTTATCATAGATGACTTGTATCAGGTTGAGATAAAGACTATCTATTCTGATTTTCTGTAGGGTGTTTATCATAAATGCATGTTAGGTTTTGTCCAATGCTTTCTCTGTATCTATTGAGATGATCATATGGTTTTTGTCCTTGGCTCTATTGATATAGTGTATTACATTTATTGATTTGTGTATGTTGAACCATCCCTGCACCCCTGGGATGAATCCTACTTGGTCAGGGTGTATGATCTTCTTGATGATCTTCTGCATTCTATTTACCTGTATCTTAAGGATTTTTGCATCTATGTTCATTAGTGAGATTGGCCTATAGTTCTCTTTTTCGCTTGGATCTTTCTCTGCTTTGGGGATCAAGGTGATGCTTGCTTCCAGCAATGAATTTGGGAGTATTGTGTCCCTTTCAATTTCATTAAAGAGTTTGAGAAGTAGTGGCAATAGTTCTTCTCTAAATTTCTTGTAGAATTTAGCAGTGAAGTCATCAGGATCTAGGCTTTTCTTTGTTGGTAAATTTTTAATAATGTTTTCAATTTCATTGATTGATACTAAGTTGTTTAGAAGTTTTATATCTTCTTGGTTCAACTTTGGTAATTCATATGTATCTAGGAATCTGTTTATTTCTTCTGTGTTTTCCGTCTTGTTGGACTACAGGTTTTCAGTGTGAAGATTCCTCAAAGAACTAGGATTAGAGGTCCCATTTGACCCAGCTATTCTCCTGCTGGGTATCTTCCCAAAAGATTTAAAAGCATCATACCACAGCAATATATGCACACCCATGTTTATAGCGGCACAGTTTGTAATAGCTAAAGCTTGGAAACAACCCGAGTGCCCATCAACTGGAGACTGGATAAAGAAGATGTGGGGTTTTTTTTTATATAAAATGGAATACTACTCAGCCATAAAGAACCAGAAACTAGAGACATTTATGGCTAAATGGATGCATATTGAGGCCATCCTCTTAAGTGAAATAAATAGGACACACATATGTAAATACAGAATAGTTTCTCTGGTGTGAGAAACTGAAAGTGTAAATAAGGACTAAAAGGTATAATAGATAATGTGAAATAGAAAGAAAAGGTCCAAAAGGGCAGGGGAAGGGGGAGGGGGAGGAGAATGGGAATGAAGGGAAGGAAAAAATATGAGAAAACAAAGCAAGAATGGAAACAAATTTTTTGTAAATAGGTGATGTGGAGGGGTGGAAGGGAAGGAAGGGGAATAGGGAATGAACAAGAACCAAGATACATCATGCACAGATACAAATTCTCCACAATGAATGTGATCATAATTATATCTAAAATGTACCAATAAAGTTAATGGAATACAAAATAAAATAAAAAAAGAAAGAAAAGTTCTGTAAGAAGCTATAAAAGAAATGCACTAAACTGTAAATGTTCATCTCTGGCTAATGAAATTATGTCAATTGTTGTGTTCATTATATTTTCCATTATTTCCCAAACATTAAAAAATGTACATTTTAAAAAACAGAAATAAAGCATATGTGTTTAGAAAATTCTGGAATCTAGAACTCATGGTAACTGCAGCAGAGGTATAATCTCTGTGGATAAGAATCTTCCTGCAGGTGGAAGGGGACCTAGGGATGGGGGAGGAAGGAAGAGGAAGGATGAGGGGTCAGAGCACGAAGACGTGGCCGCAGGACGGATGTATCGCAAATGTGTACTAATGCCAACCAAGAAGAGAGGGGTCACCGTCACACAGCCCTACACATTATTCCATTTCCTTAATAATTTCTAAATTGTAACTGAAAATGTATAGAAATCATGTATTTTATTAAATAAATAGAAAATAGTCTTATTTCTTGTCCACAAGTTTGCTTTTGCACACCTGGCACACCCATGGGAGGAACCAGAGCGCTGGCCCTAGGTCCTGGTAGTCAGAAGCAGGGCGGCCTCCCCGAGCCTGCTCAGCTGCTGCGGAGCCTGGGCTGACCTGGGCATGTGCTGTCCATCTGAGGCCGCTCAGCCTGGGCCTGGCCAGGGGTGGATTTCCGGCTAAGGAGAAGGGCAGAGGTGACAGGCGCCTCCTGGGGATGTCCCTTGAAGGACAGTTCTGTGTCTTCCTCTCCTCTTGCCTTTTCTCAGCTGAAACCAGAGGCCAGAGAGTCCTAGAGAACTCTTCTCAGACCAAGAGTGGCCCTGCAGTTAAGGAAGTGAGAGGAGCTTGCCGGAACCACTGGCCTGACCCTGACAGCCCTGCCCTTGGACTGTTGTGTAGGACAAAGACAAACTGTGTGGGCCCTTGTTACAGAAGACAAATTAGTACCTCAACCATGGCTGCTTCTCTCTGGCAAGGGCAGTTTGCTTGATTACACTTAGAAGATTAGATCATCATTAATTATCCCCAAACTAACATCATCATGTTTAGTATCCACTCCTTAGCATTTAAACATTGTAAGTAAACAATTCTATAGGCCAATCAATAGAGCCATTCGAGACTGAAGAATGCCGCACTACTTAACCCAATGTTCCAGAAGCCGTCTAAGTTTCTTCTAAGAATGAATGTCTTTTTCCCAAATTAAAGTTCACACATTATATCCCATGTAGCTCAAACTCAAGTGAGATGCAAAGAATTGATTTACTTGGAGAATGTTGGAAGTACTTTCAGGTCACATGGCTTCCAACCCCTGTCCGAGACAAGTCTTTGGTTCTCAGCTGTTCACAAGACAACATCAGCCACTTCAGATCTGGTATCTTAAGCACAAAGAAACCTTCCTTGCTCTATTTAAATCTTAAACGCACCACAGCTCCCTCTTGGACACCAAATCACGAAGAGACAGCAACAGAATACTGGCTTTACTTGAAGGACCAAAGGATATATTAATGTGCTATTTTAGTTTTCAAAATTATGTTTCTCTAAATTAAAAGGTCAGAAAACAAAATATGTATCCAAGAAGTTATTACTTGCCCAGAGCTTCTGAGCTTACTTAGCAGAATCACTAGTGAGTACAGTAAATCTGCTGGGCAGATGTTGTGCTTATAATGTTCCACTTAGTAAACTCTTCCTTGAATTTCTGAAAGTATAGGATAAACCTCCAGCTTCCTTGTTTTCCACAACATGTGAAATGCATGTAACATAGGAGATGTGTGTATAATATAGGACACACATAAGTGTGCCCATGTCATGTGTATATACATAGAAACTGCCGGTGACCTTTTTTTTGGTACTGGGGATGGAACTCAGGTCCTTGTGCCTCCAGGGCAGGTGATGGAACCACTGAGCTACATCCCCGGCCCCCAGTGACCATTTTGTACAGCAGCCTGGCCAAGCCACAGATGCCCAGGTGCCAGACACTGCCCAGGTGTAGGGATGCGGCCTGGGCACCCGGGTAAGATTAGCACCAGGACAGCAGCCCGGGAGGGTGGGCCCTCTTCCTGCTACGTCCGCTGCATGGAGCCTGGAGATAGGAGAAGGCGGGAGACAGCTCGCACCTGACCGCCTGGGCTGGGCTGCTCTCACCCCAGGCCTCAGTTGGCCTGCAGCATCTGCTTCTCCCAGCTGTCAGGCTGCTCATGAGCTCTTCTGAACTAGAACTGGCCTCAGCGCCTTTCTGACTCTCAGGCTCCAGACTCAGCCCGGGCTCCCGGCACCATCATCTCCTGCACCTCCAGTGCTGACTGCAGATCTGGGCCTGTTCCTCAGCGTGAAATCTGTTCACACACACACTCTGCCTCCCTCCACACATCCGGCCACACATCATCCCATCGTCTCCTGCTGCTTTTGTTTCCCTGGAGAACCCTGATACAGATTCTGATGCCAAGAAGGAGGCGCTGCTGTGACAGACACCTAGAGAGCAGATGCGGCTCTGGAACTGCAGGGAGCGGTAGAGGCCAGGAGGTTTGAGGTGGACCCTAGAAATGCTGACGAGAAGGCTGGGGGGCGACACCTCACCCTGAAATGGGCAGATGTTCCTGCAGCTAGAGGAGAGGCTGCGTGCTTACTCCGGAGCAAGTAGCAGGACTGAATCACAGCCTATCACTTTGCACAAGGCACAGCTTGCAAGCAATAAAACGGGATATTTAGCCAAAGAGATTTGCAAGCAAAATACTGCAGATGTGGCTTGGGTTTTCCTCCCTGCTCATGGGAAAGTATGAGGAAAGGGAGAGGGACTGAGTAAGGAATTGCTGCGTAACAGGAAGAAGAACTTGGAGCTTTAGGAAATTGTCCAACTGTCTATATGTGAAAGCCAAGAAAGCATGCTCTGCAGAGAACATTTGCAGCAGCCCAGCAACTGCCTGACAGAGACCCTAAGTGCGATCCTCGGACGGTGTCAGCCACCCACCAGAGGCCAGGAAGGCAGGCAGGGTAAACGAGCAGAGACCAGCCCATTTAAAATACGGGGTGCAGACTGCAGGAAACAGGAAGATACTGCGCTTCGGAACTCCACAGCACAGCTGCAGTAGCCACTGGCTGTGAAACTGCCCATCCAGAACGCGCTGCCCAGGCGGGCAGGACTGCCACACCCCTGGCCCCAGAGACAGGCCTGTCCCCTCCCGTGCCCACAGACCCAGCCACAGGCGGCTCTCCCAGGCCAGGGGGGGAGCAGCAGCAGCAAAGTGAAGGGCAACACCAGACCCAAGATCTAAGCTTTGGACTCGCTCGTGTCTTGGGCTTCCTCAGCTTCCTGCTTCTCCCTCCGGTCTCTGTCCGCTGGCAGACTCTGGAAGCAGGAATCTCTGGTTCACAGGTTTGCAGCCCCAGAGCACGCTGGTCTCAGATGATGTCTCCTACGACTCTCACCAAGTATGATGTACATAACATTAAGGCCAGGATCTGATGTGAGATCAGAGTTGAAGGTGGAATGGCTGGGGTTGCAGGGACAGCACGTTACATGTGTGAAGGACATGTATTTTGAGGTCAGGTAGAAGCTTGTGGACTGACTCATTCCCCTGAGGCCTTGAATGCCAATACGGAGGTGTTCAGGGAAAGCGCTTTGGGGGAGCAATGAGTTCACACGAGGCCATGAGAGTGGGGCTGTGATGATAGGCATCGTAGACAGGAGAGTTCGGTCTCTCTTAAGTGCACGTGCAAGCACACCCACACACACGCACACACGCACGCACGCACACGCACACTGTAAGCACACAGTACAAAGGCAGCCCTCACAAAACCCCAGAACCTGACACGCTGGCCCAGTGGCCTCTGACTTTCTGGACTGTGAAGAAATGCATTTCCATTGTGTGAGCCATCCTGCCTGCAGGATTTGGTCACAGCAGCGTGAGCCGATGAATGGAAGCTGCTCTCTTTGGATATCGCCTGGGGGCCACCTGACGTGTTGCGTGTTTTCTCTTTACTCCTGGCCACAGCACCCCTGTCCTGTTCACCCTCTCCAGTGCAATCCACTCACCGCAAGAGCAGCTGCCTTGACCTCCAGGCCACAAGCAGGACCCACAGCTCAGGCCTAAGTCCCTGGAGAACCCCATGAACAGCAACGTTACCGCGACAGGATGGGAAGTAGTCGCAGCTGATCGTGCAGGCCAAGCAGCTGGGCTTCTGTTTGGACTCTGCTTTGCTGGATGTGAACAAGACATAACATGTGACTCCAGGTCCTCAACTGTTCACCACTGGATGAATTATGATCTCTGTGAACAGGAACAGGAGCGGAGGCTCACGGGAGCCGTGTCAGCATGGCATCTTGATCAGGAGGAAATCTGCGCTCAAGCAAGACAGCCACGAGTGGGAAGGCCCTGCCATCAGAGTCAGCACCGAGGGAGCCGGGTAGAGATGGAGAGAACATGAAGATGGGTTCTTCTTGCAGCTTTTCTCTGGACAGAGCGGCTCAGCCCACGTTGGCTCACCTGTGGGCTCTGTCTCATGGGCCCAAGAATTTTCTATTTGCTCAAATCAACTGGAGATAGTTTTTCTCATCACTAAAGCTCAACCGAAAGCATCCTGAGAGAGCCATCGAGAAACGAGGCAAATTCAAGGCTGAGACGCAACTCCACACAGTCTCACATTTCCGGTAACACCACAGCCTCCCTCGCAGTGGTTCCCTTGCTCCCCTACATGTAGGCACCACGTGGCACAGTAGGTTTAATTTCGTGATCCTCTGCAGACCTTTCTTGCATTGACAGGAATGTGATGGGAAAGAAACTCACATTAGCTCTTTGCCTCGATCGAGCCAGGTCTGTAATGTACACGATTTTATTTCTTCACAGAGTTGGAAAGGACGGCTCTCCACTGATAGGGGCAGGCGAGGCGGCTCAGGGAAGACTCGATGCTCAGGCACAGCAGTCGGTCTTTCACACTGCTGCTGGGACTTGAACCTCTGAAGCACAGGCTCCTGCTTTTACACCACGTTGGTGCCGGTGAACGCTGACTCTCTAACAACCAAACACAGGCCGAGGGCGATGCCACTTCGTGTCACTTTTTGGAACTTCATCATCTTGCCTCATTAAAATTGTCCAACATTGTAAGAATTACAATTGTGCTTTAGAAAAGTTGAGAATTTTCTAGACAATTTTGAGATAACTTCAATGTCTCTCAAATAAGATATAATTCACGGACTCTAGAACAAAGAGAAAACACGACTGTGCTTACTAGACTTGCCTGACAGCTAGCAACTATCTTCCCTCAGTCTTTCCATCACAGGCAGCTCAGGCCTCAAGTGATGCTTTATCAGAGCCATTTCCAGATTTCTCCCCAGCTGTAAGCTGTTCAGAGCCCCCACGGCTCACCCCCCGTCTCTACTGTTAAAGCATGGTTGACTCTCGCTCATTCTTTGCTTTCTTCCTATCATTTCCTCTGATTCTTTGGCACTTTTCTTTTCTATACTTACCTTCTTCCCCTGAAGGTAAAAGTGAAGGCATTCTACCATACACAGGTTCGAATTTCCTGTTTTTCTTCTTCCAACATCCTGTTTACCTCTTCTCTTTTTGAATTCCCCACTCCTCCCGATCTTGGCCTCCTCCACAGGTCACCTATCCTTCCTGATGCTCATGATGACCACTGCATAAACAGCAAACTCATCTCTAAAGCTCCCACCAGTCACTCACTGATCACACCAAACTGAGCTCTGTGCAATGCAGAGTCCCATGCACTGGCTCTGAATTCCAAGGAGTCTGGAGCATCCTTGGGGTGGAGGATTTGAATCTGGAGGGACAGACACAGTGGAGGCAGCAGGACCGACTGTCCTGACCCCTGGGAGCACAAGTGGGCATGGCTAAGTTTACTGCCCACACGGAAGTGGGGATGGAAATGGGAGTGTGACTCGCACTGGTGTCCAGCTCCGGTAAACCAGCCAGCTGCCTGTGCCAGTGTGTGCACGGGGAGGCAGCAGCTTTGGAATTGCACGAGGCCACGCTCAGCTGCAGTGTGCTCTGGTTATTCCAAAGCATTTGCATCTCAAGGCACAAATAAGAATCTATTTACCTTGGAAGAACATCTCCCACACAGGTCCTTAGCATCTAAGTCCATCATGGTAGAATACTGCGCAGAGTACAATACTTCACGAGATTCTACAGTTTTCTGGATTTTGGAACAGTTTAGGATCAATTAAGTGGGCAATGATAAACTATGCAAAGGTGAAATATGACCTTCGGAAAATGATGTTGATGCACAGTGGTGGAATGTCAATGTGCAAGTTTGGATAGGAATTTGGCAGTGGAAAATTTATATGAACTTTGCTACTCTTTGTTCTAAGTTCAGCAGATTAGCAAAACAGCAAATGGGACTCACTTTCCACTTTCAGTAAGACTGCATCCTTGTGGGGTTGGAGATCCTGAGTCCAGCAAAGGGTTTGGGAAGATGGCCTAAGTCCTTAGCTGGTCACAGAGCGTGCAGATGGCTTTTCTCACTACTCAACGTTTCACACCCAAAGACTTACTTTCTAAACTGAGTTTTTAAATGTTTTTCAACATAAGGTCTATGAGCATAGGGAAATGGCTAGTCTTTGGAAAGCAATTTGGCAATATGTAATCCTTTCCTAAATAATGAGTACATTACTTGGGCTTGACAATTCTAGGTGGGTTTTTGTTTGTTTGCTTTTGTTGTTGTTTTTGCCAAAGCCACCCCTGGCTTGGAGCAGCGCAGACCTGGGGTCAAGGAGAGCACACAGCATGCCAGCGTGACTCCTGCAGGTTGATGAGAAGGCTCCTCATCCAACGCAGCTCTCTCTGGAAAGCATGTTTATGCATAACTTATTCTGTGTCTTACATAATGAACAAAGAACCATATTATTTTTAATTAAAAAATTAGGGCATACAACAGCCAGCAATGTGGAAAAACTGGTGAAAGAGCAGCGAGAAAGGTTTCCGATTAGGAAGCCACCTTCTGATGGCTGAGAAGGAACTCACCAGGTTCGACTGACGCCAGCCTTCCTGACAGGCAGACAGATGGCAGGAAGGGCCGCTGTTTGTGGTGGCGCTGTCCTTCTTAGCAGGACAACTCAGAGGGAAGAGAGTGGCCTTTTAGGCCACATGTTCTGCAATGCCAAGCTGCGTCTCACCCCATGTGTTCCCAGACTGCGATCTTTCACCGGGATCAGGGGCAGAAGGCATCAGAGGAGGTCAGAGCTGGGGTCTCCACGGTGAGTACGAGGAGAAAGGGAATGTAGCTACTGAGAGCCTGAGAAGTAGAGGGTTCTATGTTTGGCGCTTTACCAACTTCCTTTTTGTTTATTTATTACAATCCCACGAGGTCAACGTCTTCTATTTTTTACACAAAATGAAGAAGCATGAAAAAAGGTATTTTATTCATGTTCATACAACTAGGAAGTGAGGAAACAAGGTTCCAACTCATGTCTAAGTCCAAAATCAGACCTTCTTTCATGACTTGGTTGTCAGAAGACAACAAGATCTACTAAGGTCAGTGATCAGAAAGTCACTGAATTTCCAATGAGAAGAGGATCTTGTAGGTCACGGGGTTTAATTCACTCATCTCATCGATGGGAATGTGCCAACTCTGAGAGGCTAAGAAACTTGTCCAAGGCCAAGGGACGAGCATGAAACATCATCATTGAAAGCACGATCCAGTAATTGGGTTTTCTTTTGGCCATCGTTCAATGGCTGTTGGTAAATATTTAGTGACGGAATATCCTCTGGATAGCTGGCTTCATGCAATGAATCTCCTTTCCACTTTAATTGAAGCTATCCTGTATTTGTTAATAAACTAGAATGGAGAGCTGTAGAACATCATTTAAGAAAATTCCTTGGTTTTCATTTCCTTTGTTTGTACTACCCTTAGCAGAGCTCCCTGAGTATTTTATGTTCTTAAGGGATGCACTGAAAATCTGATTTTCGAACTATGTAATATATTTACCATTTTGACACACCAGCGTTGGCTTCCAAAGAGCCCCATTTTAATTGTATTTGTATTTGGTATTATGAGAAATTTGGTAAATAAACATCAGAGAAGCAAATTCTTGTTTGGATCAGTATCTAACAGTGTGCTCACAGAAAGCAATGTAAACAGATGAAGGCAAAAATTGGATCGGAGGCCCGAGGGTTTACCTCAGTGCTGCCACTGCCTGCCTCACACGTGCAAGGTCCCGAGTTTGATTTCTGGTACCAAAAAAAAAAAAAAAAAAAAGTATCGGAACTCATTCCTCACTAAGGGAAGCACAATTAAAAGTCATGGTATTAAAGTTGGTCTCCCTTCCTTTCGAGACAGCACTTAAACACACTTGTGGAGCTGATGAAACCGCAGGAGCACCTGGCAAGCAGTGAGTAATCTTTTCACAGCCCAAGGAACTTGCCTTTAGCGCTTGGCCCACGTGATGGAATATAAATAAACTCAACACTGAGACGTTCAGAATGCACAGCAAGCGTGCACAAAGGACACAGTTCCCTCCTACCTCTTCTTGCACCCAGGGAGACAGAGAGTGGAGAAGCAAAACATTCCACGAGTGAGAGGTAAGCTCTTAGTCAAGTATTTTGTTAGCACATTGGATGCCAGTGAGATGGGCTGCTCAGAGGGTGACATCTCCTTGCACGGCCCCTGGGGAGTGTTCTGCAACTCGCTCACCACCCTGCCCAAGTCCTTGCTCAGCCAAGACTGCTTCCGGGCAGGCAGGGCTTCGGGAGGGGTTCTCAGGTGCCATGTCGGGGTGCAGGGCAGGAGCTCCTGCTGAGTGATCCTGGCCAGCCTTCCCTCCCCCACAGAAGGGAGCGAGTGCGTTGGGAGCTTGGGGCTGCCAGGGCAGCTTCCGGGGTCGGAGCTGCATGGAGAGTGCAAGGGACTCTAAAGGCTTGCAACAGGCACCTGTGGGCCTCATCCTCACCAGCTGCAGGGCCTCTTTCTCTTACCCGAGGACTGCAGGTCCTCGCCCAGTGAATACTCCATAGCCTGCAGGTCTCCAATCTCGGTACCAGTAAGAACTTTAAATAGAGACTCCTGGCCTCCACCCCATATTACCTCTAGCTTTCTGTTTCTCAGGGATTTTAACCCATGACACTTTTCAAAATGGGGTGTGCCTCTCTTTGGAGAACTGTGTAATTGAGTAAGTCTCCATTAACTTCGTTTTTATTTTCTATTAGGGGAAAAGTGAGTCTTTTTTTGTCCTATACAAGTAGGATTATTACAATGTTGGGATGTTGGTGTTTCTTCAAACTGACCATCTGTTCCTCCAAAATTCATGTTGAAACTGCATCCCTGAATGCTGGTATTAAGAAGTGGGACATCTGGGAGGTGACGCACGAGGTCACAAGGACAGAGCCCTCAGGCTCGGGACCAGGCTGGGGGCAGCTCAGCCCTGCAGAGATATCTCTGAAGAGGACAGGACCTGTTTCAGAGGGCGAATGTGCTGGTGCCTGGGCCCTGGGCCTCCCAACCTCTGGGCCTGTGAGCGATCGATTTCTGTTATCAAAAAGTATTTTGTGACAGCAAATATCCACTCTAACGTATTTTGCGAGAGCTGCCCAAACAAAGACAGGAATTGATACCCAGAAGCGGGTGCCACTGCACAAACAGCTGGGAATGTGGAGTGACTCTGGAGCCGGGTAGAGGCTGACGCCAGAGGAGATCCCAGCACAGGGCAGGGCTGCAGAGAAGAGGGCTCCCCAGGAAGCTGTCGCCCAGACTGCCCAAGGACTAAGGAGCGCTGAAGCCCTGCGGGCGCCATGGGACAGTCCAATGAAGCCTCAGATGAGAGCAAGGAATGGCCTGGAAACTCAAAGAAGCCCATCCTGGTTTGTTGTAAGGCAGGAAGTAACCTGCCGGGTTGTGTTTTGTGTCCCCATGATTTACGGCCGTTTGAGCAATGAAACAGAGTTTTGGAAGAAGCAACAGCCAAGCAGAGGTTGAGGGTAAGGGTTGGCGTCTCCTGACTGCTCACAGCAAAATGCAAGAAGGGAAAAAGGAATGTACAACCAAAAAGGAGGCGGACACAAAGATCTGGAAAACGCTCAGCCCGAGACACAAGCACTGCCACTGTTTTTCAATTCAAAATTGGTGCCAAATTCCCGAGAAGCATTTCTGTAACCCGTGTTTGTTCTTGACGTGGGTTTCCTGGAACTCGGGGCGGATGGGGCAGAGAGACACAGGGATGTGGGCAGTGAGTGCCTCAGTGAGGACGCACAGGGAGCAGCAGTGCCAAACGAAGGGGGAAGCTCATCAGGGGTCAGACGCTAGGGCCACAGGAGGCTGAGACAGGAAGCCTGCAATGCGTGGGACGGGCGCTGTGAATCAGGGCCATGAGCAGCACTCTGGTCCTGTGCAGTGGACAGCTAGGGCTGCCACCCCAGACAGCTGCCCTGCCGGCAGCCCAGACCACCGGAGATCCAGAAACAAACTGGCGGCAGAAACGGAGAATAAATCCTGAATCTCAAGGTTCCTTTTCATTGCCATAAGATTTATGTGCTGAATGCAACAAATAGAATCTAGGGAAAGATTTACTTTTATTTTCTCTCCGGAGTTGCCTTAAAATAAACATGTTCCCAAGGAAAAAACCACAGAATTCCATAGCACACTGGCTTTTCCATACAGTCTGTTAATTCTTGGACCTGAACTCTGTGCTCAGATGATTATGCCCAGGAGACAAGACCTGAGTTGGCGTCAGTCGTGCTGTCATTTAGGAGAAACTGAGGCCAGATCTATAGACTCCGAAGATAACATAATCCTCTAGGGCTTACATGATTAAATCTCACTTTACAATAAGCATTACCTTACAGCTACGTCTGGAGTTACTCCCAGTGCTTCAGGTACCTTATTAAAGACAGCAAGAAATTAAAATGGTTTTAAGTACCTGTAAAGAGGAAAGGTTTCTTTAAATTCTACTGATCAGCTTTCCAGGTAATGGGTCATGTTGCCTTTATTAGAAAAAGAAGAAAATCTTAATGAATTGGAAAGGCTCAATACAGACAATGTTTCATTAACTACCGTTAGAGCGAACACTGAAGGAGACAGGAAAAATGTGTTCTACAAATGAGAAGAGGAAATAACTAATTCACATAAGCAGTCGGACATAAACTGCAGGTGGACACTTGCTCAGGCAGCAAAACATTTGCTTCTAGGTTACAGAATTAATGAGGGAGGCAAGGGAATGGCTCATCTCCAAGGACGAACAGGAAGTTCCACCTGGAGCTACCCAAGGCAAGCTCAGAGGAGCCAGAGGGACAGGAGGGTCGGCAGGGACTCTCGGCAGTGAAGCGTGGACACGGACACAGAGCAGGGCCTGTGGAGCAGGGGCAGAGGCTGCTGTTACACAACCAGGGAGGAGAGATGGCTATGCAGAGCCGGGGCAGCTGGGCAGCTCGGCATCTTGCATAACAAGGGCCTTTCTATGAAGTGAATTTTCAATTCCTTTTTTGCCTCTTGTTTTTTAAGTACATTTGGCTTCCTGCTGTGCTCAGCTTTCTCTGCAAGACCTCATTCAATTATAGCAAATTATGAACTGGGTCCTTCTATCATCCTGTTTTACAGAGGCAGTGAATGCGGCTGATAACATTAACCACCCCGCACCCAGCAGAGTCAGGGCTGAGTGGGTCTGCACCTGGAGTCCAGCCTCCCACCGGACTCCCCGCCTGCCGGCCTCCTCTTGAGGGGACCTTGCTTCTCTTCCTGCTACACCCGCAGCTCCTACAAAGGCCCCAGGCACCTGCTGCCCTCTGCTTTTGTCATCTTCTGCTTCTGGCCATGCGTGTAGGACTGGCTGCTTCTGATCATTTCAGTCTTCGAAGTAATCTTTTTGGAGATGCTTTCCCGACGGTGTCCACTCTCCATCTGCCCCTTTCCTTGTGCCATCTGACTGAATTTTAAACATTTATTATTAGCTTTATTGAGGTAAAATACATAACATTGAATTAACCAATTTAAAGCATCAAGCATTTAGTGCCTTGGTAATCCTGTGTAAATGTCAATTCTATCTTCCAACACCTCACAAGGAAATGCTGTACTTGCTCAGACTTGATGCCAAGTCTGCATTCCATCCCTATGGATTTGTGTTTTCCAAATGTTCCATGTATATGGGATAATACACTATGTGACCTTCTCCGTCCAGTTTATTTCACTTAAAACCTTTCTCAAGATTTAGCCACATCGCAGCACGTAGTGGCATTTCATTTCTTTAATGGTTGCAAAATCTTCCATTGGAGAAACACTCCGCAATTTGATTATTTATTTGTTGATAGAACCTGGGCTGTTTTAAAGTTACTTTAAGAGTAACTTATCTGAAATACTACATTCACTTATAATGTACTCGTTTATCAAATGCCTTTCTTTTTTCTCCCCCTTCTATTAGTATATTTTTGTTATACATTATGAGTGCCCGCTGTGGGAAACCGGTCCATTATACATCACATCGTGATCCTTTTGGTTCTCTTCCCTCTCCCTGCCCTTCCAATGTCTCTCAACACTGAAATGCAATTTCTGTGAGGCGGGGACTTCACGGTCTGCTCCTCTGTCTCTAACGCACGTACACAGAGTGTACCCCAAGCCCTCACGCACAACCCCTCCCACGCGTGCTTCTACCCCAGGGAAGCCGTACTGCTCACACTACTTCCTCAGGCTGCGACCATCTTGGGGAAGCTTTCTAAGCAGAACCTCAAGCTTCATTGCCAGAGTGTGGACCAAATCTACAGCCCTTCCACAGCTTGCCGTACTCCCCAGGCCTTTCAGAGCACACGATCTCGGGTACATGTTAACAAAACCACTGCCCCTGAACACTGATTCGGTAGGTTTGGAGTGGGATCCTCTACCTCGACATGCTCAGGACCATGCTGGCAACCATGAAGCAGGATGGGATACACTGATGATCACGCATATGGGGACCTCAGCTCCAGGGTAGACCCAGGCATGGCTGATGGGCCACCTGAAGAGCTTTTTAGAAATATAAAAAGGTCATTAATAAGGCTTGGGAGTGGGTGGGAGATGTCACTCAAAGGAGACAAAGTAGCAGATATACTTAAGTGGAAGGAGCCTAAAAACCGCAGCACAGAGTGCACAGGCCTGCAGCTCACAACAGTGTATTTCTTCGCCCCCGAATCTGGTAACTGCTATTGCCAAGATGGGGGATGGGCACTATGTTAACTTACCTGACTGCAGCAGCAATTTTACCCCACGTGTATCTCATAACATCATCCTGTCTTCCTTAAAAATACACTATAAAATTTGTTCAAGAAATAAAAATGAATAAAAATGCCAATACCTTGGCCTCACTCCTGCACAGCAGGAATAAACATTAGGGTTTAAAAGGAACCTTAAGGCAACTCTAGGGACAGCCAGTGCCAACCACTGCTGGCTTAGAGCACTGGTTCTCAATTTGTTTGTCTGCTACAATCAAATCACTTGCGGGGATTTTTGATGCTTATATTAGAGCCGAGAGGATTTAAATCAGAACACTAGAGAATGAGTAAGTCATTCAATTTTTTAAACTTTTTAATTTTAAATAATACTACAGTAAAGCAGCAATAATGACACTGAGGGTTTTAGATCTCACCCAGCTTCTTCTGCTGTTAACGCCTTAATCATAGTGCAATATCAAAAGCAGAAAATAGGAGAGAATCATCTAACTAATCTATAGGTTTATTTGAATAACACCAGTTTTCCTGCTAATACTATTTTCTGGCTCAGGGTCTAATCCGGGTCCAATCTAGGATACTAGATTAGATCATGGAAATAAAGATGAAATTCACGTAACAAAATTAACCGTGATCTGGGAGGCTGAGGCAGGACAATGGCAAGTTTGAGCCCACTGTGGGCAACTTATCAACTTAGTCTCAAAATAAACCTGTCTCAAAATTTTTTTTAAATGAACAGATAACCATGATGAAAGTGTGGGCAGCCATTTTACAGAACGGGCACTGATGGGATCTGGTGATTTTGCGTGATTAGGCTGGGTGATGTAGTGTGGGTCATCCCCTGTCCCGGGCACCTGTCTGTGTCCAGCTCCCTGGTGGTGCCCACAGCAGGAAGCTTGAGAGGCACTGGCACAGAGGATGCACCGCTGAGCACCTTGGGCATCCTAGAGTAGCAGAGAAGACCTGGGGCCGAGGTCACAGAAAGGAAATGGGGAGAAAACCGTCCGGCACAGTAGGGGTTAATGATGTTCGTGTGAATACCTGGCATGGAGGACTGAACGTTTCATTATTCCTACACACCCAGCACTGTGCTAGGTTCTTGGAAACAAAGATAAACAGGACACAAACTTGGTCCGTGTGGAGCTTCAGGCAATGCGGGCCAGAGTATTTCTAGGGTAACCTATCAAGCACCAAGACAGAAGTGCTAGGAAGGGTTTCCGGAAGGGAGTCTGCATGGGCTCCAATGCAGGGAGCATGAAGGAAAGGATGCAGAGGATCTGCAGGAGGGAAGGGGTGACGCGCTACCTCTAACTTCAGTATTTCCATCTTTGTCTATATCTAGCACTTACACATGTGATTGAAAATGTAATGCTGGAACATAAGTTATGTGTGAGTAAAATGGCATCACAAATTTAGCTTTGGATTAACTTTTAGTGTGGAAGAGTTTAGGTTGAATTTTCTTTCTAGTAAGAATATATTTCTAATCATGCATACTGAAATTGTTCCCCTTTTAAAAAGACTGTGTTCTTCTAACCTA
Organism: Heterocephalus glaber; assembly: GCF_053883595.1. Taxonomy (NCBI): domain Eukaryota; kingdom Metazoa; phylum Chordata; class Mammalia; order Rodentia; family Bathyergidae; genus Heterocephalus; species Heterocephalus glaber. The sequence goes on along the minus strand of NW_028258347.1, from coordinate 3,575,287 downwards.
ATCATTGCTGTCATTTATTTGGAGATGAGTGAATCGTGATTCCACCACAGGGCCACAGAAAGAGAAGCATGGGATTTGCACAAAGTGAACTCACCATGGTCACTGCCTTGAAGGGAAATGGAATTTATGCTAATGAACTTGCCTATCTTTCAAGTGAGTTTTGTGTCTGAAAACCTCAGGATAAAGATAGTCTTAGGCCACTTCCATCTACCAGAAAATCTGTTTATTTTATCTTTTGCAAATGCAAGAGTCACCAAATCCTCTCTCAGGAAGTCATGGAGAATAAATGGAATCTCAAAGCACTTTTGCTTTGTGGTTTTTCACAAGTACATCTAGTCATTATCAGCTAAGTTTACAAAGCTCTGTCTATCAGGAGGGCTTAGGATTTACTGCCTGTGAAGTCCTTGTGGATTTCTGAGGCCTGAATATACTGCACTCAACTTTGACTTGTAAATGTTACAAGGGTAGGACTGAGATCCTTATATTTCTGTCTGAGAATAGAAAACAGCTAACTGCCCACACAGAATATTCATACAGAAGTTGAAAGACAAGAGCAAAATTTATTTGCTTCATTTTTAGAAATAAGACTATTTAGAAGATTCTTTTTTTAAAAGCACCATCTGGCTTCTCTTCTTAGGTGGAACCTTCCTGATTACAGAGTTGAGCCACGAACTCCTCTACTGGCGAGCACAACTTGAGCAGCTTTGGCCAGGAGGAGGCGCAAGTGTCCTGCAGGACAGACAAACCCTCCTGTCCTCCGCATGCGCATTTCCCCCTTGGGACCCTACTACCAATGGTTATACACCAAACTCCCTCCTCTGAAGCACAGTGACTTAATTATTTAGGTAGCACTAAAACTGGAACAGGGCCGGAACCCTCTCCCTTGTCTCTCTCTAAAACGCGGAGCTTGGATTTGAGCTCAGCATTTCAAAACTGAGCTGTTACCACAAGCAAAACCTCAATTCCAATAGCTCTCAGGGCAACTTCACTGCAGCCTGGAAGAGCGAAGATGCCAACCAGATGCCAAACAAGTTGCTAATTAAAAGTTTGTATATTTTTGTACATGAACCAAAGTGAGCAGAAAGGGACTTTCAAGTGATATTTTTGTTGATCGCTCTTGTTAATCACTGTGTTTCAACTAAGTTTTGCTTATTTCAATAAGAAATACCCCTGAATCACAGTAATTATCAAATGCTGTATAGCTGGTGTTGGTTGAATACTAGTTAATGGACTGTTTCTTCAGAAACACAACACTCTGTGCTAGTGGATTTTCTGCCTAATTTTTGTACTTATTTAAAATGTAACTACTCTTGATAGTAGACAGTTTGAATTCCATGATTCCAATGAAGTGGCCCAGTGAAAAAGGAATAACAGCATGGAAGCATAAAGGAAGCAAAGACTCACTCTGGGACTGGAGAAGGTTTCAAAGGCTTGTGTCTGAAGAGCCATGGGTTGTTAATTAGCTGAGGGCGAGGTGAGAGAGGCCCATCTGGGAGGAAGAAACTACTGGGCTGTTTCCATCGGATGCAATCCAGGTGGCCACTTCTGAGGGCTTCCTACGGAGTCTGGCAGATGCTGCAGCGCAGATGTGCCATCGGTCGGCTTGTTCTCACCTGGTGTTCACCGAGTGTCTTGCGAGCTGTGACTAAGACGTCCCTCTGCACGGGACCCTCTGCTCAGGGAGCGATTTGGGATCACCTGCTGTGGATGCACAGTGACACCTGCCCAGTGGAACCCAAGACGCTGGCACAGGTTCCTGTCGCTGCTTCTCAGTGGGCTACGAGTGATGTGGAAGCTCCTAATGCCCCAGGCTCCTCTCAGGAGCCCAAGGGAGGATAGCACTGGTCCCACAGCATTGGTAACCAGGGTAAAATTTAGATATTCAGGAAAAGCTCGCTAGCACCATGCCAGGCAAATAGGAAGGACTCAGAAATATCGTGTGTTTATTCAGCATGGCCGGCCCGGTGGTGATCTTCCCAAATGGGAGCCACAGGGCGAGGGTGGCTCATGTGGGCCATGGTCACTCAGTGTCACAGGGTGGTTAGATCACGAGGGAAGACCCTTGGGCATGAGTTCGCTCCAGGGAAGGCAGCCCAGGAGCTTCCCGCCCCATGTGCCAGGACAGCAGGAGCACAGGGCTGTCTAGGAGCTGGAGGGCCGCTCCCCGCACCCCACAGCTGCCGGGCCTCGGCCCCGTCTTCCCAGCTCTGGAGCAGTGAGAAGCACACTTGTCACTCCTAAGCCACCAAGGCCAGGGCATTTATCGCAGCGGGTGGGTGGATGTGGGCAGAAATCGTCATTTGAAAACAGGTATGAGAGGAACTGGTCAGAAATCAGCCTTGGTGTCCCGTGCAGACATAAAACTCCGGAGCTCTGAGCACCCCGGACTCTCCCAGTCGTGCTCAGACAGGCGCTCACATCAGCGTTCACCCAGAAATTCCTCACATGTCCAGCTGTGTCTCCTGTGTGTCCGCCCTGGGGGAACTTCCGGGACAGTGCATCCCACCTCCCCGGAGCTCAGGACCTAAGTTTGGGCGGGCGTCTGATGTGCACGCGGAGGGAGAATGTGGGGCTGGCAGGGTCTGCAGCGGCCCCGTGCCACTGCCGCCTCCCTGCTCCCAGGAGCCACGTTCCAGTTCCCCAGAGCAGACCACAGCCGGAGCGCACATGACATCATTGCACCACTGTGTCTTTGAGGCAGGGGTGGTCTGTGTCTGCTGTAATGCGCTCGTCAAAGCTCCGGGCTGCTTTCCTGTTGCAGCCAGGTCCAGTGAGGGGAAGAACCCTGGCACTGCACACTTACACAACCAGTTCTGTCTCTGCAGCTGGTATCGCGTGCCGGAAAGCGACACATTTGTAACATTCAGGGCCCCATTATTTCTGAATCCTCAGATCTTGTGAGAAAGTCCAACATCAAATTCAAATGTCTTCGCATTAACAGGATGACAAAGCCATTGTGAATGCCGCCCCTCGCAGGCCTGGCCTCTCACCCCTGGCAACGCCCCCCGCAGCACCTCCTCGGGGCCCAACGCAGCGTCCTGATAACCAGTGCGCTTCACCTGCTCATCAGTTCACTGGTGAGCGGGAGAAGGGTAGCTGCTTTTAAATTCAACCTATTGTACTGGTTAGTGGACAAAACAGTATTTGCTCATCTCTTGGTGAGCTTTTTGTGGATTAAAACATTTTAAGAGTTGTTTCATTTACAGCCTCATAATTTTCAGGTTATCTCTCTCTTTTTTGCAATGAGAGATTAGAAAATGTTTCACCATAAAGCAAGAGAAAGGCAAAAGAGACATAAAATAAGTTTCCTGTCTCTCGTGTCCCCTTGCCCGACCGCCGGGACATTCTGGCTTCCTGGGAGGAGCGCTGGTCTGGAGATAGGACAAGTGCTAGGCAGACATTTATCCTCAAGCAATTGTTTTGGGCAAATGAGTGAGTCTGGTTAAAAACTGCTGAGATCCCCCTATTATACAAATGAGTGATTCAGGGCCAAGGATGCAGTCAGTGGTTCCGCCACCTGCCTTGCAAGCACAAGGTCCCGAGTTCGATCCCCAGTACCAAAGGGGGAAAAAAATAAGCCATTCACACTACTTCACATGCATTGGGAGGACTGTCATTTTTTTAAAAAATAGAAAATACCAAGTGGCAAGGATGCGGAGAAACTGGACTCTTCTTGTTCATGCCCGTGGGAAGGTAAAATGGTGCAGCCTCTATGAAGACTCCTCATGACAGCTCCTCAAAAACTTAATTCAGCAGTTGCACGTCTCTATATACCACAAAAATTGAAAGCAGAGACATAAACAGATATTTGTGCATTCATGTTTACAGCAGCATTATTCACATGAGCACAGAGGTGGAAGCAACCAGATTATCCACTGAGGGATGAACAGATAAAATGTGACACATAGTGGAAAATTATTCAGTCTTAAGCTTAAAAAGGAAGGAACTTCCGATGCTCACTGGAATAAGGATGAAACCTGAAGCTATTACACCAAGTGAAATAAGCCAGTTGTAGAAGGACAAATTTACATTTACATGAACTACCTAGAGTAAGTAGTAAGTATCCACTCAGGGATAAATGCCAGAGTGGTGACTTCCAGGGTGAGGTGGACGGAAGAATAGGGTGTTCTTGTTCAATGGGTACAAAGTTTAGTTTTGCAGGATGAAAAGTTATGTGGGTAGATGGTGGTTGGTGATGGCTACATAATGTAAGCACATCTAACGCCACTGAGTTGTTCACTTAAGAGGGTTAGAACACCAAGTTGTATGTATAACTACCACAAATTACAAAATGAAGAATTCCTTGATAAGTGTACTTTATAAATAACAAACCTACTGGGATATGTCCTGGGAATACAGTGATCGAAGTCTAAAACTATGCACAGTTGAGCAGAAGAGAGCTAAGAGCTCTTTTCACAGTGAACGCTAGCCATATCCTGACATGGAATTACCTACGAGGGACAGATAGCTAACAGAACTCAAAGTGGTTAAAGGATGGATGAGATGACTGTTAAGTCCAAGGGTAAATGTCAAGAAGCTTGGTGAAGAAGAAAGGACGGGCCCTTGAGGAGAATAAGAACCTGCACTGTGGGATGCAAGAGTCTTTATCTGTGTTATGGATTGGTGAAGTGTGAGGTAAATCTGTGCAGCCGCCATATTGGTTTGTGTAGTGCCTGCACCATTGTACATCCCCAGAAGGCTAACAACTATGCTATTACCACTTACTTGTTTTGCTGTCTGATTTATGAAGCTACCATTTGAAACTAACGTTTCATGTAAATTAAGGTCAGTTTTGAGGCAACTTTTTCTATTCTACTGGTGTGTGGGTTAGTCATTGTATCAGTTTCCCACTGTCTTAATTATATATGTTTCTGGTATCCTTTGGTGTCTGGGAAAGCAAAATGAATTTCATGCCTTTCTTTTTATGATGTTCCCATATTTCTTGCTTATGTTTTTCTAATATTTTCTGCTGTCCATTGTAGAAGGGACCTTTAAATTACCATTTCTACCATGTTATGAATGGTTATTGAATTCTGTACACAGTGGTCCCTGGTGTCTGTAGGAGTTGGCTCTAGGATGCTTCTCAGATGCCAGAATCTACAGATGCCGGAGTCCCTTACGTAAACAATGTCGTGTTTATGTATAACATCCACACATCATCTTGGATACTTTAAATAATAGCTAGGTTATTCTTAATACCTAAGAACGTAAACATTATGTCAAAAGTTGTTAAACATTATAGTTTGGGGAATAATGAGAAGAAAAAGTCTGCATATGTTCATCACAGACAAAATTTTTGGTTGTTGTTTGAAGTTTCCACTCTATACTTGGAGAAATCAGAGGATGCAGAATAAACAGATGTAGGTCAACTGTATTTATGCTGTTTTTGCTACTTTACTGAAGTCTTTAGTTCAAATACCTCTTCAATTGAATGCCTTGGCTGTACCAGGCAGGCAATCACACTATTTACAATTATCTACAATTATATTTTTATAATTTTGTCTCCCTTTCAGTGTCTACTGCACCGCCTAGAAAAATGGTCCTTAACCAGGGGTGACATCACTTCTGGACAACACCTGGTAATTTCCGGGAGACTGCCGGCCGTCACCCTGGGGGTGGTGCCATCAGCCTCTGGCGGGGTAGGCCAAGCGACCTGGCCAGCACCCTATAAGGCCAGGATGGCCTCCACAACAATTAATTATTTGGTCCAAAATGGTATTAATGTTAGGGCTGACAAGGCCTGATCTCAAACTCTGAGAAAATATTAAAAACAATGGTGAGAGACAGGCAATTCTGGGCAATATCGACTTGCTTCTAGGTCATCACTTTTGAAGTGATAAATCCTAGAAGATAAACTCTCCTACCATCATCAAAATCTAGATGGTGAGATGATACAGTCTATGCAAGCATACTCACCAGTGTGAAGGTTCTTATCTCATTTCAGGATGGTCACAAAAATTAATTAGATAATAGGAGATACTTGAGAGTCATTTAAAATACCCTTCTTCAGATCTCTGCAAATCATTCCAGCTCTATCTATAATCATCTTTTGTTAAAAATTTCAGTAATGGATCACTGCTCAATTTGTACATGAATCAGAGCATCATTCAGTACCTCATAAATATGTACAAGTGTGACAAGTTAAAATATTTTTAAATTAAAAGTTAGCATCTCAGTTGAAATTTACAGTAAAAGTTAAGGGACCTAAATCATAGGTTTTTGTATAAAATGTGAATATTCCATTAATAATTTCATAGGTAGAGATGTTGAATTAAAAATTTTGTGTGAAGTTAATAAAATATATTATTAAATCTTTTTTAAAAGTTCATAGAGAATTCACTATCTCCTGTGTTGATGAGTTTCAGCATGACAGTTTTTCCATTATATTTATTTGCAGGGGAAAACAGTATTCTTACATAGGTGTAAATCAGTAAAAAGAACTGGACACTCCAAGAAGAGCATGCTTTTCTCTTGGCAGCACCTCTCGTGGTAATATGTACACACATTCAACTACTTCCCCACAGAAAACACTTCAGACCACCCTTAAGAGCACTTCCAGGATGAAGGGTGCCTGCCTCACTTTTTAACGGGATCACATTTGCTGACAAAAATGCTCCTAAAGGAAGAGGAAGCGGAAAGTGTCCTAGTGTCGGGAACTCGCCCGTTACCTGTGTGTGGCGCACACCTTTCTCCCTCTGGAGTTAGGCTTTGACAAGAGCACTAGCTTCTAAATCACACTCACACTCACACCAGCCTGTCCCCTCTGCCACTGAGAAGAATGAACAGGGAAGCATGTAGAATGTTAGTTCCTTCAACGTTGCTCAAGCCGGTGCTTTGGGGAAAGTACACAAATCCCACGGGCGCCTGCGGAGTCACCCATTGTGGGGCCGTGGAGCTGAGGCTCTGACCTGTCACGCGCAGGGACCCACAGGCTCGGACGCCCGGGAGTGCTGCTGTCCTAAGCCTTTCTGTCACCGATGCTTCCCCTAAGATCCCATCAGAACAGCCCCACAGGAGAGAGCTTGGGAGGAGACGCCAGGAGAAGCCAGGGCTCCCTCCCTCCGTGCGGGGCTCTGTGAATCGTGGGCCAGACCTCGGGCGCAATAATGAGAAATTTCGTTCTTTTCCTGTTACTGCTTTCTGGTTATTCCTAACAGCATGACATACTTGAAACATTTAAAGGAAATCTATTTATATGCAGTGACATTATCACAGTTTTACTGAAGGAAACAGAGATTTTTTAAAAAGCTTATTCCACACTGGAAATTTACTAAGACATTTTTAGGGTTGTATGTAGGTAAATATGTGACTATGTGTAATCTTTCTCTCCAGACTGACAGAAATACAGATTGGGAAGCAAAACATGTCTTTTCGCATGAGCTTTTTAAGCTCTTCAGAAGAATTCATGTCCATGAAGCTCTGCTTTCCACCTCTCCGGTAGTTGCGTGTAGAACATCATACAAACCCAGACAGGGGTGTCCTCTCCAATTAGGTGCACCACCAGCTTAATCAACACTTATTTAGGCCACATACTGTGTTGTTCTTTGTAAACTTGCTTCATTTTGGAACTTCACAGCGGGTACTACTCAGTGGAATCTCCGCGTACAGCCCATCCACGCTGACGTAGAGAATTCCCTGTGAAGTGCTTGGGCAGGTAATCTGCCAGCGACAGAAGTGTGCAGTGCGTGAGCTCTGCCTGTGAAGGACAGGACCCTCCACTCACTGAAGGCAGGATGCAGGGTGGGGCTTCTGGCCCACAGAGTCCCTACTCCAGAAGTTCCTAACAGGGCACTCTCTGGCAAGCCGCTCAACCTGCCTGAGCGCTGGCTGTGTACAGGTGAAGATAAAAATTTCAGAACTCCAACACTGGAGTTGAGGAGACTTGATCATGTGGCCAAGGGGCCCAGAATGGCCCCTCTTCGCCGTAAACACCCTTCTCCAGCACAGTGTGTCCCACCCTCCCTCGCTCCCTTGGCCCCCATGTCTGGTCTACTCCATGCTAATCCGCACTCTGCTTCTCCAACCTTCACCGAGGTCAGCCCTTTCTGTGGCTCCTCACACCCCAGGGAACTGCTTCTGCGCTTCTCTAAGACATCAGCTACTCATCAGCGGAGCTGTTTTCCCAGGTGCTGGTGTGGTAAGGAAGAATCAAACGCTGGTCTGAGATAAGGCACCAGATGCAATGTCTGCGCTATTCGGGGGGCCTCAACATCCATCAGCTCCACGACCACAGGTTCAGCCAACCAACCAGGGATCAAAAAGAGAAGAAAAACTGTCTGTACTGAGCACGACATTTTTATCGTGTCATTATTCCTAAATAATATAGCACGATGACCATTTACAGAGCATTGATTGGTTATCACCAGTAACCGGAGGATGCTTCAATGTATGTAGGAGGGTGTGCAGGGCTGTATGTAAAGCAAACCCTCACCATTGTGCTGGGAGCTGAGCGGTGGTTGAGGTGGTCCCGGGCCACCCCCTCGAGTCCTGGGGAGGGCCATGCCTGGCGCATGTGACTGACTCCCCAAATCAGGCGGTGTGCAGAGAGCTGCGTTTATATCAATCTTGTTTCCTTCATTTCTTCACCATGGTGCTTCTCTTGGTGGACAATAATGTAAAGAATAAGAGTGGAAAGAACTTGTATTTCCTGAGGGAAACTAGGAAGAACGTATGGCGTGAGTATAGCTTGTTGGCAGCGGCCCCAGGACTGGAAATCATTAGTGATCGGCTTTAGGCCCTTGTACATTTGAAACCTAAAACACCTTCCAAGACTCATGTGAAGGACTTGATCCCCCATGACGGGCAGTGGGGAGGCGGAGCTGAGGGGCTGAGAGCAGTGCTGGATGGCGAGGCCACAAACCTCACCCACGGACTGATGTGTCCACAGCTCAGGGGCCTGCTGGGAGGTGGGGCGTAACTGGTGAAGTGGGTCACTGCGAGAGCCATTTGAAGGGTTCGTCCTGTCCCTGGCCCCTTCGTCTCTGGCTCCTGCCTTTCTCTCTTTCTTGGATGCCATGAGGTGAGCCACATTCCTCTGCCAGGCCCTCCTGCCGTGATGTTTCTGCCTTGAGCCGCTGCCCATGCACTGCATCTTTCCAAACCCTGAGTCAAATAAATCCTTTCTCCTTTAAGTTGTGTTTGTCAAGAATTTGGTCCCAGCAATAGGAACGTGGCTAACATATCCAGGCACAGCATTATGACTTTTATTTATTTACCACTACATGCCTGCCATTTCTAAGTGTTTTAAAAGCATGAATTATATTCATAAAATATTATAAATAGGTTTTGTTAAATATTTAAACATATTTTAAAGGATATCCTAATTTTAAAATATATTGTTCATATTTAATTCCTGGAAAAGCACAGGGACATAGGGAATATCTTCCTTTTAACAATGAAGAACTGAGGTTCAGCCCAATGAAGCAAACAGCCCCGCACTGTGTGGTGAGGGGCACAGCCTTTGAATCAGGCTCTCCTGGCTCAGGCCGGGCTCTGGTTCTGGAGCACCCCCACAGGGACCTGGCCGCTCAGCTATCCTTTGAGCCCGAGCACTGCATTCCTGTATATTTCCCTCTCTTTTTATTTTATTTATTTATTTTTTTAGGGGGGTACCGGGGATTGAACTCAGGTCCTGGCTCTTTTGAGGCAGGCCGCGGAACCGCTGAGCTAAATCCCTGGCCCCTTCCTTCTCTTTTAAAATGACAATTTTAAGAACTCTGTCAGTGTTCACTGATATTTCTGTATGACATTTTTCTAATCCTTAAGTTTTCTCTTTAAGAGAGGTTTGATATGATTCATTCTTAAGGATCTTACAGTAGGGTCCTCTGCAAAACATTTTTATTAATTTACCATTTCTTTAACAATACATTTAGTAGCTTGAATTTGATTCCCATCAAAAAACTATTGAAATTTTATAGGTTTATCATTTTCCAGACCATAATGCATGTAAATGACTGAACTCCTTAGTTTTCACTAAAGAACACGCACACACACACACACACACACACACACACACACACCTCCCAAGCCAAACCAGATCAGTCTTCAAACCCGGACAGCACTCTGCTCCTACCGAGAAAATATGGCCAGGGCTGCTTATAGCTTCACTGGGAACAATACATTAATTATAAAATGTTATTTCAAATACACACATGAGAAGTATAACTCTCGGAGCCAGATTAACTGCATACCTGTTTATCAATTACTTATTATTGCTCCTCAGGAACCACAAATGCTTCCTCTGCTTTTATCAACTGTAATGTCAATCGATAACAAGTTGCACAGGGAGCCATTCCGGACCCTCCTCCCTCTCAGGAGCCGCTCCTATTCCCCATCCCTATTCGCCAATAAATTTTCCTACTCTAAAACAAAAACAAAAAGAGTTCCACAGCAAAATTTACAATTTATCCAGAGTTGATGCTGCCCAAGATGACAAGACATACACCGTGGAGAAAGTGGCCTTTAATGCACAGAAGAGGTGCTCGAAGCCCAGTGTGGACTGAAATTCCGCTTGACTGCTTCCAAGGTCGCGTGCCATGAGGATTTAAAAAGCCCTCCACCGCCAGGTCTCTCTGCAGTGTAAGTGAGATGATCACCCAGTGTCCAGCACCTCGGGCCCTTCCTGACTCGCGTTCTGTGAAGAACTCGGGCGCGAGCTTTTTGCTGGACCTTTCGCTTTGCTCTGCAGCACACCCCTGCCTGTTCATGTCATTTGCACCTTTGTGTTTGTCAGAACTGTCTGAGGTCATCAACCTGAAACAAAGGGCACCAGCTTCCTTCCATCAAGACATTCATGCACTGCAAAGGCTGCTCACCCTCACGCAGCGGCGCAACTGTACTAATTGAAGATTCCAACAGCTGGCGAGAGGACAAACGGGACTCCACTGTCCACAGCATCACTTCGCAAACTGTTCCTGCGAAACCAGCTGCCAACCACCTCTCCGTCTTTATTCCATACCCACCTACTGCACCCCACTCGCCAACCACGTCCTGAGTATGTCACACATTCTTGTATTTTCCTTCTTCCTACAGACTTTTGTTCAACCTAGAATGTCTTTCAGCATAAAAGCCAGAAAGCTCCCTAAATTTATGAAACTGGCTTGCCAAGCATTTGGCCAAAGAGACCAGAGCCAATAGGACGTGGAAGTTTGCTGGCGCTGACTGTGAACCATATGGGCTCTCTCCCCAAGAACGTCAACCTAAGGAGCTACTCAGATAACACTGAAGTTCCATTTTAGGACTGTCATCCAATCGATTAACTAACAGTTAACGTTTCTTGAAAACAGCACATTAATGTCTCTTCACATGGATTTTCACTTATTAAGCTGCTTGCCAAGCTAATTTGCTGAAACTATTACTTTCTGTGCTCAGAAATGTTTCCATTTATAAATCCACACAGACTGTACCAACACAAAAGCTTTAATCTCAAGGTTTTTCCAGACAACTACAAAGTTTGAATTAGTAAATTTTTGAATTTGCTTACTAAGAGCTTGTTTGTCACTAGAGGTTCACATGTTTCGTAATGAATTTACTGCGAATGATCATTTAAACGCTCAGCATCTTGGCTGTGTTATCCCAAGTAACAAAGCTGTAGTAAACTGGTTTCAAATCCTTGGGATAAAGGGCAGTAGAAGCTCCCTCATTGCGTCTTTCAATTGTTTTTCCATTTCCCTAAGTCACAGTGGTCACAGTTTCATAGTTGTGAACAAGGTCAAAATTTCATTCAGGAGGACGAAGCCTGCAGGGCTTGTACAGGTGATGTCTTAGACTCGAAGTGGAAATAAAAGTTGTTTTTTAAAATGAGAAAAGACCGATAGTTTTGATTCTGAAGGTAGTCAAGATCGCAGAGGCTCTTTAAATTCATATTCTTAAAAAGTGTAAATACAGAAGAAATTGGGACATATTATTTCACTCCTTAAATTTGCCATTAATTCTGTCCTTAAGTGTGGAGAATAACACAGGCTTTTCTCACTGGTAATAATCTGTCATTTTCTCCCTCAGCCACAGCTCCATGCATGGAACATTCCTACCAACACTGGTGGGTGGAAAGGTCAAGTTTTGCTGGCTAACAGAACTGAAAGACTTATTTTAGTAGGAATTTAGCACATTTCAAACAGGATCATGATTATTTCTTAAGCATGAACATTGTTCATTTTGGTTATTCCACAATTTAAACCAATATAGGCTTAATCAGTCAGTTTAGAAATCATTAAATTATTTGACAGGCATAATTTGTTTTTAATAAGTTATAAGACTATTACACTGCAACTTAAACACAATTTGGCCAGAGAAACCTCAAGGTTATTGGCTTTTCTTAATCCATTTATCACAGCTGTGATTAAGCTGTGATTGAGTTTCTTGATTTTAGCTTGATTACTTCTGACAGAGAACAATCCAAGAATCAGGGCAAAAATGAATAAAGCAACTCTACAAACCACAGCGCTGGCTCTCTAAAATCAGAGTTGGCAAGATTATCCAGCACATTATAAATATCACTAATCTACTGAGACATCAAGTGGATATACTTTTCCTCCTTCTGAGAATACTTCCTGCTGCTTAGTAAAATTTAGTTAAAATTGGATAAATGATTACTCAAAAATATATGATTTCCCTTGAATGAAATAAAGCTTTCACATTTATTTTAGAGTTGAAAGGAGTTTTTGCTTGTATGTTTTCCTTGACCTCACAGTTTAAAGTGGATTTATAAATCTAAAAAGCTATAAAATAAAAATCCAATCAAATACCACTTGCCAACACATATGCACATGGACACACTGACTGTACACACTCACAGACCCATACAGATCCCAAGGTCTTCTTATTCCACAAATGAGCAAAAAATTGAACTTGGATTCTAAATGTCTTCAAAGTCCACCATCTTAATAACAACTGCACAGTAGGCACTTTTACATATGTACCCTTCTCACTTAAAAGTCCCAGGTCCTTTAGGGAATTCTACCTTCTATGAACAAGAGGGAGCTTTAGAATGAAACAACTTTCCTAGATACTCTGGTGACACGGGAAATAGAAAAAGTCATCACACCGTCAGAACAGACAAAGCAAAGACACTTTTCCCAGGGGTGTAGGGACTCGGGACCCTGGGAGCCGGGCCCCACTGCCCAGCATACAGACAATGATGGGGTGCAGACCCGCTTCCCTCTGCAGACTTCCAGCTCAGCGGTGACCCGGTTCCCTGCTGCAGGATGCATCATCTCCAGCAATATTAACCTTTCCTTAAAAACCTGCTACAGTATGTTCATTTTAGAATTGGTCTTTTTCTTTCTTATAATTAAAAACCTAACCAAGATGAGAAGCATACAAATTAGGCGATGATATTTTAAAATGTCTGGTGTACTACAATTAAAAAGCAGTTAAATGTGTGTCTTGCTTTCTCCTTGTAGTTTCCAAACTAGTTATTACTGTTTTAATTTTGTCAACTCCTGAGAATTCCCAAGGTGCCCCTAATCCTGCAGGTTTCAGCTCAATGCGTAAGCCGCCTGCAGAAAGTAGGATACAAATTTGCATTTAGGGTGCCTCACGGAGCTCAGAATGCTGGAAGTGTCCTATCCTGCAGCCAGGGCAAGAGGCAGGATCATTGGATTTGAGATTTTACAATTTCACACACCAGTAAAATCCCAAAAGGATATTTTAGGGACCATTTCCCAACTTGATATCTGGCAGTAAGGGGATTAAGTGGAACAAATTTTATGAAAGAACCTCCCAACGAATACTATTGACCAGGCAGCATTTCAAGACACACAGCTCTTTTAACTCCAGGAAGCAGGGAAGGAAGGAGGGAAAGAAGAGAAAGAGAAGATAAAGGGAGGCAGAAAGAGGGAGAGAGAAAGGGGAGGGAGCCAGCATGGTAAGAAGGGAGGAAGAGGCTGGCCCCTGTGATGAAGTCCAGGCTCATGAGGAATGTTCCCCGCGGCTGCACTTCACCATCAGGGCCTGGCCTGGCCCCCGGGAACCCGGGAGAGATTTCCGGGTGTGGCCCAAGTTTGCCTGTGCATGTGAGAAGAGCACTGGGCCGAGATGTGTGCAGAGGCCGGGCTCTGTGCTCCCTGGGGTGCGAATCACTCACCTCTCTGGACTCGAGAGCCTGGAACTCTCCTCGGTGGCCCTAGGATGTGTGCTGCTTGCATCATAAGCACGCATCACGGTCACAGAGGTTTGTCAGTTGCTGAATAGATCAAGCATGGGTACATACAGGTGCTCTGAAATCTCCTCGAGTTGGCCAGACTTGCAGAAGGCCCAGCCAGGCCTTGGGAAGCTTAGGCGAAATCCTGACAGACGGCGGCTGTTCAGAAGGCAGAGAGGCTGGAGGAGCAGCACGCCTGGCGAGGAACCTACCCGTCCACAGGACGGTGGCTCCGGGACCTCACGAGCATGACAGGAACCCAGGCCCTTTGCCAGCTTCCTGTGCCCGCCGGAACACGCAGGGTCTCCGTGCTGCTTGTGTGACCCTTCCCCGTCCCTGGACACCTGAAACTTCCTAAACAGACAACGGCCACGCTCACAGACAAGCAGGACTCTCTGGAACACCTTGAAACTTACTCAGTCCTCCTTGCTCTTTAATTTCACTTTCCTGTGTTCCAGCTTAATGCGCCTCACTCTTTCCCTGCTGGAAACAAAGAACATCTGGATGCTTCTCCCCGAAAATAACATGGGAGGCTAGAGGGTCACTCGGTTCCCCTGAATCATTTGTTTCTTCGTGCTGCAAATATCAATTCCATTAGTCTTTTCATAAGCTAATCCTCTTCTGAGGAAGGCAAAAACAGTGCTCTGCAAAATCTGTTATTAATACCCCCAATGTCCTGTAACTGAAAGCAGCCTAATTGATGTCTCAGAACTGAGATACTTCATCTGCTGGAAGGTTCCCAACGACTCTGGACTCTGTAAGACTTGGAAACATGTGGGTAACCTCTCTACTGACTTTGCCTCTTGACCTGCTATTTCCCTTTAAAACTGCATCAATCCTCGGCACTGTGAAACGCTGACCTCGGTCCCCACGCCCCTCACTAGGATCTGTGCACCAGCCTGAAACTTGGTCTTGCTGACCAGGGTGTGGCAGTGCTTTGGACAAGGCGTGCAGCAATTTATTAACTGTTTATTGAATAATTTACATTTACTGAATGAATAAGCAATGGATTCCTAAGTGAATGGTCTCATTTTCTTACGTAGGAAAGTCTGACTTACAAGGGGTCCCCAAACAAGGCCAGAATTCTTCGCCTGAACGGAGCCGGAAGGGACTGGGAAGGCACTGAGTGGCCAGGAGGAGGCGTGGGCTGAGGCCTCTTGTGCTAGAAGCCAGCGGCCACCCGTGCAACTCGGGAACGCGGGTGAGCGGGTGACTCGAGAGCAAGATCTCCGAGGAGGGCAAGTTCTGCGGGTTCTCTCAGGCCCACTCGGAGGGGACCCAGCCCGGCCACCCCCAGCAGGCAGGCTCAATGCCGCCCAGACTTCCTGTCTCCCGAGGGCTGGGCCGTGCACTTCCGGCTCTCCCCATGGCCCGTACGCTGGTGCCCGACTTGCTCCGGAGCCCTTACACGCATCTCACTGAACCGAGAGTGGCGGAGCGTTAGTGCTGGCCCACTAAGTTGATATCTTTATGATTCTAGTTCAAATTAATAACCCTCATTTTAAAAATAATAGACTTTTAGGGTTTAAAAGACTCCATATCTAGTCCCGTGGTTTTTCAAACTGCAGGACACAAGTTGTTAATCGGCTACGAAATTAATTTAGTGAGTTGAGATTCCGTTTAAAAGTGATCTAAGACTGAACAGCAACAGGAAGAATGGGCAGCGCAGGGGCAGTCCCCAGGGAACAGGGTCTGCCTGTGTGGCGTCTGAGTGCAGAAGGAGTAGAAGGGGCAGGAAGTGGGTAGGAGTAGAGGTCAGAGATGCCGAGAGCGCAAAGAGCAGAGGGTGAGGCAGATCGGCAGTCTGAAGGTCGGGCGGGCAGGGGCGGGGTCTGAGAGCAGAGTGAGGCCCACCAGAGGGCCACGGCTCCCGGGGGAACTGCAGTCTGGAGGCCCGCACACCTGTGTCGGTCACCACACACTCACGACAGCGAAGGCGCGGGACCAGGTGAATGGGGGAGAAATGGGTTAGACACACAGAATGCAGAGAGAAGAACGCAATCATGTCGTTTGCGGGAAAATGGGTGGAACTGGGGATCATCGTGTTAGATGCAACAAGCTAGACTCAGAAAGACAAATACTGGATGCTCTCCCTGATACGTGGAATCTGAAAGGCAAAATCAAAGGGGACAGGAAAGTGCTGTAGAAGGGAGGCTTCTTACCAGAGGAGAGAGAGGAAATACAGGGCAGGCGAGGGCTGGCAGGGGCTGTAGTGATCTACACACGACCTCCGCCGCCTGAAGACCCCACCACGAAGCCCAACACCACGCGAAATTAAAATGCACTGAAAAACTCAGGAGCCTGGCAGCATATCTTCTGCTGGTCCAAACTCCCCGGGCATCTTGAGTGTGGCCTTGTGGTGCCTGCGGGTGAACCCGGAAGGGCCCCGCAGACTCCTGGGCTGCAGCGCTGCCGCCTGCTGAGGGGGAGCTGTTTTAAGCAGAAAGCCTGATCTGGTGTAACTGCTCTCCTGGGCAGCTGGAAAATGAAGGCCAAGGAAGGGCAAATACTGTGTAAGGTAGCACGGCCAGCACCTGCAGGGCAGGGAGGCGCTCCCGAGCCACCGCCTGGGTGAGGCCGCCCCTTCCCGCTCCTCTGAAGGAGACTCGGCATTTCGCACGGTGCAGACTGCCCTTCCGCTCAGCCCAAATCCATGAAACCATGTCACACTTGCTCAGGCTGGTCGTCCTTATAAAACAGAATGGGCTTATGCGGAGCATTTTGCTGCTATATCACGCTGCTGTTATTATTGGGGATAAGTAAGTTCTGGAGCCAGTTAAGGTGCAAGGCGCTGGAAGCGCTGTTCCTAGGGTTCCTTCAACCCGGAAACATCCTATCCACAAGTTCACAAGGAAAACTGGGAGACCCAAAAATTTCTAGAGAAGCTGCTGCAGCCACTCGTTAGCCACCGAGAGATATTTCAGTGGCCACAATGTTCTTCTAGCTCTTTTTGGGTTTTTTTTTTTTTGGCAATTCTTAAATCCTAGAATTGCTGCCTAAATTTAAACTTGGAACTTGGTTGCCATCTTTACGTGCAGTGCTGCGCCCGACCACGAGAGGGCGCGAGGGCCCAGGCCGAGCACCGGGGCGCGAAGGCCGCCGTTCCCTGGGTGACTCCTGAGGATGTGGAGGCGAGGCCAGCGGCGTCTGGGGCTCCCAGTCCCGCGGCCGCCTCCGGCCTCCGGCCAGTTAACGCATCAGGGAAGCAGCAGAGGCGCGGGCAGCTGTGGCGCAGAAGCCACTGGCGAGCGCGGGCTCTGCCGGTGGACAAACGTTAGCCGGAGCTGTCGGAACATGCACCGCCCACACCCGGGACGTCAGGCCTTCTGGCGCCTGCTGACCGAAGATCCCGGGGGGAAGAGAGGACACACTGGCAGCGAGTGACAGCGGCTGCGGCGGCCAGGCTCTGCGCGCGCCCTGGACGACTGACCCGGAGGCCGGGCGGAGGCCATCCGCCCCGAGGTGTCAGAGCCTGCCAAAGCCCAGGGACGCGGGGAGGCGACGCGGAGGGCACAGACGCTGAGATTCCGAGAAAAGCACGTCCTTGGGGTAGCACCCGCCGGCCAGGGCGCTGGGCACCCAGGAAAGCTCTGCCAAGATGCTGGCCAGCCTGAGAAGCCAGTCCCTACGAGGACGCCTTACTCTATTTTAATCTTTTGGCCATCCTGGGGCTTGGGCACAGGACCTTTGCACTGGGCTACACTCCCAGCCCTTTTGAGTTTTATTCCGAGACAGGATCCCACTAAGTCACTGAGTTGCCCAGGCCAGACTTAAACTTGTAGTCCTGCCTCGGGCTCCCACAGTGCTGGGGTTACAGGCCTGTACGGGCCTCGAGAAAGACTTTATAATGTGATGGAATTCCTCCAAAATGAAGGAGAGGAAGGCCACAGCAGCCGCAGTCCCTGACGTGTGTAATCGCTTTTTCCCCAACAGACCCAGGACACTGAAAACTGCTGTGGTTTTCCCAGGCATGCTGGACAAACACGGCAGAGAAAGCTGTGCGTTCCCCTCGATTCGTCTGCCAGCCCACAGGGCTCCCACAGGGTCTGGAACCGCAGGTGTCACTGAGTCTGGGAGGGAGGGACACGAAGCCTGGTCCCCTGCAGCCCAGGCCAGGGACGCAGAGGCCAGCAGGTCCCGACCCGCAGTGCAGACTCCACACTCGGCTCCATCAGCCTCAGGTCAGCACTGCAGACAGAGCAGACCAAGCCAGAGGGGCGCTGCTTCCCCAGAGCCTCCCCATTCCCATTCGGCCCTGCGATGCCCGGAGGGCACACGAGTGTGCCGCACACTCACCGATGGTGTAGAACCTCTGCAGCCCGCTCCGGCGCGGTGGCTGGTGCTGGGCATTGGCCGTGTTCTGCTGCTCCTCCTCGATGGTGGGAGTCTTGGGCGCTGCAGCCTTCCCGACCTGGGGCGCTGGCTTCCCCGCCCCTGCCAAGGGCCTGAACCCTGGAGCGGTCATGTCCACCGACTGCGACTTTTTCTTCAGCCTGCACAGAAGAGCACAGGGCTGTGACTCAGACAGTTCATCCCATGTCTGTCTCGCTGTAACCTTTCCAGCAACAGCTCCACTGGCCTTGAAAAAGGCTACTCCGACATCATACATCTTCTCTACAGGATTTTAAGAGAAATGTGCCACACATTTTTTGGAGCCAGGCAGGGTGGTATACTTCGGTAACCCCAGCACTTGGGATCCCCCCCAGCAGGGGGATCACCATGAGTTCAGGGCCAGCCTGGGCTGCATGGTGAGACTATTCAAAGAAAAGTATTTTTTGGAAGCCAGTTGGAAAAATGCTGTTCTGCCTAATCATTTAGAAAGATCTCGTTAAAATAACGATCTAGTGATTCCAGCATCACAGTGTACCTTATATATTAATGAGGCAAAAATACTTCAATAGAAAAATGAATAAAGCCTTTGATATAAAATTCAGCAAATGTATCAAAATGTAAGGTGATAAAGGACTTTTATTTCTCTAGTAATCTAAAAGGTCCTATCAGACAATGATAGCACCCTTAACTTTTGAATTCAGCTCTACAAGGAGTATTTTCAAGAATACAGCTAGATATGAGTGAAATATAAACAACTGCAGCTCAGAGAAGGATGATGAAAGGACTGTGCTGTGCAGAGGTGCGGTGCTGTCAGTGTCATCTGCAGGGCATCCTCCTGTCGGCCCCTGAGGCTCATCACCATCGGTTTTCTGCTTTCTGATCTGGGTATCGGGTGCCAGGATGTTTTGCTTCCTGAACGTGCTGCCCTGTGACTTCTGCATTTTCCTGGGTATATGTTACATCTCAGGAAACATTTCTGTATAAGCACGGATGACTTCTAAGCTTGCTCACACACAGCAAGGACTGTGTACTAACGGTTACGGGGCGCCAGTGCCCCAGGAAACCACTGCAAAGCCGAACAGAAGGCCGCTCTCGGCCTGGCAGCCTCGGAGGCCGGGAGCGGAGTGCAGCCCAGTCTGGGTCCCCCTGGCGGCTGCGCCGGGCCACATAGTGTTGGGGACCCCAAGGCTGCATGGGGAATGACACAGGCCAGCATCCGGTACTGTGGAGCTTTGGTTCTCGCAGAGGGAGTCCGGGAACAGGGACACACAAACCAACACAGCACACTGGTGACGGCTCGAGAGGCTGGCACTGACAGAGACCACGTGGCCTCGAGATGTCCGGTGCCCGACAGCCCTTTCCACAGCCACAGGGGAAGGAGCGGAGCACAGGAGGCAGAAGGGGCCCTCGGCACCTTCCTCCTCCTTCTTCCCCGTCCCCAGCACAGCCTGAAGCGTTTCCAGCTCCAGCTCTGTTGGCGACATCCAGGCCTCGTGGACAGCCGGGCCTCACTCACATTCTTAGAAGGCAGAAGTGTGTGGGTAACTGAGTGACTCTTAAGAGTCTAAGAACAGCTACTGTGGGTGACAAGGAAACTGCTAAATGCTACCTTCAATTTCCAAATTTCATGGAAGGGGAAGTCTTTCTATGGTTTAAGCAATATTCTTAATTAAATGTGTTAAAGAATTATAAATATAGCACAGTGGGATATGTAGCCGTGCATGACATGAAATGCCCTTGGAGAATAAATGAAACATTACAAAGAGACAAAAATAATCTCTTAATGGGCACGGAAAGGATCTGTGTTGAACGTGCTTTACATTTTCAGAGGAAAGAGGAGGGAGCAAGGGGGCACTGGAGAGAGGGAGGGGCTGGAATCCAACCCAGGATTGGGACCCACAGGCCACACCCTGGACTTAGGAGCAAAGGTGCATTTCAGCTCTACACCTGCAGGCCAGGTGACGTTAGGCAAGGATTTGAACAATTCAGGCCTTGCTCTTTGGGATTTTTATAATATCTGCCTGCTTTAGCTAAGAAAAGCTGTTGTGAATATAGTGTGCTCACTCCCGTGAAGACAGGTGGTAGAATCCCATACAATCTATGGTGCTGGTCGTAGCTGCATACACTCACACCATGCCCCGTTCATCTGTCATGCCTGTGTACATAGATGAGTACACGGACATGGACGTGTATGAGAAGTATGTGGACGTGGACATGAATGCGTGTGGACACCTGTCCCCAAAGCCCGACAGTTCAGGGCCAGTCCTTGATGACTCTGCAGCAGGGAGCCTCTCTGGGGCCCGCACAGCCCCTCCCATGGAGCAGCTGCCTCCCTGCTGCAGAGACAGCCTCTGCAGGGATGTTATTTAAAGTAGTGAAGCTGCTGAGAGTGCAGGCTTCCTAAGTTGGGTATCAGAGCTGCTGCAAAAGTCTCAAGTCACTCAGAAAGAAACTTGGGGAGCAAGTGCCTAAAACATTTCACACTGCAAAATTAAGGGCTTTTGTTACCCTTCCTGTGCTGTCTGAGTCAAAATCAGCAGCTCAAAACAAACCACAAAATCAGCAGGAAAGCAGGCCCATTTAGAAGTTCAGCCACAGAAGAAATGGCAGATTGGCAAACTGTGCACTGAACAAGGAGGCCATGCCCTGGAGGAGAACTGAGTGGCCTCACTCCATGCCAGCTGTGGTCAAGGTGCCCTTCTCGCCCCTGCTTGCAGGACTGAGGTGGAAACTCATAAATGTAGAGTCTGGAACAACACGCATTTATTTTACAATTCCAAACCAATGGAAAAATGCTTAAGCAGAAGTGTCCTTGGGAAGAGAAACCGATATTGGAACAGTTAACGGTACACAAAACCTAGGGAGCTTTTTGTACTAAACCTGCTTCTAACCCTGGATCCATGCTAAGACATTCATGCTTCCCTATAGCTAGGAAATTCAGAGTTGGAAATCCAAGTATCAGATCATGGATACAATGAGACCTAGGAATGGTTTGCTAGACATCCTAGCAAAAACAAGGTATTTTCTTGTTAAATGCAATTGAATTCAACTTTGAAACCCAAGACCAATGCAAATAATAAGACTTGTATAGATGCTTACATGGACTCTTCGCTACTATACCTAATGTGATGCTATATACATGAGAAATTAAATTCCAAACTAGCTCAGCTTCTCCAGAGCTTAATAAACTCTACTGCTGAAGGTTAGCATTTGTCCTGACCTCTGACAGAAGATGCCCAGGTCTCTCTCTAGGTCACCAGCTGGTTCACATGCCCCAGCCCACCACAGAGCCAGGCACAAGGAAGCAGCACTGCTGCTGGAGTCCCAGCACTGGTCACCTGATTACGACAGCGCAGAGATGCTGCTCTGCTCACCCCCTCAGCGGGCCCCAGCAGCACACCTGCAGGGGGTCTGTGGCACTGGGTAAGTAAATAGGTGCATGAAGGAAGGGTCTACCATGGCAAAAAGCACAAGAAACAAAGCAGCAGTGCAATCAAGACCACATATAAAAACCGTGAACATAAACTAAATGACTCAGGCTGGGAACATCCCGGGAGCAGATGCACCCACAAAACATCTCCTCCTTCCCATCCTTTGTGGGAACCTGTATCACAGCTTAGAGAGGAAAAGGAAATGCATTAACATCATTAACAGCACAAAAGACTCAGAAATATCTCAGCTGTTCAGTCACCAACGTTCCACAGCATGACAAGTTGACAGCCTTAGATGAAATCTTCCACGGCGGTATGGCGGAGCAAAAAGAACAGGGCTCCGGGGCCAAAGACCTGGGTCTGAGTTTAGGATCGAGTGCTTTAGCAACACAACGGTCAGGCATCTTAATTGTGTTCAACGAGAAACTAGAGACAGTTATAGCTAATGGATGCACACTGAGGCCACACTCTTAAGTGAAATAAACAGGGCACACACGTGTAAATACCGAATAGTTTCTCTGGTGTGAGAAACTGCAAGTGTAATTGAGGATCAAAATGTCAAATAGATAACGTGAAATAGGAAGCAAAGGTCCGAAGGGGAAGGGGAAGTGGGAGGGGTAGGGGAAAGGAAAGAAGGGAATGGAATTAATATGAGAAAAGGAAAAAACAGAAACAAAGTCTGTGTAAATAGGGTGGGGTGGAGGGGGTGAAGGGAGGGCAGGGGAAGGGGAAAAAATAAGAACCAAGAGAGATCATGTACAGGTACAAGCACCCAATGATAAATGTAAACATATTGTATACCTAAAATGTACGATAAACTTAATGAATAAAAAAAAGAAATATGTGCTATATGTTCCTAGATCATTAAAAATTTTTTACATTCTTGTTTTACTATAAAGTTTCAAAGTATTAAGTTCATTGTAGTAATTTCTTGTGAGCTTCCCCTTCCATGTACTTTTGACCGTAACATTATGCTGCAAGCATTCACTCTGAAATTACATAACTATCCAATTTATTTCAGTTTTGCCTCAGAACTTCAAAGTCTTTCAACTGGAAAAGCTAGAAAGTAGAAGCACTTTATGTAAATCCAAAGATCATGGGTTGAAGTCAAATTGTTGTAATGTTAAACAGTCTTCTGCAATAACTCTCAGAGCTGAAATTTAATTTCATGACCTTTGATGAAATGATTTCTAACAGGCTACTGCCACATCAATTCATTCTGTTTATTTGTTTTAGGAAGAAGGAATCAGTATATCAGACTTAAGACTTTAGGCTTCTATCCAACACTGCTAATTAGAGGAATCTATTTTTAACAGGCCCTATTACAAACTATCTGTCCCAAGCATATGGACTGCCTGATTAAAATGTAGTTTTGCCTGTGTACAACATAAGGCAACTCCAGAGTTAATCACAACAACTTCTGCAGGTAGTAAGAGTCTGGGCCAAAGCCCAGCAGTTTACAATTAAAATGCCAGTGTGGTCAAACCGCTTCTCATCTCAATTTATCAAAATAAAGACACAAGAAATAAGGGGAAGAGACACGTTAGAAAAATACAGGTCTCCTATTTATTTATTAATTTAGCAAGTGGAGAGAAAACATCTAATTGACCCATTAGTTCATGACTTCGTTAAATCATCTTACTGATGAATATAAAACATGCTGGGCCAGGGATTTAGCTCAGTGGTTTCACCGCCTGCTGCGCAAGCGCAAGGACCCAAGTTTGATCCCCGGTACCAAAAAAACAAAAAACAAAAAACAAAAACATGCTTAAGACTAAATGCCTTTAAAGCAATAGGACATTTTGTGTTTTTTAAATATCAGATTGCATTCTTGATTGAAAGATTTTTTGACAACCGACCCTCCTTGTAGTCTGATGAGCGACCATGTGTGCGGCCTCTTCCTGGCTGTGAGAAGCGCTAGGTAATGTGCTAAGCTTCCTTGTTGGAATCCAGTGTCTTCACACAGGATGGCTGGCTGCGCCCCAGCACAGCCTTTCTGTGGTAAACACGTCACCTGCCTTTAAGGTCATCTTCCCCACAGCAGTGCTACAACCTCGCATCTCTTTCCTTACCACGGCAGAATGCTTCTCTCGGGCACAGTAAGGCCAGTCTCTCCCTGTGTCCTCTGAGTCCAGCTGCATCCTCTCCTAAGATCTGAAGTTTCCTGTAAGCCCTGAGCCAATTGAGAAAGAGGTGCAGGAGCAGAGGCCAGTCACAGCTGGCACTAGAGAAGCGTGCGGGTGGGCCCGCCCTCAGGCAGCTGTTGGTGCCCTGGGAGAAGCCGGTGGAGGCCCTGGGTGACAGGGGCCACAGGAAAAGCCGGAGGGGTCTCTTCCAGACCCTTCAGAAAGGGGCTTCCATTGGATGCACCAAGGAGGAACTGGAAGCAAGGAGAAGGCCTCCCTCTGCCCCCAGTCAGTGGTCAGTGACCTCTCCTTCCTGCTCACCTGGTCCGCCTCCCTCCACCACGCGCCAACCCACCATACCTCCCAGCCGACCCGGTCCCCACACACAGCTCCTGCTCCTGCCACCCGGCACTCCCGCTGAGCCCGCTGACACCTGCAGTCCACCTGGTTTCCAGCTGAGGGGGGCCTTCGGGGGTCCGTCTTCTGCCCTTCCTCTGGAGGAGCCAGCACAGGAGTGGACCGCAGACCCTGCAAGTTGAACGCTACGTCTAATCCTTGGCTCCTGGGGGATGTGGGGCAACTTATTGAATCTCCGAGAGTTCATCCTTCATCAAGCGGATCTAAGAGTGGTCCTAAGGTGGGCAGGTGGGGAAAGTGCACGGTGCCATCGCCCATAGGACGTGTGAGTGAGGTGCGTTCTGGGAACAGCTGGGACTCAACTTCCTTTGATGAAAACCACCTCCTCTGTGGCCAGACATTCTACCATCTTACTGACACGCAATTCTAGCACCTCCCTTGCTCTGTCCTTTCAGGGGCGCTCTTTTTCCACCACCCCTAATTTTGTGATCCACGCGTCTGACGAGTTGGGCCTCTCTCCGCGGGTTTGGTCTCCTCAGCTGCTCCGTCACTAACGTCACTAATGGGACCAAACGCTGATATGCAGAATCCCCACATTGATAGCTCCAGCCCAGCCCTTTCTGGACCTGGAGACCTAAGTACCCAGCAGCTGCCCAGCATCCGCTAGGGTGTGCGGCACACGGAGCGCCTGGCGGGGCCTACAAGCTCTGGACTCAGTCCTCTCGCCCTCTCCACAAGCCACACAGCCACGCACACGGCACGCTCCACTTCCGGTCCACCCACACCCCGTGTTCTGCTTCCCAAGCACACCTCTCTGGGTCTGCTTTCTGCACACGTCCCAGCCGCCTGTCTGACCCTGACCGCCACCCTCTGCTCTCCCTCAGACTTCATCTCCTGCTTCCTGTCTCCCCGGGGGCAGCCACAGCTAGCATTCTGCGCCTCAGGCCACATGGCGAAGGCCTCCACCATGAAGGCCAGGTGCTTCCCCTGAGGCAGGATGGATTTCAGACTGACTTCCAGGCCGCAGGCCTGACCCCAACCCTGCTGCTCCTTCCTGCCCGTCTCTGAGCCCCTTGCGTACGGCCGGACTGGAGGGCTCTGCAGGTTGCCCTGGCTCCTCTCTCTCGCAGGTCTGAGCAGTGGCCCCTCACCGCCTGCTCCCTGCTGCCCAGGCTGTGCCTCAGGGCTGCCCTGTGCCGCGCCTGCAGCAAGTCTGAGGAGGCACGAGTCACACCCACACTTCTCTGCCGTCTCTCAGCTCACAGTGCACTCTGACAGGGCCAGAGGTGCAAGTCCCTGGTGACTCACCACAGTGGCCTGCACTCTGGGAGTGGAAGACTGCAGAGTCAGTCAGCGAAGGAATCGCCTCCTCGTGGTGACCCCGGCCACACAGGCCACGCACAACGCTGACTTTGCCCATCCTCTTCCATCCTTGGTCTGGCTCAGTCACAGCCTCCCAAACCTTTCTCAAGAAATCACAGTCCCCCGGGGATGTAGCTCAGTGGTTCTGCTGCCTGCCTCACAGGTGCAAGGTCCCCAGTTTGATCCCTGGTACCAAAAAAAGAAAAAGAAATCACTGTCCGGTTTTTGTGGTTAGCAGCCGCACTGTTCATAACAGCTCTGTGAAGCACAGCAGGGCTATCTCCTTGTTTATAACTTTGATTCCGTT
The DNA here is from genome assembly GCF_053883595.1 of Heterocephalus glaber. Classification (NCBI taxonomy): domain Eukaryota; kingdom Metazoa; phylum Chordata; class Mammalia; order Rodentia; family Bathyergidae; genus Heterocephalus; species Heterocephalus glaber. The sequence continues at coordinate 3,549,232 of NW_028258347.1, read as the reverse complement.
TCTGAAATTCTGATCCTAAAAATTATGGTTGGATTAAAGGCTGAAGAACCAGGTTCAGGAGAGAAGAGCCTTTAAACTCGAGTCCATTTAGTGAGGGTGCAGAGGAGGACTTCATTCCCACTGTCCATGTCTTGCACTGCTCAGGTGGCAAATTACAGCAGAAGAAAAATAAATGCAGGCTGGTGAGGGAAGTGAGTATTTACATGGACAAAGCTGGGGGAGAGGGAAATACACGTCCACATATGTTGATCTCTGACTGCAGAAGACCCCTTGAACGCTCGCTCCTACGTAACTCTTAATAGCAATGTATTTAATCAATCATTAAAAACAAGAAAAAAAATCTGATGATGGCAGAAATAGCAATACAGTGGATCCTTGAGTTACAACTGACCTGACATGTGAACAACTTGAGTTACAACAAGAATTTTAGTTTGAACAGAAGACCAAAGTCTTGAGTTACAACCCAAATGCCAGCTGCTTGTGCTTCCAGATGATCTCAGACACAGATTTAACCCTAAAGAGCTCTGGAAGGAGCAGGACAGCATCCGCTCCTGTGTGGGGTTCACTGAGAGGTCCTGGGTCAGGGTCTCTCTAAGGACACTGAGCTCTGCCTGTGTGCAGGAGAGAGACGCGGAAGGCTGTGTAGGAGCCCGAGGCTTCACTGACCTACTTGAGTTACAACCAGCCCTTGAGGCGAATTGAGTTCATAAGTCAAGGGTCACTGTATTTAACCGTAGACTGGAGACGTCTAAAAGGGTAGGAGCCCTAGCTTAACTACTGCTCCAGGAGCAGTGCTGAACTGTTGCCCCCTGAGCTAGTGCCGTGCCTGATAAACAAACGACAAAGCAGCCTTGAACGCAGCGCTGTAAGCTGCCCAAGGTCGGGGCTGTCCCATCACCTCTGCACTGTGCACTGTGGGCCACATGGTGGCCACCACTCACGCCTGGACGGCACCGGGATAAACAGATTCCTGGGGCACGTCAACACCCCAGGGCAGGGCCGTGTACCGGGAACACTTAGCCGAGCGACAGCCGGCACTTGAGATCAGATCGGCACACAGGTTTCAGGGGCCGCTCAGGCTCCTCTCCCTGGGCTCCGGGTCCCAGGAGAGCCCCGTGGTCCCGGGCACACGCAGCCGGCCCCCGAGCCCCACATCTGCAGTGCTGACGTCACCACCACATCCCGAGCCCCGCGCCCGGGCCCCGCCGGATTCTGGGGTCTCCTGCAGGTGCCGCTGCGCTCCCTGGGCGGTGGCCCTGCCTCTGCTCTTGCCGGCTGCGGTGGAGCTGGGGCCACCAGCCTGCAGCCTCCTGCTGTGTGAGTGGGCTCTGGCCCCAGGGCTGTGCTGGGCGCCTCCCTCTGGGGCGGGCTCCTGCTGTGGCCCAGGGCCCCACAGGGAACCAGGGTCTGTGCCGGCCACGTCCCAGCAGCCACCCCTCCACACCTCTGACCGTGAGTTTGGTCCGGTTTGGTCCAGCGTTCCACAGCACGGGTCTGCAGCGCACAGGGATTCACTCGGGGAGGGGTCAGGGCCTACAGAACCCACCCTCATTCCTCCTATCCCTCCCCATCCCGGTTCCCCTTCCCACTTGCAGGAGATCTACTTCCTGTTTCCTGTCGCCTGCTCACTTCCTTAGAGATTCACTGACACTGTGGTCTCCAGGTGCCTTGAGTGGAGGCCTCGGCCCTGGCTCCTGAGCGTCCCTGGGAGCCCAGCTGAGGAGAGATGAGCCCACGCGTCCCTCAACCATCCCTGCAGGGACGGGGCTCCTGGAACCCTGACTGCTGTCTCGAAGAGCCTGTGCCCAGGTCAGTGACTGGCTGAGGGCAGGAGCTCAGTTGCTGGCCATCAGCATTTCGGGTCTTAGCAGCAGCTCCAGCCTCATTTGGAAATTTGAAGCAGCAGTGGCCTTTCTGTCCCAGCTGAAACAGAAAACTGTGGTCCCGTCTTCTGTCAGGAACAGAGCTGGGCGGCACTAACTGCTCTGAAGCCCATTGAGGCTCTGGCCAAGAGACGCTTGGAGTGGTGAAGGAAGAAACACGCCTCCACTCAGGGTCACTTAGGGTTAAAACCTTCGACTTGTTTCATTCACTTTCTGTATATCCATGGGAGGCTTAGAGTCCAGTGCCCTTTGCTGAGTGCTGGGGTTATCAAGATAAAAGGAAAGGGCTGCATAAAGGAGATGGATTTATAAAGTAAAACTACAAAATGACAAGTTCTAGGGTGAATTTTCCAAGAAGTTTCAGTATTCAGGTAGATTTTCCTCTGGTTACCCTTTGCCACCTGTGAGAAATGCAGGAAGCTGCAGCAGGGAGCTACTGGTGAGCTGCTGCTACTGGGGATCATTAGAATAAGAGAGACGTGAAGCCCGGATTAGACAAACTGAGGGAAAGAGCAGCAGAAACAGGAATGGGGTCAGGGCTACTTCACAGAGGAGCTGCAGAAAGGGAAGGAAGCAGAAGCACTCAGCCGACTCGGGCAGGCGTTTGAGGCCAGCCTGGCCGGCACTGGGGGACCTTGTCTCAAAAAACAGAAGGAAAAATGAAAGATCCAGAAATAAAAACAGAGAACATAGGTACTTCCTGTTACCAACGTGCGACAAAACAAAATGGAGAGATGGGTCTCATCTCCGAGAAGAGTGGACAGTCGGCTGAATAAATTAGCTAAGGGCACCGTCCTTCATGGGCAGGTAGAAGTCTGGAACAAGAGGGCCCCTGGACTAGGGCTTCCCAGCTTCTGCAGGTGATGGATTCTCTTTCATCCAAACCCCTTGATTCAGAATCGTTAGTCTCATTTCTCTCTATGCCTCCTATGTACAGATTTTCATAGTGTTTCCTGAGCTCTGTGCTCACTATTATTCAGGGCACCCAGAATTATTTGAGGCTTCTCCTTAAAAATGAAGAATTCAAGACAGCAAAGGTGGTGCTCTGCCCAAGTGTGCATGCCAAGCGCGCCCGGCCCGGAGCTGCCGGCCTGCCTGTACCTGAGGCCGGTCCTGCAGACACCTGACAGCCACCCTGATCCATTTCTCAAAGCACAGCTTTGGAAAATGATGCTTCCAGGCCTAAGGACACTGCCTAAGAAAGCTCCAGAAAGGTCCTCGGCTCGATGAGTCTTCCTTACTGGTCAGTAAGTCTGGTCTCAGCGCCACCCCAAGTACTGAGGATCCCGAGTTTAACAGTCTTCGCCTTCTCCTGGCAGTGGAAATGTCCTCATCAGCTGTGTCTGTAGGGGATCCAGAAGAACACACCAAGCAGACGCAACAGGCAGGGGAAGCTGGGGAGCCCACTTTTCTCGCCCAGGTCACAGGGAAGCACTTTTTCTGGCAGAGCTGCGCTCCCAGAGGCAGAGGCATGTCACAGCCGGGGCCCCACAGGAGCGCCAGCTCTCCACATGGGCCATGCTGTCAGGCAGCCTCCTCTTGCGGCTTCCTCCACCCACAGAGAAGGCGCTGTTTCAAACAGCCTGAGCTGTTGTAGCCTTGGAGGGTCCTGCATCGGGCTACCCACCCGACGCGGACCTGCGGCCCTGTCTCCCAGCCCGGCCCACTCTGGCTCTGCTCGAGATGGAACCAGCCTGGAACTTCCCCAGAGGTCACTGCCGCTCAGAAGCCTTCCTCCCTCATGCAGGGCTGGCTCCGGTCACCGGGCCTGGCCAGGACACCATCCTCGGCACCCGGCCTCAAGCTGTCCACCCCACACCTGCTTTTATCTGTGTTTTCTCCAGGCTACCCATCGCTGGCACAGTTCCTTTCCAACTCTGTGAACCTGAGTCCCTTGATAATGATGTTGAGTTGGAAGCCAGCCTGCCTGGTCCACTAATTCAGCCCAGGACTTGGGACAGGGTTTCTGCTGCTCCAGCAATCCCGCCACACTCAAAGACCGATTCTGTGCTAGCCAAGCAACACTGCATCCATTCTGCATTCAAAATGTAAGGTTCCCTGCAGAGAATTTTAAATATACAGGGAGCAGAATGCCACATCAACACAGCACTTGCGTGTCCTGTCTCCGCTGCCTTTCTCCCTCGTGATGATGCTTATTTGATCTCCTTGGCATTCTCGGTGGCTCTTTAACCAGTCTGTATGTGATGATAACTTGCAGCAGAAAGATCTAAGGAGAGCCACAGCCAGCCAGGGACATTAGTGGTCACCAAGGCTCCTGGGCCACTGGCTTTTGTCATCGTAAGCAAATGAAAGCTCAGGACCACCTATTTAGCCTTTACTTCTCAATGGCACAAGCACCACAGTACTACTTTACTATTTCAGACAATGATTTGCAGTGCAAGTCACTGCCAGCACTGCGACAAGCCAGTCAGTATCTCGGGAAAGAAGGCTTCCTTCTCCCATGCACGCCCTGTGGATGTCAGGAGCCCTGCTGGGGTCAGGACCCAGCGAACCCCTTACCCAGGACTCACAGCGGCTACCTAGTCATAGCACTGCACTTCCTTTCTCCTCCAACATGAAATACGGAGTACGGTTCTACTAGCTTTTTAAAAATTCCAGAAAGAAGACGGGAACCGGTGGAACTTGTGCGTTATTCTCGCCACACACTCATTTGAAGGGCAGTAGCGACTTCGGAGGATGTGGCTGGGGTGCTGTTTGTTTTCATCTTTCCAACACAGTAGAAGTGAAGGATCATGTCTGTTTTGGGGAGAAAACCTCTAGATATACAAAGAAGAATCTATTCGTCATTTTTATATGGAAAACAGAGAGGAGAGAGTAATTATGCTGCACAAAGGTTTGGATCACAGGAAGGGAAGAGAATAAAATAAATAGATCACATAAAACATGCGCACACTTTCCCTGATTCAGGACGACTGTCACTACGTGGTACCCAGGAAAGACACGTTTTTCATGATTGTGCATCTTATCACAAAGCAAAAGTCGTATTAATGAGAAGGCACCCTGCTAATCACCTCCTGGGAGAAATCGGAGCTCTCAGGAAGACAGAATATCTGTGCTACTAAGTGTCTCTTCCCCCTTCACGCAAAGAGGTAGCACCTGTGTAGCTGGTTCCCTGCTGTACAGGGATGTGGAAGAACACAACATGGAGCCCAGTCTTGGAGAACTCCACAGAAGACTCTTTTCAAAGTTTCCTAAGTGACAAACTGCCGTGACTCTGCACGTGTGACCCAAGCACACAGCGCTTGTGCTGTGCCAGGGTGCAAAGGGACAGGCAAATGTGGCTCAGAACATGAGCAGGGTTTGACTGCAGAAGCCTGACGCCGATGAGGAGTGGGTCCTGGACTCCAAACAGCATCTGACTGAAGCTAGGATGCATAGGCCGAAAACTGTCTTGTGAGACGTGTCTGTCAGCAGGCAAGACTTTACTGCTTCTGCAGATAGAATATTTCCCTTTATGTATTTTATTATATCTATTTTTGTATAACAATGCAGCAGAGTTTATGTTTAATAGTTCTTTCCATGTGTGGATTTACTATCTAGTCAGTAAACCTCAGAACATATTTTAGAAATGGTCTGAATAAATGTTGAAACAATTTCATTGCTTTCTTAAAAGTTATATCTTACTATAATATTGCAAGGTGGTACTCAAACAAAACATAAAACTCCGGAACTCTCCAGCAGAAACACATGAAGCCAAACACATGAAATTAAAGATGAACAAGGACACTTGAATTCAGTTAAAAGTACATGAATTAATCCTATAAACGGCTTTCCCTGGGCGATATACACACACATGATAAACACAGGGAGATAATCGGGCTGCAAAGTGGGCAGAAAGTAACACGTGCATACTGGAGAGTGAGAAGATGCAGCCTTCTCTACCAACGCACACAGGGGCTCATTCTCTAACATGTGTGGATGACAACACAAACGCACATGCGCGCACACACATGCGCGCACACACACGCTCCTTCCACAGAAGACTCCCTCCCCCACAAAGACAGGCTGAATTACTTCCTAGCACATCAGAGTGCGACTGAAAGAAACACCAGGCCAAGAAGCACAGACAAGGGTTTAAAATTGTGGGCTTCCACCCTCCCCAAGTGCATACTTTCGGTGCCACAGGGGCTAGACACAGAGATACTTCCAAGAGTGTCAAGGAATAAAATTCTCCAGATGAACTAGGTAATAACAAAAACTATTCATGCATAGTTTTACTTAGATTACTGTCTCATAATAACACAGGTAATACTTTTGCCATATTTTGAGATAAAGTAAGGCAACAGAGGCTATTACAGAAAAACACCAACTGAACACTTGTAAAATTTTCTAACAGATTGAAAAAGAATTACCTGTCACAAAGAAACGATTAAGTACTAGGGACCCACACTGCTAAATTAACTTCATCCTGATATGAATTTGGCAAGATGATGGGTGTCAGCTTTTCTGAGTCAATACATCAACTCAGTCAGCGTCGTGAATCTGGAGAGTGCCGTTCATACCACTGGAGTTGTTTATTAACTCTCCTCCAACACACCTAGCGGGAGTGCTGAATCCCGGCAGTTCACACAGGCACCGGCTCCTGTGGACATGGAGTTTACTCTGCCTGCTGAGCAAGGCAGGAGTATCACTTCAGAAGCCAAGCACCCTGCCAGGGAAGTCGGCCAGGACCAGCAGCACCTGTTACTCTATCAGAGCCAAGATTCTTTGTATCACAGAATAGTTAAGTCTCTGCTCATCACTGTGTCAAAGTTAATAAACATGATCCCAGGTCTTATTATCCCATGAATTAATAAATAAACATATAAGTCACTATGTTCAAACTTTTAAACAATCCTGATAAAATGAACTTCTTTTCAATGGCTTCCTCTGTAGCTCTCGCCCACCTTGGTCAGGAAAAGAGGAGCCACCCCAGGGGTAGTGTCCTCTGCTCAGACCAAATGCTCTCCTGCTGTGGGGGCTCTTTCTCCAGGAGCCCTGCCAACGCACACTCCTTGCTTCTATCCAACCTGAAGCAGCAGAACCCAAGAGCACTCTTCTAGGAATGTCTGCTGTTGGCACTGCAAATTTCCTGCGTCTGGAAAACTGGGGAACCACATAACTGACTGGAAATAGGGAGACTTTACAGGGGTTAAAACATAAGGTGACCCTGATAGAGAAAAGTTTTAGGTAGCTTAGTAGACTAACTGTTAAGGTAGTTATTAAAGCAAAATAGGTAGTGTATCCCTTTAAAACTTGCCTAAGCCTGTTGCTCTGGTTGTTTGAAGTGATATATGATTCTTTTCCCTTGTAGCCCTCCTTCAGATAATGTCTTAAAAACAAACTTGCAAAGCTTGGGTGGATTGGTGATATATGTGCTTTAACTGTCATGTGTTTGTGCCTGTAATCAGTGATAGAAACCACCTGTGTCTAACCATTAAGCAGAAACTGGAATTTTGTTTGCTCAGCAAAGACCACTAGGGAAGAGATAATGGCTAAAAAGGAAATGCTGAACAAAAGGCATGCAGACACTGACCAGACCAGTTTCTGGTGGTCCTGCCTGCTTGCAAGTAAAGCCTTTGTTATTTTACCCGAATTCTGTGTCTCTGTGCATTTCTTCCCACGATTTTCCGGAACATTTGGTGCGATGGCCAGGAATCGGGAATAAAATAGCCTTTTGGGGCATTGGCCCAAAACCCACCGGAGGGAGCGGCTCTCCCTCTCCTCGAGAGGAAAGGTGTGCCCCTGGGACTGACTTCCTAGGCTTGCCAACAGGACATGGAGACCTGCTCACTGGCTGAGGATTGCCCGAACCCGAGATGGAGGACAACAGAAGGAGTGCTGCTGCTGCTGGTGTCTCCTCTGTCTCTTTCCTTTGCTGGGTGAGAAACCCTGGGAAACCCCTAGTCGGTAACTTTTGGTTTTGCTTTGGTTTCATTTTGTGAATTTGTATTTTGTAACTTTGGGCAAATACAGCACAAGGAGCCTGATCACCCCTTGTGCTTTGCCATTTGGGGAGGTAGCTTCTTCCATTTGTTTTTGTTATCGTTAGGGGGTCACCAGGAGGGAATGTGATAACTTCTGAATAAATGTGTGAATGAAAGAGTTCTGGAAAGTCAGTGGGACGAGCTGTGGAACCAAGACAGAGGGAGGAAGCGCTTGCACTTAAAGAGTCCTCCCCGAGTCGCAGAACTTGTGTGTGGTCTGTCTTTTGGTTCTGTGGTTGCGTTTAACAAAGGCACAATGGTGAGCTTACACAACAGCCCACCTTAGCCTGAATGGACCTTAAAGTGACCGAGAGGCCTGTAGCCAGGCAGGCGAGCGAGTGGGTCACTTTCGAGCAGCCACCCCACCTTTGTTTGTCTTGCGTCTCTGTACAAGGGCACCCACCCACACACCAACACTCTGATTGGCCGATCGTGGGGGCAGAAACATCTCGTCCTACTGTTTTGGAATGCATGCTTAGGAATTTTAAGAAAGATTTTACTGGAAATTATGGTATTAAGATGAAACTCAAAAAACTTAGAACCTTTTGTGAGTTAGAATGGCCCATGCTTTGTCCAGCTTGGCCAACTGAGAGATCCCTAGATGAGGGTCTCATCTGGTCTGTCTGGCTCATAGTCACCGCCCCTGGATGGGAACATCCAGATCAATTTTCCTATATTGATTTATGGCTCGAATTGTGCCACAGAATGCCTCCTTGGCTTCATATGTGTGCCCTAGAAGCAAAAAGCAATATCCTGGTCCTCTGTCAGAAAGGGGACAATGCTGGGGCCAGGGATTTAGCTCAGTGGTTCTGGTAGCTGCCTTGCAAGCACAAGGTCCTGAGTTCAATCCCTGGTACCAAAAAAAGAAAAAAAGAAAGGGGACAATGCTGAAAAGGAAACGGTCCTTTCAGAGCTGGACCGAGAGAATTTAGACTTTCCCCCTCCTTTTGTGTTGCTAAATTCACAGGTGTGGAGGAGGCAGGGACAAAAACATGAGAACTGCTTGGCTTTAGTGCACCAGAGGGTGCGTGCTGTGGTCAGACTCAAGGGAGGATTGAATAGGGCTTACACTCAAATTGGAAGAAAAAAAACTGAAAAGAGAAAATAACTAATGGATTGAAAACAGCTAAGAAAGTTCTGAAGAGCATAAAACAAAGCCAGAGAAAGTATAACTGTGCTCTACTAGACATAAAGAAATTTTACAAGAAAAATCAAGTTACAAATTTTAGCTAATTGATAGATGTATCTGTGTTTCAGTTTGAGTTGATGTTTAATTGTTGTGCTTAAAATATTTCTTGTTCATTGCAAATTCTTCAACCGTAATTATAGAGTTAACTTGCTCTTTTCTGTACTTTGTTGATAAAAACTCAAGGTTACTACCATTCTATTGGCAGCCAACCAAGTTTAAAGTGTAACAATCTGAGAACAAAAAAAGGGACACTTTACAATTTTAATAGCTAAAGACAAGTTTGTGGTAAAAGGTCTATAGTAAGTGAGATAAAAAATATTAAAAAGCTGTAAGTAAAAGAGATACAATTTTGATATAAAAATTTTTTGTATGTTTGTCTTGTTAGGAAGATAAAAAGAGATATACAAGACCAGAAGGCTTAGGTATGTCAAAAGATGTGCAGAAGTGATTTATCAAGAAAATATGTATGTTTGTTTGTTGGTTTCAAGTTTGTTATGAAAAGTTTAAATATGTTTACATTGGTTGTCATCAAAGGGTTAAATTCTAAATATGTTACTGTAATATATGTACATTGGTCATCTTCAAAGGGTTTAAGAGCCAACAGGTTACAATATGACCTCCTCCTTTATAGTGAGTTAAAAAAAAAAAAAAAGGCTGTTGGGAAAAGGCATGAATATGTCAGACCAAGGTGCAGTATTTGAGATTTGACTTTAAAAAAAGGGACAAAGGAGGCTAGGACCAGAGAAAAAGAAAGTCATTTATTCTCTGCCAAGACCCCTCCAAAATGCTTCAATTATTTGATTCCATCTTTGCTACCCATCGTCCTAATTGGGAGGACTGTAAAGAACTTTGTAGAACTTTGTTAACCTCTAAAGAAATGCAGAGAGTTTTAGGAGAAATTCAAAAGATTAATGCCCCTAGGATTTTGGGAGACATGCAAAATACACATGCTTGGCATGAACATCAGTTTCCAGTAAATGTGCAGTCTGATTAGAATCCCAATACCCCAGCAGGCCAGGAAAGCTTAATTATTGGAAGGCCCTTCTGGGAGGGATACAAACCATGAGTAAAAGACCTACAAATATGATTAAAGTGTCAGAGACACAGCAGGAGCCCGATGAGAGCCATGAGAAATTTTATGAGTGGCTCTACAAGGTCTACAGAATGTACACACCATTTGACCCTGCTGTTCCTGATAATCATCAGTTAATCAATATGACCTTTGTAACTCAGTCAGCTTCAGATATTACAAGGAAGATTCAGAAGCAAGAAACTTGGGAGGGCATAAATATAACACAACTGTTGCAATTAGCTAGGAAAGTGCATGTGAACAAAGAGTCAGCGAGAGATAGAGAATGAGCAAGGAAGGAAGATGACCAAGATAAGAGGAGGGCCAAGTACATAGAAGTGGCTATGGGAGCCTAGGAAGAGAGAGAAAAAGAAAGACAGGGAACAAAACCAGAGGGAAAGCAGAAGAAAGCCTTTAGATGTGAGGATTTAGAGTTTGACCAGTGTGCATATTGTAAAGAGAAAGAACACTATAAAAACAAGTGCCCAAAGCTCAAAGAAAAAAAAAAGCCGGAATTAAAGGAAAGAAAGGACATTGTTGCACATTGCCTGTGATGGAAGACAGTGACTGACACAGACTGGGCTCGATGCAGTTAGGCCCCCACAAGCCCATGGTCAATATAATGATTGGGGGCCAAAATATGTCTTTTATGGTAGACAGTGGAACAGAGCACTATGACTTACTGTTATGCAGCCCAACCCAAGAATAGTGCTGGGAAGGCACCAAAGGGTAGTTGCTGCACTTACAGGAAGCCGGATATAAGGTATCATGGAAGAAAGCCCAGATTTGTGGACAGTATGTTAAATATTTAGGATTCCAAATAATGCAGGGCATGAGTTACCTAGGAAATGAAAGAAAACAGGCTATTAGTGCCATCCCTGAACCCCAAACAAAGAAACAGCTGAGAGAGTTCCAAGGGGAGGCAGGCTTCCGCAGGATTTGGATTCTGGGTTTTGCCGAAATCTCTAAACCCCTTTATGAAGTCCTAAAGGGAAAGGAGGAGGATCATCTACTTTGGACTATAGAACAAAAGAAAGCTTTTAAGAAACTAAAATTGACTTTGGCAGCCACCCCAGCCCTAGGCACACCAGAGGTAAAGTGGTCTTTTACTCTATATGTGACTTGAGAAAAACCATGTGGCCCTTGGAGTGTTAACCCAAGAAGTAGGCCCATGGAACCAACCAGTGGAATACTTGTCTAAAATTTTAGATCCATTAGCAAAAGAGTGGCCTCCTTGCCTTTGGGCTTTAGCAGCCTCAGTTTTGTTAATTCAAGAAGCAGACAAGCTAACTGTAGGACAGGAACTGATAGTGCAGGTTCCACATGCAGTCCTAGAACTGCTGAACACAAGAGGGCATCGATAGCTCTCAAATAATCAGGTTACTCAGTACCAAGCCCTTGTCTGTGAGAACCCCCATTTACAGTATATTCCTGTAAAAACTTTAAATCCTGCTACCTTCTTGCCCATGGTGACAGGCCCTCCCATTCATGACTGCTTGAGTGTCACCAATGAGCTCTTTTCCAGCCACCCAGACCTGCAAATGACACCCTTGTCTGATGCTGACCTCGTTCTTTTCACGGATGGGAGCAGCTTCATGGAAGATGGAGTTCATCATGCTGAACATGCCGTAACCATGAAGGATGAGGTGATCTTAGCCAGGCCCCTTCCTTTTGGCTGGTTGGCACAACATGCTGAGCACTGGGCACTCATACAGGCACTCCAATGGGCAAAGAGTAAGAAGGTAAATACATACACAAATTCTCGCTATGCATTTGCTACATTGCACATTCATGGCATGATTTATCGAGAGCGAGGTCTTCTCACAGCAGAAGGGAAGCAAATTAAAAATAAACAGGAAATTGTACAGTTGCTAGATGCAGTGTGGGAACCTAGCAAAGTCACAGTAATTCATTGTCCAGGACATCAGAAAGGCAAAGACTTCATTACACAGGTAATAATAAAGCAGACATGGAAGCCAAGAAGGATGCCAACCAAAAACTACAAATGGCCATGCTAACATGGACAGAAGCTGCACGACAAAGTGCTCAAAAGCCACAGATTTCTATAATATATTCAGACAAGAAGAATATCTGGGCTAAAGAACAGTGTGCAGAGAAACAAGGAGACATGTGGGTACTTCCAGAAGGGAGACTAGTTATTCCTGAAGCTTCATCCTATTACTGGGTAAAGTGGTATCATGAGTTAACACATGGAGCCAAGACTGCATTACAAAAGCTACTAGAGAAATATTTTTACATCCCTCATGTGGCTGCTCTATGTGAACAGGTATCTCGGAGATGTCAGGCCTGCCAAAAGATAAATCCTACCACAGGACCGAAACCACTCCCAGGAATCCAAAGAGCTAGGACTAGTCACTTTGAAGATATCCAAGTGGATTTTACAGAATTGCCACCCTGTAGAGGCTATAAGTATTTGTTAGTTTGCGTTTGTATGTACTCTGGATGGACTGAGGCCTTCCCTACTCGAACAAAAAAGGCTTCAGAAATGTGTCAAGTGTTGTTAAGGGAAATTATTCTTCACTTTGGCCTCCCATTCTCTATGGGAAGTGACAATGGACCAGCCTTTATAGCAGATACTTTGCAAACTTTGGTTAAAATGCTACCCTTAAATGATATTTACATACTGCATATAGGCCACAAAGTTATGGGAAGTAGAAAGAATGAATAGAGCTATCAAAAGTACATTAACAAAGTTTTGTTTAACTACACAGGGACCATGGATAGATTTGCTTCCTATGGCCTTACTGAAAATAAGGAACACTCCAGGCCATATGGGATTCACCCCTTATGAAATATTGTTTGGAAGGCCCCCTTGCATACTTAAGAGATTTTACAGGTAACCTCACACAATTAGGAACCTCTACTATGGAAGTGTAGGTGTTAGAATTAGGAAAAACATGTAACCATATACAAGGTCAGTTGAGAACAAAGGAAGGCTTACCAACTATGACTCCTGCACACTTGATTAAGCATGGTGATTTAATTTATCTTAAAAGTTGGAAAAAGATGCCCTTACAACCCAGATGGGAAGGAACGTATGTTACACATATGGTTACTCCCACAGCTGTCAGGGTCACCGAGATCCAACTATGGATTCACCACTCCCAAGTAAAGAAATCCCACACCGAGGCCAACACTGAATGGTAGAAAAGACAACGCACTCAAAGCCTTGCCCTCACCACTCCGGAGGGTGGTGAGTCAATGCATGGCTAAAGAATGGGAGCACCAAGAAAAGCAACATGGGCTCTTGTGCTATGCCAGACCACCATTGCTCTGTTTCTTTGTTTTTGAACTGCAGGTGTTTAAGCCTAGTGATGAAAAGTTTGATGAACAATGTGACTTTTTAAATGGTAAATGGGAACTGGAAGGCTATCCATTTACAATGTTCTTTGATGCCTGCCCAAAAGAATATTAGGGGGGGCCTGGGGTAGCTTCTGACTGTGGGGGCTATTCTAATGAGAAGTTATATTGCAAAGAAAAAACAAGGGTCTGGCTCAATGACTTGGATGTAGCGCATTCTGGCAATTGTGATAATTGCAAACAGGGTCAATGTAATCATATATCTATGTATATGTCAGCCTCATGGACTCCTATTTGGTCACAAGGAGTAGTGTATCACACTTATATAGGGCCCCAAAAGATAAAACAGTGGACATTACAAATCAAAAAGATATGAAAAACTGATCCCCCTGAAATAGGAAAGACCCTTGCCCTCCAAGAAATCCAAGCCATGCTAAAAGGGCATTCCCAAAATTATATGGGAATAGATACGATAAATTTGATTAATAGCACCCATACATTGCTCATGCAGACAGATGAGAAGTTGGCATCAGATTTTTGGTTATGTGCCCCTTTAAATCTGATGCCTTTTGAAGCTATAGGAATCTATACCAACCTAACTCTTAGTACCACTAGGACAGCTATGCATTCACTTCTGAAATATCCTTCTAGGGTTATTGGAAATGGAACATGTTTTCTCAGGGGGACAAAGAAATAATGGGATAAATAATACTTGTACAAGTTTGGTCTTGTTGAAAGAAGAAAACAATTATGTGGCACCTAATGGGACCTTTTTCATTTGTAAGGATGGAGTGTACAAGGTGATCTTGGGAAAAATCACCACAATATGTGCTCTGGGAATTCTAATCCCAAATTTATCTGTTTACACTCCAACAGCCATAAGGAGGGAATCTTTACAAATCATCTCCCCAGTGCAATTAACTCAAACAAAGAGAGACCTAGCAGTGCTGCCCACCCTAGCTGGCCTTGAAATCACAGGAAGTTTTGCTCTAGGAGCAACAGCCATTGGCCTAGGACAAAAACAGTATATTTCACTGGGACAAGAAATTAGAAAAGATCTTGAGGAAATTTGAGATGCCCTTCAGGCCTTAAAAACCCAGCTAGATTCTCTAGCCAATGTTGTGTTAAAGAATAGGTGAGCTCTCACAGGCAGAAAGGAGGGACTTGCTTATTTCTCAGAGAAGAGTGTTATTATGCTAATAAACTTTGTACAGTGCAAGAATCACTAGACAAACTAAAAGATCAGATCAAAGCTCTTGATAATGAATTTGGTACAGGAGAGCCATCTTATGGAATTAACTTTAACAGGATGGGAAACTTGGATAGGACCTTTTCTGAGTCCCTCCTTGTTATAATATTAATATTAATGTCTGGTCCTTGTGTCATCCCATGGATTTCAAAATTTATACATCAGTGCATTGCTGCAGCTCAACACTATCAAATGATAGTGTTAAGAAACGTAGATTACCTGGACAAAACTTATAATGGATAGAAGAATTATCCCGAAATAAACAGAGGAAGGAATAATAAAGAAAATTTAGGTAGCTTAGTAGACTATTAAGGGAATTATTAAAGCAAAATAGGTAATGTATCCCTTTAAAGCTTGCCTAAGCCTGTTGCTCGGGTTGTTTGATTGTTTAAAGTGATATATGACTCTTTTCCCTTGTAGCCCTCCTTCAGATAACATCTTAAAAACAAAGCTGCAAAGCTTGGGTGAGTTTGTGATACATGTGCTTTAACTGTCATGTGTTTGTGCCTGTAATCAGTGATAGAAACCACCTGTGTCTAACCATTAAGCAGAAACTGGAATTTTGCTCAGCAAAGACCACTAGGGATGAGATAATGGCTAAAAAGGATATAAAAAGGAAACACTGAACAAAGGGTGTGCAGACACTGACCAGACTAGTTTCTGGTGGTCCTGCCTGCTTGCAAGTAAAGCCTTTGTAATTTTGCCTGAATTCTGTGTCTTTGTGCATTTCTTTCTGCGATTTCCCAGAACAACTCCTCAAAAATGATACTGTCCCACTCTGTCTGCATGGAACATGCTCCTCCCTTCCCTCTCAGTAGTTTTGGAAACATTTGCCTTCTTCCAGGACTAGAACAGCTTTTATGTCTTCCCTGCAATAGCCTCATGCCAAGAACTTTTACTGCACTTGCACACGACACAAAATTGACACATTATACTTACTAGGAAGATCCCGCCCCTCTACACAGGGGCTCAGACTGCTCTCATTCCTCATCCATCTACTCCCTACCCTCTCCCATACCTGGGGTGGCTCGGGGGCTTTCGGCCCAGGATTTGGGCTGTGGCCGCCTCCCCAGGCAGCGTTGTCCTGGTGGGGAACTCTGCGGTGATCGAGCAGGGAGGGTCTGTGCCCTCTAGAACTGCAGTTCTACTGGATGACATATGGGATAAATGAACAATAAAGAAACTGCACAAGCTATCACAGGAGAAATGGAAAAGGGGAGCAGGACTCAGACTGCAGGGACCACAAGAATCCCCCGCTCCACCTGCCAGTGACCTTGTACACCTGCTGGGGACAGGAGACAGGAAGGCAGCATCATCCAGCCCCACCCAGATCTACGGAGCCTGACCGGACATTTAACGAGGCCCCTCGTGGCTGACTGACCGTGGTGTCTGTAGAGCCTGTGCCCGCCGACCAGGGTCCCCGCCCCGAGGTGCCCTGTCTGTATCGGCCCCTCAGCCTCCGGGAGGTGAGTGTGATTCCCAAGCCGCTCAGTGGGAGGGAAGCAGGGGAGGGCAGGGGCAGCTGTGGCTTCAGCCCAGGCGGCCCTACCAGACCTCGTTTCCCAGCTCACACTGCCTGGGGTCTGGAGGGGTTGTGGAGGGGGCGTTCCTTGTTTTTAGTGACAACATAAACAATATAACCAGCCTTAAGTTTTCACTATTTGCTACAAAAACTCCTACAACAGAGCTAAAATGCAAATGCTGCACAGATCCAATGTCAAGCGAGCCGGGGAAGGCCAGGCTGCAGGGTGGGCAGCTCTTCTTGTCCTGCAGGCCACAGCTGCTGCTTCCCATGTGCTCGGGTGATGCCTCCACAAGATGAGAGGGCTGCCCAACATCTGCAATGCGCTCTCAACTGAGGCTTCAGGGTGGGCTCATCAGAGAAGGCCGAGCTGGGCGACACTGGTCCTGGCAAGGGCCCTGTGGACGCCACACTGCAGGGCTGGACACAGCAGCCTGTGCGGACTCTGCCCTAACCCTCCCACTCACCCTGCCTGGGGGTCCATGTGGCATGCTGAGAATCTGCATCCCAGGCCCCTCCCTGTCCAGCCCTACGGGAGGCGACTGTGACAGCAGTGTGGAATGGAAACAGCAGAACATGACTCTGCTCTTCAAGTGGAAGACCTGACTCCCAGGAGAAATCAGCCTGGCCAGAAGGACAGTGGCGTCTCGGGAGGGGAGGGAACACAGTCCCGCAGGGGCAGAGTCCTGAGCACCAGGCTGGCTGCTCCACCCAGGCCCTGCCTCGGTGTCCAGGATGCCTTTACCTGCAGCCTCCCAGCACTTGTCACTACCTGGTTTCTTTACATCTTTAGTGCATTTGAATTGGTTTGGTTTTTTGTTTTTGTTTTTGTTTTTTTTGGTACTGGGGATTGAACTCAGGACCTTGAGCTTGCGTGGCAGGAGCCTGAACCGCTGAGCTAAATCCCTGGCCCTTGAATTGTTATTTTTAAATAGTGTCAATGGGAGTCTAATTTCATTTTTATCCAAGTGTTATTATCCATTTTTCCAAGACCATCCTTTCAAGAGATTATCTTTTTTCTTACTGTATATTCTTGGCATCTTTATCAAAACTGACCAGAAACGTGTGGATTTGTTTCTGGGCTCTACGCAGCTCCTCGATCTGTATCTCACTTTTAGCAGTGCCAAGACTATAGCCTTGTAGATTTTGATACCAAATGGTTTTGTGGTGCCTCTGGTTTTCCTATTCAGTCTTTGGCGGTCCCTTAAAAGTTTTAGTGTTTTTTTACTCTTTAAAATAATGTCACTGGAATTCATATAGAGATTTCATTGCATTTCCATATTCTCTGGGTAGTAAGGGTATTTTAAAAATTAATTATTCTCATCTATGAACATGAGATTTTCTCATTTATTTGTTATCTTCCTCAATTTCTTTCATCAATGATTTAGTTTGTAGTATACAGATTTCCCAGCTCCTGGGCTAAAACTGTTCCTAGGTATTTTATTTTTTATAGCTATTATAAATCGAATTTTCTTGATATCTTTTTCAGACAGTTTGTGTGTGACAGAAATGCTGCTAACTTGGGGACGTTGATTGATTTTGTATCCTGCAATGTTACTGAATTCATTAGTTTGTTTGAACACATTTTTTGCCTTTGGGGTTTCTATATATTTAAGACGTCATCTACAAACAAAGACAACTAGTCTTCTTCCTTCCTACTGGAGGCCTTCTGTTATGCTGCTGCCTAATTTCTCTGGGTAGGATTTCTAGAGCAATGTTGAACAGCACTGGCAAAGGCAGATATTCTTATCTTCATCCAGATCCCAGGAAAAACTTTCAACTTTTCATCTCTGAGTGTGAAGTCAGGAGGCCTTTATTTCTGCTGAGGTATACTCCTCTCTGAGTAAGTTGTTAAGAGTGTTTAATCATGAAAAGAGGTAGCATTTGGTTGAATATCTTTTGCATCTGTTTGAGCACATGGTCTTTGTTTTTCATTCCATTTATAAGGCAAGTCAGATTTATTGATCTGCATATTTTGAAGCACCCTTGCATTTGAGGGATAAATTCCATTGACAGTGGTGAATGAGCCTTTCAGTATGCTTTTTTATTTTTAATTTGTTTTTTGAGAGGGTCTCGCTATGCAGTTCAGGTCTTGCTATGTATGGCCTTGAACTCACTATGTTGAGTTTTCAGGCTGGCCTCAAACTTGGTGATTCTCCTGCCTGAGCTTCCTGAGTGCTGGGATTATGGGCATGTGCCACCACACCTGGCTCAGTGTGCTTTTGAATTTGGCTTGCTCATATTTTGTTGAGGATTTCTTTATCTATGCTCATCAAAGATACTGAGCTATAATTTTCTTGTAGTGCCCTTGGTATCAGTGCAAAGCTTGCCTGTTTGCTTTTTAAAGACTTTATGTTTGGAGCAGTTCTAAGTTTACAGCAAAATCGAGCAGAAATCAAGATAGTTCCCTTCTATCTCATACCCCCACAAATGTAGAGCCTCTCCCAATACTTACATCACCACTAGAGTGGTACATGGGTTACAACTGAGGAACTTATAGTGACATAATCACCCAAAGTCTAGAGTTTACAGTAAGATTCAGCCTTGGTGTTGTATATTCAATGAGTTTAGAAAAATGTATAATGACAGATATTCCTGATTATAGAACCATTGTCCTAAAACACAGGGTATTTGACCACGGTAAACAGTGTATTTGGCCTAAAACACCCCCATACTCCATCCATTCATCCTCTCTCCCTCAATTCTCTCTTGTGGATCATGTCCTTAACGTTGCATCTGAAAATCCATTACCATACCAAGGCTATCTAGATTTTATAACCACTCATTTTTAACAAATGGAATTAGATACTAATAACCTAATCAAATTCCCTTGGTCTGAATCCTGGAAAAAAATCAAATATAAATTCAACCATTCTAATTGAGACCAGGATAAAACCACTCCAATTTGAATGAAGGGGTTTTTGGCAAAGATGTTGACAGGAGCCCAGTTAATTTTTCAGACAGACTGCCCACATTGGTGTGTAGTGATGTCGCCATTGTACAAAACCCGGTCCTCAGATGTGGGCCCCTGGAAGTGTAGTTATTGAGGCATGGAAGAAAATTTGCAAGTAGCAAGATTTCCAAGAGACTAGTACATTACAGTCAAAACGTCGGTCGTTAATTTGTACTAAGCATCACTCGTGGTTTCAAGCGGAACAGATTTCCATTGGTCTACATACGAACTAAAGATTCAGATCAAAATTACAGCTGGAAGCCTCTGGTGAAGATTCAGTCCAGCGCTGATCTCAGCAGCACACGTGCAGTGAACTCAGGGTCAGGGGCCAGGCCCAAGCCCTCTCCTCTGTCCCGCTTGGGCTGGAGCCTGTCCGTCAGGTGTTCTCTCACTGAATCGCCTGCATTGCTCTTTCCACTGCTATCAACTCTGGATTAAACTGCACTTCATCTCCTTTGCACACAGATGTCTTGCCTGGGAATCAGCCTCAGCTGACTGCTCTGCTACATGGTATTTGTTCTACAATTTACTTGTTGGAAAGGAATCTCATTTCTTTATTTCCTCTACCCTAGTGGATAGAGCTAGCTTTTCCCACTTTGTTTTCTGACAGAAGCCAGGTGAACAAGTGACAGTTTTAAAAGCTTCCAGCATCAGTTTCATTAGCTGTGAAGATTATTTATCTTCATATTAGTTTAAGGCCCAAACAACTAAGCATTAAGGAAACTATTTGCTAAAACACATTCTACTCACTACTAAAGCCACTCCTCTCAGATAGTCTTTGAAGCCACAGTGAAGTAAAATCAAGAGTGAACACACAAATCCCGCAAGTTCTAGGAGTCAGAGATTTTAGTATTTTCTCAGCTACTGAGTCTATGGTATCTGATACACATCAAACTATACGGCTGACGCTGCAGCCAGTCCAGCGCCAAGGAAAGTAACCCCGATCTGCTGTCTGAGGTGAGTTCAGGCGCATGATGAACACTGTGGAGCAGCCTTCAGGGCCAGGCATTTCCATCCCCACCTCCTGCAAGTGAAGAAACAGTGGTTCCTCAGTCTCAGAAGGCTCCCAGAGGCAGAGCTTTGCTGATTCCACCCTTCCTGTTTCCATTGCTCCACACTGCCTCGGCCTCCTGCCTGCCGCTCATTGCTGAGGCTTGCTTGGCTAGATCCCTCAGTAAGGGTTCAGTTCCTACCCCTGCTGTGTGCCCGTCCACTGGATGGCCCGAGGGTCCTAAGGCAGCACGTCCTGGCCCAGCCAGTACAGCCCCATCAGGGACACCTGCTTGAGGCGCAGCAGCATCGAGAGCCAACAGGGCACCCTGATGTCACTGGCTCTCAATCTCTGCAGTTGTGCAGCTTCCCCCATTACATCTCCACAATGTATTTAAATATAAGGCACGGTAGTGTCTGTCCCAGAGCTGGCAGTCCGTGAATGATTATTTAATGAAGGAAGGAGGAAGCCACCCAAGTCTGCTATGCACATATGGTTTTCTTCCTCTTCCTCCAATTTCCTGTTTAACATCAGTAGCTGAACTATCCCTTCTTACATATTCTGCTTGTGGAAGTCTAAAAGCATCATGGGTACACAGAAGAGTCAGAATGAGTTCTAGCCTGACCTACCCATAATGCATCACTACGCCTCTCTGGAGGAAGATGCCCAAGAGTCAAACAAAGTATGATGCATGCTAATTCTGAGACACAGGTGTAGACGTAACAGCAATCAAACCATGAGTCCCTGAAAGTGTGTTTTAGACTTTTTTTCAAAATAAACAAGTTAAAATGTCAAAATGACAGGTGGCAAAATGAAGAGGAGGATTTGCATATTTTTCTTTATCAGAGATCGTTTTAAGAATTTAGTCTCTTGGTTCTCTAGCCCCAAAGTACTTCACATTTTTCCTTAATTTCAAGTTCTGTCTACTAAGAAGGGAGCGGTCAGGCATTGTTACTGGAGGTATGAAAACAATTCGTCAGACGACCATGCACTATAGACTTAGGAAGCTTTGTTTGCATTTCAAGAAACATCAGTACTCACAACTGTCTATATATGGTTATGTTCTCTCTCTATATATGTAATGTGTACTGTTGAAAATCTTTAATGTAATTTTCTAAGAGTCTCTTATTTACTCTAGCAGTAGAATCGAGGTGGAAGTGAACCATGTTACACTGCCTCACTATAAAGACCCCTTACTTACCGTCTAGTCTTAATGGCTTACATATCACTGAGCCCCAGCTGTTTAAGACTGAGAGCTAAGCATATTTTACTAAACCACTTGGCTGTCTTTTGATGAGCGCTATATATTTTTTCAAAGAAATAGGAGGCTATTGTCACCCACCTCCTCATTCCTGTGTAGTTCTAGCCCTGGCCTGGGTGTCGTGTCATCTGCCTTGTTTAATGGTCTGTCCTAACAGTGCTAGAGATTACTGTGTAAGATTCGAAGATGCTGATTTATTTTACTCAGTGAACTGAATCAAGGAGGCTTTTAAACAATAACCATCACCTGAATTTATTAGAGAAATAATCAGTCATTCTCATCCTTGGAGCCACATGGCATTTCATTGGTCTAGAGAGTTCTTCATGCACATTACATAATTTGATTCAAACAACCCACTCTGACATGGACAGTTACTTTTATTTCTGTGAGCAATTAAGGCTGGGAAAGCTTAGGTAAGGCTATGATCACACAGCTAGGAATAGGCAGAGGATGCATGGAGTCATGCACATCCTCCAGTGTCTCACTATGTGCTTGTCTGGTTTCTGCCACTGTGACAAAATGCCTGAGATAATGACTAGAAAAGAAAGATCTGATGTGATCTGCTACAGCCCAGCTCTTCCCTCTCACAGGCCCCATACCTCCCTTAGTGCCCCAAGCTGGCTACCTGACAGATCCTGGGCCTGGAGACACCTGCTGAAGCCACAGTGCTGGGCTGAGTCCTGAGGGTTTACTCTGGGCACCACGATGCCTTCCAAACACTGATGATCTAGTCCGTGGGCAGGGTGGACGCATACGAATGAAGCAAAGCTAGTGCCCAGATGGTCTGTGGCTGCAATCTTCCTGTAATTCATCATCTTCTGCAGCCACTCAGCCAAAGTACAGCATTACGATAAAATAACATTTTAAGAATAAAGGCGCTATTGTACCCATAGTGCTTAAGATTTTTTCATAAGCCCAATTAAAGTAAAACCTACTCACATTAGGCCTTTACAAAAAGAAAATGAGAAAAAGTGCAGAAGCAAAATGCTGTAGCCATAATAGGCGGGAATGTTAGAAGCCAGATAACAGAGCAGCCTAGCAACGTGGAGCAGCCGGAGATCCCGGCTCGGCCTGTGTTTTGCTACATGATGTTAGCATCATTAACCTTTTGGGATTTCTCCTCCTTCCGCTGTCATCTTTCCAGCCCGTCACAATGGCTTGTCACCAGTAGCTTCAAGCTTTATGGAAACAAACCAGTCCTTTGGGGACCGCTGAGAGGGGCTGGGGCACTCCCAAAATCTGAAGTGTTGCTACTACAGTTGTTAGAAACATCAGAGGCCAGGACTGGCAAAATGCTAGTAATCACCAACTGTCACAGCTCTCACAGCTTCCACCTGCACCAGAAGCCAACTTCACAACTGAAAACACCACACTGTAAATATGCCCAAACTACTGACATCCCCTCTTAAGTTGGCTCTTTAAAGCAAGTTTAGAAAGTCTAATCTTTCGGTGAGTGCATTCTAAGGTTCAAATCTTTTTTCCCCTCTTAAATTCTTTTATTGCTGCATTTTAGTATATAATACAGTTACATTCATCATTGGGATCTTGCACCTTTATATGAGTATCTTGGTTCTTATTTTTTCCCCTTCCCCTTCACCCCTCCACTCCTCCGTTTACAAAGGCTTTGTTTCCAGATTTTTTCTCATATTTTTTCCTTTGCCTTCATTCCTTTCCCCTACCCCTCTCACTTCCCCAACCCCTTTCTAAGGCCCAAATCTTTATATTCCAAAATGCTACTTCTAGTTCAGGCAGGTGTGGATTCTGACTAAACTTACAGCAGTGACTCATGGAAGCCACCCTGAGTTTTTATGCAAATGTCTAGTTCATACAGGGCCTGGCTCAACTAAATGGCCGGCTGTAAGGAGCACACAGCCTGAAGACTGGGCAGAGGGAAGGGCTCGGTGGGCCCTGCCCTGGATGAGGGCTCTGAGCTGGGGCAGCCATGCCTTGGTGCCCTCTGGAAGGGAAGGGTGTCATGCATCAGCCTGAAAATGAACTCCGGAAATATGCTTTCCCCTGAGCAGCAGGCGCAATGTGGAGAGAAACTGGAAGCGATTCTGCAGAGGGTAACAAAGACTTGGTAGGCGCATCAGACCTCACACAGGGCCTGTCAAGGGGCAGGGATCGGAAGGTTTCGGCTTCTGCACTAGGTTTAGAGAGAGCCCGCCTGCATAGTCACCATCAGCATGGAGTCGGCACCGATTTCCAAGAGCGATTCAAACAGATGCCCTCCTAGAGAAACAGACAGGGACCAGCGGTATTCAGGCCGAGGATGAAGAATTTAGACCAAGAAGCCAATTACTGAAATTGCATTCTGAAAATTAGTGCAATATTAAATTAGGATGAAATTGTTAAAGTGATCAACCTATTAAAAAGTCATAATTTTTCTCCTCTTCTCAGGAAATGGGCACTGAATTGCTATGGTGTTCAATGAAGACTATCTAGAAATTATCAGAGGTATAAGGCTGGAAGGGAAATGCATAAATAAACTATGACAGCTATTTAAATGCATTTAAATGTAATTTTTCACTTTCAAGGACAGTATATGCACAGCCACAAACACAACACACACACACACACACACACACACACACACATCCACACACAGTTTCCAACTTTTCTTAGAAACCTATTCTAAATTTTAACCCTTACTTTCAGGAAAATTTTTCTTGCTGCTAAGTTATGATAGGTTGACAGTGAAAAATAAGCAGTCAGAGGAATTATATAATAATCCTTTCCTATAATCAAATAATTTTTAGAATCAATCATACAGGTTATGTTACAACTATATATTAACTATCTCAAAGGCACAGGGCCCCCTACTGGCTTTTCCCAGTGGCTTACCCAATCGTCACCCTAAAATACTCCTTTTCTAGGTGTTACTAAGTCCAGAGTTTATTTTTTTTAACCAATTACTGCACTTTTTAAAATAGGTGCTCTTTTTGCCAAGCACTCTTTTACTTATCTGGGGGTCATAAAAGAATTCAACCACACGGTATTTTTATTGCACGTTATTCTGCCTTGCAATAGAGTCACAATACAATCTTGCTAATGTTAACTTTCAATGCTACAGGAAAATGTAACCGATTTGGACCCCAGTAATTTTAGTTCATGGCAATCTGGCTAGGGACTGGTCAGTTTTTAAAGATATACTAAAGATGATAGGTTTGTGAAATAATACTGTCAACAAAAATTAGAGTTCCTTCCAGCATCCCTGACCTTTGCAGAACTGTTGGTTGCATAAGATTGGGCCTGATCCTAAACTCCTAGGCATCTCTGTGAGGGTCTCTTGGGGACCACAGCTAGCTCCCCGTCATTGTGTGCAGCCCAGAGGGGTCGGTGTCACCCTCGATCTTTGGTGCAGGAACACACAGGACACCAGTCACACAGCGCTTCCATGGATTCCCTCTGCCCCAGCTGTGCTTTGCTCTGACCTGAGAACAACACAACCTCACAGTACAGCCTGACGTGTGTGCAACAAAGTCCGCCCTAGCATCACTGAGGCTGCAGCCCCGAGACTGGTCTGATTGTCCCGTGAATTCCTGCAGTGATCCTGAGGCAGACAGAAACAATGATGACATCACCACCTACAGCAGAAACCTCAGAGCCCGCTCTCCATGCGACACAGAAACCTGGCATGGACTGGGCTGTTTCTACAGAGGAGGCAGAGGCACGGGAGCTCGTGGGGCTCCTCGCGGCCACAAGGGACTGGGGGCAGACACCTGGCTCGAGTCTGCGCCTGAGCTGCTGCTTCCTTCTCGCATGTGTCCTCTGGGGCAGGGACTGGAGCAGCAGCCCTGCATGGCAGAAGAGGAAACTGAGGCCCACGGGCTTGCAGGACCGAGAAGGGCGCACTCGAGATCACACATTTGCCGGGTGCCTGGGGTTCCGTCCCAGGCTGGACGGCGCCTGCCCTCCCGCCGCAGTAGGAGTAGCAGGATTCACCCCAGCTCACAGGGTGCTAATTTACTGGGAAACAGAAAAAAACGAACCCTTTGGGTTTCTGAGAGCCTGCGTTGCCAGTCTTCAGGGAATACTAGACAGGAAGGGACAGGAAAGGCGACGTGTTTGTGTAGTCCTCCTAGATGAGCAGTCAGACTTCAGCGTTTAACCCGACAGCCTTTCCACCAGCCAGCAAAGGCCCTGGACTCCTGCCCTTTGGCCCAAATGACGCGAGTAGCAGGCAGGGGAAATCAGGGCTTCTCCTTAGTTTCTCTCAGCAAGGCTGGACAGGCGGGGCTGACGCTTCTGCTGCTCAGGCTCTGCACACTCAGGACATGGGAACCGTTCCATGGCAAGTGCCTAGAAGGACTGTGATACTTTTCGAACTACTCGAGTTTACCTCTGGACAAATGGAAATGCTTCTCTGTAAAGTCCTCTGTGCTTCCCGTCAGAAATTATACCCTGTGAAACCCTACTTTATTAAAATGTCTTGATTCCTGTGAACTCGTGGACCTATCACATGCCTCTCTCTATAGCCTTCTAGAGAATAAAAAGACATACTCTTTGTGTTAAAGAAAGCCCTTGTGGTTATCTTGGGAGTTTATTATTTTACAAAACAAAAGGTTACATTTAGTTTCCTTTCAACCTACAATCTAGTACTCAGAGCCCCAACACTTGCTTTATTCTCCTGTAGAAACCCAGAGATGCTAATGAGAGCATTTGTTGCCTAAACAACAGGCATTTTTACAAGTGCTTTCAGGGGTGTTTTTGAAGGCAGGGGAAGGCAGCCACTGGGTGACTGCCGCTGGGCCACAGTGGTGTTCTCTGACCTTTCTCTGTTCACTGTCACTGGGCACATTCAGGTGTCCAGCTGTGGCAGCAGCTTAGCTGGGCTGTGGCATTAAGTTCTAGCTTGCTTTAGGGCTGCAGGAAAGCAAGTGGTCAAGGTGAGCTTCTAGCAGGATCCACATGTCGCATTCAGACAGCTTTCTCTCCTTTCCCCCACAGTACCCCAGGCCTGATGCATCTCAACAGTGTTGAGAGCGCACCACTGAGGTGTAATCAGACGATGCTGAAAAACACTGCAATGGTGGAAGAGCGTACCCTGGTCCTCATCATGCAGTCATGCAGTTTGCAACATAGCTTGTTTTTGTTTTGTTTTGTTTTTTTTGGTACCGGGGATTGAACTTGGGCCCTTGCGCTTGCAAGGCAGGTGGCAGAACCACTGAGCTAAATCCCCAGCAACATGGCTTGTTGTTAGGAGGAAAGAAAAACCCACCAACAAAAAAACCGAGTAAAAGCTAGGCAGAAGAGGTGCAAAACCACAGGCATGTGTGGCCCAGACCAGAGACCAGATGGAGCGGGACTCCTCGTTCCTGGCTGAATAGGGACACACTCCGGAGAAAGATGACCACGGGCTGATATTCAAAGGGAAATGTGAATACTAATGTTAGGAAGACAGGAAGGACAAATGAAGGCAATTTCATTAATTACGTGTGTCTCCTCCGCAGCCTGAGCAGAGACTGAGAAGCGGCACTGGTGTGGTGCCTTTCACTCTAGCAGGAGGCTGTTGTACGCTGAAGCGCTTTCCGCTCTAGAGTTAAGCACAGCGGAGGGGCGCAGTAGATCAGCTTCAGTTCGATCACTGCGCATACATTCACCCTTCTTGTCATAGCTGCTTGACTGTCCCTCCAGGAGAAGCAACCCTCTGTCCCTTCAGCCACACATCTCCAGGAACCCTGACTGAACCCCAGGGCGGGGCAGGAGATCAGCCCAGAGCCCCTGGGCCGCTCTTCCTGGGCTGGCAGCTGGTTCAGGAATGAGTACAGCCAACACAGACTAGGTGGGTGTGGGGACAAGAGCCTTCCTCTCCATTGTCCCTAAAGTCCAGGAGAGAGAGACAGAAGTTGCTTTTCCTCCCTCTTCCTAACACAGGGAGGCTGAGACTGAGGTCCACCACGCCAGGGGGACCGACACAAGGCAAGGTGGTGCCCTTTAAACTTGGAGTACAGCAGCCCTGAAACCTGGGCTCTACGGGAGCCAATAGAATTCGAGGTTTTTCCTACGTCACTAGGGACTATGACTCAGTAGTATTCCATCTAGGCCCATTTTCCTTTTTTTTATAAAGTTAAACATTCCATATATATGTGTTCACTTTTAGCAGTGCATTTTGGAGTACACAATGGTTGCGCTGGTTGTAGGGAGCTGGCGTATGCCCATAACACGTCTCAATCCTTGCTACATGGCTTCTCCCCTCCCGTCACCCTCCTTCTGGTCCCTTCCCATCTGCACAGCTGTAAGACTCACCTCCCTGTAAGACACTAACTTTTGGGGCTCTTGCTGAGGGGCATACGGGAACACTGACTATGTTTTTAACTTTCCTCTAAGTCTAGACTTACTTCAAAATAAGTGGTAAAAACAAAGGGTGCTTTCCGCTTCAAAGCTGACAGAATGTATCTGTACCCAAGGTACTGCTGTTGCTTCATGCATTTTGGGGATGGATCTTTTAGAATTGTTTTCAGAGAAAAATTTTAAAATGACAAAAGTGTCTCTCATTACTTTAAACTCAGAATCATCAGCTTGATGTTCTGTGCTTGGGGTGCGAAGCCCCTTAAATCCCTGGCATGGCAGGAATCCAGGATACGATTCTCAAAATCTGCTTGTACCTTGGTCACCAGGTGTACGGACAGCAAGTAACCTCATCTACTGTGCTCAATGTGCCAGAAAAGAAAGTGAGGCACGGCTGTCCTTTACTGTCCGGGAGAGCTGAAGGGAATGAAGCAGGAAGCCACCTGGGGCACAGCAAGGCAGTCTCGCCCCCGGGCCCAGCCCAGGCTGGGTTTTGCCCGCTGCGGGCTGCTCCAGAGGTGTGGGAGCAAGGCGGGGTAAAGTCCTCTAATCCATTATTAGAAAAGCCACTTTCCCCAATCAACCCCTGCTCCATATTAATATTCAAATTATTAATTCTCTGCTTCTGTGCAACAGTCTATTTGCTCTTACCTGCTCAAGCGCAATGCTCCAGTGCTTCCCTCCGCTCTTTGCCTTTCTCCTGGGCCACCGCCATCCACAGCCAAACACACTGCTGCTCTCCAAGCACTCTGGCCCCACTTGCCCAGAAGCTACTGTGCCGCGTCCTTGACACACGGCGTCCAGGGAGTTGGATGGAAGCTGACCATGCTCTCCTGGCTGTCTCTCTCTGTTGGCTCTCCGGTCCATTCTGGCTATGCAGTCACCCCTCAAAGTCAGCACTGACCTCCACTTCACCACAGCTTGTGGTCAGTCAGTGGTCCTCACCTCCTTGTCCACTTTCCACGGCAGATGGCACGTTGCCACTTCCTTCCTAACTTTCAGGGCAGCACACCCACCGCCTTTCCTCCTATCCGCCCATCGCCACCTCCCAGGCTCCTGCACTGTGTCCTTGGTCCCCTTCCTGTGCGCCCTCCCTGCCTTAGGGATGCCACAGCTGCAAGATCCACTTACTGCACATGCAGACAGCTTCCCAACTTCATCTCCACACCACACCTCTGCCAAAGTCTCAAAACCTATGGGCACCTCCGGTGGACGCCTGCTCCTCACTGCAAAGTCTGCAAGTACAGAACACACTTCCGTCCTTCAACCCGTCCCATCTCCGTCCCACCTCAGGCGGTGCAAACTCCATTCTGTCAGTTGCTCTGGAACTTCTCCTTGATTCTTCTCTTTTACTGACACCCACATTCTATCTGACACCCAAACTCCGCTCTGTAGCAAAATACATGTCCAGCTGGGAGAACGTTTGCTACTGCACTTTGGTGGACCATCTGGTTCTTAATGCACAAACTCCACACAAAGCAGGCATTCTGATAGGCTTCTGTGGCAGGTTTTATGTTCACAGGGCTGCCTCTGTTGTTCAGAATCCTGCAGTCTCCCTCTGCTCAGAAAGAATGACGAAGGTGACAAGGATGCAGCCCCGATGTGCTCCCCCAGCCCTAACCACTCTGGTCTTTCCTCCTTTTCTGCCCCGACTCATCCCACTGCAGCCCTTCTGGCTTCTTTTGCAGTTGTCAGATGGGTAAACAAACTTACTTTGTTATAGGTCTTGTTCTACCCAAATGTTAGCTCCTCAATAGGCAGTGCACACCTGTGGGCCCAGAACTCTGCAAGGCTGAGGCAGGAAGTTCACAAGTCCAAACCCAGCCTGGGCAGCTTAGTAACTTAGTGAGCCTGCATCTCAAAAACAGACGATAAACAAATAATAAAGAGCTGGGGATGTAGCTCAGTGTGAACTTCTGGGTTTAATCCCCAGTATTGCAAAGAAAAAAAAAGAAAGTTTGCTGCTGGGAGAGGTCTTCGCTGAACATCGTGATCTGCTCCTTACTGCTCACATATTTACTTCCTGACTAAACTCACTAAGGTGTGGGTTCCATGAGGGCAAGGACCTGGTTGGTCTCTTCACAGCTGTATGACCAAGACCTAGACTAAAATGTGGTGATGGATGAATGTTTACCAAAGAAAAGGTAAGAACGAGTGAACCCACCCCACTGCTCATTTCCCTGTGTCTTTCCCTGTATCACCCCACCTCGAGGAACTGGAGTGGGTGTTTATTTATCTCTCAGCCTCTGTCTCAGTCACTCTCCTTCTAGCTCAGGCAAACTCTATCCTCATATTCCAACCTAATCCAACTGCAATCAACTTGGTCATTTTGGATTAATGTCTAAACACGAAGAAATAACTGGCAAACTGTTTCCATTTTCTAATGGCATTATTTGGATGCTTGAAATTATGGGTTTCATAGTTGCCAACACTATCTACAAAAGAGCTTAGATGGCTGAAGCTCAGAAATACAAGCACTGTGTTGGGAGAATCAGTCTTCCTTGGGGCTCCTGCTGGAAGCCCCAGCCTCAAGGCCCCGATTGCTTTCTACCTGGCCAGTGCTCTGGGTGAGTCTGTAAGGGGAAAGGAAGATGACGCGATGTCACCCTGCAGGACAAAGGTTTGCTTGCTGCTTACTATAAAAAGAGCGGCTTTCCAAAGCTCAGTGTTCCTGTAAGTGAGGGACGGCGTGGGCCCAAGCGCATCACTGGCTGGCTTGGGCTGATGCTCAGGTGCGTGGGGCCTTCATCCCTGAACCTGGCCATTCCAGGACTGTATCTTTAAGCAAGTATTCACCTTTGGTCAAAATAGACATAGAATAATAGTTTTTTAAAATAATAATTAGGCTTCAAATTATTGAAGGCTACAATGAATGAATATGCCAGTGAATCTTGTTTGCTCCTCAAGAGAGAGTGAGGGAAAATGTGCAGGTGGTGTGCTGATCGGAGCTTGGGAAGCCTGGGTCACCTGATGCCTCTCAGCATGGAGGAGTTTAAAGGAGGAAAAATGGCAGGTGTGGCCCCAAACAGAGTGACTTACTGTCAGCAAGCGTCCTTGCCTGCAAATCGGGAGGGTGTTCTTCGATGGTCAGAGTTCTGATGGAAGCACCAAGGAGCGAAGCCGACAAGCTGGAAGTGGATGATGATTCCATGGTGCGGAAGGTGTGCAGTGGCAAATGGAAACTAGCTATCAGGCACCTGACCATGTCTGATTGCTCTCACATTTCATAGATTCATGGGGGTGGGTATTCGCTATCCATTGCCAGAATGTTATCTCTGTGAAGACGAGTCAAACTTATTAAGGGCCTTCCATGCCCCAATGTCATGCCACGTGTTTCAAATATAACTGAATTCCGTGAGCCACACTGCACTCCCTGACAGGCCCGACCTTGCTTTCATTCTGCTATGCTCTCTACATTAGACTTAGTGCAAAATTATGTTTTCTCTGGGGGCAAAATCAACAAATGTAAATTGAATTGGAAATATATTACATTCCTGGGAATGATATTTATAAAGATATAAATAATTGAATTTATACATATATATAAATATATAATGTAATTTCTAGGTTAAATGTTTAGCTTCCAAAGAGTGATCAAGAACATAATCAAATTACACTATTGTTGAATGTAAAGTATTTGAATTAAAAGAATAATCACTGAAAGGAAAGTCCTTCTCCGCCCACCCCCCTCCCATTGAGACTCTAGAAGGAACAAGTCATTTTTCAAACTAATAATATTAATGTTTCCCTTCTAATCCTCTGGTCTTTTCTAAGCTTATCCTGTGAAGATCAATTTAATAAACAATAATGAAAGTTTGTCTTCTTATGAAATCCAGACCTCCTGTAAAGTAAGATGGTTCTGAACTGTGTTCTGAATATATGACAGAAAAACTTGAAGACACACAATACAGTTGAGGAACAATAGATCCAGGAAGGAAAAGAGCTATGCCAAATACCAACATGAGGCATAGCAGGGACTCATGCAGATCCAGAAAGCCCAGCAGTGGAGACCCGTGCTCTGGACAGGGGCCTTCGGGGAGGTCTGGAGAAGGTCCATCACAGCACCCTGCACCCACGTTCCAGTCGGCAATCCCTAACCCAGGGACCAGGGGGGAGGATGCTAACGGAAACGCTGCTGCTCACACCGCTCCTGCTTAAGACAATGCCTCACATCATCCGTGATTTCTCTTTCTCTCATTCTCCATGACTGGTCCATTAAACCCTCAGGGTAGGTTTGCAAAGCACATCTGCAGTGTCACCACTGCTCTCATCCTCCCATCACCTCCACGACTCTGGTCCAAGTCAAGGTCACTTCTCGGGGGCTCTGTGACTCAGCAGATGAGGAAATCCTGGGCCTGAGCCAGTCTGCTGCCCACCCTCTGCCCAGCCCTCTCTGGGGCCTGCCCACCCTACTCCAAGCTCAGGGTCCCAGCCCTCAGCTCCCAGGCGCTAAGGCTAGGCCTCTCCTTGCCCTGCGTCACTGTTTCCTGTCACTGCTCTGGCCTCCCCCTCACCGGAGCCTCGCCAAGTGCACCAGGCGCGCTCCCTGCAGGCCTTGGTGCTCGCGCCTCCTTCCCCAGAAACCCTCACCCAGCAGCTCATCGACTCCCTTCCCCTCTGGTGCTGATCCCCCCCCACCCCCCCACCCCGGCACAGCCAGGCCTTTCCTCAGCCAGATCGCCTAAGATCTCATCCCACAAACCATTTTACACCCTTTCCCTATTGCATTTTTCTCCTTAGAAGTGAAAAGTATCTAAGAGCCCCACATCAAAGGCTCCTTCATTCTGGGACGATTTGGAAAAGGAATAGTTTCTCCTTCAGGTCTTCCCCCAACTTTCCAATATTAGCATTTTCTAATGCAAACCCCCACAGGGGCAAAGATCTTCCCCTTTCCCCATGGACCTATGGATCTAGTCTATTCCCTTTTTTCTTTTTTTGGTCTAGAAAAACACAACATATTTTTCCCTAGTAGTTGAACTTCACTCCACTAACTATGCTGCCAGACTTCCTGGCACAGACTTACAAGGCAAATCACAGGATGTTGGAGGGTCAGTGCAGCAGGGCTCAGCATGCTCTGCAATGCAGAGAGAACCGCTACCGTGCAGGGGACACTTGGCGAATGCACAGCTTCTCTGCCAACATTCCGGGTTCAAGCCCTGGGCTACAGGCAAAGGAATGAGGATAACGAGGAAGGTTTAGAAATCGGCGTGCTGAGATGTGATCACAGGTGTGCAGTTGACAGGCAGCAAAGCTCGGGCCACAGGCGGGCACACAGTCCCACGCTGTACTATGCACTCGGAGGGTCTGTGGTCGCCGATGAAATCATACATCAATGAAGAAACAGGGGCTATGAGTGGAGGAGGACTCTGCTCCTACCAAGGTGACCACTCAGGTTCTGATGCCACCCAGGGCACTGGAGTCCACACACTGGGGTTTCTTGGACCCTAGCTCAGCTGGGCTGCCCCAAGCACCTCTGCAATGACAGCGCCACGGCGCAATGCCCCTTACCGTGCCTGCCCGCTGAGGCTAGGAGGTCAGCCGCTTACCACGGCTGGACAGGGATCTGAATCACGGCCACGAGCCACAGCCCAGCCGTGCCCTCGACCTAGGGCACCTGTTGGGGCAGAGGTGGTGGCCCAGGCCCTGTCACTCCTGGCTCAGTGTGAAGAGCTAGGGTGTTGCTGCGAAGCTCAGGGCCTCCAGGGCCCACGGAACATGAACACATGCAGGCTGTGTTTGTGGCAGAAAAATTTTATTGCGGGAGAAGACCAGGAAAACATGTCTAAGAGGTCGCCTTATAGAGAGAAGGTGCAGTTAGGAAAAGTGTTGAGAAATACTGCCTTCAGCAGATGCTGACTTAACCTGGAAACCTGAGTGTTCAACCATGCAGTAAATGGATAACGGGTTTGCTGACCCCTCCCAATACTACCGGGACCTACGGTAGCTAAGGTCACAAGAAAGGTCACGTAAGTGAGGCAGGACCAAGCCTCATCAGGACAAGCAGACTGTCCACACTGTTTTCTGCCAGTTTCTTTGACTCGCTGTTTGTTTCTCTAAATTGGATGAAGTAAGCATAGGAAAATAAGTGGATTCTGAAGAATGCAGGTAATATTCATGTCCACCAGTTCCTGGTATTGGGAAATCTTATAAAGCCTGCGAACTGCAGACTGGTAACTACTACACGGGAGGATAAATGGCAGGGAAAGGCTCGATGACGAAGAATGACAGGAAGTAAAGCACTGTTGCTGTCAGAAGGAATGTGGATGGTTGCACCAGTTAGGACTGAAATGTGACAAGGACAGAAATGTACTAGGAGGAGAGGGTCATGGGCAGCTGTGTCCAGCGCATGGGCACAGTGCCAGTGTCATCAGAGCCTGACTCCTGGCTCCTGGCAGCCCTCTTGGAGGTGAGTCCTTCCAGGGGCTTTCTATTCTTTCTATTCTAACGACGATGCTGGGAACGCCTGGACACTGCTCCCGGAGGCTGTTTCCTCAAAGCCTCTCCTGGACTCTCGGGAGCTTTACCCAGAGTCTCCTGCGGCATCTGCCGTTCCCTTGGAGGGGCAGGCTAGGTCCCTGCTCTCCACTGTGGGTCTGTGAATGGGGAATGACTGAGGCAGACATGCAGAAATGGACCAGCACGTTCAAGGCCGAAATAGCAATTCAGAGGAATACAATATCTCGTTTCTACTTTCGTGTGCTGCCTAAAATCTAACAATCAGGTAAACCCGGTGCCCTATGAGGTCTAATTAAGACTACTGTGGGAATATAAATCTGGGAATTTAACTTCATTTCTCTTAAATGATTGAATTCTACTAAATTTTTCATGGAGGTAGAATGTTCTGCAATAGATTATTTTCCTTTCCCACAACTGCTTTCCTGAGACACACAACACAGACCAACCAGCAAACAAAAACCAGCACAAGGCAGCAAAAGAACACACTGATGCAACAAAGCAACAAGTGAATATAAAGGAAAATAAGTCCACCGGTAAGCCAGATCCCTTTAAAGTGAGTCAGTGCCCTTTGCAGCCTGAACAGTACAAGCGCCTGTGGTATCTTTGTGTGCTTCAACCTGGACGCTCCTCACAGATGCCGGTGAGCAACTGGTTTAGTCAGCTCTGACTCACGCTCATCAGTGGGTAACTTCCTCTGGCGCAACA
This sequence comes from Heterocephalus glaber, assembly GCF_053883595.1. NCBI lineage: Eukaryota > Metazoa > Chordata > Mammalia > Rodentia > Bathyergidae > Heterocephalus > Heterocephalus glaber. The sequence goes on along the minus strand of NW_028258347.1, from coordinate 3,514,355 downwards.
GAAGCACTTATTCTTACATTTCTGGGACACTTCATGGGCATTTTCTTTCCTGATCTCCATAACAACACATGAGCCAAGATAGGTATTATTAGCGTCAGTTTAAAAAAAGGAGATTAACAAGCATCCTCTATTTTCAGGTTTAAAATAGCCGTAAAAGGTCATCTGTTTAAACTATATACTCAGGGCTTGGTTCCTACCCAAATCCCCACTTTATGTTTAAATTTGCTTAAGGGGAGTGAACTCACCCTCTCGGCAACCTTCCCCGGGTCAGACCTGCATTTGAGAAGGCCCTGGAACCCAGGAAGAGTGGGGTGCACTCACCGAGTGTCCCAGGGCCGCCCTTGTGTGCTCTGCAGCAGTGCAGGGCACGTGCGAGGCTGGGATGCTGGGATGCACACTCGCTTACACGCCTTGGGGGCAGCCACACCCTTCTGGGCTCTCCCCCAGGCCCAGCACGCTGCCTGCTCCGCTCTGCCTCACTTCTCCAGGGTGTATCAGTACAAACTGTATGACTAATGGCGATTTTGTATCAACTCAATACAGACGCAGGATAATCTACGACATCACTTATACATAACTACTACCTAATGTAAAATGAGTTACCCAACTATACATATTGTGTGTAATTCTGTGTGAAACATCCTTTTGTGTTAATCTAAGATTCTGGCTCACCAGCTGGTCTCCTAATGGAGGGCAGGGGCCAGGCTGGGCGTGGCTGCACACGCTGAGTGAGAGGAGGACTTGGCCTGCTGTGCAGTCTGCTCCACAGCCGACCCAGGAGGGAGAACGTGCCCAGCCGGTGCACGCTGATCAACTTGCTATCACACAGTGGGGCAACCAGCCCGATGGTCTCACTAGGACAGACGGGCCCAGCTGGGCGCAGGGCATGAGCACAGGCCTCGGGGACCCTGTCACTGCACCTGCCAGGCAACAGCACAGCAGGAAGTAGAACCCAGGCTTTCGGCTCCTTACAATCCACCACGTGTCTTCCATGCAGCCATCCCTAGACAACTGGAAGCGGAATGTAGGGCAACTCATGTTTCGCACACATGAAAAGATGATGAGGCACTGAATCCTCTACTTGGAAACCAACCAGGGCCGCCCCTGAGGGACCAGCCTGCCTGGGAGTGTAAGGAACGTCTCTGCAGATCTCCCCAGGTGCCAAGCATCTCTCCGGGACCCACTCCTGGACTCACTGACGGAGAGCGATGAAGTCGAGGGTGAAGCCCAGGGCAGTGGCAAGTGACAAACAGAGCCCATGGGGCCGAGCGTGCCCTGTGCCTCCACGAGGCGCTCCCTCCTGGACTTGGCAAGGTAGTGGGAACCGGGTGAGTGGCTGCAGGAGGTAAGAGTCAGCGTCCTCATGGCCCCTCTACTTGGCATGTGTGAGTGGGTAAGCACAGCGGGTGAGCACAGTGTCATCCTGCTGGCACCTTCACTGAGGCACGAAGAGTGTCAGCTACTAAGCGGGCAAAGCAGGAAGCTCACGTGGTGGCCACTGGGGCATTCAGAGCCACCTGGCCTTTCCCAGCAAGCTGGGCCACGCCAGTCGGATCCAAGTAAACGACAGCACCTGGGCCGGACCTGAGCCGTCCAAGATCCAAGCCCACCTTTCCCCTGAAAGGTGCCTGCGTGGGACAGAAACAGGTTCACATATATGACAGGTGGACAGGAAGGGAGAAGGGACTCGTGTGGCCACAGGGCCAGGTGGTGAGAAAAGGGATTATGTGCTCACCAGTGAGCCCTGTACCCATCAGAGGACTGATTGCAGCCAACCAGTCCATCCTAGTTTGCCAACAGAAGGGACTGAAGCACAGGATGAACACTGACCAAGGGGCCAATGCGTACAGTGACCACAGCTGCAAAGGACAGGTGAGCACACAGGCAAGCGCACACACGCACATGCGGACACGTTTACTTATCTGGTCTGTGGATCCCTGAGCCTCTCTGGGCTGAACTCCCTCAGCTGACCGGGGCTCTGCGGCTGTACCAGGTGGGCCGAGGGAAGAGCCAGGCTGGCAAGGAAGCACAGAGCTCCTCATGATGCGCCCTGTGTTGCTTATCACGGCCAAAGTTCTAGGGGCCACATGAAACCACAGTGTGGAGCAAAAGCTCATCCCACGGGATTCAATTTCTCTCTTTCCACCAAATGACATTAATATTTTACACAGTTTCCAATATAATTACTTTATCAATGAGACTAAAACCAGACAGTGGTGCTAGATATGACTGATTCAATGCTTTTTCAAAGATTTTTATTATGTAAGAAATTCACTGCCTTCCTAGTAATCAGTGCTTACCCTGCCTCGGCTGAGCAAACTTGCAGCCCGGGAAGTCCATCATCAGAGCGCCTCTGGAAGCAGTGGGACTGTGCCACCGTCTTACAGCTCAGTGAGTGGCCCAGAGCCCTCACGGAAGTGGGCGTGGACGGAAGGGATGGCTCTGGGTTCTATTTCCAGCTCTCCTCCCTCTAGTGACCTGCGATGACTCATCTCTTTCTGACTCTGCAGTGACTCAGAATTCTAAGAAGCTCTCCGTTTAATCCTATATTATAGATCCTTTCCTCTGGGGATACGATACAAAATGTTCTTTTTTAGCTCTTTCTTCTATCTGTATTAAAAGCAATAGTTATTAACTCTCCATGTATATAGCTTGCAGTGAGATGCCATTAAATTTATGGAATTTAATAGTCAAAACCTAGTAACGAAAACGGTATAGAAAATATCCTCCAGGGACTGAGCAGCACTGAGTTTTCCAGACAAGAGGCAAACGCCGGGTCAGACCTTGGGGATGAGTCTGGGTCTGTGATGTCAGACTCGGGGTCACAATACAGCTTCTGGGTCTCGGAGTCCGTGGCCTCACCCAAAACTCATCCTCCTGCTTCGGCATCTGAGCAGCTGCACAACCCAGGGAGTTGGCACTGCTGTCCCAAGAGCCACACGGCCAACACTGATTCGCAGGACTCTGGGGAGGGTCCCAACAGCCCCTCGTTAGCCCCACTCAGAGAACCCCGTGGAGGTCAATAAATAGCCGGAGTCAGGGCTACCACGAGGGCTCAGGCGCACACTCCTGATCTGGATGCCTGTAATGAAATTAGGGCGCTTGCGCTTGGCCTTGGCGACGTCTGTGCTAACAGGACAGCGTTTCAGCAGGGGCCTCAGCCTTGGCCCTAAAGCTCCTAAAATTGCTTTTGGTTGCCGTTTCCAGGTGCTCGTCTATGTGTTGGTTTTCATGTACACATCGTGGAGATGTCCATCACCGTTTATCAAATAAACTGCACCGCATGGGGGAATGCGGTTATTGGGTCAGAGAGGTTTTTAAGCAAAACTTTGTACTTGACGAAGGCAGAATATAAAGACTGAACCAGATGGACAGCCCTCTGTCAGGGGATGCAGACCCACGGCAGCAGTAGCACCTCAAGGTCCCCAGGACAAGCTAGGACAGCGTCCCACAGCCAGCGGAGGGAGCAGAGACACCAAACCACAGGCAGCTAAATAGCGCACAGATAAACAGCAAGCTAAGGCACAGTGAGAGCTATGACAAACCTGGATCTTATCCTGGAATGTTCACGTATGGGGAAAATACGAGAGTTGTTCAAATGAGTATACACCAAGTGCCCAGAGAATACCACAGGGGAGGAGACCGAGCATCTGGGGAACTGAGAAAGCCCTGGAGACAGTGTTTAAATCCCATTGGGAAGGATCAGTGCTGCTCTGAGAAGAGAAAACCTTAAAGGTAAAAGTGCCAACCGGCACAGGGTGTAGAGAGAGGGATTGCGGGCTGCGGGCAGAGATGTGAATTGGCGCAGCCATTATGGAAGACAGCATGGAGGTCCTTCAAAAGACCAGAACTAGAGGAACCGTGTGATCCAGCCGTCACACCACTGGGTACACATCCAAAGGAACTGCCATTCGAATGGAGAAGACATCAGCACCCCCATATTTACTGCAGCAATTGATGGAGCCATCCTAGGTGACTATCGATGGACACATGGATAAAGAAATGGGGTGCACACAACACAGTAATATCAGGCCCCTGAAGAAGGAAATCCTGCCCCTTTGGTATCATGGATGAGCCTGGAGGCCATTATGTTATGTTAAATAAGCCAGAAACCAAAAGACAAATACGTACACTGCATGTTCTCACTTATGTAGTGGCGGGCAGGGCAGGGCTTCCGGGAGGCTGGGAGAGGGGAGGAAGGGACAGAGAGAGGAGTACAGGGGTGCAAACCACCGCTGGGCAGGAAGAGCAACTTCTGACCTTGTGCAGCGCAGCAGGGTGACTTCAGAAAGAAGTAGAGAGAGGACCATGAATGCTCTGCCCAGGAGGAAGCGGCAGAGGCTGGAGGTGACGGACGCGGCAGCTCCCGCTCTGACCTCAGCCACGGTTGCACGCACCGAGGTCAGACTGCTCCTACCAAGTGTACGATTACTACATGGCGAGTAAAACAAGAGGTATTTTACAAAGAGAAAACGTCCCATGGAAAGTAAACAGAATAAATGCAAGAGCACAAGACCTGCCCCAGGTCGGAGCAGGAGCTTGCGGGGCTGAGTGACGGAAGAGGGGACCCTGGACAGACTGGCGCCCACAGCGACCCTAACCACACTGCTGCATCCCCCGTGCCGCCACCGGCTTCCTCTCCTTCATCCTTGCCTTCCTGCGTCCTCTCCCCTCTCTGACCCTCACTCTAACTCCTCTGAGATCTGGATGCAGGTGGGCAGGTGGCAGTTTAGGAACTCCCACCCCTAACATGCCATCAACCCAGAGGGAGCCCCGAGAAGGCCCTCCACTCAAGGCCTGAGATGAGCCAGGGCGCAGCATCGCAGGTGAGCAACGTGGGCGTCCACGGCTGGCGTGGGGGACTCCACTCAGGCCTTAAATCAAAGAGGTAAAAGGAAGCTCAACTGCCTTAGGTCACCTTCATTTCCCTTTTTATGCCCAACAGTGATATCTGATAAAAGGTCTGAAGAAGTCTAAAGAAGGTCTTCAATCAGAGTAAACAAGAATTCAAAGCATAAGAAAGCACTGTGTCATAACTTAATTGGAAGATGTTGTAGTCACACACAAAGCAACGGAGTGCTGAGATTGTCGCGTCACAGACGTGATGAGACAGGTGTGCATGTGAGCCCACGGGGGTGCTGGGACATCGAAACGTGACACCGCCCTGCACTGCACCAGCCACACTCACGCAGGGCAGCTGGAGCACCTGGAACAGGTGCCCCCTTGTGATGAGATCTGCCCACCAGGAAGGATGTGATTACCGTGCTCTGAGGGGATTCACCTCTCAGAGCCAGGTGTAGGGCGACAGACAGGAGAGGGTGCTGGTCCCGCCCTAGCTGGGTGGGGTACAGCGGGCATGGGGCGCCACACAGGGCAGGGAAAGGGTTTCACCAGGTCTCGCACAGCCCATGCCCAGGATCACAGTCAGAAAACTCCAGGGACAATTCCAGCACCTTCCCCTGAGTGCAGGCGACAGCTGCTCAATCCTCACACGTTCTCTTCATTTCCAAGTGGTACGAGCACTTCAGCCTTAATCTACCCCATACCGAGGGCAAAGCACCATGCTGCACCCTGGGCCTACATGGAGCAGAGAGTTCTCAGGGAGCAGGGGCTAGGCTGCTGAGGCTACGCACTGCATGGGGGTCCAGAGCAGGGCACCCCAGGGCGGCACAGGGAGCCAGGTGGGAACCATGCAGGGAGGGGGCTCCAGGCAGAGCTCAGCTGGCACCAAAACCCCGAGCTGTGCACCTGGGGCGCTGTTTTCAATGTTGTGAGGCTGAGGTAGGACACTCCTCAGCAGCCAGGAGAGACAAGACAGCGGTAGCTGGAGGCCTTGCATCACAGGAAGGGACAGCACGGCAGACCTGAGGGGCCCTGCCCTCCTTGCGGCTGATACTCTAATAGCACTAAAGTGCTTTATTCTTCTGAACTGCGCTGAACCCAAAAGCCACCCTAGAAAGAGCTTTCAGAAGGTTTCACAACAGTAAAACAGGGGGAGGGACTCCTACTGGGGCACCAGCGAGGCACGAAATCAACTTAGAACATTTCCATAAAGCAAAATGCAAGGGCAGGAAACTAGTGGCCAGTTTAACTTTTTGTTCTTTACAAACACAATATCAACAGTGGGCCTGTCTTTAGAATTATTCCATGAAACATTTTGAAAAAACAGAAACAAAAGCTAACTAGTGATGGAAACAAAGTGATTCAAGAATCCTTCTCTATTTTTGTTTTGGTAAAGATAACAAATTATAAAGAAATCTTCTGTTAATTCAAAGTTACTCTTTTCTATTTCTGAGCATATTCTATTTAAATACACAATATATGCGGTAAATATATGGCATATGTATGTACATGCACCTAACATATATACATATATATTAAAGGGTTGATTTAATTGAATATCTCCAATGGCTAATTTAATTGAATGTCAGTATTTGGGATGCTGTTATTTTTATGGAGTAGATGAAAAGCTACCTGCTGAATTTGAGTTCGTATTTATAAAGACTTTGCAATTTGAGAAAATGCAAGGAATAAACAATACAGCTGCCCCACTTCTCTTTGATATGTATGTGGCGTCAGGTGGAGGCCACAGCCCGGCTCAGGTCACCTGGCTGCCCCGCTCTGTGGGGGCTGCCAGGCTCCAGGACCTGGGCCAGGCACGGGCTCTGCACAGGGCTGCTGCCCTGCCACCGCGGGAAGCACATTCCCGGGGAGACTCCAGGTGATGTGCTCACTTCAGCCTGTCTGACTTTTTTTTTTTCACTTGCTTCTTGTTTGGTTTTTTTCTTTCCCATCCAGAGTTTACAATTTTAGCAACTTGGTGGGTTTTCCTTCATGGGCAAAGATTGAACATTGATTGGCCAAAGATTGCCCAATTTCTACATTTCTATGTTCTTCCAGTGTGCTCCGGAGAAACTGGAGGAGATACATGGAGACAAACACGAAGGCATCCACGCCATGCCTGCAGGTGAGGGGCCGGGCCAGCTTAAGAAGCGTGCATTGGGATGGGGCCGGCCATTCTGGTCATGGTCACTGAGATGCTGCAGTGTTCCCAGCAAGGGCTCCAGAAGCAGACTTGGGCCCGGCTAAAGCACCAGCCCCTTCTGCCCTACCTGGCAGGCATGGATTCCAGACACCCAGGCAACTGCTGATCCACCCACACAGAGCACTTCGGACCGAGCCCATGCGGGGGAATGCTGGGCTACATCCAGCATCAGACACGCTGATATCCCATTTTCATCTGTCTTGAAAAATCTATAGGTTAAAAAAATCTATATGTAAATTTTTACATAGAACATGAGCAAGCACATACGTGTGCTGTTTAAGGTCCTGCGGGGAACTCCCCACAGCCACAGAGAAACTGAGGGAGGGGTGTGCCACCACCAACTTTGCTAGGAACATCTTCTACTGTTCTGTTTACATCAATAAGCAGAGTTCATACCTCAAACATGTAATGAAGAAAATGTAGAGGGAATTTTAAAATATTACATTGGATTTAATTTTTTAAAAATCTTTCATTGTTTTAAAACCAAGCTACCAAGGGCTCCGGGCACCATCTGCCAACTGCAGGAGGCTGGTGGCTTCTGGTCTTACTGGTCTTCCACCTAAGGTCTCAGTCCTAAGGAAGCAGGGGTGAGGACAGCTCAGCCCTCAGCGCTGCAGCCGGCCCACAACGGCGATGCCCCTGGGAAGCTGAGCGGGCCCCGTGCTGCCTCCCTCCCGGCCCCTGGCCCCATGGGCCAGCCTGAACCTCCCAGGCTCCATCCACTATTGATGGGAGGAAGCCAGGAAGCACAAGCCTTTTCTCCTAGCAAACAGTCAGAGTGAGTGAAGGAAGCAAGGAAGCCTTAATCTCTAAGACATCTGTGTCATTCAAATAGAAAAATTAACTTCCTGGATGACTGTGGTCTTCTGCCTTCCAAGATAAAAATTCACAATCAACTATAAATGTCCGACCAAGGACCAGACTGCAAATTAAGGAGTCTGGTTAAATAAGCAAGTTTTAAAAGCTATGTGTTTTCCCACCTCATCTATAATTTCTATATCAGAAAAGAAAAATAGATTTATTATGTTAGATAATACAAAAATATAAATTTGAAATTAGAAAGTTCTTAAAAACCATGAAACAAAGGAAAAGAAAACAGAACTTGACAGTGGAAAAGAATGAGAACGAGTGATGGAAGGAGGGCGAGATGTTCCCCGCTACATTCATGCTCACAAGGCCACCGGCAGCACCTGGGACAGCGACCACACACCGTGTCCAGACACTCCTGCATGCCACCAGGACAAGTGAACTTCTAACCCTGTTATTCTCAGAGGACCACAGACAGCAGGCCTCATGATTCCTGTTTTCTGAGTAATTCTTCTTAATATATTTAGGTTAAATACAGCATTCTGCAATATCTAAGTGACCCATACACTTCCATTTGACAGCACAAATCATGATTACCTCTCCATGCCAATTAAAAACATTCAAGTCACATAATAAGAGCTGTTCACAAGTGACAGGCTGCAGAGGTGATATGAGGACGCCTTTTAAAAGTCATCCGGAACTACGGCTTTGAAAGGGATCGGCTCAGGACCTGTCAGAGGTGCCTTCCTTCAGTGCTGAGCCACTGGCAGTCTGCCTGCTCCCAGGCCTGTTCAGTGCCAGGAACTCAACGGCCAAAGAAACCCACCATTTGGTTCTATAAGCAGAGAGAGTGGATCCCTCCTTGTGCAGAAATCAGATCTACTGCCTAGGCGGCCCAGGAAGAGGAAGAAACCGCAGCTGGAGGCCGCGGGAGGCCCCTACCTGGGAGGCCCTTGTTCCTTGTGGCTTCTGTGCAGGCTGCGAGCAGGCAACTTCCCAGCTCTGCCAGAGCCTAGGTCCCCCGTGTCCAGTTACCTGTGAGCCCTCCTTGTGGGCCCCAGCAGGAGCGGCCGGTGGGTGGCGCTGGTACCCAGGGGAAAGGACACCAGCCCCACCTGCTGTCTTCAGCAGGGTGCTGCCATCTGGCCAGGCACAAGGGGGTGCTGCATGCCACCACTCCCCAGGCAGGCACGTGAGGAACATGCCTGAGAGGGCCACAGAGAAGAGGCAGCAGAGAGGGAGCCCTCAGTACACGGCTAATGGTGCTGTGGCAGTGCTCAGGAGCAGCCTTGGGAGAGGGTCCTGCTTGGATTTCCAGGGAGTGGAAAAGGGACAGAAAGTCACAGGGGTTGAGTGGAACAGGTTGGACACAACAGGCATCTCTGTCCCAGCTTCCAGGGCCGCAGTGATGAGGACGCAGCACTTCGCTTTCCCGGGCTGCTGCTCTCATCCATCTGCCTGGATTGGAGAGCAACATGCACAAAGCCGACTGCCACTGCACTGCAACCAGGACAGGGCCGCTCCTCCCTGCAAGCAGCTCTCAGAGCTGCTCAGGCCTGGTCCCGGTCGTGCTGTGAGATGGCATGCGCACCCTGGGGACCACGGCCAGCCTGAGCCTCAGGCAGCCTCACCCAGCTCTGCGGAACCCACTTTGCCGTTATTCTCCAGGAGGACCTGCACATTCCTGTGCTTTAGGAGAAACAGGGAGGACAGGCTTGCCATGCCTAGAAATCTTCCCAAGGCTTTGCAGCCCGCCGGAATCGTGCCAGCGGTAAACTAATCAGCTTGGAAGTTCCCGATTCCTGTCCTGAGCATCTTTATTCAGACAGAAACGGTTTAAGTGGACACTTAGCGTAAACTCATAAAGCAAATAAAGTCCATGAAATGCAACAAGTGATGGGCATGGGTGGGGAGCAGGGTGGGCAGCCGTGCCCTGCTTAGTGAGCAAGGCCTGGGGGAGCCAGGAGCCTGGAGGCCCTGGCAGAAACGGACAGCGGGGTGGGCGTGTGGCCTGGTCGGCCCCCAGGTGCAGGCGCAGGCGCAGGAGCAGGCGCAGGAGCAGGAAGGCAACGACCAGGGCTGCGTCAGCTTTGCCACCCATGGCCACAGCAGAGGGGCCAGCAGATGAAGCCCGGAAACCCCAGCAGAGGAACTCCCCTCGGACTGCTGATGCCCCCTGCCCCGGCCTCCTCTAAAGTCTTGATGCTTGTTCTTCAGTTCTACGGCTTATATTAAGTTCTCCTAACACAGTCATCCGCATAGTGTGTATATAGGGGGCATGGACTCATAAATATCTATAAGAATCTTGAAAGTAAGCTTTTACGTGACACTTTCTTTTCTAAAAACTCAAGGAATGCAGTTTTGAAAGATATTTATAAATCCAAGCTCAGCTATAAAAATAAACAATGGGTAACAGCTATACTAGGGGTGTTAATTATCATTACACATCTGGCCTGAGAATACAAGTTGGTTAAAAAACTTCGCTCTGATCATCTTGGTTAACACGCTATACTATTATTTTAACCTCAAATTTGATAATACTTTTTTACCATTTTATTTTTTTCAAAGGTGGGAGATAAACTTTTCCACCTAAGTATTCAAAAATTTCAACTGTCAAATACTGTCATCCATGTTATTTTTAAATCATCTATATCCAAAAAGACATCTACAAACCAAATCACATGGCTCTTTGAAAATGAAAAAATGATGTGGAAACGACATAGTAATCTATTCATCAGTGGCTTGATACTCTCAGATGCACGACGAGGCCTATGGTAAAATACAGTGATGAAAGGTTAAGGAAATTTGGCTATTCTGTCACCGGGAGCTGGGAAGGGCCCAGGTGCTAACTTCGTGCCGTGTAGTTCTCCATGACGTATATTCTTCTGGAGGGTTCCTCCACTAGCGGCATCCATGGCCTTTCAGTGTGGAGGGAGAAAAACCACATAAATATCACAGCAGTTACATCATTGTCTAGCTACAAGCAACAAATGTAGATGTAAGCCCGGGTTTAAACTGTGACTCTGCCCTGTATTCTTGGTCGAGTAAAACAGTATTGTCCAAAAGTCATACGCCAGGAGGCATGACGTGACTTTAAATGTCCTGGAGCCACATTAAAACACAATTACTTTTAATAATTTTAGCACAATATGTACAAATCGTATCATCTCAATGTGTAGTCAACTTAAACATTTTAATGTGGTATTTTGTGTTCTTGTTTGCAAATTGCACTTCCGGGATAGGGATAGTGATAGTCTTCATTTGCAGCACATGGTGATATGAACTGTGGCTCCTGCTTGGGCAACATTGTAGCATATGAAGATGAGATCATTGCTCTGGTCTGCGAGGGTTTCTCAAGCTCCTCACTTCTTACTGAGACTACTCTGAATTAGGATGTAAATTTCCATCAGTCTAGTCCTTCTCCCCTGCATCTACCTCTGCGCTGCTATTTATGGAGAGAGCGGACCTCCTACACCCCAGATCGGCCAGAGCAGCACCTGCAGACTGAGCACCGGCAGCAGTCCTGCCCACCCGGCCTCCCTCATGGCACTGTATGTGCTGGCTGTGCTGGGTGATCTCCCCTCTGCCCACACTGCCCTCAGCCCCAGCCCCAGGGCTTTTCACGCAGCCCACAGCCCCAAAGCCAGCAGCCTCCAGGCCTGTTGGGGACAGCAGGCAGGCTCTCCTGAGGGCCACGGTGCCCTCCCGTCCACCGCAGGGCCAGCTCGCCGTTCCAGTGAGGAAGCTCCCGCTGCTGGCAGGCCTGGGACAGCTGTCGCTAGAGAGACTGCACAGGACGTCACTGGCGGTCGTCCTAGGACTCAGAACTCGCTCCTCACCACTCATACACTGCAGCTACTGCCGAAATGGGGCCCTGATCCTGCCTGACTCCTCCTCAGGGGCGCTCCTGGGCTTCCAAGGCGCCTCCTGCTGATTTTCTCTCCCGAAGGGTGCACGCTGCCCCCCGCGTCAAGTGGACAAAGATGATGAAATAAAGACTGTGGAAGTGCTGATAAAGAGTGGTCACACTGGGTGATGTCCACCGCCAACTGCCCATGACCAACGTCACCACTGTGCACTGCCAGCGGTACCAGCAAAAAGTATGTTTGGCGGCGGGAGAGACAGAAAACAGCGTTGCCTCAAAACAAAAGGTGGGAGAAATTTTGCTCAGTGTAAATGACTTTATATTGGAGCTACGAAGAGGGCTATTTTATTGAATGCAAAAATAAGCTGTAAAATGGGACACTAAATAATTTTGTTTCCTTACCCGAAGCTTAGTTTTAGTTTCTGAAACTAATCTTCCCTGGACGTTGACAGGCTTGCTGTTTCAGTTAGGAGGTACATCACAGGTATGTGGGTACTTTCAAACCATTTCCTTAACCAAGTGGCGTATTTTCCCACCAGGAGAGACAAGAACGCAGCGGGTGGCTCTCCCCGAGGATGCACAGGGACACTGTGTGGAGCGTGGCGTGTGGGTCTGCAAGGCAGTCCCGGGGCTGGAAATCTCCGAAAGGGGAACAGATACCTGCAGCCTCGCTGGGGTCCTGCCTATGCCTGTTCCACCTGCTCCTGGGTGGTACTGCTGTCCTGCTCTGCGACGTGACAGTCACGCAGTGCCGGGACAGGTCCAGCACGCCTCTCCCCGTCCCTCCACGGGAGTTGACCTGTGGACCCACTTCCCTGCCACCACTAGAGCACGAGGTTGAGGCCAGGACACCCTCAATTCCAGAAAGGTGTGGGGGCTGCAGGGCCAGGGCCACTGCCCCCAGGCTTTCTATGAACCCCAGGCTTCTGACGCTTGGCAATGGAATGCCCCGGTGAAGACTGGCCCGTGGGTAAACCTCTCTTAGATCCTCTCATAAAGCCGTAATACAGGCACGAAGCACCCACTTTGTTAGCAGTACCGGCCCAGTACACTTCAGGTCCCAGCTCCGCAGGACCCATGCAGGGCCAGGGGCTGGGAGCAGAGCAGGGTGGTAACCGGAGCCAAGGTGACAGGGGCTGGATGCAGGAAGTGGCAGGAAGCGGCCAAGGGATCGTGGTGAGGATACATTTTGCAGGCAGAGCCAGGCAGATCTGTTGTCTGTGAATCAAGTTACATGGAGTAAAAGCCTAAGAATATACAAGTCAAACACACACTAGCTTTGCCTCCTTAGAAAATTATAGGCAAATTCAACTTTCTATTTTATTTACGATAAAAAATTCGGATGCAAATATCATCCTAAAATTTGTTCTTTCTGGGCTGTGGGCAACTGGATGCCTAAATTATTATCTTCATAATATTCTGGTTTTCATATTTCTCTAAAGACTTCTCCTCTACACACGAACGGTCACCTGATGCTTTCTTTTCTCTGTGGATGATGCACCACTGATTAACTCAGTTCCTCAGCCGTCACCCTTGGGCACTCCTCATCGTGGGTGCTGGGGTGGGTGCTGTGGACTGCAGAGTGCAGAGCCCAGTCCTCCTGGGTTTGTCCCTGTGCAGAGGGTGGACCCAGGGGAAGACACCTGACAGAGGGTCCGCTTCCGATGGCTCATGCTCTTTCCTCCCCGAGGAGGAATATACCTCAGCCAGATGCATTCCTGCAGTTAAAATCACACCCTTAACAAGCATCAGAGGCGCATGGGCAGCTGAGCTGGCCAGAGCAGTGAGGGGCATGGGTACCAGAGCGAGGAGCTGTAGGTTCCAGCGTGGCAACAGCACCAGTGCCAACAGCATGTGTGGCCCTGTCTACTCACTGCTACCATCACTCCACACCCCTCTTTCCTCCTCCTCTCCTGCTCTGCTCTTCCTCTTCTGCTCTGAGGGTCCTGGGGGTGACGAGCTTAGCCTCCCAGGAGTGGGACACCCCGGCTCTGCTGCGCAATTCAGGGCTGGGAGCCCGTTGGCTGGAAGGTCGGGCCCAGGACACCTGCAGGCTGCTTACCAAAGCCCGGGCTTCCTCAGAGTGTGGGCATCAGGTATCATGTCTCAGGGACAAGAAACGACTCATACAGCTGGTAAGAGGAATCCCTGAACTCTCAGGTCCTCCTGAAGGTGGACAAAAGCCTTCTGTGACCACAGAAGAGCCTCCCAAGACAAGGCCACCTCCTACCTGACCCCTTCCTTCCTGAGGAGAAGAGGATGAGCTGCAGTGGGCCTCTTGAGGCTGAGGGGGTGGCAGGAAATCGATAGGGCTGCTGAGGGCTAGCGGGGGAGGAGCTCCTGTGCTTAACAACACCCCCAGGCACTTACTGTGTCCCTGTCCTTCTAGTTCCAGACTTCTCCTATGTGAGAAAAATCCTCGTATTGGTTTAAGCCACTGCTCATAGCTATGCTGTTCAATACAGCAGCCACCAGTTAATTAAATTATATAAAATAAAAAATTTAGTTGCTCAGTATTAGACAATACAATTCTAGAACATTTCCATCATCGTAGATATTTCTATTTGAACAGCAATTGAGAAAACTTTGTTTGGAGCCCAATATACTATGAATGCTATACATATGTGCATTTCCACCACACTGAGCTTAACTGTGAAAGGTGGCAGACCCCGGGCCCCAACCATGACTGCAGGCCCAGGATCTGGGTTTTGCTCCATAGTGGAACATCACAGAACTGATTCATCACCAGCTTTTCATCCAAGATTTCTCAACTTTTCTTAGAGGGTTCATCTGTCAAAACAGTCTCCATACAGCACCAAACAATCACAGCAGGTAATGGTGGAATTAACGAAATTAATACTGTCTGCTAGAATTTCAGGAAGACAAGGAAAATACCAGCACACGTCATAGTAACAGTGGCTGCCAGCTTAAAGCATTGGCTTCCAACCATCACGAGCTCCGCCATGCACTTGGCCCTTTCAGAGTCTGCTGCTCTCTGTTCTCCTCCTGGACATCTGTCCTTCTGGAGCCCTGCACCTGTGCATAAGCACTGACACACCCGAGACACTCCATCGGTGTGTACCACGTTAGCAGTGAGAATGAGGGCCGAGCCCGATTCCATCCCTGCCCTGTGAGCTTCGTACTCACCGGGGTCACGCGCGGGCCCTGAAAGGCGGCAGGTACACACATGGACAAGTGAGGACGCCGACCACCGCTCAGATCTGAACCCACGCCGCCCTCCTGGGGGTCTTCACCCCAATCACCGCCCTCTCCAGGGGATGATGTTCCTTCAGGAATAAGCCGGGACCACCCAGCGCGCTGAGGCCACCCCTGTGCCAGGACAGGCCAGGGAGACATCCACGCCCACACTGGAACTCTCCTCTGCCGCCCGAGGGCAGGAGCAGCAAGGACCAGCAGGCACAGGACTTCCAAGACCAGGTCCCTGCAGACCAGGGGCCTTCCTGCTAGTGCTGAGACCAAGATGGGAAGTCAGAGGAGGCACAAGTGCGGGCCATGGAGGGGGGGGCTCGCAGCTGGGTGACAGTTTCAGGTCATCAGCTCATCTTACAGTGGTTCCAACCCCGCCAGGCATCCACCATTACCCCCAGAAGGGACAGGGAAACTAGGCACGGTGAGGGTGGCATGGACACTGCGGACCAGTCCTGGGGAATCGAGAACTGCCTGCTCCCAGCCTCCTGTGGCCTTGCCCTGACTCCTCCTCCACCCACAGTCCCGGTCTGTTTTCCACTTCGTTGCAGCTGCCTCGCTGTGCCTCACTGGCTCCATCCTCAGGAAGCCCACATTGCTCTCTCTAGTCTTGTTAGAGGCCTCCCTGGCCTCCTGGGAACCTAGCCCATACTAGTGGACGGAGGGATGGATGGACGGATGGATGCATGGATGGACACATGGAAGAATAAATGAGCAGATCGCATCCCCTCCACAGCAGAGCACGGGCTAATTTTACTCACATTTCTCTCTTTCAAATCAACAGGATGGAGTTGCAGTGCTTGTTTAGCCTATTTTGAACTCTTTCATTCATCATGGAGCAGCAAAACTGTGCAGATTTATCACAGTGGCAAACTGTAAGTTTTCACAAAACACATTCTGTCACAGGAGTTACCAGTATTATTCTCTATGTTATTGAAGCAAAGTAAAGTAATATTACAAGCTAATCATCAGAGTCAAAGTATGCTAACCACCTGCAAATCTGAGTGAAAGGCCACTGTCCTCAGTTTTCATGAGCTAATCCCAAATTAGTCTTCAAATTATTTTTTTGGTCAATGATGAATGAAATCATTCAAAATAGACTAAAAGGTCCCTGAAATGTGTTGGCCCCGAAGGAAGAAAAGTGCATGGTAACACGCATAAAGAAAACTCTCATCTTCCCTAGTAGGAAAATAATATGAATAAAACTTACATAATCCCACTTAAACTGTCATTTAAATCTAAAATCTCATAAAATTGCTAGTGGAGGTAAGACTGAGCAAGAGGCTGAGTGGACCAAGCTCCCCAGATGCTTCTGATTTAACGTACCCTTGATCTCTTACTCCTGTAGGTGGGAACTCACACTGAGAAAATAACTGATGTTGGAGGATTTTGTCAGACGGCTGCTTGTTGCCTTGTTCTCCTAACAGTGAAAAATAGAAACAGTGTGCGCATGGCAGAGAGCTACAGTTAAACATAACAATGAACTGCATAGCAGAGTGTTCACCTTCATTTAATGGCTGCTTGGAGGTTGCCATTAAAATCGTGTTACTGGGAATTCTCAGTGATGTGGAAGGTGCTCACGAATTAGGAGGAAGAAGCAGATGACAGGTGTGACCCTATCAGCCACTTAAATATACAGAAAATCCTGGGGAAGTGCACAGCAAAAGTCAAAGGCTTACCAGACTGGATTACGGATAAGCCTGACATCCTCCCTCTTTGTTTACATGCATTTTCTAAGCTTTTCTGCAAAGGACCGACACTAACTTCTGCCTAAGCAAGAAACAACTGTTTTATGTAAAACCCTGCTTGAAAGCACATTTGGAGGACTTCACCTTCCCAGCAGCTTATCAGAGCCGACAGCTGGGCTTGTTTTTCTCTGGGTGGAGGCTGCTGGGCAGGGCGGACAGATTCCTCACTCAGAGAAAGGGGGACCACAGGAGGGAGGACACCCACGGCCCTTTCCCTCTGCGTGTACAGCACAGCTGTTCTGTCCGAGTTTAAAGATGCAGAGGCTGCGCAGAAGCCGCCTGGCACACTACCGCACACAACTCAGAAACACAAAAGTCACTTCCTGAGCACAGCCCAGCCTCAGAGGTGCCTGACAGCTCCCACAGGGCTCCCGGGCTGCGACTGTGGACAGAGTTTCCCAGGGACCTGCCCTCCGAGGGCCCTCACAGTTTTCAGACTGCATTCACAGTGGCAACAGCTATAGCCCTGGTGAAATGTTTTTGTTTATTTTTATTTACCTAGATGCCAAGTTAACCAGCTGCACTATGAAGCAAACTCCCCTGGGGGCAGGCCACACATAATTCATCACAGGAGCAAATAATAAGGAGCAGGCGGTGCCAGCCAGGACCACGTGACCCGGCTGCACGTTCACCTCGCCGCCCGGACTGTCCTCCCAGATCAGAGCCACTCAGGCCTCGACAGTCTAGCAAATGGCAGACAGTGTTTTGGCGTTCAGTACTAACATGTATTGGGAGAGCACTCAGAACTGTATGGGAATTCCACATTCAGTCCTCACCGTGATCCTGTGCAGTAGGTGGGAAAAGCCAAAGACAAGAAAATCATCAAAACACTGCAGCACAGGGCCAGGGATTTAGCTCAGTAGTTTCGCCGCCTGCTACCCCAAGTTCAATCCCCGGTACCAAAAAAAAAACCAAACCAAAAACCAAAACAACCAAAACCACTGCAGCACAGCGGAGGTGCAGGGCACGCTGGCCCCATCCCTCACCGGGCCCTGCGATGCCCAGTGTTCCGTGCACCTGGCGGCTCAGCCTCAGCCCACCCCGCGTGGGGAGCCCGCCTGCATCAAGGTGGAATGCTAAACTGTAACCCCACAGCATCGAGTGCGAAGCAGCACGCAGCCTCAACCACTCCGCCTCGAAGGCCAGAGTCCTAGGGATCGGTGTTACCCAGGCTTGGGCAGTAGCTCAGTGCCGGTCCAGCCCGGCACGGGCAAGGCCCTGGATCCGAGACCCAGACACCACACACACCCACACACCCACACACACTCACACACTCACAGTCCCTCCTCACTCTCCAGCCTCCCCAGGCTGCTGAACTCCTAGGGACCCCAGCAAGCTCCGGACCAGAGCAGGGAGGCTGTCGCCCAGGGCTCAGCATAAGGGCACCCTCTGCAGCAGTTCTCTCTGTCCAGGTCAGATTTCCCTCGGAATCTCCGTCCTCTCGTGAGGCGCCTTCTCTCTTACACAATTCCACAGTCAGCTAACGCTGAGGTGATGGATTCTAACCGGGAAGAGACTGGGAAGGTTGTGCGCTGTCGGAATTGCAGCAGCTTCACTGGAGTAGGAACCTGGGGGCCTCGAGGGTGACTTACTGATCAATAAAGGGCAAGATGAAAGATCAGCATTCCTGAACAAACGAACCACTCTGGGAGACACACATAAACCACAGACACAACAGGGACAGATAGGTCCTGGGAAGCTTAGGATCCACAGGCAATTAAGGCGCTGGTAGGACTGCACCTTTCTCCGAGGTGCTCAGTCAGAGCCCCGGAAGCCCCTTCCACTCCCCTGCTCCTCCCAGGAAGCTAAGGGACTCTGCTGAGCCACATCCCGCAGAGCTCAGCCACACCTCCGGTTTGCAGGGCAGGGACTCTGGCTGACTTCCCTGCTAGGCCTGTGAACGCCTGGCCCCACTAGGAAGACAGTCCTGGGAACACCCCGGAATGAACTCCGTGGCCCCCAGGCCACTCTTCCTGAAGGCCCAGGGCTCCTTTGCAGAGAAGACTCCAGGCCGATTTTCACTAATGAATCAAACTACTGACAAATCAAATCTTTCTTCTAAAGATGATTGAGGAGCTAACTTCCTCTGCTACCTGTACTTCCCACACAGAAGACACTAGGTCTTCACTGGGTGTGATTAAAAGTCAAGGAACTGGGTCCCTAATTTCCAAGAGAAAGCAGCCCCATTTACTTCTTTTCTCAGGCAAATTCTCCCCACTGAAAAAGGTATCAGTGCTATCCAGATGCTTACAGAGAAACCAAGCTACAATTCAGGCTACAGAAAAACTGGTGCACATTCCTTCTTTTCCTCCTGGAAACAAATGTGACCAAGGGCAAAACAAAATTCCAGTCTCTTTCAACCTCTAGACTGGTTTTGAAATAATAGGGAATTAAACATTCATTGTTGGTTACAGGACTGCCATTTTACTGTCAGTTTTCAAAGAGAGAGAGAGGTGTGTGTGTACTGGCTCCTGCAGACATTTTACAAAATCCATTCCAACACATCAAAGGCAGAGCTTTTCCTTTTGCTTTTTAATGGCATGAGGCACTGTCACATCCTTTCTAACACAAAACATTTGCGAAGCGACTCCCTAAGGGAAAAAGTGAAGAGATACGAAAAACAAATCACCAAATTCACTAAACCCCTTTTAAAGACTGGATGCCATTATTTTATGTATTCCAAGATCAGAAGCCAATCAAATTCTTTCCATCAAAGAGACCCAGGCCACAAGAAAACCTTTCATACAGAGCCACTGTATGGTCAGGGAAGGCCCAGACTGAGTCATGAGGATTCCCGAGCAGTCTGGAGGTCAATTCCATGCACATCACCCTCAGATCTGTATCTAAAGTTGCTCAGAGTACTTCAAGTTCAGTGCTCATTAGTGTCATGATTTCATTTACTGTAGATGGGAGCCAACCCGGAGAACAATTGAGGCACATGCACTGGTCAGCATTATAGAAAGAGGAGGTGCTACTTCCCCTGGGGACAGATGGCAGTGAGTGACATTCTAAGTGGGAAATTCCTTGGATGTGCCTTGTTTTCCCATTTGATTCCCACTTAGTCAATATCGCCTGGGTGACTGTACTTGTAATCTTATTGGTTGGTCACGGTTTTGTCCCACCTTGTAAGTCTCCATTGGGCCTTATAGTTTGTCCCACTTTGTGCCCACCTCACCACCTGGCTTTGCTGTAGAAAACATCTTTGAACCGTGGGGTGGGCGGGCAGCGCACTTTCCGTCCCCTTTCTGTCACTCTTAGGCAGAAGCGTTCTTCCTCCCAATAAATTTTTCCTATTCTTAACCTCTGTTCCTAGAATTCATTCTTCAATTTTAGAGAACACGAACTCGAGTTTCGGTTATCCAGCGGGTTTGGGAGTTGCATCTCCTCCCCTATATCACATTGGCTTTGTGTACTGAGTACAGTTAAATATCTGGTATTTCTTATATAAGAAAAACTTGATTTAATTTCTTGGGAAAGAAACAGCTTTCTCAATTCTTCCAAGGCCAAACTGTATAATCATTTCCTAACAACTTGATATGGTCAAGTAAAAATATCTGTACCCCCCAAAAAAGCTTTATATTGTGTTCCAGGCTAAAATAATCTTTCTTTTATTGGACCAAACCCTAGGGATGTTCTTAATTTCTCTGCTTTTGGAAAATTAACTAGCAACAACGATTTTGATAACGGCAGTAATCAGTGGTGTGTGTCCTTGCTCCCCTCTGTGGACAGAGCCTTCCTGAAGGCAGAACAGGCGCCAGGCACTTGAGGGGAGAAGATGAACCCCCTCACCCCCCCCCCCATCAGTGCCGTCCGGGCATCAGGAGCGCCCGGTGTTTTCTCCCCTAAGCCCCTTCCCATAGGCCCGGGGCCCTGCCCAGCGCACCTCTGCTCACAGAACTCCCCCCAGAGCACAGGTCTCTCCCTCCCCTGACAGGCTGCGGGGTCACCTGACTCTGCCTGCTGTCCCCTCGTCCGCATCTCCCTAATCCTCCTGTGCATCTTGCCCAGACGCCGGGAACATGGGGGCAATTCCTACAGCAAAGCTGCTGGTGTACAGTTCCCATAGGGCGCCCACTCAACTTGCCAGCTCAGTGCTTCTCCTTGGGAGGAGGGGAGGCCAGGAATGGAAGGTCCCTGAGCTCCTCCCGTCTAAAGCACACACAGAGCCCAGGACAGGGGGAAGAAGAGGAGAAGAGTGAACCTGCACCAGACAGGGTGTGAGTCATCGCAGACCCTCCCCAGAACAGCTTTGCTTCTGTCTGAAATGGAAACAGGAGAAAACAATCTTTCTGTTGCTTATGTACAAGAACTAGAAATCTCACAGCGTCTGGGCAGCACGTGAGATCTCCCCAGCTCAGCTCCCTGGGGTTCCTGGTGGCCAAGTGTCTGCGCTGCACTGGCTCCTGCCCCCGTTCCACTGGCAAATTCAAGTCACACCATATTTCTGGGCATTGTGTCCCTCCCCCGGGGTCACAGGGAGTGGGAATGGCAGCTGTGACACGGGGTGGCATTGCCTGTGGAGGGGCGTGGCCAACAGCTCTGGCACAGGAGCCTGGTGATTCTGGAGCTAGGTTTTCAGTGGTGCATGCAAATGTCCACAAGGCCAGATTAACCCTCTCCAGTGAGAGAATTTACTTGGAGAACTCAAAGTCAAGCCCATTCAAGGTCAGGGCTGAGATTTCTGAGCCAGTCTCTCCTCTGAGCCATACAGGTGCTTCTGTGCCCTGTCTTCCACCTGGACCCAGTCTGCCCGGTGTAGCGCCACCCCAGCCAGCTCAGCCACTGACCCCAGAGCCCCCAGAGCTTTCCAGCTGCAGGAGTTCCAGCCTCAAAGCAGAAAAGGAGGTGTTCGGGGAATCTGACCTCCACAGCCCCTTCAGATTAGGAGAGTCTTTGTTGAGTCTCCAGTTTCTCACAGTGGTCTCACTGCTCATTACAATGACAGCCTTCATGTTACATTGATCTGCAGCAAGCACTGGTCAAACAGCAGCTCTAAGAAGCAGAGCACTGCAAGCTGATCAGGAACGTACCCTTGGTTTTCAGGCCCCTCCAGGCAAAATTCTTCCGATTCACAGGAGAAACTGCTTGCTCTTTAGACAAATCCCAGCCTCCCGCACTGACAGTGAATTACGGGTCTCAGATTGCATCCACTTCACAGAGCTGCACCTTGTCACCTGCTAGGCTGTCACGGAAGTACATGTGCAGGACGTTAGTGCACTTCAGACACCCGGGAATCCCCAGGAGGGGCAGAGAGGGACAGTGCTCCCCAAACTTCAGATATGTTTCCTAAACCAACTTTGCTCTGTATAAACTTCCAGTTGTTCCTGCTGAGACGTCAACTGTCGCCCAGGTTCCTGTGTCGAGCAAGAGCTGGGTCGTCTCCTGGAGGTCCTGGCCGGGCCATCTCTGGGCGTGGGTCTGAGGGATCCTGTGCCCAGTACCCTCCTCATCCTGGCTCCTCCCTGCTTTCCTCGCCCAGCGGGTCGCCCCATGTTTCTGCCTTGCTGCAGCCCAGGTGCACTGCGCCAGTGAGCCCGTGAAGCCGGCCACATGGGTGTCCTGTCCCAGCATGGAGAAGCTGACAGGGACAGCTCCACAGCCAAGCCCAGCACATAGCAGAGCCCCGGTTCCCCCACCTCATGCACCCACAGCCCCCAGCTCCAGCTGGCGAGCCTAACAGACCCTTGCCAGGCCTGAGACCTCGCATTCACCCTGGGTTCGGTGCGCTGCTCATTCCTGCTGTGGACAGATGTGGAAAGACAGTGCCACTGTGATAGCCCCACGAGAGGCAGTTTGGCAGGCTAAAAATCCTCCAAGTGCCAGCTGCTCACTCCCGCCCCCTGCCCCCCAGCAATTTACTCTCTCTGTCTCCACAGTTTTGTTTTTTCCAGAATGTACAGAATCAGAACCCTAAGTACACAGCCTTCTCAGATTGCATCCAAGGTCCTCACTGACTTTCCAGGACTTGGAACTCATTTTTTAGCGGTGTAATCCCTTGTCTGCAGGAAGCACTGAGCTTTTAACTATGCTTCTATCTATTTGAGGAAATCTTGGCCACTTCCAAGTTTTGGCAGCTACAAATAAAGTTGCTACAAATATCAGTGTGCAAGGTTTTGTGTGGATAAAGATACTTTAAAAACGCAGTTATGCACACATACCCATACCTATATGCGACTGCATTGGCAAAGCGGAGACCAGCAGGGCATCTCACGTGTCTTGTTAGTCCTTGCTTGCAATGCGTCATGAGAACACTCAGCGCAGGGCGTTGGATCACGTACACAACACACCTCAGCTCTGGACATCTTATAGTCTTGACTCAAAAACAACCCAGCTTCTATCACGTGAAAGTCTGATTTGCATGTTTCTGAATAAATGCAGCAGTTGCGCTGGAGATCAAGTGAGACTGCCATTCTCGAGGTTAATGAGTCCAGACTCCTCCGTTCTCACAGAAGAGAAAGAGCAAACAGGGTGCTGAGCAATCCCACAACAAGCTCGGGCTGTGGAGACAGGGGGCGCAGGTGGGCTCCTCCAGCCACAGACCCCGGGAGCCACGGTCCTCTGGAGGAGCGGGCTGGGCTGAGGACATACGAATGTTCCAGGTTCGCTGTGTAGGGTTACAAAGCACACAGCTCCTTCATGCGGTGTTGGCTGGCCTCGCTCTGTGAAGGGCTGCTCTGTGTGTGTCAGCTGCCTTCGCACCTAGCAAAGCACACCGAACTCAGGGCCTTCCAGCAACAGCCGCCCCTGAGCACACTGCTCACTACCCCAGGCTGGTTGCAGCCCTGGTCCTTTCTGCCTCGCTGGGCCTGCTTCCTTACTTGCAGGCAGCTGCGATTTGCTCTGTTGACCCTCTCAGTCCTCTGTTCTATTGCTGGGGCCGTGTGGGGACAGTGGCCCGCCTCAGGCTGTTCCCCTGGCTGCTTGTCCTCTAGAAAGCCAGCCTGGGGCTGTCCGCATGGTGACAGGGAGGCCCAGGGGAGCTCAGGCCTCCCCACCAGCTGAGGTCACCAAGTTTGCCAGATTCAAGCAAAGGGAAGCAGGCTTCACCCCCTGATGCAATCACCACACAGGGCGCGGTGAAGGGAAAATGGAGGATTCTGCCCGTTTCTGCAACTGCTCCATCTGGCGGCTAGGACAGATCTGTGGTTTAGAGTCTGAGCTCCCCAACAGCCACCAAAATTCAAACCTAAAATGTTTCATTTCCTGTCTGTCTTTAATTTTGCACTTCCTATAATTTGTGTACCATTTATTATAATACGTGCCAACACTGAAATTTCAAGTAGCAGCTACTCAGCCAGGTACTATATGAGCTAAAAAGGACCCTTTAATCCCTTAAAACATAGTCCTACTTGTATCTGTCATAATCCATTCAGCAGAAATGTGACACCTCCAGGCTCACCTTATTTACAGATCACAACTAGCTGTTCTGCCTCTAACCATGATTCAGACGGGACCGTGCTAATGTGTTTTATTACAAGCATTTCATTTTGTAACACAGTAAATTTAAGTCTGAGCTATTTTCCCAACTAAAACTGGATGTTACAACTAAGCATCTCCCTCTCTAAAGCAATTTGCCAAATCTGCATAGCAACTCAGTACAAAATCAATTTATGTTAATTTAAAAAATAAAGGCTTAAAATATTATTTTGAACATTTTAATATTGTTAGTAAAAGAGGAAATTGATTTAAAGGAGTATTTTGCTGATGTTGGAGAAACACTGGGAGTCTTTCAGTCCAAAAGTATTCATTCTACATTATTCTCTTTGGGTTTTTTAAGAGAGTAGCCAGAAAACCAAAATCATAAAGCCCAGCGTGGTTGAACTGATTGCTCTGCAGCATGTTCTAGAAGGTAATTTCATTCAGTACAGACACGATCTTCCGTCACTGTTTACCACCGGAAGGCGTGTCGAGTCCTCAGAGGCACCTTTGGGCATGTGCTATGCATGCAGTGGTGGGGTATAAGGAAAGTCCAGCGGTTTGTTGGGGAGCACACTTACTGATGTCAGAATGGACACAAAGAACCTAAATATGCACTGTCATTAAAATAGGGCAACATATGTAACTGCTAAAAGATACGGAACCAAAATTCAATCAAAATAGTTGGAAGGCTGATAATCACAAATGGAGTCAGAAAGAATGTGGGTTCTGAAAAGACAAAACACTGATCAGTTCTGAGATCAACTGAAGTAAAGCAGGGGTATTGACCAAAAGGGAACAGAGCAGACACAAAGCCTGTCAGGGTGCTATGTCGCTGCTTGTGACAGATTTTCTTTGATTAGCCAGAAACATAGGCAGTTGAAATGAGGAAGAAGACACTGGGGCTTCCTGGAGAACTCAGGGTACTGCAGAGGCAAACACGAGGTGGGGAGTGGCAGGCCTGAGCTGCAGAGCAGCAGCTAGTTACACGGAGGCCCGAGGCCCCAGTTCCTCGCCCGCGTGCTGGATGCACAGGAGGCTCCGGAGAAGGCCATCATGGCTGAGCCCCTCCCTGTGGCTCTGCAGAAGGCTTCTAGCCACAGCCTACACTGCACAGCTCAGGGGAGTGCCCTGGGCTGGTGAAATCCTACGTCAAACGTGCTGTCACTTGTCACCGAGGACCTGCTGCGAAAGGCAGATGCTGTCAGATCGTGAGGCCCAGGACGAGCTATAGCAACTCACTGCTACTCACTTGTCCCCAGGCAGGTAAACCAGGGCGGGCTGCGAAAGGGCTGAGGAGGAGACACCAGGACAGCTGTGAGCAGGACTCCCCCAGCCCAGTGCAACCTGCACACGGACTGCTTCACATTCCAGAGCCTCTCTGCCACCTTCACTCATCCAATCCCGACACGACAAAATGAAGTGCACAGGGGCGATTATGGACTTGGTACATCCATGCAGAGAAGGGAAAACTGAGTCAAGATTATTTAGTAGGTTCACTGTCTAACTGACAGTTGGTTACACTTAAACTTCACAGTTAAGTATTTTCAACTGGCCCAAAGGGCACCAAAAGCATTATGGCAGGTACAAATGAGTGAGCACAATAGAGAAACAAATTTTTAAAAATCAGAATTCAGCAGGCATGGTGCACCACCTGTAATCCCAGCTCTCTGGGAGTCTGAGGCAGGAGGGTTGCAAGTTTGGATCCAGCCCACCAGTTTTTCCACGGCTGTTTTACTGCCTGGGGCTCAGCCCAGGGCTCCCCCCACATCTGCCTTCTGCTCTTCTTCATCTCCTCTGGCCTCTGACAGGTTCTGTCTTTCCTTGTTTTAACCCTGGACAAGGTTAAGCATTCCGGCCCAGTATTTTGCAGGAGGCCCCTCGGTTTTGGTCGCTGGTGTTTTTCTTGTATACTGAGGGTGGGTACGGGCTTGGGGACCATCATCACAGGAAGGGGAGGGCCTCTGCTCAGGGACCCTGCAGGGTGACATCGCCAGAGACAGGACCCCGCCAGCCTTCTCCACCACGAGCGCTGGCCTCTCCGTCCTGTCCTCCCAGGCTCCTCCCAGATGGAGACTACATGGATGGACTCTCCGCACAGCTTCTGGAGGGCTTACTCCACGCCCGTTACCCAAAGTCCTCTGCAATTGTTCTGTTCTCCCCCTTCATTGGGTTATTAAATTATTCATTAACAGAAGCAGGAACTCATGGGAATTTATTGTATAATAATCTAACACGATTTCACTATACTTACTTGCTCAATTTCTTTTGCTTCTGACCACTGGGAACTCATTTGGATTGGTTCCTGTGGCCCTGTGATGTGCCCTGCTCTTTGGTTTTCTTGTTTTTGTTGTTGTTATTGGTTTTTTGAGAAAGGCTCTTGCTGTGTAGTTCAGGCTGGTCTTGAACTCACTATGTAGCCCACCCTGGCCTCAAACTAGGGTGTTCCCCCTGCCTCAGCCTCCCGAGTGCTGGGATCACAGGCATGTACCACCACACCTGGCTATTCTTTGTTACTGCTATTTTATTCATTTACTCTTTTTTAGCACGCTTTTCCTTTTCAATGCTGGGGACTGAACACAGGGCCTCATGCATGATGAGCCCCTCAGTGTCTGAATTGCCCTGGCCCTTCCTCATCCCTAACCCCAGCAGACGTTCTAGGCTCATCTTGCATTTTTCCTGTATCGCCCCTAAAACAGAATTCTCGCTCCTTCTATTAGGGTGGTTTTTAAACAGTGAGACCTGGGGACCCTTATTCTTGGTCTGCCGCTGCTTCTGGGCCCTCTCGGAACCGAGTAGGAGAAGCGTGCTTACACATAGACTGCCACACGGACACGTGTTTCTGGGCCTACTGGAGTGTGTCCATACTGCTGGCTCCAGCCCAGCATGACACCACAGGAACTTACTAAATGGTAAACCTGGCTCCCCTTGTCCAAAACACACTAACACACACAGCAGTTTCAGGACTGCTGGTAAAACCAGCTGCCAGCTAGATACACGCCAGAGGATGGCGCTCATTCACAGTTCTTGCCTTGCTTTTCCTTTGCCATTAAAAACAATACTTTCTGAAGCTATGTAGGTCAATTACATTTTTCCTGTTAATTGCAGTGAGATCGTGCGACACATCTATAGAAAAGTATAATTTACTTGTCAGTCTGCATCCCATCTTGTTATCTCCAAACACTCTGGGGGTGATTTTTAAAACTTCTATTTGCATACGTCGAAGTTCGCCCTTGCAGTGCTCCACTGTGCAGATCCTGTACCGGGGCACATGGAACATCCCACCGCCGCACACCCCTGAGAACCCAAACACCACACCTGGCAGAAGGACCTGCTCCCCTGGCTATACTTCTACCAGGTGCCATGTACACAGAGCTACAGAACCCCTGGGCCTGGCTTCTTTCCAGTAACAAGCACTTGAGATTCACCATGGCGCTGCCTGCCATGGCTTTGCTGCTGAAGGATCCCCCACCACGGCTGCTTAGCTCTCGCTCCCGTCCCTCCCGCAGGGTGTCCGTATTGCTGGCTCTCATGCTCATGAGCAGTGTGAGCAGCTGCTGTACACACCCTCGAGCAGGTTTCCGTGTGAATGCCAGGGTTAGTTTGGGCAGTTTCCTAAAAGTGAGGCTGGTGGCCATATGCCAAGTGTGTGATTCACACTTCCAAAATATTTTATCTTTTTTGATATTGTCATAGAAGTTTATTACATCTATTAAACACATCCTTTAAAATGTCCTCTGGTTTTAAAGATTTTGTTTTTTAAAAAAAGCACCGTGCCAAGACTTGTCCATGGCTATGGTTCTGTAGCTGGAAATATGCTTCTCCTCAAACTTCAGGATAAACTTTGTAGATCAGATGTTGTTGGTCATTTAATCGCTGAGGAAGTAGTTAATCTGTAGAGTAATGAATCTATCTTTTTAGTTAGGGATTCCAATTTAAAATGTGCTCTCTACTATTTCCTTAAAATATCTCTTTTACAATTTTCCTAAAATGTGTGTTAAACTTAAATAGCTAAAATCACCTAAAGAATATGTAAGTAGTGTTTTTTTTCTGGCTAATAACTTACTGTGTTTCAGATAAAATGCAATTTATAGGAATATGAAATCCTAGTGGTAATCACATATTATATATGTATGTCAAGTACTTAGTATAATTTGATAGTAACAGCATATAGATGGAGATTATTGTAGAAGTTTAGTCCTATTTAGTACCTACAGGTGACTCAGAGACATTTCCTAGGGTTAAGGCTTTCTCCCCAAGCATCCTGGGACAAAACGTAACTCGGTACTCTGAGGGGTATACCAGGCAGTTGCCTATCGGCCGATCAAATTCTGAGGTGTACGGACGAGCACCCCTCCACGGGGTGGGAAATAACCACCAGACGGAAGTACGGGGGACGGTCTGCATGCCAGGAGTGGGTGCGGGGGGCGTCAAGGGAGTCGCAGTCACCTCTGCTGACGTACCAACTTTGTCCACGTTCCTCTAGAGCCTGGCTGGTCAGCAAGGAGAGCACAATGTGAGGAATATGAATGAGCCATCCCAAGTGAGCAACTGAGTATGGACTTTAGTCAGGGACATGCCTAGGCCACCACTCGCACAGGGGAGCGTAGGGAGGTCAGTAGGCGAGGCTCTTCCCGCGTGTGTCTGCTGCACTCCAGTGCCACCGACCAAGCATTTTCATTACGCTTCCCATTAGCGGACTGACCGCTTGTTTTCCAGTCGGAAGCTCTGCTGCGGAATCACTGTGCAGCAACTGTTAGGACCTTCCAATCTGTGCAGCATGGGAACCTGGGTGTGTCATCTGTGAGATGACAGTCCGGGCTGGACCCTAACTCGCCCTGTGACCCTGGGCCCCTCTGTATCGGGTTCCTTGTGTACAGAATGGGGGACCAGAACACCCCCAGCTCTGAGAGCCCTTGGGAAGGATGAACTGGATCAGCACCCGGAAAGATCAAATTCTAAAACAGTGCTAGGCACACAGCAGGCCCTACATGAGCGTGAACTACGTTTCGCTGCCTGCCCCGCCCAGGGCGAGAGCTATTTTAGCAAGGCAGGCATTTTAAGGTGTCTCATGCTGTTTCTAATAGTGGCACAAAACAGGCACTCAGATAATATTTGTTGAATAAACAAAGACATAAGACCTTCATTATCTACAACCAAGAAAATTTCAAATGTAAATGTGTACTGCTCATTGTGACATTAACATGTTAAACAGTTCTAACAAAGTAAAAATTGAACTTCAGTAAAAATCGGGAAGGAAGAAATGGCGGATTCTATGATATACCCAGGATGGATAAATTTTAAATCTAAGACCAAGCAAAGGTAATTATATCCGAAAGACAGTGACGCCCTGGAGATGTGTCTTCCCAGTTGCGCTCCAAAGGTATTTACTATCAAATAGAAAATATCAGAATTGCTGAGGTTAAATCTATACTTTTACAGGAGGCAAACGGTTCTGCTGAGTCACATCTGCACTAACGGCGCAATGGGAGACAGGGTCGTTCGGCCTCGCACAGCGTCCCGACACACGGGCCAGTGCACAAATCGCTCTGCCATGATGGTGAGGACACCACCCGGGCAGGGCTGTGGTCTGCGTCCAGGACTCAGGATCCGAAGTCCCTGAGTCTGAGCCCCAGCACTGAGAGAAAATATTAATAACAATAAAGATGAAAATGCCACTTAGAAATTTAGTTCAGCTCTGCAGACATAAAATCCCTGGATTGGTAGGCAGACAATTCTCATGATTCCTAAAGAATACCTTGTTCTCTTGCAAAAATGCACAGTCAAATACAGAAGTGTTTCATTACCCAGCAATGATGGTATATGGATGCTCCACAGAATTTAATTTACAAAATAATCTAAATCTATCTTTCTAGCATTGAACATTTTCACGGGTATATTCCCAAAATGCATTAGTTCTTCTTTGCTTTCTTTGTGTACAGTAGGTATGACTTGATCAAATTTCACCTTAGATAATTTAATCTTTTCCTAACCACTGGGGTCAGCAGCAGCGACACTGATTCTGACTGCCGTGCACAGGATGCCCTCAGGAGGAAGGCTCGGGAAGGTAACAGCCTTCTGTGGTTCTGCACAGCTGGCTCCCGTTTCTCATTGACAAAGGAGGGGCTGAAGGGGCCAAGACCGAGCGCTTAGTTCACAGGCCGTTCAAACACCACTCCTACCCCAGAGCTGTACAGAGACTTGAGGAGCTAAGTTTTAGACACCTGGGCTTTAGACTAACCCAGGAAGAAAACTGTGAATTGGGAGCGGACACATGGCTCTTGCTGGACAAGGCGGATGTCTTCCAAAGCCCAAAGAATTTACATGACCAGCTTTGCAGCCAAGTTCACTGCCTGAGCAGTCGAGCAGGGGTGAGGGAACGTCACAGGGCCAGAAGGTAAAACCACAGCTGCAGGGTGCTGCCCTGAAGCGAGACCCTCGGAACCTATGGTCCTGGGAGGCCTTGGGAAGGACTGACCAACTACACAGCCTGGGTGGAACATCCACTGTCCAGTTCTGCTCAAAGTTAGCGAATCTGATTCCTACACAGGCCTCGAAGTGGTTCTCCTAGGCCTGGGGAGACCACCCTGGTGTTTACCTCCGTCCGTCCACTCCTGAGCTGGATTCCTTGCCTGACTTCCTGATGAAGTCACCTTGTTTTCCGTGGCCACCTCCCCTCCTCAGGCCTTTCATTGCTTCCAGTTTCTCATGGCTGGGAAGCCACACCTACACTTTTTAAAATTGGTTTTACAATAAAAGGGATTCGCCTGAGTGGTGAATGCAAGGAAATCACGTGAACATTGCCTTGATTACTGTAGCTTTAGAGGAAGTCTTAAAATTAGGTAGTAAACGTATTCCGACAGTTTGGTTTTTTTTCTTTTTACTTTTCTAGGTCTTTTTACTCCTACATAACTTTTAAATTTCAATATCCAGTTCTTCATTTATAGCAAGTATACACAGACCTGAAGTTTTATACATACCTTGTGTTTTCTAATCCTGCTAAATTCAAGCACAAGTTCTAGGGGCTCCTAGAGATTTCTTAGTATTTTCTCTGCAGATGATCATTTCATCTACATATAAAGATTTTGCTTCTACCTTGCCAATCCTATCCTAGTTGTGTCATTTTATTGCCAGACTATTTTGGTGGGGACTAGGTTTCAAAGTTTAATGGACAGATAAAGAGTAAGCATATCTGTCCTTGTTCCCCACCTTAGGGAGAAAGCATTATATCTTCTCCATTCATATAAGGCATTCTCACTGGAAGTATGGAGTACACGTCTTTAATCTGTTGAGAAGGTTCTGTTCTACCTCTAGTCTCCTGATAGCTTTTACCATGAACAG
Organism: Heterocephalus glaber; assembly: GCF_053883595.1. Lineage (NCBI taxonomy): Eukaryota > Metazoa > Chordata > Mammalia > Rodentia > Bathyergidae > Heterocephalus > Heterocephalus glaber. Next base: position 3,482,926 of record NW_028258347.1, on the reverse strand, counting down.
CTGTAGAATTTAGTCCAATACTTTTTCTCCAACTAGTGACAGGATCCTATGGCTTTTTCCTTTCCTCTGTTAAAATGATGACTTTTGGGGGTGGATCTTCCAATGCTGAACCAACACTGCCATCCCCATAATAAAACCACTTTCTACATACTGCCAGATCTGACTTCTAATAGTTTGTTTTGTTAAACAAATTTCTATCTATGTTCATACTTTTTTCTTCTATTATCTTTATCCAGTTTTAGGATTAGCACAATGTTGATTTCCTAAAATGAGGGGAGAAATGTTCCTTCTTTTTTCTGCTTTAATTGTTTGATATAATTTATCAGTTAAAATGTACACGAGCCTGCTGTTGTCACATAGGTAGGTTTTCAAGCTAGGAATATACTTTCTTTAATAGGTGCTATTCAAATTTTATATTTCTTCCAGAGTCAGTTTCATTAATTTGTCTTCCAAGGTACTTCATAGAAGTTGTCAAATTTATTTCAAAAACTATTTTTGTAATATGCTTTCTATATCCTTTTAAATTCTGTAAAATCTGTGGTAATATCTCCTAGATCTTGATATTATAATTTTAAAAATGTATAATTGATATTCTGTAATAGGAAGTAAAGGTCTAAAGGAGCAGGGGAAGTGGGAGGGGTAGGGGAAAGGAAAGAAGGGAAAAGAAAAAATATGAGAAAAGGAAAAACTGGAAACAAAATCTTTGCAAATAGGGAAGGGTGGAGGGGGTGAAGGGAGGGCAGGAGAATGGAGAAAAAATAAGAACCAAGATGCATCATGTAAAGGTGCAAGATCCCAGTGATGAATGTGACTGTATTTTATACCTAAAATGTGCCAATAAACTTATTGGGAAAAAAAATCCATAAAATTTTTTTTAAAAAAGGAAAGCTCGTGAGCCTTGGCTCTGTAGGGACGAAGGTCATTTCAGCCTCGATTCCTGGTCCTTACTGTGCTCCGGGACAGCTGATGCTACAAAATAAATGGCCTGGAGATTGTGCTGGCTTCGGCAGCACCTGCACTGAAGTGGCCTGGAGATAACCGCGTCATGGCGAGTGAGCCCATGCTCGCCGGGCACCAGCTCGTCCCATGAGCCGCACGGGCTGTGCTCAGCCCTGACGGCGAGGAGCGCTTCGGCCCATCTCGTCCCTCGGAAACCGGCGTGCACTGTGGCCGGTCCAGAGCCCATGCCTGCCCATCCTGCCCTGGAAATTAGCCTCCGGGAGGAACACAGCCCTAGACATCAGGTGCTTGTGCTTTTCCATTGTTAAAACTTTCCACGAGGGAAAGGAGATGGTCCTGAGCCCCGCTGACGGCCCTTGAGGTGCTTCATCAGCAGCCGAGATCCCAGGGCCCGCTCATTGTGCACAGATGCGTAACAGAAACAAAAGCAGAAGTGAGACCCAGACTAAAAACCTCAGGGGAACACCGCGAACCTCAGAAGAGCGCCTTCCTTCCTGGACAGCCTTTCTCAGCACAGTTACGTCCAGGCGGAGAGGAGTTCTGCCAGGGACACGGGGAGCCCGGAGCCCGTCACGTCAGTCACAAAGGTCACTGGGCAAGGACGAGAAAGAGCGAGTGATCCGTGAGCCGCTGCTCCGCCGCCTTTGCCCCCTTCCCCTGACACTGACACTGAAGTTGAAGTCATGCTTCGAGGACAGCTGGTCTCCGGACTTCATCCTCACCCCGTCTCGGGACAACACCCATCCCCTGCCGACCTCTAAGCTCGTTTTGGCCACCGGCTTCCGTAACAAGTCTCACTGGACCTGGCCACGGCCCTTTGCTAACCTGCTGCCATCTCCAGATTTACACCTCCGGGGTTCGCCCCTCTTTGGGGTGACTAGAGAAGCGTCATGCCTGTTCTTCCCTCTGTCTCTTTCCACCTGCTGTCATGTAACTCTCCAGTTCCTATGACCTTCAGAGCCTGTTTCCAAGCCTGCTCCAAATGCACACATGATGGAAGCCGCATCTTTTCCTAAGCTTCTCTTTCCGACCTTGTCTTTCCTTCCTCTGTACTTCCGTCCACCCCTCTAACCTGTAGGCTCACTGTCTCAGAAACGCCCCATTTCCTCAGGGATTGCTCCTGGGCAGGAACACCTCCCGAGTTACCCTGTCCACACCTTCCAGGACCCAGGTGAGCGCTGCCATCCCCGTGATTTGGGGGCAGGCAAGGGCAAGATGAGAAGCATAAAATGAGACAAGTTCGAGCATTTCCCCCACTCTGCCTCTCCAGAACTGAGGTACTGATCTAACAGGCAGTGTGTGCTTGCCCCTTCCTAACTGTGTGACTTCTGTCATTCCTCATCACAGTGTTTTTTATTTTTTACAGGAAATACATTATCTCCCAGAAATGCAATGGTTTTTGGGGCGAGGACCTCGGGGATGGAGGAGATAACCCCTATGGAAAAACTGGCTTCAACGAGTGCCTAAGGGATCTCTTCCCGGCCCACCTGGTCCTCTGTGTTAACAATAAGGGACTCTCAACTGTTCAGCTGGAGGGCCAGCAGGGCCAGCCAGGTTCTGCATGAGCCTGAAGTGCTCTTATCCCAGCAGGGATCTTATCTTTGGGAGTGTTAACTGGCTGGTTTCATGGAAAGGATCTGACAGCAGGATGGGAAGTAGTTCCAGAAGCTCTCACCTCTACCCCAGGAATGTTCTAGAGCAGTCACAGTGAACCTTTTAGAGCTTTCAGTGATACAAACAGCCCACTGCAGCACACGTGCTACAGGTTCCCACCACTGTTCAAGTGGAAATCTTGTGCTGCCACCACTGCCTTCCCTGATGAGCAGCTAAAGCTCAGCCTTCACCAGCCCCCATGGCTACAGGTGAGGTCCACATGGTCTCCATGTCCTCAGTCTCCAGAGACTGAGCTGCTTGGTGAAGCCTAGAACAGGTGGAAAGTCTAGCTGCAAAGGAGTCTGACAAAGGTGCTTTCCTGAGTTCAGAAGATGGTCCAGAATGGGACCAGAGCAGGATCAAGTGAGCCTGGGGACCCAGGTCCCTGCTGGAGAGACAGAAGCCACCCAGAGGACCTGGAGCAAGGCTGCTCAGGTTCAGGTCCCACCTTAGACACTCATTGCCCATGCACTTGGGCAGGAAAGAGGAAAGGAGATTTTCCTAATTTTTAGACCCCAGGCTGGTGTGCATTAAAATGTAAAGTGTTTGGACCGTGGTTTGTTAGATACTGAGAGCTCAAGAAATATTAGTTATACTTGTTTAATATGGCATTTATAACTTATAGGAAATTGTAGCTTTTTTTAAAATTCATGTAAGGAGAGCTAAGATGTGTTGTGTATCCTTATGTGGAGCCACTTTATATGAATTGCAACAAATGAAGCATATGATACAGTATTTGCAAAGTATGGATGAGAATTTTCTCTAGAGGCTTTTTTCCAGCTTGCTCTTGGAACATTCTCATTAGAGAATCAAAGGGAAGTTGTCTTTCATCTGCTGAAATTCCTAACTGTCACAGACCATAGCTGCCACCCAGGGAAAATAATGAAAACTTTTGGCAACCTTTCTTCTTTGAAGCATTTACACAGTCCTGCCCTGGGATGTTTACTTTGAGTTCTGAACAAAACTTTCTATTTCCATCTTTGGGAAATAACAATAAGAGTCCATCCTGGAGTACAGTGGGAAATAACAAGATCTCCTTTGACACTGTTTTAGGTCAAGAAGTTTAACAGTAAAACACCACCATCAAAAGTGTTTCACAACTCTTAGTATGTAGACAACTGCAAATCGCTATCTCTACAGAAAAAGACACCATATTAGGAGCAGACCCAAGAAAAGGGGCTCCCTGATTTTGGAATGCACCACTCCTCCTGCCCGTGTCTGAGCATCCCTGAATCCAGAGCATTCTTCCACAGAAGGCGCAGTGATCACCTGCCAAGCCTCCCTGGTGGCTGGCTCTGCATCTCTCCTTTCTAGGAAATCCTCTCTGACCTTACTCAGTGCTGGCCCAGGATGGCGCAGTGAGGGCTGCAGCTGCTTACACAAGGCGACACAGGGCGTGTCACTAGGGACACATCCTCCAACTGCGTGACCTCGGGAACAGCAGGCCCCTCCCGTGCCTGTTCTAGCATCTGTGAGATGGGAGTTGGTCTCAGTACTGCCCTGGGCTGGGAGAAGATCAAATGTGGTAACACAGTACACATTCTCACAAATGATACCATCATCACGGCAGGCTCCAATGCCCACGCTCTCTCAGAGCTGACAAACACCCAGCTCCACCTCTTCACTTTTTACAGATAGGCATCATCTGAGCACTTTCTTCTACCATGCAGTCACTAGGAGGGAGTGCCACGCCCTGTGTGACTTAACTACCGTTTTGCAGGTGGCATCATCTCCCTGGTGCCCAGACTTCTGTTGGTGCTGCCTATGTCACAGGCATGGGACCCATCACACTTCTGGTGATGTGGACTTTAATGACAAGGGAAGTTCTCTTGCGATTTTGCCTAGTCTCAAATATCTATATATCTCCTAAATGCCGCATGATGAAAGAATTCGCTGTTGGCAACCTCAGTGTGGGTATAGGACTTAAGTGCTCAGATCCTTTAGGTAACGAGGATGAACTACATGAAGACAGCTACACTGGCACAGCCCTGAAATCCAATTGCACTGAGTCCTGCCCACCAGACCACCGCACTGTGCAGAGCCTGAACTTCACCTGGACACCTGCCTGTCCTTCTGCCTCAGCACCCTGGGAACAGGCTGAACTCCTCACCTCCCTGGGCCTCTGCCCACACAGGGTGGTCCTAATGGGCTTCTCAGCATTGCATCAATTTCTTTGTAAAGCACTGTTTCCAGTGCTGCAGCCCAGGAGTGCACGTCTGATTTGCAGGCAGTGCCTCACTCTAATGCAACCTCACAGCTGCCTCCAGGATGTAACATGTGCCATTGGTGATAGGTTTCCCAGCTAACACAGCACACAGCCGGCCACAGGGCAGAGATGAAGTTAGATGCATGGAAACAAATGATGCTAACGATGTATGGAAGTTTTACAGGGAGAAAGTGAAAAACCCCTTTCATGCTACAACCTAATTACATTACTGATCAATAGTGTTTTTGCCTCATTAGCAATCAAGTCAGGGATGAAAACTGCCTTATAATCCTTTATTATTAACACCAGCAAAACATGATTTCCATTACAACAGACACCTAAAATTGAAAGGCAAGAGCTCTCCAGAGACATGCTATCAATTTCCCCTTCCCCGCATCTTCCAGTCTCCCTCCTCCCCAGCTTACCACAGAAATGAGCAGCTTGGGGCCAGACTCCGGATGTCTGAGGCTCTCACTATTTTCTCCCACCTACGTGGGCAAGTTATGACCCTGCCGCGAGTCATCTTATATATAAAGCAGTTATCACCCAGCTTCCAAAACAGACGTAAAAACTCACTGTACTGTGTCACAGATCACCCAGCCCAGGACCCAGAAAACACAGACTCCTCTAATCACAAAGGAAACCCCAAGATTCAAACAAGCAAAAAATGCCCTGTGCTTGATGGCCCTGGGCAGGACAACTCAGAGGAAAGAAGCAAGTGCCCAACTCAGCCCCTGCTGAGCAGATGTGAGGACCACTGAGGCCTGGCAGTGACCCGGGCACCACCAAGAAGCTCCCGCCAGCATTACTATCCATGGAACCATCGGCGGGAAGGGAATGAGATGGAGATTTCTCTTGGAAGGATTTGTATTTGACTGAAGAAATTGGCAATGAGAAAATAAGATGTCATGGTGCATCACCCCATTCATAAATCAGAATGCTGTAACTCCCTGTAACCTGTGGACTTGGATTAGTACACAAAGAAAGCTCCAAACTGACACAAAGATCCACAAACTAACCAAGCTGGAAGGAATATGACCCCTCATGTTGATCTTGTGACTATATGCTGAAGCAGACTCTGGGAGAAATGACAAGGACTTGGCTGGGGACCTGCAAACCGGAGCCCGCGTCCTGCCTGCAGCCCACAGCGGAGTCAGCAGCCTGAGCCCCACAGGGTTCCTGAGGTCTCCTCCCCAGGAGGGGGATGCACGCAGGGGACCGCACAGTATGGAAACAGGACAGGTGTAGAGTGCTGCTCCCTGGTTTACCTTGCTGAGATGGGGATCAGTGGTCGTCTCTACTCTGGCCATGACAGCAGGTACTCACAAGATCCAGACTGGGTGATGCATTTCCATTAAAAGCTTGCCTCAAACTGCATAAAAGAAGTTTAGAAAGTCATTGCATAAAAAGAAGAAAAAGCCCTCAGCACTACATACAGAGTATTTCATAGGGAACTTTTATTTTACTTACTTTTTATTTTGCAGTGCTGGGATGGAGCTGAGGGCCTTGTGCCTGGCAGAGGCTCTACCACAGAGCCACACCTGGAGAACTTTTCTTAGAGATCGGTGATTAGGTAGAGACTGTACACATGCAGATTACAGATGGACGGGGTGAGGTTAGAAACCACACTCAAACCCACAGGCTAGGGGATGGCAAAGACACAACCTGCGGCCGCGACCCATGGAGACCTCGCCAGCATTTGCATCCTGGCCCTGCATCTCTGTGCCCACCAGAAGTTCTCCCCCTCCACACTCCTGTCCCAGGGCTTTGAATGTCCCTTCTTCCAACCTGAGGTGGCCTTCTCCCAGATCGCACCCACTTTCCTGGAGAGAATCCCCTCTGTCTCCATCTCCATTGCTCCCCGACTCTTTTTACTACTTATTTTATTTCTTCCCTCTCCCTCCCTCTCTCTCTCTCTCCTTCCCTCCCTCCCTCTCTCTCTCTCTCTCTCTCTCTCTCTCTCAGACAGGACCTTGCTACATAGTTTCTGGCAGGTCTTGAGCTCAGTGTGTAGCCCAGGCTGGCCCCGAACTTGCAGCGCTCCTCCTGCCTCAGCCTCCAGAGTGCTGGGGTTACAGCGTGCGCCACCACGCTCTTAAGATGAGTACACCAGGCTTCCACCTGGTCGTTGCAGATGCACTTCCTCCTGTGTTCTCCCTGCTACGAGCTGTTTCCCTGTGCCAGCCCCTCGGCCACACTGCCAGCTGACTATGCACTGAAACCTCTACACACTGGAACTAAAATGAACCTTTCCTCTTCTAACTTGCAGGTGCCGGGTGGTTTGTCCCAGCAGCGGGAAAGGGACAAAGGCAACAACGATCAAAAAGAGATTCTATAAAGATACTGTAATGTAAATTCTGGAAACCCAGGCCACTGTGCCACCCTCTTGGATATGTCCAGCATCAATGGCTTTATGTGTGATAGGTGCTGAACACATATTTTGTATATTTTATCCTGATAAAGAATCTTTGGGCAGTGAAATTCAGTAAGACGCTGTTCAGACTACTGCTTCTAAGCTAACTTGTAGTTTCCCCTCCTTCACAATACTTATTAACATATGCTCCAGCATTCATGTTCCGTGGAGACCTGGGGAAGAGGGCACCCGCACAAGCACACACGGCGTCTGTGACAGTGAGGAGCAGCAGTCAAGGCACTAGATCAGGCAGGGCGGGCCAGGGTCGGAAGCAGGCACAAGCACGGGGTGGCCCTGGCCGAGCGCTCACAGGAGCCTAGGCTGGGTCGCCTGCTCTCAGGGACCCTGCAGCCAGGGCACACGTCTCACTAATGAATTTGACTAGTCTGGTGGCTCCCACTGACCACTGATTTACAAAGCCACAGATCTGGAAATCAGAATGAGAGGCCAAATTTGGGGCTGATCATTTCCACTTTTATCTGTTAGAGACAACAATGATCATTTCTTATCACTTTCATTTCATAAAATGTCTATATTAACATCAAAAAATCAGAAAGGACATCATTTCAAACTAAACAGGGACTCAGAGATCTCAGCCCGCTGTTATCTTTATATTTCTCATTCCACAGTCTTAGGCCAATGTCACCTTTATTTTTCCCACTTGGCAAGGAGGGGCTCCTCACTTCCCTCGTCCAAAATCCTGGATTCTCGAGCCCCCGCCCTCTGGGACCTCTGAGCTTCTTCTGGAAAACATTCTGCAGCGTTGGGTAAATGCACCTCAAGGTCGTGAGAAAAGGCTCCATACACACCGTGAAAATCACAGAAAGGGAAGGACCTTGATATGAGGAAATCTCCCCACGAAAGGTTCAAATCCAAGAGGACGAAACCAGATCAGTTGCTCCACAGCCTTCACTGTCAGGAGGCTGTTGTCAAGTTGTGTGATGCACAGCTGGAAAGACAGGTACAGGGCTCCATGACTGTGCACGGGTCTGCACGCAACAGACCGGGCAGCTCGGTGGCCGTATGCCCTCACCCACGTGGGTTTCCGTTTCCCTAACCATAACCCTGGACCTTCAGCCGTTCTGCCCTGTGAGCCCACCCAGGTTCTGGTAGAGGTTTGGCCGTGGGGACGCTCCATGTGGGAGCGCGGTGCAGGCTTGTGCCCGCCGGGTGTCTGTCCTCACGGCCGGCCTGTGGACCTCTTCTCCTGGGGACAACACCCACCGCTTAGCGCCTGACTTCAGCGGGCAGCGTTCACAACTTGCCAAGTAAGGAGCACTCCTGCCTGTCCTCCGAATGTTTAAAGTCTGAAGAGGACAAGAGATGCAGGCAGGGGAGGCGAGGGAGGGAAGGGGTAGAGGAGTGGAGCTGTGTCACGCACCCGCACCTGTTCCTGCCAGGAATGTAATCTTTACGCACCTCAAACATGTTCTAGTTAAAAGGAAGAATAAATAAAATAAAATCTGAATTGGAAAAATTTTTTAAGGATATCAAGAAAATCCTTCTTTCAAGAAAATGACTTTCTCTTAGTCATGTCATGAGGACCTGGAAGGAATAAACAGAACGCACGTTTTCACCACGCAAGCAGATTCATAACCTACTTTAAATCTTTTCACAGCAGCGTCTTTACAATCACTTCAAATATCTAGCTAATTTTCCATAAAACCCTAAAAGCAATACCACAGTTGAAAAAAATCATCAAAATCCCTATGAGTCTGATTCTATGCAAATGTTGTGTCTGAGAGCAGTTTTATGATGCTCTAAAAACCTCAGGGAAAATGTCTGAATGAAAATGCAACTGGGGACATCACTCTGTGTAAATTCCAATTTCTTCTGTCACAGTTATGAAAACACTTTGTGTCAGTAATATGAAACCGAAGAGTAGCTGAGCTAATCTAACACTTTGTCAAATGCTAGACCAGAACCAATTTGCACCACAACAGGGGGCTGCCAAGCTCAAGTGCAGAAAGCTGAAAACCACCTGGGAGAGGACCTCCCTGGGCCCCAAGTCCATGATCAGGCACGATTCCATCTCTCAGAGCCACGGCTTTCCTCGGTCCTCGACAGGGAGCTGGGCGAACGCCCTCTGGGGAGCCCTGTGAGCTGGGTGCCTCATCTGCTGCTCTGAGTCCTCGGGACCCAAGAGGCTAAGATCATTCACTGCTCTGTCTACACACACCCAGATCAAGGGAGCTTTCCACTTGAGTTCAGCTTTATATTTATAATTAATAGTTTCAACCTAGCAAATATAATTTACGTGACCTCTGAAAGTGTGGATGGGAATGCACTTAACTTTCCAAATGCTGGGGAATTAAAACACATTCAAAGGCTCAAGCCTAGTTATTAGGAAAAATAGATTCTTCATACTACTTGGAAATGGCAGGAGCAAGTTCAATAGCATTGAGCAATTAACTCACTTCGAATATAATAAAAAATGAGTCTGAACTACTAGTAGAAAAACTAGTGCTTTTCAGGAAAGAAAATGTAATTATTAAAAAAGAAGAAAATGCATAAATGCAGAATGTGAGCAGAAAGCAGCGGTAGGAAATAGGTGTTCCTGACGTCACCCCCGGAAAGGCGGGGCGCAGGGTGAATGCACTGCGCTGCCTCCCAGCAGCGAGCGGCCCGTGGTCCGGAGAGGGACACAGAGGGGCACTGCGGCCGGCACGGCCATTGTCCACTCCAGACAGTCGCACTGTCCGTCTCGGAGTCCCCCCAAAGGAGCCAGACACCCACCGGGGGCTTGGGCTCTAACCTCGATCACGTACCACTGACACCAAGACTTCGGCTGCAGCCACTGTGAGACGATTCCCAGCGTAACAGACCATCCAGGCTTTTGAGTTTTAGGGTCCAGTTGAAAAAGCACATGTACACGGCGAGACCCGAGAGGGTAGGGATCGATACTGTGTTTCCAACTTTTATTTTGCTAAGTAAAGACGTAAAAGCTACCACAAAAAGTATAGGAAAGTTAAAATCTTAGAATAGGTTCATTTCTTCTAAGAAGCTACTCCTCGTAATTTCATCGCCAACATTCCCTGTGCGTCTAGGTCGGCCCTGGTGGATGTCGTATTATATCTGGCTCCTCACTAAAATCACACACATTGTAACAGCTGGTATGTTGTGGGCAATGCATTGTTTAATGCAGTTGGTGTTTATGTATTGAAATTACCCTCAGAGTTTATGGGGAGAGAAGATTTAATCATAAATCTAAGACGCAAGTTGGGCAATGATGATAAATTCTCTATTCCCAGTTTACAAAAACATTCATTCATCTACTGTAAAAATTCTTAATGAAGATAAAAATGTTCTTAGGGATGAAATCTCATCTACACTATGTCCTTGGTTATTCAAATGTATTCAGATATGGTAAATAGTTTAAATGAACAGTAATGAGAAAGAGGCTGTATCGGTGAGAAAAGTTAGTCGTTACCTCATTATTTTTCTACCATTATCACATCTCATTGATGCTATTTCCAAGTGCCGAGATTAGACTATAATACGAGTTATCCTGGTAAACTCTGAAGGCCACAAGAGGTCCTTTAGAATTTGGAAATCAGATCCTGTCCACACTGCTCTCAACCACCGCTATTCTGCCCACCACCGAACTGCCCCGAATCTGAATCTGTGTTTCACATGAAATTTCACGGGGACCCTGGCGAGGGAGGGAAAGTGTCACATCACACTAGGGTGCAAGCCAGGTTTCTCTGGCCTGCGCATCTCCCTGCCTCCTTCCGGAGCTCACTTCCAGGGCCTGCCCCCTCACCGCAGCCGGCTTCCTTGAGGCTGCTGCTGGGGCCTTTGCACTCCCTGTTGCTGTGATGGAAATGGAAATGCTTTCCTGAGTAGCTCTGCACTTTCTGTGTCCACAGCACCTCCTCTGAAGAGCCCTTTCTCACCAGTTCCCCTCCTCCACCATCACACTACATCCTTCTGCCCTGCTGGATTTGTCCTCTCCGTGAGCATTACTGGGTGTCATGCCAGTGTGTATTCATTTATTCAGAGCTGGCTTCAGCGCTACAGCACAAGCTTCCGGAAGCAGAGACTTCTGTTCATCCATCATCGACCCACAGAATTAAAGGCTGTACATTCTGGGCACTCACAAATATGTGCTGAATGAAGAAACGGGTGAATATAAATATATGGAAACATTTCTAAAGTACATAAAGTAAAACAGTATCAGTCTGTATATTGTTAGACTATACCAATTCGTGCCTCTAGTTATGCAAGATTTAAACATTCCTATTCATTTACAACCTAAATTCTTCTCAAAACTCAAGCAGTGACCCTACTCTTAAAAGGGGAACACAAATCCAGTGCACATTAATGAACCGAATTCTTTCAGCAAACATAAATTTCTTGAAAAGTATTCTTTTCTTCTTTTCACTAAATTGGAATAATTTTTAAATCACGCTGAAATCTCACAACGTTAAAAAGAAACAAACAAAATAAATAAACAAAGAAAATCAATCAATAAATAAGAAGATGGAGAATGTAAAATAGGATAACACAAGAGTTGGTAATTTCCTACACTGTTAGCAAATGATGTTTAAGATTTGACAGTGGATTTTATTTGATGAGATTGAAAATAACATACCTTAGCATATATAACTCTTTTAATATGAACTAAAAACTTTTCACAGTCCATTCTCTGATTTTTGTATAAACTGTTCGAGTCCTGAAGGGGTGGTGGTTAGTAACCTTGCCTTAAGGGTTAAAATGATGCTTCAGTTTTATGCTAAAGCTTCTACTGTCTAAGGCCATGGTGGTGAACCTATGGCACGAGTGTTACCATGTTTGTCTTCTAGGACTAAAGATGTTAATGTCTGAGTTACTTTTTCTAAACCAAGACCTCAGTATTGAGCTCTAATGGCAGGGTTGGCACCGTGTGATAAGTGAGTGGGTTTGGGTTGCAGTTTGGGCTCCAGATCTCTAAAAGGCTCGCTGTCACTGGTCTAAGGACATACTGCTGTGTTACCCACTGTAGCTCTTTCAGAAGACAGTAAACTAGGACTTTTCCAAAGTATATTCCAGAGTTTTTGACCTAGATGAGATTCAAAAAGGCGATGCACATGACCCGATAACAATTCCTGAAAAGCACTTAATTTGGGGGTTTGTATTTTTCCCCAATAAAAGTGGTGACTTTGGGATGATCAGTAGCTAATTCTATGGACTGTGGCCAGGGGAGCGAGGGAATGGACCTAAGAGAACCCACAGGCCGTCTGCAGCCTCACACTATCCGCTCCCCAGAAAGACAGTTCTCTAAGCCAACCGAACCACCAAGCGGCTCTCTTCAGAAATGTTACTCATATCTTGTTGGCACTAGTGTTTAAGAACAAAAGTAAAATATTGCTTTACTAATTAATTATTAGATTTTTCCAAAGAGAAATAGAGGTAGATATAAGAAGAAAACATTCAGGAAGTTTCTTGTAAATGTTTAAATGTTTCTGTTTGTTTTATTCTGCTTGTTGAGACAGGGTCTCACTATGTATGCAGTTCAGGCTGGCCTTGAACTCCCAGAGATCCTCTTGGCTCAGCCCCCCAAATGCTAGGACAACAGGCGCACACCATCACACCCAGCGATGCTTAACTTCTAAAAAGCCATTTCTAAAGGCACATTACTCAAAGCCAAAAAATAGGCGAGGGTTCTAAAAATATAACATATTTACTTAATGTGTCAATCTCAAATCAAAACAGTATTAATCACTTTAATAATGAAGGGATTTCAACTTGAAAAGGCATATTATGAATAGAAAGACATTGAAATTTTACAGAATTCAGTAAACTGACATTAACTCAAATAGTCACATCCTCCCTTAAAGTTTGTGTGCTTTGGGAGATACCTTTTCATTTTCCTTGAGCTTTTGTTGTGTCTATTTTATTCTTCTTTTTCTTTTCCTAGGATATTTTTTCCTGTTCTCCCCTGAACTGAACTTACTCATCTGTACTCCCTACTCATTCACAACTTCATTGCCATTGACAGGAGGATCCTTTGATTTTAGGTTCTCACGCCCCTTCCCTCTTCCCACTCCCTCCATCCAATAGTCATTCGTCCGTCCGTTCGGTACGCACACGCCCGGCCGAGAGGCTGCCGTCATCTCGCCAACTGCATCTCCGATCTTACGGAGTTCTCTGATGTTTTTCAGTTAGAAATCCTGGTCTTATATTGATGTGAAACCTTTCTCTTTTTCCTTTTCTACAATTACAAACAGTTGGTAATTCTGACTTTTTTTCTCACCCTGTGACCTCTCCAGAAAGAGATAATTAATCCAGGTGTCTACTTCCGCTGCCGCTGCAGGGCTCTGATGCTGTCCCTGAGAGCCTGGGGCTTGCGGCACCAGCGGGACAGGCTGTCTGCTGAAGGGTGGCCCCGGCATCTTCTGAGGAAAGGCCTGGCTCCCGCTGCCCTCCTCGGAGCAAGCTCCTCTTCTGCCCGGGACGTCTCTCGGAAATGGGGATGGCAGAGGCGACACGGAAGGCGCGTCTTCACTTCTTCACTAAATGGCTTGGGTATACATGTTTCACACTGTGAATAATTTGGAGAAGCAGAGTTTCTACGTTTCTAACTTGGCACTTTTGTCGACCCTAGGATTCTAAAATAATCACTTCTGGATAAACAAGATGATTCAAATTAGTAATCATCTCATAGTGGTGTGGATCTTGCTGACATTCAGTGGCAGCACTGTTAACTGCAAAGCCACGCAATGAAGACTGTGCCAAGCTTACAAACTTGCCAATACACTAATAACTTACACGGGCTGGGGTTTGTTGTATTTGCAGTCTATGGACAGATGCATAACAGTATTTTTTTACCTTTTCATATTCTATTAGCCAAGTGGAAGAACATATTCCTCGGACAGTTATCAGCATGTTAATGCTCCTGAGGAATTGAACCTGGTGAAAAGAGCGGGGTCCATGATGGGTCTTTCTCAGAAAGAAAAAGGGAGAACAGCTGATAGGGTGCCTTCTCGGAATGTGTGCCTCCCCCGGGGCCAGGCCTGCCCCACTGGCCCCGTCCCCCATGCCTAGCGCTTTGTGACCCAGCAACATAGGAAGAGTTTCGCCTCACAGCGGGGCATTTGCAACTGTAACAAAGAAAGTTAGAAAATAACAAGTGCACACCTCGAGGAGTGAAATAAAGGAAGTCACTGTGCTGTAAAGAGAGGTTTTCATCTGTGATCATGTCATTCTGTGCCATCAAACAGCAACTGCCACGGTACTGTCCAGCGGAAACAAGTAGACAGCACAGTAGCACAACGATTTGCGGCCATTTTTGTAACAATAAAAAGTGAGCAGCGAATATGTATGGAAAATAAGACAACAGTGTTGTTAACATTGGCTTTCTGTGAGTAGCAGGTCATTTTCAGTTTCTGCTTTGAAACTGTCTGCAGTGTTTGGCTCTTTGCAATCAGCATTTTTCTTCACATTTAGGAATTAATGTGAGACATGTATTTGCATTTACAAGAAACAAACACACCCAAACCATTTCATTCCAGGCAGGAAAATCAGCTATCCATTTTGTTTCCAAAAACGCTCTGGGCTGGCTTCGCAGTGCTTATTCGTGAGGTTGGGGCCTCGGCTCTTCCGCAGCTCCGTAGCACATGGTCCCTGCATGGCTGTTCCTGGGGATGCCACGCCCCTACCAGCTTGGGGGTGGCTCTGCCTGGCCGCTTTGCCTCTCACTCTCCCCAGGGACTTCTTGCCAGCTCCCACTTCAAGCTGAGTTGCCTGCATCTCTGCCGGACACCAGGCGGTCTCTAAGATACCCTGGGGCAAAAACTGAAACGTGTTCAGGAACCACAGTGCAAAATAAGCTGATGTCCAACAGATGGGGTTTTTGCAAAACAAGGTAAGCCTCTGCCAGGCTCTCCCTCAATTCCTGGTCAGCGTACAGTAACAGAAAGACAGTGTGTGCATTCGGGTGTGGGGCTGTGGGTGCAGAAAGCCCTTGACTGGCAGCGGGGTCTCCGGGATGGGCTACTTATGAGCCTCCAGCTGAATTACAGCAATGTTGTCATTTGTTTCTGCTCAATTTCTTTCATATCATGATGGAAATCTGACCGTTTCTAGACAGCAAAGTGAACAGTAGAACTAAAAATTCTACTTTATAGTTTGAAAGGCTCACTTTAAGGTTTTGCAACTTTTAACTGAATCTCTGATAGGCTCGATCTCCCCATGTCCCCACCTCAGGAAATTAGGGGCCTTCTTACCTGTCTCCTTCCTATTCTAACACGATAGTGTCCCCAGCTCCAGATCCTTGTAAGAGAGCCCAGAACATCCATGTTGGAGGACATGGGGAACACTTCCACATGGGATGCATGGAGCGAGAACACTGCTGTCAGGCAGGAAGTCTGGGGGTGAGGTGAGGGCCAGTGGGCTAGGCTGCCTTTGTTCATGTGGGAAAGCTACTACTCGGTGCTTACGAAAATGCAAATAACAACACTACATCCCTGAGGAAGTGGGCATGAGAATTCTGTGGGTTAATAACTGAAAGTGTCCCAAACAGATGGCAAGTGACTGTTCACTCATGACAGTGCTTAGCTTGCACGCCATAAAATCATACCTTTTTAATGTTTTGTTCTCCTTTGCTGAGAGACTACAGTTTTCTAAAACTTACAAGTATCCTAAATTGTATTTCCTTTGAGATTCTGCATGAAAGTCAGATTACTTATAATATATAATATAACATATGATATCATACACATAAGTGCTACAGAAAAAATATTTTTAAAAATACACAAAGATAATTTTTATAATGGGTATTTAAAAGCTAGGAGCATTACTTGGATCATTGTTTTAAAAAATGTAAGGACTTAGCCAATGTTTCCTAAATTCGTAGATTAAACATGGGGAGCATTAGAAGCACCCACACACACATGTCCCAGAGTTAAGAGAAAATCCACGCGGGAGGGCAGGTGGGTCCTACCACACCTCCAAAGTGAGCAGGTCAAATGAGCACAGGGCGAAGAGCTCTGCCCAAAGCTCGCTGTTACCATGGACAAGACGCCGGGCAGAGTGGCGCTCAGAAGCACCAGAGACCAGAGCAGGGGCACAGGGACTTCCGCGGTGAGGCAGTGCCCAGAGAGCTCCACTGTGGGCGGGTGTGTCCGCCCGTCGCTGCCCCTCACAGCGTCCTTTCCCATCCACTGGAAGCACAGGACTCCCAGGTGACAGCGATGTGACCACGGCCTGCCGAGCTGCTCACTCAAGAGCCCCAGGCAGTTTGCCCAGCGGCGAAGTGAATGTGAAGTGAATGCCAGAGTCGGACGCAGCCTCACCCTGACCCTGAGGGTCACTGACCGACCGCGTTCTCTTACACCAGTGACCTGCCAACTCCGTGTATTTCTGAGGAAGTCGGTATTTTCAGGATTTCCAACCAGAGCCACAAGATTTCATTAAATTAATATAACTCTGTGAAGGACTCTGATAGAGAAAATGTTAGGAAATACGAAAGTGACAAGGCTCATGTGGAACAAGAACATCGGTGACTTCTAAACTAGTGTAAATGACACAAACCAGCGACTTGCTGGACCTCTTAGACTCCCCTTGTGATCTCTCCTGTGCCAGTCCCCAGGGAGAATGGAGGCACCAAAGGCCGCTCAGCCGTGGGGACGGGGCAGGGCCGGGCACTGGAGAGACAGAGCAGAGCCCCGAGTGGCAGTCTCCGGGGAGTATGGAGGTGTCAGGAAGGAAGGGTGCTGTCCACGGAAACCTCTAAGCACCCATTAGCACAATTTCTGCGCTATCCAAACCTGGCCTGTGGAAAGAATGCTTACAGATTTCAAACACGTTCCCACAAGACCCTCATGACCACCGGAATTCCTGCTTCATGTGTTGTCACTCGTTTCTACAGCACACACTGACAGAATGTGTGCCACCTCCTGGTGGCGCCCTGTCCCTTGTGTTCTGATGGCCCGAAAGCAAACCACGTCGCATCAGGGCAGGCTGCCTCCAACACTGACCATGCCACACGCACGGCTCCCAGGTACAGCAGCCGCTCTCTTCACGCATGCTCTTTCTCCCGCCTCCGTTCCCTCCTCCTGCTCCACTCACTCCCTTGTTCCCCCCCTTCCCCCTCTCGTGGCATGCTGTCTGCCTGTTGAGGATTTATCTTCTACAAGTCCCTGCCAGGGGTGCAATTGCTTTAAATAAATATATCACTACCTCCCAGGAATGTGACAGGGTTTAAATATTCTACAAAAAATAAATGTTAATGATAATTTCATTTTAATAATAATATCAAAGGAAAATGTGCAATAACAATTCACAATTTAAATACTACTTTTCACTTTTTACAGAATACACTTCGACACCTTGAATTCTTTTTTTTTCAAGCTATAATCCTCAAAACCCAGGCCAATGACACAAAGATGAATTCTAGAGAATCTGCAAACAGCAGGTCCCTCAGAAATACTGCTCTAAGTTAGACAAATAAGTGTGCTTTCTGCTGAAAGGAAATTGCTTACCTAAGTAAAAATACATTTATGGAGCACAGTTGAATTAGGAAACAACCCTTTAATCTGACGCCATCTCTATTCCCAGCCCCAAGTGAAAGGTGCCCAAGGGAGGGAAAAAGTACCAGATTTTTCTTACTTTCATGCATTGAATACCGTGAATTTGTGTGCACATCACTTATGCAGCTCTTTATATAAAAAGAATCAAAGTTCACTAAAATGGCTTCAAATTTATCCGTGCTAGGATCACTCTTCACTGCCATAGAAAAGTTGATGATTTGCCAGAAAAGCATCTTTATACTTCTCCTCCTAAATCACAAACAGCGTTTGAATATGAACTGCAAGTCAAAGATGACTCCGAATGCTGGCTACTTAGAGACGGGCACCTAGAGGGGACTTCCCCTCCATGTCTGAGCTCCCTTCAGCCTGATCGGAGCAGAGTGGTGGAAGGAGGAAGCCTGCAGAAAGCAGGCTCTGATGAGGGCTGCCCGTTCCTCAGCACAGCCACGCCTGCAGCTATGAGTCCCCAGCAGGGCCAGCCCAGGGGGAGGCCACCCACAGGTGCTGTGTCCTGCCCCACGCACCCTCAGGGCACCTGGCACTGGCACTCAGCGTGCTGCGAAGGGCGCTTTCTGGATTCCAGGCAGCATGGCGCCGAGTGTGCAGGCGTCGCCTGGGTCTTACTGCTCGCCCGCACGCAGGGCGGCAATCTCAGGAAACCAGTTAGTTCCCTCCCGGCCCGCGTTCCGATGGAAGACGGGTTTACAGAACATGCCTTGCCTTTAGGGTCAGAAGGCAGATCACTCACCATGGCAGACTGGAGACAGACATGGCAGCGGTCTGGGAGTCCTCTCGGTTTTGCAACGGGAAATCAGAAGGTCCAGGAGACAACACCACCGGCACCGTTTGCTTTGCTGCAGAACAACGCCGTTCGAGAAGATCTAAACAAAGAGGAACACAGTGATGCCTCCGGTCTGTGTGACTCGCGCAGACTCATTTCAAACAGATCAGCAGCTGTGTATTGCATAAGGCAAGCCAAAGACAACGCAGCCGCTTTTCCTGAAATATAAGACATCATGAATCAACCACATCTGATGACCTCAATGCCTTACTTCAAGACTAACTGAAAGGTTTTTAAAATGTTCATTCCTTGAAGCAGACAGTACATGGTGCGATAAGGAACTACAATAGATGTTAAAATTTTAAAACTTGATTACAGTAAAAGACACTGCCATTGATCCTCCTCAGAACACTGCCCTGCCTTCTGCACACTGATGCCACCCTCCGCGCCACTTCCTGCAGCAGCTCTGGAAGTCCTCTCTTGTGAGGGTCTTTGGTTGCACTGTCGTGGCTCCCTCAATGCCCTGAGTGGGTTTAGAACATTTACTTCTCACGGTCATGTCACACGGAACCAGGCCTGGCTAATGAGGCGTGTGGGTGAGGACATACCATGTTCTCATGAGCCCACCTCCCTGCTGGATGCACTCTGTGGCCCACGGCAGCAGTCACGCATTTCGGATCACACCTTATGAAGACCCTAAAGAAAAAGCACTTCCTGACCTGCTTCAGAAAGCAGCAAGAGTGACGAGATAAGTGTGTTCAAATCAGAGGAGTATTCTGAGGCAGATTAATAGCAATGTGTCTTTTATTACAATAATCTTTTAAATTTTAATTTAAACATTAACCGTATTTCTGATCACACCAATACTATGTGCATCTACAGCCTGAGGACAAAGATGAATGACACATGCAGAATACATTGGTGCTGCCCTGAAGAACGCTTTCCACGGCAGAGATCATCACCCTGAAGTGAGTACTGTAACAAATTCACACAGGGCACACAAAGAGGGACCCAGGAAAGGTTTCTGAAGAAAACACGCCCCAAATTACTACCACTGGGCTTAGTCACAAGTTTCCCAAAAATCCCAAAGCAAAGTCTTAGAAAAGACAGTTTATTCCCCCCTTATAGAAATGCACTCAAGGAGTCCAAGAAGGATGTGGCAACCCCGTGAACCAAGACCTGGTGTCCTTTCTTGGTGCCCACTCTCAACTCGGGCTTCTTCTTCATGGTCCCAGAGGCTCCAGAGCTCCAGGGAAAGTGACTGTATTCCAGCCAGCAAGCAGAAGAAGGAGGAAAAGTAAGATGCTTCCTGACATGCACACATAACAGAGCGTACTTACTTCACCACTCTTCCTCAAAGGAAGACCGGAAAATGAGGAATTATTCTAGGCACCCATATCCCAGCTCCAGAGCAGTCTCGCAGTGAAGCGGACAGTGCAGGGACCCTGGAGGAGGTCTACTGCTGTCTGCCACCACGCATGAAACTCAGTAACCTGGGCGCCCAAGGAGCTTCGACCATACAATGGCAAACACAGGGAAGGGGAACATGGCCTCAGCCTGTGGCTGGACGATAATTTTGCCTATGATTACTTTATTTATAATTTTAAACATGAAACATTAACTTTCTTAAATCATGCATATATCAAGAAGAAATTTATTGTACGCTATTATTTTGCAGGATGAAGCTACATACTAAGGATAAAAAGGCTAATCATGAAGTATCTGCAAAGAAAGACACCACTGTCCAGGCCCAGCATGACAACACATGCCTCTAACCCCTGCACACCGCAAGGCTGAGGCAGAAGGATGGAAGGCCTGAGCCTAGCCTGGGGAATTTATCCAATTAGGGAGACCCTTTCACAAAAAGAAAATTTTTTAAGAGGCTGGGGATTTAGCTTAGTGCAAAGGCCCTGGGTTCAATTTCCGGTACTGAAAAGAACAAAACAAAACTCTCACTGTCTAACATGGAGGCCGTCCTGTTTGTAAATAAACAAACAACACTACGAAAGTTGGTGTGCTTGCGAGGGGTACAGCGCACAGAGAAAGAACGATGATTTAATGCATTCCAGTTTCGATACAGGCTGACTGGCAAGATTATTCCAACCTGCCAGTGAAGAAAGCAGCTCTGAAGGTCCACATCCCAAGTCCTCTGCAGACTCCAAAACAGGCCTGCGCTTCTGTTCTGCCCATGGCTGGTGTGAAAGCACACAAACTTACGCTGTTAAGGACACAGAAACTCCAAACTCCAAATCTGCCAGTAACAGTTCACTCCCATCTTTCATAATCTGGACTCTGATTCTTATCAAGGGTTCAGCAACCAAGAAAAATATGTACGGAAATTTGTCTGATGCAACGCGTACTTCTAGGTGTACTTAATTCTATCTTTAGTAAGCTGGGCGTCTGGCTGTCATTATTTTAATACCTAATCAAATTTTTTCTATTGAATTATACTTTGGAGTTTTGCTAACAGTATGCAATGAGAGAGATCATTGGAGAATATAAAAAATAAGCAAAACATCAGGCCTATGAGACCAGGTATTAGGTTTGTTGGGTTATTCACCAACACAGAAATGTTGTCTTCATGAGCACTCAAAGGAAAAAGTTCTGTTAGATTTCAACAGCAGTAAAACTGATCTAAGTTTCTCACTTGCATTTATTCTAAGGGTATTACACAACATTTTACACTTGTTTCTGTGCTTTAATTTATGAGAAGCTCTGAGACAAATTTGTGATATTTCTCAATAAATATATACAATTTCTTGTTATGATTTAAATCTGAAGTGTTCTGCAAAGACTTGTGTATCCAGGACTTGCTCAGCAATGCACCAGTGGTCAGAGATGGGCCTAGAGAAACAACTGAACCAGGAGGCCTCAAGCGTCATCTATGGATCACTGGAGATCACAATTTGATGGCATTCTTGGAAGGCGATGGAAACAGGAGGCAGAGCCCAGAAGGGAGTGGACCCTGGGAGGCATGACCTTGGGGTTTACATACCGTCCTAGTGCCTTTCTCCCCAGCTCTGTCCTTCTGCCTCTTCTTGGCCACCATAAGTTGAGCAGCTTTGCTTCATGTCCTACTACCGTAATGTTTCTGCCTCACCACAAACCTAAAGCAGCAGAGCTGGCTGACCATGGACCAAAACTTCTAAAATCATGAGCCAAAATAAACTTTTCCTTCTTTAAGTTATTTGCAGGTGTTTTGTCACAGATGAAAACTGGCTAATCAGAAAACTGGAACCAGGAGTGGAGTCATTGTGACTATACCTGACCATGTGGTTCAAAAGCCTTTGGAACTGGTTTGTGAGAAGAGTTTGGAAAGATGTGGAAATATAGGCTACAAAGAGAAGCCCGACAATGCTATAAGCAGAGCTTCATGGGCAATTATGGTGTGAACTCAGAGGACAATAATGCTGATAGGAATGTGGACAGCAAAGGCCATGATCAGGAAGTTTCATGTGGGGCCATTCACATTACATTCTGACAAAGAACTTGTCTACTTTTTGTCTGTGACCTAAGACTCTGTGTAAGAGTGAATTTAAAAGTGACCAACAAGCTGATCTGGTGAAGAAAATTTTAAGATAACATAGCACTCAGGCTGTGACATGGATAACACCAGCTACTTTTAGCCAGATTTACAGTGAGATTGTAAACCAAAAAAGTAGAGTGGAAAGATTTGAAAAACTTGCAGTCTGGCCAGAAAAGAAAATCATTTCAAGTTGGAGTCAAGAGGTGTGGCTGAAGAGATGAGCCATAAAACCAAGCCAATTATTTTGCACTTGGTCAATGGGAAAGATGCTTGTGGCATCTAAGGAGTTAGCCAGACCCTTCCCATTTCAGGCTCAAGGGTGTACAAGTATGAATTCCTTTGAAAGTATTTGCTTTGAGAAGAGTGTGAGGCCCTCCCTGCTCCCACAGGGTCACCTAGGAGGTTATTTCACAAGATTCATTTCCCTATGTTCAGCCATCAGAGGCCTCTGTAGCCATGGTACAAGCAAGCCTGCCTGCTGCTCAAGCTGGTGGCAGACCTTGGCCTTATCTACTTGATGCTGGTGTAGCAGGCATGCAGAATGCAAGTTATGAGTCACGGAGGATTCAAAGAAAGGTCTAAAAGGCCAGGCAATATGTGACAGGGTCATTATCCCCACAAGGAGCCCCCAAGAGAGCAATGCATGAAGCTGTAAGAGTGAAGCCCAAGCTGCACTGGAGACCCCAGGAAGTGAAAGATGCAAGGAACACAGAATGTCTGCCAAAGAAAGCCTCAGATGGCCAGCAGTACCAGAGCAGAGAGGGGCCACCGGGTGAGACAGCAAGACCATAGGGCAGGGCTGCCCAGGCCCTCTGGAAACCACACCATGCCACCACATGCCCCAGGGGGAGATGTGGGAGTTAATGTTTTCTTTGCTGGATTTAATTCTTGCTTGGATTTCATCCTTCCTTTCTATGTCCCCATTTCTCTTTTGAAATGGGACCGTTCACTCTGTAACACTGTATCTTGGGAGTATGTAACCTGATTTTATTTTCACAGGAGCTCAGAGCTAAGAGTTTTCCTTCATTCTCTGAGGAGATTTTGGATTTAGACTATTGAGCAATGCTGGAACTGTTGAGACTTGGAGATTCTTGGAGAAGGGCTGAATGCATTTTGCACTGTGAGATGAACATAAACCTTTGAGGGGTCTGGGGTGGAATATTATGTTTGGGATCCAAAATTTTCCCCCAAAAGGCTCATTGTGTTGAAGCCTCAGTTGCCCATAGACTGTTTTGGTGGTGAATGGGTCATGAGGACTGTTGGTTAATCCATTGATGAAATGCTAATTCAAGGGCATTGCAGGAAGATGACATGGGAGGCGGGGCCTAGTTGCAGGGACTGGATTGTGGGTGGGTGACCTTGGGGACTATATCTGGTCTCTGGCCCCTTCCTCTATGGCTCTGCTGTCCTCCTGCCTTCTGGCCACCATGAAGTGAGTTTTCCTTCCCCATGCCCTTCCCCCATGTTTCTGCCTCTCCGTAGGCCTAATGGAAACTATGAGCCAAAATAAAACTTTTCCTCCTTTAAGTTTTTATTCTCAGGAATTTTGTCACAGTGATCAAAAGCTAATACATCTCTCCTAACATTTCCCCCCTTTTCTCCAATTTTAGCTTTTAACCTGTTTTTATAGACACATGTACATATGCAAATATATGCTTACAAATATACACTATTTAAAGACATATAAAATACTCCATAAGTTCTTTTTGGGAAGAAGAGAGTGTAAAGTTAAAGAACACAATTCCGGATTTGTTTTCTTCTGCAGAATGAAGAAATAACACATTAGGAAACTGGATTCCAGGATCTTAGATGGAGCCATATGAACCTCTTGCTTCTTTAGGTCTAAAGTAGTTAAACCTCACCAGTGGATGTGGTACAACTTACTACAAGTGAAAGGTCAACCAAGATACCTTTAACACAATGCTTAACTTGACTGAACTGTACACTGATTTCTTCATGACTCTTTTCTTAGGGCACTGACTTCCAGAACTTCCAAATTCCTTCTCTGCCTGTTTGAGATGTAAATCTATCAGCCTCTTTTTAGTTTTATAACCCAGGCATGTTTCTCAAAGATCTGTGAGCCATCCTTTGAAATGTAACCATCAAAGAAGACAACACTCCCACCTCTGGGCTCTGTGGAAGGGTCGGAGCCTAACACTGCTCGTGGCCCATCAGCAAACCTGAGCCTCATCCCTGGCCCAGCATGCCCCAGTGCTTTTCTTCCCGCTGAGCCCGAGGCCTGGAAATCCCTTTGCCTTTTCTTTCAGCAGAATTGAGTGCAGTCTGTCTCTTCTTTTCAGTATCACTGAAGAAAGTCTTCCTTCCCTGTCCAACTCTGGTACAATTTTTCTTTGGCAGGGTATTGTATTGCTTTTGGTCCTGACATTACAGGATAATTTCCCAAGATGCAGGAAATAATATTAAAAAGTGACCTGTCTCTTAATAGCCTTTACCTTCAATCAGTACCAACTTGGAATCTGTCAAGTTCATATTATCAATAGAGCTGTAAATAAAATGAACACTAGAGACTTTCATTTTCTTGATTTTAAAGCTGGATGATTATGAAGTAAATATTTGAATGCAAAAAACTCCATAATGACCATTCACTGCAATTACAATAATTGCTTTGACATTCATGTTGGTGTTATAGTAAGTTCATTTACAACTTATAAACTACCTGGTTTACTTCTGTGAAGACAGGTATAGTGTGTCACGGAGCACTTGTCATATTTACATTTCTATCACGGATGTCTTTCAAAGGCCTCAGTAGTGGGCTTGTTATTCTCCTAAGTGACATTAAAGTGAGTCAGTGCTTATTGATGCAATCTTTCCACAGAAAGCATCTTTAGGATCTTCAGGCAAATTTAAATTTTATATTCATTTTAATGATTCACAACCCTTCTACAAATCTCTGCCATCAGTCTCCACACTGGAGAGTGAGTTTATAGTTTTTAGCCAAAATTCTAATTACTACAACCACCATCTGCCACAAGAGAATGACAGCTTATTTTCACGTTAGAGGAAACTTCGAAATACATGGAGTGCTTTTGACATCTTGTGAGCCCAGCCGGGATTGCAACCATAACCACAGGCACAATTGTTCTCTTTTAGTGGAACGTTAAGGAAAATATATATGAGTTTAATGTAATACCTCCCATTTAATGTTAAAACTGAATTACCCCCTGTACAATACCAGATTGTTGGGAAGACACTTTCCCAAGATGATTATTTTAATCATTTTATCCATGAATAAGATTTTAGAATTCAAATACAGCTGAAAGGAACAGCATTTAATAAGTTTATTTACTTTCAATTACTTTGCCATTTAGTAATACAATGCATAAAAGAAACTTGGTAAAATATTACTTTTTACTTTTCTATTTTATAAAAACATAAAACAAAATTTCCTAACAAAACAAGAGAATAACAATAGTTCATATGCTGTGTATCAATATTTTCAAAGTAGTTACTCAAAGTACCAGACATAGACCAAAAAGGTTCTTACAAAAAAGAATCAAAAGTGGTTTTATTCAAGCAGAAGCATTTTCACAACTTATCCCATATATTTACAGATGCTTTTGTTATGGAAATGTGCAGCTCCATGAGCCCTGGCCTAAGTAAGCGCTACCTCATCAACACAGATGTTATATATTCCACGTTTAAACAGTAACCCTACAAAAGTTGCATGGACAAGAATCCAAGGCTCCAGGTTTTAAGCATGAGCGCCGTAAGCACTCAGGGTGTGTGCTGAAAGTCTTTATGCTAAAGATTAAAAACAAATGTGGATGAAACAAATTATCAAGGAAATAGTGAAATGTCTTGAAATCTACAGGATGTTGCCTCTGTGTTACATCGAATCAAAGGCTCTTCCCGCCCTCTGGCTCCCCTACAGCTCGTCTCAGCCGATGATGCTGTTTCTCAATCTGGACGTCCTTCCTGACCAGCCTACCACAAGCCCGCCTGCTCTGCAGGTTTCGGGTTCTGTGATCAGAAGTTTCTCTCTTCAGGATCCCACAGAGCCCACAGAGCTGAGCTCTTACCCTGGAGCTTCTCGGTCTTTGACTTGCAGCCGTTCTGAGCCTACATCCAATTTATGGGCAGAGCACGCTGAGCGTTAACGAGTGCACTAAACCTCTCCTGGATGGTGCTTTCCTACCAAGTTGCGTCCCGCACATCTGCACACCAGAGGCCTCCAGCTGCTGACCACCGGCCGGAGTCAGAGGAAGGCTGGGGTGCAGGTCTTGCCCGCTCCCACCTGCGCCCTGCAGGGGACCTATCGTGGTCCCCACTCCATCCTGGAACTTCAACCCCAACCGCGGCCTGAGAACGCTCACTGCCCGGAGACCTGCAAGAGATGCCTGACTCAGCCTCCCCAGGTCCCGTGAGCTGCGCCTCACCACACAGGAAGGTCCACTTGCAGAGCGCGAGGCGCAGCTGGCTCCGTGGACCTGGCCCATCCAGGCTACGGCATCTGTGCCACCCATGCACTGGGAAGAGGCTGCCGGCCTCAGACCCAGCAACAGCCCTAGCCTGGCTCCAATCCCACTGTCCTGCGATCCTGGAGGAGACCCCACAGCTGGGGAGCCCCACAAGAGAAGGGCAACGGGGACAAAATATTTTATGGCTACAGCTGTTACTTTGGTGTGGAGGGGGAGTGTGGAGTGCCCTGTAATCCCAACATTTGGTTGGCTGAGGCAGGATGATCCTGTTCAAGGCCAGCCTGAACTACAAAGCTAGACCCTGTTTCAAACATAAAAATTTACTTTATGTCTGAAAGGGGCTAATACCCAAGATACTTAAGGAACTCAAACAGCTCAAGAGCAAGAAGGTAAACAGCACCATTAATAACCAGGCAAAGGACCTGGAAAAAGGACATGCAGGCGGCGACAGGCACATGAAGAAGAGCTCAAGGTCTCTAAGCCCTGAGGACACAGACTGGACCGGAACCACACCGAGGGGACGCTGCTGCCCGTGAGGAGGGACGGTGGCTGCGTGGGCAGGGGTGCAGGAGCCAGGACCGCCGCGGCCTCTCGCCTTCTCAGGGAGCCCAGGCCGGGGGATCGCGCCTGCCTCCCAGTGACTGGCCCTCTGGGCCTTCACCCTTGACGGAGGCCCCTCCGGAGGGTGTAGAAGACCCGGGAAGAAGCCACCCCGCGAGGCCGCGCTGCTCACTCTGCCTCACCTCGCGGGAAAGCAGGCTCTTGACCGCTTCACGGGACCCGAAGGGACTGACACGCTGTCACCCTTACCCGGGCCTCACCTCCTCCTCCTCTTCCTCTGGCCCTGCTCCCAGCTCATTTTCCACATTTGTCTACTTTTATTGTCACTTGTGAAGCATGAACTGTGAAAACTCGAAAGGAGAAGTCATCCCTGTGCAGCTCTGTGCTTCTCTGTGCCCTGCGAACCCAGCTGAGGGCACGGTGAGCTCCTACCTGCTTTTTCCTTGCAAAGTCCGGACATTCCAGCGATGTCTGCAATCACTTGGCAAAATCTCTAGCATGACATGAAGGTGACCCTCTAGAACAGCGGTGGGATCACCTTCGGGTCGGGTGCTCAGCTCTTCCAGGTGGGGTCCGCCCAGAGTGGCAGTGTTGGCAGGAGCCCAGAGCCCACGCCACGGCCGGAAAGGGCACAGGCGTAGCCTTGGAGACCAGCGCATGCCCATCCGAGTGTCCTTCCTGCACGGCAGCTGTCATGTCCCTGCCACTAACATCGTTTCCTGGGCGGGATTAGCCCTCAATTGGGCATGGCAGTAATTGGTCTGCAGCGGTCATAGGGACTAGGTTTCCTCGGTGAAGATCTGAGCTCGCTCATCAGAGCTGGTTCCAAGGACTCGCCGAGACTAGAGAAATAATCAGCTATGGCCTTGGGCTTACTTTTAAATGCATTACCACACTGAAGAACTTCAGTTTGGGGCTTTTTCTTCACATTAACTGACCACGTCTAACACTGCCCTGACTTTCTGGAACAAATCACTTTATTCTTGTGTAAACTGCAGACAGCTTCTCCAGCCAGCCGTGACCCTGTCTTCTGGAAGCTGGCTGTGGCCTTGGCTTGGTGCTGCCTGCCCCTCACTGCCCTCTGCTCCCACCGCCCGCAACCGGACTCCCCCCGCCCCCGACTCCCCTCGAACCCCAAGGTGCGCCCTCACTGCAGGTCACCTGTCGGCTCTGGGGTCTCCAGCCTCAGCCAGGCCCTCCCTGCCCACCCCCTCAGCTCCTCCCCCTGCAGCTCGGGAGGGGGAGACAGGCAGGTCCGCAGCTCTCCAGGGAGCCCTGCATGCTGACTACTTAGAAGTTCCCTCTTCGGGTGTCCTGAGCAATGCTCACATTCCCATCAATGGGTCTGACCCTATTTCTCACTTTCAGAATGTTTTTCAGAATCACTTCCTAAACAGTTGCCAGATCCTGTTTTGTCTTGCTTCCCATCAGTATTCTGAAGTCACTGTCTTCTATTTCAATCCTTATTACCTTTAGTCTTAACCAGCTTTCTGACCATGTTTTCAAAGCATTTGAACTATATAGTATCAGAACCTTAACGGAACAACATCCTAATTGGGAAAGGTTTTAAAATAAAGGCTCTTTGGGTAATTTCCGATCCTCTGCGCTTGATGCGGAGCATGCACTGTGTGGTCACTCCAGGAACTCAGTCCCCGAGACCCCTGCATGCCAGACACAGTTCACATGTCCGTGTCCGTAAATTACTACACTGGCCTCAGACCTAGCTCTGCCTCCAATCATGCTGCATGCACTTACGCCACGCTGTGGGCACTTACACCATGCTGCGGGCACTTACGCCATCCTGCGGGCACTTACACCAAAGGCCAATTCTGTGCTTAGGAAACTGCAGGGAGCTGCGTCTAAATGTCACCCTCTGGGAGCTCCTCGGCGCGCCCAGCTTACCTTTCCTGGCTGGTTAGGCCTCCACTGTCCAGGGGATTTGTCCCCTGCTGACGGCACAAACCGCACTCCGGAACTAAGCAGTTTAAAGTGATTCTCTGCGGGACGCTCACACCTTCAGGGATAGGTCACTGTACTCAGGAGCAGTGCTGCAGAACAGGGCTCTTAGGGAGTGTGACCCCGGGGTGGACTGGGTTCAGTGTTTAGAACTCACGTCCTGAGGAGCAGCAGGACCCTGCCCTGTGCGCTGTCCCAGTAAAGACCACTGCAAGTCAGTCCAATTGAAGACACAGCAGCAGGGCAGACTGACACTTTTAAACAACTATTTCAAGGGGAAAAATGCATTCAGTGACTGTCTGTTTTCAGAACTTCCACACTTTAAGGTCCAGAATGAGCTGGGGGTGGAGTGGGGGGGATGCCCGTGGGCACATGGCTTGGGAAGCCGCATGGTGGAGGAGCAGCTGGGCCCTTTCTTCCTGAAAACTGATGGATCTGCACCCTGAGCTGACCCCCTGCTCCCCCTTCAGGAAGATCCCTGCCTTCCAGGGCAGCGAAAACTTAGTCTCCAGAAGGCAGGGACACCCATGGACAACCCTGGCATGCACATGTCATAAGGACACGTCTGCAGCCCAAAGTGAGGCACTGGTGCCTGTACGCAACTTGTCTTCATTCTTTTACTCTCCTTCCCTCCTCTCCCTGTTTCCACCATCTGTTGCTTGGTCCCCTTCCCCTTTGCAAAAAAGTCATCTCCCTGTTTCCCATTATCTGTCTTTCTTTGCTCTTTATTTATGCTCTGGGTTGCTCACAGAAGAGAAACCATGCGATATTTGCCCTTGTGTGTCTGATTTATTTCAATTAATATTATGGTCTTCAAGTGCATCCATTTTCCTACAAGTGACTCAAGCTTATCCTTCTTTAGGCAGAGTAGTAGTCTATTGTGTGCAGACCCCAATTTTCAGCAGCTCCCAGAGGCAGTGCCCTCTGCAAACTTCAGGTGACATTCTCCTGCAGAGCTGTGAAGCTTGCACCACCCCGACTGGCAGCAGGAAATGGAGTTCTTCACCAAGCGCTCAAATTCCTTCACCTCCTTCAGATCTTCAGATCTACGGTGCCTTCAGTTTATGGGCAGTTTCAAGGGTTCTCGTCCACTGCACGAGATCCTTCTGCTTTTCAAACACCACAAGAATCATAATATCCTAGGGCTTTAGGGTTTCTCCTGTGCAGGAAGAGTCGCGAGCTCTGTAGCTGGCGGCCTCCACCTACCTGAGAGATGTCTACCCGGCCACCTTTCCTTCAGTGAATGGGTTTTCCCGAACTCTCGTGAGCTTTCCCAGGCCGTTCTACCACTGTGGGAAACTGACACAACCTGCAGACAGACAGACAGCCTAACCTACCTGGCCTTGCCTGGAACCACATCTCTATTCTGCCACTCAAGGAATTTGCCTTGGTAGAATGTTCTGTTTGGATAGCAGATAGAGAGAGAATCCAGCCTGCATTGCAGAAATACATGTGCTCCATGAGCTCTAAATCAGAATCCGACTGACCCCTCCCCGAACCAGCTGAGACGTACAGCTCCACCCAGTGGCCCGGGACAGTCCCACGTAAACACCCAGTCCCGCTCACCCGCTGTGTGTTGGAGCTGGCTGGGAACGCGAGTGAGCATCCCTACAGCACACTGACAGCTCCCTGGTGCAAACTCTTGGCTCAGTGTGATGCAGCTCACCAGGAAAGACTCTGGCCCAGGGTAGCCCAGGGCCATCACAGTGGGATCCTCACCGGAGTTTCTTGTTTTCTTTCTTGCTTTACATTAAACTCGGGTGCCGTGTGACTGCAGTGGCCACACTGACCTGAGACTGGGGCCCACATGGCAGAAGGCAGAAGAACGATGGATAAAACTGACCCCTCTGACATTTCCCACCCAGCTCCTCCCAAAGTCCTCCTCCCTGAGAAGTGTGGGTGGCACCTCCTGCTGTTTGCAAGTGGAAGAGCATAATAGGACAGCAATCATCTCCAAGTATGGAGAGCCTGGGAAGGAGTCTAAGCAGCCTGGGAATGAACTTAAGTCAGATTTAAATGTTTAAGATATCATCGAGCAGCACTGGAGAGAGCTGGCGGAAGACCGTGAAAGAAAGCAGAAAAGCAAATGAGGAGAAAATCACAGCAGTCTAAGGACTGTGGACCCGAAGGCAGCACGCGGCTTGATGTAGGAAGAGACAGGAAGCATTCATCGGCTGACTGGATTTGTCCAGTGAAGACAGTGAGCAGTGGACACAGCCCCAAGGTTTTCACTGTTCTGGACTGGTGGGTGGCGAGGTCATTTGCTTGGATAGGAAATGCGCAAGGCAGGGTAACGTTCAACACTGAAATGGATGAAGGTTTGCACTGTTGAGCCCCAGGTGCCTGTGCCCTGACCTAAGCAGGCAGAGATGTCCAGAGCACAAGTGGACATGCAGGTCTGAAACTCTAGTCATGAGTTCCATCTGCAGCTTCACATTCAGCTGCATTAATGGATGGTTTGAAGCCATGGACACTGAAGAGTTTGTCAGTTTGTGATGCAGAAGAGAACTGTGACCAGAACCGGAGCACACGGACAACTGGGGACAGAGCGCTGACCTGGCAGGAGATGCAGAAACAGAAATAAGCAGAGAAGTGGGGGACCCAGGAGACGCTGTCAGTCTCGGAGTCAGAGTAGGAGATTCTGGGGCAGCACAAGGTCAGTGGCAGCCAAGATGGCCTGGAGGCCAGGGATAAGGAAGGAGCGTGTGGCCTGCTGCAGGACTTCTCGTGCAGGCGAGCTTGTCTCAGCCTGGGGACTTGCTGGGCAGGCAGCCAGGGCTCTGGCCGGCTCCTGTCCCCAAGAGCGTGGCCCAGGGGGTGCGGTGCTGAGTGGCGGCGGTGGTGGCAGCAGTGCTGGGAAAGGGGGGGCCTGGTGCAGCACCGCCTCCTGGGCCCCCTCCCCGGACCGAGTCCCTCTGGGGGAGGGGGAACCCCACTGGTCCCCGTGGCCTGGCACATACACTGTGGTGCCTAGCTGGAGTAGGCACACAAGGGTCTGACTCTGTGGGAGGCATCAGCGCCTCGGTTCTTGGAAAGGGTGGGCTGCTTTCCATGTCTTTTTGCTCAGTCTCACTCAAGTCTCATTAACCTGAATTTACTTACCATGTTTATGGCATTTGTTGCTCTAGCTCTACTAAGAGAGCTGACTTGTAAAACGGTGGCCATACTCCTCAGACGTGGATGGTAACTCTAGGCAGTGGGTATAAAGGAAATCACCCAGAAGTGACATAGGAAAGCGTTGGAATGCCCTCCCGTTTGCATAGAACACGTAAAATAAAACTTTCAGTAACAGCAATTGAAATGTTTTCAATGCGCTTGGGCCGGATAAGACAGCTAAGCTTGGGCTTATCACTTTATATCTTTACACACTGGGTTTATATTTGCTGATTTCTGCATTATGAATAATGCAAGTCTGCCTAATGTGTTTTTGAGATTATAGTAAGATTTGCTATAA
The DNA here is from genome assembly GCF_053883595.1 of Heterocephalus glaber. NCBI lineage: Eukaryota > Metazoa > Chordata > Mammalia > Rodentia > Bathyergidae > Heterocephalus > Heterocephalus glaber. The sequence continues at coordinate 3,450,466 of NW_028258347.1, read as the reverse complement.
ATGCTTTGCAAATATCAGTAAATGCTGAATAATACAGATTCTTTCAGAGAAAAAGTTAGAGATTCTAACATTGCTGCAGGTAGGATCAATTTTAAGTTGTTGCTGCTCTTGGTTTCCTTGGTGCCTTTCCATTCATTCATCCTCTCACTCATTCAACACACATTTGGGTGCCTCTTGTATGACAGTTGTCCCACGTGCCAGGAGTATAGCAGGAAACAAGTAAAAAGCTGTTGTCACCATGTGATTGCGTCCTAGTGGAGGGAAAGGCAATGCTCAGCAGTCAAGAGAATACAAAATCAGGGACTCATGAAGGCTATGAATAAAAGTAAGGTAAGGGGCTGAGGTATGGGGCCAGTGCAGATGTGATCAGGGAAAGTCTCTCAGGAAGTGATTCATAGGTAGAGAAGAGAAAAGAGAACAATTTAAGCTCTTTCCTCAAGTATTTATGGATTTGTACAGATTTTAAAATGGTGCCAAAAGTGAAAAGGTATTCAGCAGCTTGAGGGAAACTTCCAAAACATATCATTATCCACACTTTCGCTTTCTCAAGCAGAGTGACATAGTCACCTGTGTGCTCCTGGAGACTTGGGGTGGCAGATCATTACTACCATCCACTCAGAGCACAAGCTTTCATCCCCCTCACTGACAGCTGCTTCTACCAAGCCACGGGGTAAGGGTGGTCTTGGGCCTCACCCGTGTGGGGAGCGCTCTCAGCTACGGGTTTAAAAAATTCCCTCATCAGCTCAGAAAAGTGTTTTGGAAAGTGACTTTAGGAAAAGGAATACATAAGTACAGAAGACATTACTGACATAGCAGATCATAAATACAATGCCCACTGAGTTTTTTAAGTACTATAACTGATATTTTATTAATAACGGTTATTCCATGCAGGCTTTGTTCTAAGTACTTTAACTCATCTAATCTCCACCCCAGGTTTGTTATCTATGACATGAGAAAAGTAAGAAATACTAAATATCATGCTTAGTGAAAGAAGTATTTTCATCAGAAGGAAGACAAAATAACGAATAAAGGCCATGAGGGAGAAATGAACTCACTGGGCTCCAGGATCCAGGGGCCTCATCATGAAATGTGTACCCCACGGCCATGCTGCTCTCCAGAATGGCTATGGATGATCTGGGAATTTGTAAATTTATCAATCCTATGCTGGATGAATTAAGAGAGAGAAGAGCCAACAAAGAGCAAGATTTCAAACCCGGTCCTCAATGTGGAAATAAAAATGTAAATTTGTTGCTGAAGAGCTATGTGAAATCTAAAATCTGATTCTGTCCTAGAGAACCAACTTTAAACTAAGAAGAAACTAGCGCAAAAATGATTTCTGTTGTTTAAATAACATAAATCAATCTCTTCTTTTGATGAGAGAAACTTGAGGGGGAGAAGAATATTCACGACCTTACCTTCTAACTAATTAGATTTAAGATGTGAGAGAGAGAGACTGACAACAGGCAAATACACACTTCCCTTCCAAAGTAGTAAACCTTTATATAGATACCAATGATCAAAATGTGTTTCCAAGAAAAACAAGCTATACAGCACGAAGCTGAGGAGATAATGGGACAGTCTGTGAACTAGTCTTATAAGTCATTACAGGCATAACTGAACTTACAACGACTGCTCTGACATTTCGCATGGAAGGGTTCAGGATTTGCTCTCCTGAACCCATGAGAAGCCAAATTAATTTTTAGTTTTTTAGATAGCTATTTTAATTTTATGCCTTTACTATGTACTATTTTAATATTAAAATAAAAAATCTTCTGATAATGCATAATGCCAGACAGAATACACAATTCTATTTATCCTTCAACATAAGACAAAGGTGATTAAATTTTCAACTGAGACTTAATATTTCTACCCCTTTTTTGGAAGAATACTTTGTTTTCCTTCGTATCTTGAAGTAAAAGCTCTGACCTCAAGAACTTTTATGTTTGGAACTCTTAGGATGCTTCCGTTTTACGTAACAAGTTCTGGCAACATTTACATCTAAGGCAGGACCCATAGGCACTGGCAAAGGCGCTCCCAAGGCTCCTGTGGGTCCAGCCGCAGAGCGGTGGCTCGGGGACGCGGGTCTCCCGCAGGTGGCGCCCATCACTGCTGTGGCCCTGCCCGTGCCTGCTCAGCCCCTCCCCCAGGAGCCAGGGAGGAGAACTGCGCTACAGCAAAGACCTTGCACAAGATTTCAATCGTGTCCTGACTTTTCTACCCTGCCCCGCATTTGTTCATTTATTCTATTTTCACATTTTATTTCCGCTCTTCCAATTTTCTTGTTTTAGTAAATCAACTCAGGCACAAAGCGTTTCTATACTATAAACTTATTTCCTTATAACAATAATAGCATCCAAACTGTTTTGATTCATTAAATATGCCACATAAGAGATACTTTGGACTAAAAGGCACACCTGAAATTTCATACGGAGGCAAGAATATTCATGAGTTATTTTGCATTTCCATGTTAATTACAAAACTCAATATTTTAAGTCATGCTTTATAATTCAGCTATTTCCCAATTAGAAAATATACTAACCATGGCTGCTTGATGATAAATTTACACTTGCAAAATATAAATACATTTGCATTTACTAAAGGTTCATAATATCCTAACATCGTGGTATAGACATTTGCCTCACAAAGTCTGGACTGCCCTCAGTGCCTACATGACTCTTGGTAATGGCGTAAGCAACTGGTTTTGTCAGCATTTCTGTATCATTCAGAAGTCATGATGGTCCAGTGTTCCTGACCCAAAGAACCAAGGAGTGTTTTCCATCTGCTGCAGTACGGAAGTGACCTGTTTGGCATGCATCTCCTAAGAATGGCATGGCAGGTCACCAAGCATAAAACACTTTCATAAGAGAAAGCTGAACTCAATGTTCTGGGGTTTGACACTGCCTCTCCTTCATGGCAATACTATCTGGGGGTGAAAGGGACAAAAACTATACCCTAAATTATTTAAAGTTGGGTGGCACAGTTTGATTGTATGCATCCGCTTGAAATTAGGCCCAAGTCTGCATTAGAAATATGAAGGAGAGCCACCAACACATTACAAGGAGGTGGTTAGTTGATTATGCCCAGACAATCCACTCTTGAATGCCTGGATTCGTCCCCACTGACCCCAAAGAGAGCAACTCAGAACTCTACAGAGCCCCCGACACCATGATGGAACATGTCCCATCTATACGAGGTCTCTCACCCTCTGACCAGAACGCTGAAGTCCTACAGCCAAATTACTGCCCTGTCCTGCACCACACAAAGCAGTCCTGGTGTTCCTGGAGAGCCAGAGTGCTAGACAGCAAGCACTCGGCTGGGCCCTCAGGGCAGCACTTGGCTTTCCCTGTGACCCCTTCCCCTGCTGGCCTTGCCATGCCACCATGCCTACACAGAGTTCTCAGAAAAATGAGCCAGGATTAAGACCAGCCTTTTTATGGATGTTTCTTTTGAGTCTACATGCCTGGGTAAAAACTTTCTCTTTTAAAGAAAACTAAAGACACTGAACCGAGTTTTAACTCTGGACCCAGAGAATTAGTACTTAGAATAGGAATTAAATATTCCAGGAATCACTTAGTTTAAGTCTGTCCTGTGACTACTCCTGTAGTGGCTGGAGCCACGTGGGTACAAGGGGCTGAGGGAGGGTCAAAAGAAGGAAAGGTGCAGAGATTCCCCGTCCCCCATGAGGAAGAGTTTGAAGAAGCCCCCATCTCCGATTATGGACAGCCAAGGGGGCAGTGTCAGCCTAATAGTGAGCTTTCATCCAAATACTCTGAGCACCTGCCACATACCACTGGGCAGGTCAGGAGGCCTGGGAACCAAAGAACTCACAGTCTCAGAGTGATGATGTACAAATGAACGACTGAAATTTACCATGACAGTTTACCTGGGGACTAGAAGGGAAAAGTAAAGGGTACAATCTTGAACATGTCAAGCGAAGTCGAGGTAGGCTTCCTAGAGAAGGTAACTTCAGAGTTTGAAAGTTGAGTCACGATGGGTGAACAACAAAAAGGGAGTGTTTTGGCAGAGGAAACAACATATGGAAAGGCCACAGAAAGTGCAGCACATTTGTGAAGTGATTAGAAACAGCAATAAAGCCTGAAGGTGTGAGTGTGTGTGTGTGTGTGTGTGTGTGTGTGTGTGTGGTAGAGCATAAAACAAAGCAGAAAAAGCAAGTGTTTCAAGGAAAGTACTGGGTCCTTAGCATGGTGGAAGGAAGAAGGAAGGGGTGGAGGGAGGATGGAGGGACAGAAGGAGGGAAAAAGGAAGGGAGAAAGTGAAGGGGGAAAAGGAAGAGGAAAGATAAAGATGCTAGTATGGTCATTCATCGTTGGAAGTCAGTACAGACTCTCTGGAGGATTCCTCGACAGGACTAGTGTGGTATAAGATGATATGACCAAATATGCATATTTTGACTTTAACATGGAGGATGAATTAGAGGACAGAAATAATGGAGACTGAAAAAAATAGTATATAATTCCTGCAGTAGGCCTGGCAAAAAAAATAGTGAAATAAAGTAAAAGAGCTGAAACTAAGAGTAGCAGCAGAAAGGGTAGACATGTAACAAATTCCAGAGGCTTGAGGTACATACATGAAACTTGGCAAAGTATTTTCTAAGGATTCCACAAACTAAATTATGAAAATTAAATGAGTTCAAAACGGTTACAAAATCAATTCACAAGATTCAGTTACACCAATGAAAAGTCCAAAAACGGAAATTAAATAAAAATTACATTTATAATATCAATCAAATATTTTTAAATACTCAGGAATATATTTAACAAAAGGAAAGCAAAATTTGTACACTGAAAGTATAAAACATTACTGAAAGAAATTAAAGAAGACCTAAATAAGTGGAGATATACCATGTTCATAAATGGGAAGATGTACATTATGATGAAAGCAATACCCCAAATTTATCTAAGACTTAATGTAATTCCCATAGAAATTCTACCTTTTGTAATTTCTTTTTTAAAAATGGAAAGCTTATCCTTAAGCTCATATGGAAATCTAAGGAACTTAACATAAACACAATCTTGAAAAAGAAAAAAGTCGGGAGGACTTATATGTTTCAATTTACTACAAAATTACAGTACTAAAGGTAGCGTGGTATCAGGATAAAGAGAAACACAAAGGTCATGAGGATAAAACTGAGAATCCAGAAACAAAGCCATATCAGTGGTCAATTGATTTTCGAGAAGAGTGCCAAGAATAGTACTGAAACAACAGAAAATGAATTTGGATGCCTGTCTCATCACATAAAAAGCCGACTTAGAACAGGTCACAGATCTAAGAATAAGGGCTAAATCTACAACAATCTTAAAAGACTAAACTGGAAAAATTCCAACTAAAAACAGAAACAAGACAAAGACAGACTCCTAAGACACTGCATGCACAGCTCGAATGACGCTGCTATTTATCGTGTCGGCCTACATTTTTCCTTTACTATGTCTTACATTTACATCCTAATTCCTTAACACATGACTTGATTATAACTCCCAAATTCAAGGACGTTACCAGAGATTTTGTGAAAACAAAACTGAGATGGTGAGGAAGGAGCAGATACACACATCTACACTGTCTTCTTTCTAAGAAATTAATATAACAAAGGGTGCAAAAGTATTCCTAAAAGGTAGTCTGTGGAGTGCTTCCCTTTTCCCATTATAAATAACAAAAACTCAAAATGAGATTTATGCCATTTCTTCCCGTTATTCATCACAAGTAAAATCAAAGCTATCATTTATTACATTGTGATAATAATAATGCTACTAGAAAACTATTTAAGACAATTTCATAATTTGTTTAAAAAATACCTTTGAGGGCCAGGGATTTAGCTTAGGGGTGTCGCTGCCTGCTGCGCAAGCGCAAGGACTGGAGTTCGATCCCCGGTACCAAAAAAAATACCTTTGAGTCACTGCAACTGCGTCAAGTCTGCAGAGGAACGTGCATAAACATTTTAATGACAAATGAATAAAAACATTTTTATTGTGAAAACATACGAAGCAGTTTTTCAAATACTGCACTTTGATCAACTAATGGCAAATATCCAATCATATTTACAGAGTGGTTTTAAATGTTTGGCTGCCAGTGGAAAATCAGAATATATTACAGTTTTTGCCGCTGGGTGAGATGTCTATACTTGAGGACAGGAGCTAAGAGAGCTTGAGCATTTACGAGGTGGGGGAACAGGACAGAGGAGGAGTTCACACTCACGCAAGTAATCACCAGGGCTGGAACAAGACCAAGCTCTGGGAGTGAAGGGGTCGGCCGCTCACCAACACCAGTCACTGCACGGCATAAACCGGGCAACCCCAAATTCTGAAAGACACTTATGACGACTTCGTCCATTTTAGCACATCATACTTTCCTCCTAATGTTAAAAAGCCATCTGGTCACCATTCATCAAGACTGGCTTGCAGAACTCAGAGAAAACTTAACTATTTTTGCCTAGAAACAACTGCACAGCTGTGCGGAAGAAATGCTCCCCATGTCCTAAGGACTCAGCAAACGTGTCAGTGCTGGTCATGATGAGCGTGCCACGAGCTGCCCACACGTGGGTGTCGCAGTTGGGGCGCTGGACGTCAGTGGCCGCAGTGCCCATGCTGGCTCCCTGCAGCACAGGAAAGGCAGCTCCTCTGCAGGCGGGAGTTCCTAATGCCCAGTGCTCACCAAGCCTATTCCACTGGAGCAAAAGCAAAAGCGAAAAGCCATCCCCAGAGAAACATCCGCCAGAGCCATTGTTTTTAGTATCTTCTCTTGTATTCTCACACGTATCTTCCTTTCTGAAGCATCAAACATTAGCTTCGGCTGAGACAGGTTGGGAGAGAAAATGTTCAGTCTGCCAATCAGCCACTGCCCTTGGCCCGCAGGACGAGCAGCCTCTCTCCGTTCCCCACGGCCCCCCGGGTTAAGCGGCTTCTCCAGTGAGGCGTCCACACTGCCAACTGGGAAGCAGGGTGAAGTAGACATACCAAGGCCACGTCCACTGCGAGGCACCTGAACAGCTGTCCACATTCAAGGTACTCGTTAGCCCTCTTCAAGGAAGGCTGGCACTGTGCTAAGTACTGCAAACGCCAGTGCTAATGCACTCTGCATTAAAGACTCTGGTACGCAATAAAGACAAGATAGGACAGAGCGCCAAGTCAGGAACCACAGAATCTGCTGTTGGCAAATCCCAGGACAGACCTGGGTGTGTGTCCCGGGGGACAGGCCTGGGGGAGAGAGAAATCCGGCCAACACCAATCTTTGCTCAAACTTAGGGCATGCCGGCTGTTACACATAGATAAACTGTGTGCACATATTCCTCAGCCCTTGTGAAACAAGCCTACAAGTAGGAACTCCTCTGAGCCACAGTAGACCCAGAGGCGCCTGCTGCCACCCATGCCGCCCAGGTAACCAGTGGGAGGGCGGAGCCTGTGCCTGCAGCCGGAAGCCTCAGGCACCAAAGCAAGGGACACCTCATCCCCCAGCAGCGGTGCCTCCCTGCTATCCACTTGCAGCTCAGAGAGGAAAGAGCCCAGGGCTGAGCAGGGTGGGAGGGGAGGAAGATGCAAATGTCTGAAGCAGAAATGAAAAGGGGCGATGGTCCCACTCCAGCACTAATTCCATTAGACACATTTACATTTCTAAATCGTGACGAGGGAGTAAGACTTGGGCCACTGGAGACTGAGCCACACTCACTATCCTGGGGTGAGATGACAGAAGGACGCTATGCTTGTGTCCACATGTCCACCACGAGGTCACAGGGTGCTTTTCAGAGGTGGCTGAATCTGGAGTGTGATGCTGGGATTAAGGCCATGGTTGCTAAACCCGTACACATATTTGTCTGACACTGCCCTAATCACGTGTGGGGTAAAAGGGGGCAGGAAGACGCTGTTAAGTTGCCTCGCTTGCTTGCTTTTGCTGCTTCTGCCGCCATGAACTGCTGCCCCTCTGCCATGCGCCATCCTGCCTTGGAGCCAGCGATTATGACTGAACCTTCCGCAGGCTGAGCTAAATAAACCTCTCCTCTTTTAACTTTGGGTGTTGGGCATTTTGTCTCAGGAATGAGAGAAAAATAACTAGGATGGGAGGTGTTTCCTTTTTTCCTATTACTTTCTTCCTTTTGCCCTGGGGTGCTTAGCTGTCATATGAAACTGTCCTCTCTCCATCTATGAATCTCAGAAGCAGCTGGTCGGCACTGAAGTCTAACGCGCCCAGCAGCCAGTGTGCAGCACACTCAGTCTGTGCCCAGGGAGCTTCCAGAGACTCCCAAGAGTTCAGCTGCGACTACTCTGTTATTAAATTTATGTGTAACTTTCAAAATAGAATTTTTTTTTAATCTTGATGTTTCTACTGGATACGAATAAAAAGGAGCAAAACAAACACATCACCTTTCCCTTTATTGTAAAACAAAAGAAACTAACCTACAAATACCAGGGCATCGCACCCCTTCCCAAGCTCCAAAGGGCCCACACGTGCTCATCGCAGGCCCTGACTCGGGATCAAGGAGCAGAGGCCCCGCCATCTCCGGCATCAGCTGCACCCTGACTTGAGAGCACTTCAACACCTCAAAGGACCCTGCTCGGGCGAGCACACAGGCAGCATCACCCCACTCTAACTTGGCTCCTTTCTGTTGCTCCAGGAGCCCTGAGTAGTCGGCCCAATGGACTGAGGGGACGGCCCTCTGGAGGGAGAACCTGCTTCTACCTGAGTTCGGCGTCTGGGAGCTGCCCGTGGCTCTTACAGATTTAGAGCACTGCACTGAAGAAATCCTAAAAGGCAACTGAACCGAGGTACTGCTAGAGGTCCAGACACGTGGCATCCGAAAAGCCTGGGGCTGCTATTGCTGCTGTCCCATCTCCAGTTTACTCTCCCATCCATTCTCTCTCCGAGCCCTCTCACCCTCTGCCCTCTGCCTGGCAGCTTCCCATGACACTGATGAGGACGTATCCAGGTGTGCGTGTGGCCGGGAATGGCCATGGGCAGGGCTTCCGGGGAGACCCACAGGAGGGCAGAGGGAGCCCCACTTCTTTGTGGGGTTGCTGGCTACAAGGCCGTGCACACCTGGGACAGAGGGTGGCCAAGCTGCTCCCGGGTGTTGTCCGAAAATGATGCTAAACGCAGAGGTGGGGAAGGGCAGCAGAGACACAGACCCCGGAGGCGCGGTGGCCCCTCAGACCCTGGGTCCACTGCATTTGAATCAACCTCACATTCTCGGGCTTCCTCTCCCTGTCCCCACAAGCTAAGCCAAATTCAGTTTTGCCAATTGCAGTTCAGAGTCCCGTTGACCAACGGAAGAACAACAGCACTTTCAGTGTTTGGAAACACAAGATGATAGAATACTGGGATTTTAAAAGATTATTTATGCTTATCAATAAGGTGAATTATAAACTGGCAATCAAAATTCTTTTAGTTCTGGGTAGCCAATTATTACAGAACCTTGAAGTAGAAAACTAATAAATATTCTTTTTAGAAGAATCTCTTCTAAAGAAAGCCAATCACAAAACAAATTAAAAAGATTTTCTCAAAAGTAAGAAGTTGAAAAAACAGCAGGAACCTGAAGGCTTTACCAACACTATGACAGCACAGTCAGCCGCATTGAGCAAGGCACATTTCAGGTGAGAAGGAAGACAGGAATGGAGACACCCGGTGAATGTGCCCACGTCAGAATCTCATCTGGGAAGCGTCCCGACCTCTGCTATTTCTGTGCTTACGACTGCTGTACTCCCAATTAATCAGAAAAGAAACTAGCACAGCAGATAATAGATAATGCTAGAAGTAAAGACAGGAGGTAGACCCCCTATAGTAATTTAACATTTAAAAGCATGAAATTAGTTTTGAAATTAAAATGAAATCAAAGAGCAAGAGCAAAACGTAACCACTTCTTGGTTCAAACTAGAATTTTTGAGAGGACAAAAACTGCTCACTACTTTTTGTTCTCCACAAAGTAGCTCATTTGCTTTTGAACACTATGGAGAATCAAACTGCGGGGGCAGTGGGTCAATCAGTGCAGTCTTCATGCAAGGTGAGTCCAAATCTGGGGTCAGACGGAGCAGAAAACTTTTACAAGTTAAGTTTTATTATTGAAATTAGAGCCCAAATTTGTCATCACAGGACATCAAAATGATTAGATGTACATGTGTGAATTTTCCTAGTAATTTAATAATTTTTTCATAAAATATTATGTATTAATTACAACATTTTCCCACATAAAATGCCCTACTATATTCTATAGTCTATATTTCCATATTCTAAGTTCTACACACACGCACATATAAGGGGTGAATAAGTGTAATAACCAACTTGATTTCCTAGTTTCAGACTAGGGCCTCTCCACAAAAAGTGTCAAGTTCTCTCCAACATCCAGCCCAACAGATGCTTGGTGGTTTGCAGCTCGGGAAGTGCGTGTTGTAAGACTCGAGCTTAAAGCACTGCTCTAGAAAACACATCCTTGTGAGCCAGGCGAAGACCACTCCCAGTGCTAACTAAAATGCACTGGGGGAGGCTGGGCCAGGCACCTTTGGAGCAGAGCGACTGGGTTCTCTTCTCCTCCTCCTCAGTGAGCAGCTTCTGAACGGTCTTGGGTCTCAGCCCCACCCCACCGAGCCGGGCGAGTCCCCTGTGCTGTGTGGCCTGGCCGAGGCTGCCTGGACTCTGTGCCCGGCCCCTCCACTCAACCTCCCCCACCTCAGCTCCCGCTCCTCCCGTCAGCCTCTGTCCCCAGTCCTTCACTCCAGACTCTGTCATTGATGGCAGCAGGAAAAGAAGTGCAGCCCCCAAGTCAACGATAAATCCCTGGGCTTCTTCCCTTGAAACAAAAAGTCAACTCGAAGTATTTAATATGGAAAAATGTGTTTAACGCCAGCTTCCCTATCAAGAAATTAAGTTTTGTCACAAAACTTTAAAAGTTGTGATTTCAAAACCATTTTCCTTAAAAACTTTTGCTGTCAACTTATGATTTGTGGAGATAAAAGGGGTGCTGGAGTTGGAAACATTTTGCTGTTGTCACATGGAGTGCTGCAGACTTGGGCTGAGAAGTCTTGTGCATATGAATCAATGCTTCCACCTGCCAGAGTGCGTAAGCCATACAGAACATTGTCAAGAAGGAGCAAGACAGAGGGCAGAGAGGAGAAAGGAGCGTGAAGGGGCGGGAGGAGGGAGGGGAAGAATGGCAGATTTCATCCTCACTGTCCTGAAAGGAGGAAGTACTCGGTGGGTTCCCAGTGAATAAAGCCGCATTTGCCCGACTCTACCCGGAAGGGCACCTCCAAGCGGCAGAAGCAGGCACAGAGATGCCCCGAGGGCCCAGGGGCGCACAGAAGTGCTCGGGGCAAGTTTCACAGTTCCCGCTCCCCTGTTAAGGAGCCTTTCGGCCTGGCCTCGTCTTTGTGGGCGACCCCACAACAGGGCAGAAAGGAGGCCCTGAGGGATGGCAAGCCACAAGGCGGTGCAGGCAAGGTAGGCGCTGACAGAGAGCATACCCATATGTGGGGACAGTGGGAAAGAAAGCGGGCTGGCCAGGACATCCCGGGACACCTTGACAAGGCGCCTCACAGGGGCTTCGGGAGTCCTGAGTGCCGTGTGCTGTGACCCCACACCCCCAGCTCCCTGTCCAGAGTGTCCGTGTCCCCCCAGCTGACCAGCTGTGCCCAGACCCGGAAGGCCAGCTCTCAGGCCTCCGTGACTTAGGAAGAAGACGAGAGCCCTGAGCACCCACAGCTCCTGCTGCTAGGCAAACTCTGCGACCTGTCGCTCCTCACCACAGCTCCTCACCAGGGCTCCTTGCCCTGGGCCCTGGAGCAGATCCACGGGGCCTGCAGCACAAGATGGAGGGTGGCTGTGTCCTCCTGCCCGGAAGCATGGTCCGTGTCCCTCCTGCCTGGCCCATCTGTCTGCAGGGTCACCCTCTCTGACACCCTCACAGCCCAAGGAGAAGAGGCCGCAGCTGCTTCTGCCCGTGTTTGTCAGGAAGATGAGTCTCCTCACTGAATATTTCAGTACAGGGAAAAAGAAAAGGCTTCTGCAGACTGTCAGGCCACAGGAGAACGCTTTCTGCAATCCCCTGGAGGGTAATTTTCTCCTTCAGACCCAAGAGCTTTAATTGCTTCCTCCAGCATAAGCAAGATGGGTTTTCTTTCCTCTGTCTCAACCAAAACAAACCTGTCTCTGAAATCTTTTCTTGGTGAGTTGCTTCTTCCTGAGAATGAACTTGGCCAGTAACTGCTCTGCAGATGAGCTCCCTCTGGGGACCAGACTCCACCAGTCAGAGGGAGGCATCTCCAGCCTGTCCTTCGGGCTTTGTGAGGAGAGAGGCCAGTGCCACTGGCTTTGCACCAGGCCCACTTCCTGGTCCCCATACAGAAAGCTCTGTCAGACACAGGCCTAATTCACTGCTGAGGGGTGTCTCAGGGAATAAGGGCCTGCGTCAGCTTGGAGCCTGGGTATGATACAGCTTAGCTGGTTAACACATTTGCAACAGGGCCATAATTCCTATGTCCTGCTGCCAGGCAGCTTGAACAACTGGTGGTGGGTGAGTGGCTGTCCTATGCCTGACTGTCCCATGTGTGACTGTCCCATGTATGACTGTCCACTTCTACCAGCAGTGCTGCAAGCTGCCCATTAGGACAGCCATGCGTGTACCACTGGAGGTTCAAGACGCTGGGAATGCATTAAAGGGATTGTGCAGGCATGGGTCACTCTCCAAAATAGACCACATGGAAGCTCATAAGACATCCTTAAGTAAATGCAAGGAATTGAAGTTATCCCTTGTATATTATCAGACATTAGTACAGTAATATTGGAGATCAATAGCATAAGAAACCGCAAGAACCCCACAAAAACATGGAAATTGAATAACACTCTCCTGAACAACCAATGTGTCACAGAGGAAAATAAAGAAGAAATTAGACAGTTTCTATGATTAAATGACAATGTCAATACAACATACAGGAATCTATGGGACAAAATGAAAGCAGTTCTAAGAGGGAAATTCATTGCAGTGAATGCCCACACTAGGAAAACAGAGAGAACTCAAATAAACAACCTAATGCTGAACCTCAAGCTCCTAGAAAAAGAAGAGCAAGACAAACCCAAAGCTCATACAAGGGAGGGAATTATAAAGATCAGAGCAGAAATCAATGCAATGGAGACTAAGAGAACAATTCAAAAAAAATTAACAAATCGAAGAGTTGGTTTTTCAAAATAAATAAAATCAATAAACCCTTAGCCAACCTAATCAAAAAAGGAAAGAAAAGGTTCAAATCCATGAAATTAGGAATGAAAAAGGTGAAGTCACAACAGATCCAACAGAAATCCAGAGTATCATTAAAACCTACTTCGAGAACCAGTACTCTAATAAAATGGAAAACACAGAAGAAATGGACAGATTCCTAGGTACATATGAATTACCAAAGTTGAATGAAGAAGATATAAAAATTCTAAACACCCCAATTACAATCAGTGAAATTGAAAACATAATTAAAAATTTACCAACAAAGAAAAGCCCAGGTTCTGATGGCTTCACTGCAGAATTCTGTAAGAAATTTAGAGAGGAACTATTGCCACTACTCTTTAAACTCTTCAGTGAAATTGAAAGGGAAGCAATACTTCCAAATTCATTCCTGGAAGCAAGTGTTTCTTTGATTCCAAAACCAGAGAAAGACCTAACCAAAAAAGAGAACTACAGAGCAATCTCACTAATGAACATAGATGCAAAAATCCTCAATAAGATACTGGCAAACAGAATACAGAGGGTCATCAAGAAGATCATGCACCCTGACCAAGTAGGATTTATCCCAGGGATGCAGGGATGGTTCAACATACATAAATCAATAAATGTAATACACTATATTAACAGAACCAAGGACAAAAACCATATGACCATCTCAATAGATCCAGAAAAAGCATTGGACAAAATCCAACACTCATTCATGATAAAAACACTACAGAAAATTGGAATAGAAGGTCTTTATCTCAACCTGACTAAGGCTATCTATGAAAAACCAACAGCCAACATCATATTAAATGGTCAAAAACTAAAAACAGGATTTTTAGTGATTTTAGTGATTTCACACTAAAATCAAGAACAAGACAAGGATGCCCACTATCATGACTCCTGTCCAATATAGTTCTGGAAACATTAGCCACAGCAATTAGACAAGAGAAAGAAATAAAAGCAATAAAGATAGGAAAGGAACAAGTTAAACTGTCCTTATTCACTGACGATATGGTACCTTACATAGAAGACCCAAAAAACTCTGCCAAAAGACTTCTAGACTTAATAACCAGATTCAGTAGAGTAGCTGGATACAAGGTCAACACTCAAAACTCAATAGCCTTCTTATACATAAATAACAGAGTCACTGAGAGAGAAATTAGGGAAATAATTCCTTTCACAATAGCACCTCAAAAACTGAAATATCTAGGAATCAATCTAATGAAGGAAGAAAAAGACCTCTACATTGAAAACTACAACACTCTGAAAAAAAAGATCCAAGAAGATATAGGAAAATGGAAACATTCCTTGTTCCTGGGTGGAACGAACCAAGATAGTGAAAATGGCCATACTTCCAAAACTGCTATATAGATTTAATGCAATCCCAACTGAAATCCCAAGAGTATATTTCACAGAACTAGAGAAAACAATCCAAAAATTCATTTGGAACCAGAAGAGACCTAGAATAGCAAATGCCATTCTAGGCAACAGAGACATGATGGGGGTACCACAATTTCCAATTTGAAACTATACTACAAAGCCACTGTGATAAAAACAGTATGGTACTGGCAAAGAAAGAGACCTGAGGATCAGCGAACTAGATTAGAAGATGCAGAAACAACTGGAGACATACTCATCCACCTAATCTTTGACAAAGGAGTCAACCATCCTCACTGGAGGAAAGATAGCCTATTTAATAAATGGTGTTGGAAAAACTGGATTTCAACCTGCCAAAGATTAAAACTAGACCCATATCTATCACTATTCACTAAACTAAAATCAAAATGGAATAAAGATCTAAATATTAAAACAGAAACATTAAACTTGCTGGAAGATAATTTAGGTAAAACTCCTGAAGACACTGGCATAGGAAAAGACTTTATGAACAAAACCCCAGTAGCACAGGAACCAGCACAAAGAATCAACAACTGGGATCTCATCTTATTAAAAAGCTTCTGCACTACAAGAGAAACCACCAACAGAGCTAAGAGACAACCTACAATGTGGGAAAAATTTTTTATCAACTGTTCCTCAGACAAAGGAGTACTATCTAGAATTTATAAATAACTTTAAAAAGTCAAACCCCCAAATTTAAAGACCCAATTCAAAAATGGGCATCTTGAGCCGGGGATTTAGCTCAGTGGTTTCCCTGCCTGCTGTGCAAGCGCAAGGACCCGAGTTTGATCCCTGGAACCAAAAAAAACAAAAAACAAAAAACAAATCATGGGCATCTGAAATGAATAGACATTTCTCAGATAAAGAAGTAAAAGCAACAAATAAACAATAAACATATGAAAAAATGTTCGACATCACTGGTCCTTGGAGAGATGCAGATGAAAACAACACTGAGATTCCACCTCACCCCAGAAAGAATGGCTGCTGTCAAGAAATTAACCAATAACAAATGCTGGTGGGGCTGTGGGGAGAAAGGAACCCTTCTCCACTGCTGGTAGGAGTGCAGACTGGTGCAACCACTGTGGAAATCAGTATGGAGATACCTCAAAGAACTAGGGCTGGAGGTCCCATTTGACCCAGCTATCCCTCTGCTGGGTATCTTCCCAAAAGAATTAAAAGAATCATACCACAGTGATATATGCTCACCCATGTTTATAGCGCCACAGTTTGTAATAGCTAAAGCTTGGAAACAGCCCAAGTGCCCATCAACTGGAAACTGGATAAAGAAGATGTGGTTTTTTAATAAAATGGAGTACTACTCAGCTGTAAAGAATGAAAAACTAGAGACATTTATAGCTAAATGGATACATATTGAGGCAGTACTCTTAAGTGAAATAAATAGGACACACATGTGTAAATACCAAATACTTTCTCTGGTATGAGAAACTGAAAGTGTAAACAGGATTAAAATGAATAATAGATAACGTGAAATAGGAAGAAAAGGTTCAAAGGGGTAGGGGAAGTGGGAGGGGTAGAAGAAAGGAAAGAAGGGGAAGGAAAAAATATGAGATAAGAAATAAATGGAAACAAAGTCTTTGTAAATAGGGAGGGGTGTAGGGGTTGAAGGAAGGGCAAGGGAATGGGGAAAAAATAAGAACCAAGATATATCATCTAAGGGTACAAGTTCCCAATGATGAATGTCATCATACTGTATACCTAAAATGTATCAATAAAAGAATTTAAGAAAAAAAAGGTGGGGGGGGGATTGTGCAGGGAATCTTCATGGAGCCCACAGGGAGGGATGAGGTTGTGGGTAGAACAGGGAGAATGTAAACTACCCATCACCAACTGCAGCAGTAAGATTAATATACACAGGCAAAGGGAAAGATATTTCCAACATTTTCTCCCTCATTCATTAAGATGACTGTGGATTACTGAAGATAAATCTGTGATTCAATTCATTTATCCCTCCTTTACCAAGTGCAAAGCTCCAGTGACAAAAAGGTAAATATTTTATACCTGCTTTACAAAAGAGGAAAGAGCAGAAAAGCAAGTATCTTGTAGTGACAGGTAACAGATGCCAAGTGGTGATGAGGAAGGGTGAGGAGACACAGAGGAGGAAGAAAGTAATCTGGCCGGGATTCAGAAGAAATGGGAATTTTCCAGACAGGGCAGCGATGAGAGGGGTATTTCAGAGACCACTGCTGAGGCCTGAGTTTGCAACTTCTGTGAGGAAGCCAGGCAGCTCAGCTAGCCCTGAAAACATGGTGCAGGGGACAGAAGAAGTGGGCAACAGGGATATTTTAAGGCCTTGGGGATCATACAAAGAAACTGAAATTTTCTTCCAGGGTCCGAGAAGCTGTCAAAGATTTCTGAGCAAAGAAGCAACTCCAAACAAGGTTATTGGCCCAAATGACTACCATTTAAGACTACTTGTTAAAAAACGTCTTACAAAGTAGCTTTTACAAAGCACATTTTCTTACAATTAGATTTTTTTTTTTGGTACCGGGGATCGAACTCGGGTCCTTACACTTGCAAGGCAGGCAGCAGAACCATTGAGCTAAATCCTCGGCCCTCTTACAATTAGATTTTAATTAATCAGTACTGCTGTGATGACAGGGGAGAAATTACAACTAATTACTTCAAGCTTCTTGTTGTGTGTTTGTGTGCATGTGTGTTTTAAAAGCCCACCAGTATTTTCAAAAATAATTTTGATTTTGTCACACTCAAAGTGGAATTTCTGTGTGAGATGCCTACGTGTACAAGCTTCTCACGTACACACCAAGTTTGTATAAGAGGGACTGGAGCTGGACAGTGTCATCATTGTGTACCTGTCAAGGCCACTTGTAATATATTAATTTTATCTTTTCACACCTAATTGATTCTGTGCATAACAGCTTTGTTTAGTTTTCCACTGTGTCCTCTTCTATGCGTGGAAAGAAGATTAAAATCTTGATGCACTGTATTGTGGCTGAATGCAAAAAAAGTTTATTTAGCTTCAATTTTTAGAAGAACAATGTAAACATTTTTAAGTTTCTTTTTAAATTTGGTCAGAAAAACATGAAAAAAGGAGAGAGCAGTCTCCTCCAGAAAGCTATTCTCAGGCACCTGCTGCAGCAGTTGGATCTCACGCTGCTCAAAATAGGAAATCTCCAGAAGCGGAAGCAGAAACGCTGTCCTGGGGATGGGGAGGGGTGGGCATCTCTCTGACTGGTGATGCTCTCGCTAGAGAGCCTCCAGGGCCCTGGCTGGCAGAAAATGCACATTGAGCCTCTTCGTTATGCAACTCTCGCTAACATGATCAATATGGAAAACCAGACTCAATCTCAGAATGTCCATGTGAAGGAAATGAAACTTCTACCTTAATCATGTTAGCACAGATTTTCATGTAAAATAATCCTAGGTTATGTTGCAAACTTGAGCATAAACTTGCAGTTAAAAATTTTTGCTGTCTCTAGAAAGAGAAAACAAATATATCTCTAGTCTTTTGTAGCCTAACGCCTAACATTTTACTTCAGTTTCGAAGGAAGGTCAACGTTGAATCTTTTACAGGGGCCCAAATAGCATGAAGAAACAAGAATGTGATTTAATATTGTAGGTTCATTTATCTTCCTTTATAAAACAAAATCATTGTAAGTAAGTGGTTATAACCCCCAACAGCAGGAGAGGTAAGAAGGGGGCAGATAATGGAACAGATCACGAGGCAGGATTGGCCAAAGAGCCCTGCTTGTCTCCCTGTCCATTCTTTTCAATAGAGATTGATCATAGCCTTCGAAGCAAATGCGTGCTGTTATTTTTAGATATCTCAACCTGCGGGGGTAAACTCTCCGGTCACTCTATTAGCCTGTGTTTGTCTACACGCACACAGAGAGAAGAAGCTTTGAATCATACGTTTTATAAATGTTCCTTTTCATAACCAAAGTGACAGGTTTGCATTAGGGTATAATTGCCCAATATAGCCGCCTGTATTTCTCCAATTGTCAGATCTTTTCTTTACACACTGTTACCAATACTGAGCCACATCAGTGATATAAATATATACCTTTATGTATGAAGAATTACTATAAATCTACACAAATCATTCCAGAT
The DNA here is from genome assembly GCF_053883595.1 of Heterocephalus glaber. Taxonomy (NCBI): domain Eukaryota; kingdom Metazoa; phylum Chordata; class Mammalia; order Rodentia; family Bathyergidae; genus Heterocephalus; species Heterocephalus glaber. The sequence continues at coordinate 3,431,790 of NW_028258347.1, read as the reverse complement.
CACTGCCTGTCTACATGATCTGTCCCACAAATTATCTGCTCCTAAGGGCCTTGGAGAAATGTTTCATAATTCTTCTTTAGTTCATGTCAGAGTTCAAAAAGAATGCACACACCAAAAAAGGTGGGTTTTGTTATGTTTTATTTTGTTAAATCTACCCTGATGGTTCTTTTTCCCCACTTAGGCTTGCGTGGTCTGCTCCCTGCAGAGCTGGGGCTGAGGTGACATGCACATGGGGACAGCGTGCCATCTAAGATGTGCAGCCAGTGTCCCCTGACCACTGCCACGTGGCGTCTGTGCTTCAGTCTTTCAGAGAAAGGCAGCAAATACAAGTTCACCTATGCGGGGCTTCAGCTTCTCCCTGCTCCACTTGCTCCACTGATTCTACTACCTGTCTGTGCATCCAAGGTGCCATCGGGTACATCTGAGTGAACTACTAAGGCCTTTTTGCTTTTTTTCTCCAGTACCTGGGAGCGAACTCAGGACCTTGTGCTTGCTAGGCAGGCGCGGTGCTGCTGAGCTATGTCCCCAGTCCTGATAAAGCCTTTTGGAACATTTCTGAAATATTTAAATGAGAAAAAATATGAGATTCAGAATAAAAAGATTTTAAGACAATTTTTTAGTCCAGAATTTATAGATCTCCAAATAAAAATTAATTAGGACAACATTACCCAGTAGTAAAAGGGCTTGAGTATTTTATATTGGTATTTAACATATATAGCAAATAAGCTAATATCAATTTAAAAATAAAGAAATATTACTAAACTATGGAAAAGTGGAAGAAAATTTAACCTGGTGTATTGTCACGTGCCATGTGATTTCTAGAAGTTCTTCCATTTAATAGTTACAGCAACACTTTGAAGTACATACTCCCTCCCCCAATTTAAATTGAAGGAAACTCAGCCCCTAAAGAAATCAGACAATTTTAAAATGACCAAAATAAGATATTTAGGAAATGATAAGTTTGCAATTCAAAAAAAATCTAGGACCTTTCCATTGAATACCTCTCCAGGAAATGCCAAGTTGAAAAGTTTACCAAAATGTCTGACAAAATATATTTACAGATACTCTTAAAGTTGTAGAAAATGGGTATTTTTGTATATTTCAATCTAACTCTTGAGGACTATTTACTCTCTGATTACTGACACTAAAACCGAAGTCATCCCTCAAGATAAAATGATGTCTATATTGTCATGTTCCACTTAACTGCACTTTCAGAATTCACGTCAGACCCCTTACTTTCTCCGGACACGGGGTGCCCTTTCCCTGACGAGACAGAAGGGAGGCCGTTACTGTCGCGGTTCTGTCTTGGGGTGCACAGGCGGTCAGCAGCCGTGTGGGGTCAGCCTGAGCCGGGCCTCCGTTTCCTTCTCTGTGTAGGAACTGGGGACCTCTACCCCACAGCAGCCTCATTACTTCCGAGTTCCCTGCCTGACATATAACAAACCCCTATGATTCAGTTCTAAGTGTTTTAAATGTCACTGAGATAGATAGCCTATAAATGGGAATTGAAATTCTCAATGCTTTTAACTTTAGCTCAGGCAGTGAGCAAACTGCTCGGTGTCTTATATATAGAAGTAATTAAACCCAATTTTAGACTCAGGCATCTCATCTCCTGCTCCATCACTAATCAGCATATCAAATCCTGCCTTCCCTTTGGCTCTGGAGAAGTACTGGTGACAAGTATCTAGTGGTCCCAAGTGTCCTGGTGACACAGTCATTCTTTGACCAAGAACATCAAGAACCAGGATGAACTTCAGTTTGCAATAAATGGGAACTATCTACAAGGTGTTTTCTGGAATCTGTTCTATAGACACTGCCCCTAAAGGAAAAACTGGCTCCCCAAAGCTTGGGATTTATATAAGATACTCCATTCTCATAAAGCACACGGACACTGTGCTCTGTGTAAATCACAAAAAGAAAGTCACATGGCTTCTCTTATCTCAGAAACCCAAAGTGTAAATAAATTAAAGATCAAAATGAAAGGCAGACAATCAGAAACAGGAAGATAGATCTTTTGCAAAAAGGAAGGGGTCCAGGAGACAGAGGGAAGGGGATGGGAAGGAAGAGAAAGGGGAAGGAAAAAGAATGAAGATGTGCTATGTGCACGCACCAACTCCCCGTGATGAATGTGCTCACTGTGTACTGGAAACATGTGCTAATAAAAAGAAAATCTATTTGTTCATACGTTCACAATTTTCCAAATTTTATACTGACAGATTTTTCCTTTACATGCCACCTATTAAAACTAGTTATGTGGAAACAGTCTGGGATTCAACAGTCGTCTTTTAAAACTCCATAAAGAAGGGTGACCAAAAGCATGAATAGCACTTCTGATCTCCTCTCTGGTGCTCAGAAAGCCATGCTGCAGAGCCAGGAAGGCACACACTGAACTCCCGCCTAACCCAGCATTAAGGTGACAGGGTGAGAAGGGCATCTGGCAGTGAGTCTCGCACTTCCTACCTACATTCACTGCTTTAGTTCCATAAAAAACTTCATGATTTTTTTTTGTTGTTGGCCATGGATTCTTGCCAGAGAATGAATGTATCTCTAGGCAACAATGTAGTTAGAAGGATCCACTTGGTTCTAGCAAGAAAAAAAAGTATGTGCGCTGGATCAAGGGGTTCTTTCTTATCAGAAAATCATAACACATATCCTGCAATTGGTAACTGTGCTTATGAAAAGGGAAAAAATTCTTCCACAGAAAATCAGTATCAGCCTCCTGGTCACCACATTAGGAAAATCTCATTAAATTCAAAACGTCCAAATAAAAATCAAACAACCATGGGAAATCATGTGCTTTATTTGCATGTTTCTAAAATCTACAGCTAGACAGAAATGCTGTACCTTAATTATACTGGTTTCCAGTGGATTTAAAACTGAAATTACAACTTCCTACAAAAGATGTATGAACTTAGAGAAGAGTGGGCCTGACTTCCCCGCACCATGTACAACTACCTTGAAAGCAGTCAAGGTGACAGAAACTATTTCTCCAGAAGGGAGATCCCGGGATCCCCTCATCATGGATGAAGTTTCACAGGCACTACAGTGACCTGACAACTGGATTTAACAGAATAGTTAACAATGAATTAAAAAGTCAAGGTCATGTTCACTTACCCCTAACTCTCCCATTTTTGAGTCGTCTCTGGTGGTCTTTCTGATTGTGTTTCCAGCAGGAACTTTTTAAATGAGAAATCCCTCCACATGCATCTCAGGTAGTCGAAGGGTTGGCCCTTCCACAGGAAGTCCCAGCTCAGTGTCCCCGATAGCAGGACGAAACACAGACATGGATACTAGCCAGGGCAACACCTAAAGAGGTCATTTGAAGTTATACCCTTCTAAGGTGTCCTACTTAGCTGGGAATGGATTCATAACACATAACACACTACAGAGGTTGATGGATTAATTTAAACTCTATAGGTAGTTTTCAAAACACTGATATTTTCATGTGGATTCTTACACATGTTTTTGCATCTGAGTGCCCTACCCCTGTCAGCCAAGGTTGAATATGAGACGAGCTAATGAGTGAGGGGTAAGGTCCAGGCATGAGTGGTAGCCCACAGTGAGCACAGCATCGCAGAACAGCTTGCATCCTTCGTAAATGTCCAGGCTCACTGCACAGAGAGTTACCAGTGGAGTAGAGGCCAAGCCCCACAGGCAGAGATTCTTGTCTCTTTGTCCTTCTGTGTGCCAGTGGCTAGAGCAGAGCTGGGATCAGTGCACTAACAAGTGCTAGGTGAGTGAAGGAATGTGTGCAGAGCTGGGAGGGAACTGCACACGCACTCTTGCTGCACACAAATATACTTTGTCTTGGAATGTTCTGTCACAGGAAGGAGTCTCAGGAGAAAGAGGATGCTGGAAAGCTATTTCTCCAGCACACTCTCTGCACCTGCTATGGATAAAGCCACCCAAACCAAAGCTTTCCTGGGCTGAGCTCAGGCAGAGCTGTTCTGTTAATTTGCTCAGGATAGAGTCTGGCGACATGATGACTATTAAATGCTTCAAGAAAGCAAGAGAGGGCAGAGCAGGAAACATATACTCAGGATAGACACAGTTCAGCATGCACTGAAATTACACCAAATCCAATCTTTAAAACTTCTTAAAATCTTTAAGACTCCCAAGTTAAACAAGATAGCATCTGCTGCCTCCTTACAAAAGGCACAAACAGGAGAATGAGAGTGGGAAGCACACAGTGGGTGAAAAGGAGGCAGCAAGTCCTACCCATAAACAGGAAATATCCAATATGCTTATTTAGCCTTCAAATGTCTTATTCACAATATGAATGGTCAACCAAGACAATGACCAGGGAAACAAAACTGAAATCCAGAGAAAAGAAGAAATCTTTAGAAAACTGATAAGAAAAGACCTGCAAACTTGGAACAAGAACAGAACACACACTAGAATTGAAGTACTGTATGTGTCTATACAGACAGCAAGAGTCCACCACGTAGTTCATGGAATAAATAAAACAGTTGCAACCCTAGGGTAGGTACATCATTATAAAATATTAGACCATGCCGGATAAAGAGAAACCCTTAAAAGCTTCCATCAAAGAAAACAATAAAGTAGCAGGCAAAACCCAAAATATTATGTGCCCGAACTTTATCATACTTTTGAACAACTACTGAATGCTAAAATAAAATGAAAACTGGAGGAGGCGCTACAGGGAATTATTTCTAACCTTTATTTTTATGCCACCAAACTGTCTATTAAACATGATATTACAGTAAAGAAATTTTCATATCACACGCTATTTGAAAAATGGACCTCCAACTACATAAGCTTTTTCTAGAAGTTATAAGGGAATGTGACTGACTAAAACAGGAAGGAAAGGGAAGATATGCACTCCAGAGGGCAGAATATCCAAGACAAGAGAGAAACAAGGGACATTTTCAGGATGAGAAGTGGGTTGAAGAGCTGCTGGACAGGCCACACTCAGTAGGCCTGAGCCACAGAACACGGTGAGATCCTCCAAGAAAGCAAAAAGAAGAACAAAAACACAACAGAAGATCTGACTTTAATGTAGCTATGGAAAGGAACTTTGCATTATTAATAAAGAGTTTGGAAGTGAGTTTTTAAAAGATTAGAATGGGGGAAGAGTCCTAATTATTAACACCAGGAAAAACAAAACATTGTAACAGAAAATAAATGTGGTTGATCAGATTATCAACTATGAATAACATTGTCATTGCTATAATAATGAGCATTAAATATTAATTTAACTGAACACTGATATAACTTAAAGGATAGAAAAATAAATTTTAAAAATTATCACTATCTTCCACAGTCGGAAATTAGAAGACAAAACGTGTGTGTCTCTTCTCTGTGACAAAATATCTCAGAAAATCAACTTAAAAGAGGAAAGATATATTTTGATTCAGTTTCGGAGGGTTCAGTCCGTGGTCAGCTGGCTCCACTGCTTTAGACCTGTGGAGAGGCAGAGACAAGATGGCGGAAGGGTGTGGCGGAGGACAGCCGCTCACCTCACGGCAGGCAGGAAGGATGCAGGGAAGGCGATAAAGAGCGTGAGACAGCCAGAGAGAAAGTGGAGTGGGACAAGCTACAGTCCCTAAGGTCATTCCCCATGACCCACTCCTTTCCTTTAGGCCCCAGCTCCTAAGTTTCCATCACCTCCCAATAGCCCACCAAATTATGAGCCAGTGATGAATTAACCCACAGATCGTCTACGCTCATCAATGTCAGAGCTTCGTGATCCAACCCAGAAGCCCTCCCCGCAACACTGCTGCGTCAGAGAACAAGCCTTCAACCCGAGCTTCTGGGGGACCCTTCAAGTCCCAACAATAACAACGTGCAGCCCAGAAACACAAAGAAAGACGACATAGGAACACAGAGGCCACCCCAAGGGAAAGCAATGGAGAGACGGCACATGGCTCCCCTAAGGAATAAGAACAGGGAGGTGGGGGAGTAGGGGCCTGCACTGCTCTATCCTACTATGAACTTGCCAAGCCAGTAACCTTCAAGTTAGATAGATGTATCAATTTGATAAAAGTATAAAATTTAGATTTAAAAATCAAAGCTAATTGGTTTTTCCAAAGGTTATTAAAATTTTATATTTAGTAAGACATTAGAAAAATGTCTTCACATGTGAATACAATGAGAGAAAAACAAATTGTATCTCCTGAAGGAAAAACTAATGATCTCTAGGAGAATAAGAAATTTATTTTCTTCATCTCTTCTCAGACATAAAACTCTTCAAAAACTAACCTTTCAGAGTAAGACCTGTCCAGATATAAAATACTAATTAAGAGCTCAACAAAGGAGACCTCTACTAGGTCAATTAAAAGAAGGCATAATTAGATCACATATCCTGAAATGAATTCCTGCTTATCTATTGTCTGTGTACTCTACCCTTCTATCTATATGTACATGTACACATAGACACACACATGCATATGTGCACATATAAAATATTACTTAAGATTTGGAGGTAGAATCATGAAAGATAAGTTTTTATGACTCTACACAACTAATTTTTTTTCTGAAAATGTTTTGCTTAATATGAGAATTAAACTTACAGATCTGAAAACTACAGATAGATCATATTATGAATATTATGCAGAATGAACAACACAGCTAAATATTTCAATAAATTTGAAAAGTATACTTATTCTAAGATTTTAAAATTTTAGTTCCAGAGGCTACACACATTTCTTTTCCAATTAAGTATATTGGCTTTCTATATGACAGAGCCAGTAAGTTTTAAGAAAGAATATAATACAAGAAAATTGTGGAATGCATGAATATATTTACATGTATCTAATGAACAAAATAATTTGCTTTACAAATAAAGAAGAAATTTTATAACAGAAACAAATTGCATGTATTAGCAAGTAATTCAAATATTTCTTTCTTTTAAGAGATCGTCTCATAAATACTTCCTAGAGTCAGAGTTCTAAAGCTTTTCAGAATTAAATCAATATTGTATCAAAATAAGAAATATTTGTATTTTGCTTTCCCAACCATTGGCAGCTAAATACTGAGTATTTTATTTTCCTAAGTCAATATACACATTTATCTGACTTTCAGCCTTTGCATAGCTCTGTAGCTCTATACCACAGTTTATGCAAGAGAGCATTAAATGGCTCGGAGCTTTTTCTGAGAGTAGCCTTTAGGCTTAATCAATAGAGAACCTGTGGACGCTTCTGTTGCATAGATAGTCATCTGCGGTGTCTCTCTTTAAGTTTTGATCTAACTGAGAAGCAGTCAGCAGCAAGGAATATATTTGTACTCAGGAGAAGCAGGCCATTCCTGGGCCCTTGTTCTAGATTTGACCCAGGTGGTGGTGGGTCATCGGCACGCTGGTTAAGTTTACGTGCAGCTGGCCAGGCTGGGGTGTCCAGACGGTGGAAAGCTCATTACTCCTCAGTGTGTCTGTGGAAGAGATCAGCACTCACGTTGGCAGTCTGAAGAGAGAAAGAAGCTCTGGCACAGTGGCTGGCGAGCACACGCAGTGCCTGGAGGCTGGAGCAGGACAGAGAGGCAGGAGGGCAAACTGCTGTCCATGCTGGACACCGTGTTCTGACACCTTGCACATCAGCATCCCGGTTCTCGGGCCTTTGGACTCAGCAAGACCGACACCACCCGCCTCTTGGTTCTCAGGTCCTCTGGCCTCTATCAGCACGGTAACAGTGCAGCAGACCGCCAGAGCCCTCAGCCTCCGTGGCCATGTGAGCCCATCTCCCCTGATCAGTCTCTCTCTGAGTGTGTCTATAAATCCCACAGGTGTGCCTTCTCTGGGAACCCAACACGCTAGCCCTCATTTCAGGAAGTAGACATAAGATAATTGTGGCCTTTCTTCTATTCTCAGAAACATCCCTTCAAAAACACGTACCTGAACAACCTGAAAGTTATCTGTAGACAAACCAGGAATGTAGACATCAGCAATTACATCATCTCTCGAATGTGAGCTACAGTTTTAACAACTCAAACTATGTGTTCATTTAAAATCTATCTGTGGGACTCGAGGCCAGCCCCAGCCATGGAGTTCGCTGGCAAGGAGGCGGCTGAGAGAAAGATACACATCTGGCTCCTGCTCATGTGCAGCAACACCCCACTACAGACGCATAGAGTAAGAAAAGGAATCAGGAAGAGGAAAAAAATCTTGGATCCAGCAAGTACGAGGCCTGAGAAATATGAGCAACAAGCACTGCTAAGAGTGTTTGACCCTGAAGGAGCAGTGTGTGCGCGAGCCCAGGATGAAACCGAGCACAAGGTGTTCTGGAAACCAGGAAATGACGGGTGGGTGAAGCGGAAGGGAAGGGCTGACTCGGGGCGAGCTGGAGAGCCAGGTGAGTGCAGCTCTATGGGGAAAACAGTTTCCTGGGAAAACTGCATCTTCTAATTTTTGTTTTCATCAAGGCAGTGCGTGTACAAAGCAACAGAGTCAGCTGACGGTCGAGCTTATGCTGAGAAATGATGCCTCAGCATGGCCACACCACCTGCTAGACACTATCCCCACAGAGCAATCTCTGCTCCTCATACCTCATTGTGAAACATTTTATGGCTCCCAAATCTGAATAAATAATAAGCGGTGATTTCTTACGTTGTCCTGAAAGCCTTGGCCAGAGAAATTAGAGACAGAAGTAAATGGCATGCAACAGAAAGACAGGAAGGCAAATTATCCCTGTTTGCAGATATGATGCGAAACACAGACAAATATAAAGACCGGACCAAAACCATTTGTTTATCTCAGAACTGATAAACAAATCCAGTAGCACTGCGGGTTACAAAATCAACACAGAAGAATCAGTGGCATTTTCATAATAGGTGAATAATGAGCTTGCTGAGAAACAAGTCGTGGGAACTATCCATTCACAATACCTATAAAATACCTAGGAATAGCTTTGACCAAGGGAGTGAAAGAGCTCTACCATGAAAATTACCAAACACTGATGAGAAAAACTGAAGACACAAGAAAATGAAAAGATCTCCCACATTCATGGATCAGAAGAATAAATATTGATAAAATGTAGATATTATCCAAAGCAATTTACAGATTCAGTGGAATTTGTTTTCTTCAAAATAGCAATGATATTCTGTCCAGAACAGGAAAACATCAATTGTAAAATTCACATGGAAACACCAAAGACATCAAAAGCTACAGAAATCTCAAACAAAGAAAATACAGCTGGTATCGAGACATACTACAGAGCTATACTAACCAAAACCGCGGGAAATTTGGATAAAAATAAACAAACAGAGCATAGAACAGATTGTAGACTCTGACATAAAGTCACACATCTATAGTGACCTGATTCATGACAAAAACACCATGGATATATATTAAAGAACAGCCTCTCTGGGAGGCTGAGGCAGGAGGACATGTTGGAGCCCAGCCTGGGCCATTTAGGGACACAGAGAGACCTTGTCTCGAAATAAACTGTCATAGAAAGGCTGGCACTGTAGCCCAGCAGGAAGGCTCTGGGTTCAATCCCCAGTATTGGGAAAAAATGCCTCTTTCATGATGGTGCCAGGAACCGTGATACCCATATGCAGAATACTGAAACCTGACTCCTATTTCTCACCCTGTACAAAAACCAACTCAAAATGGATCAAGTATCCAAATTCAGGTTCTGGAATTGCAACACTACTAGTTGGGGAAACCTCTCAGGACGTTGGTATAGGCAATAGTTTTTGCATATGACCCCAAAAGCACAGGAAACAGAAGCAGAAACAGATAAATTAGATCGTATCAAACTAAAAAAACAGCAAAGGACAGCAAAGCTAACAATCAACAGAGCAAAAGGACAACACAGAATGGGACAGAGTATTTGCCAAATACTTGCAGACAAAGGATTGATACCTAACACATATAAAGAACTCAAAATCTTAACAAAACCAAGTAATCCAATTAAAGAATGGGCAAATGACCTGAACACTTGAAAAGAAGAACTACGAATGGCCAACAAACATATGAAAGAAGTTCGATATCATTAGCTATCAAGGAAAAGGAATCAAAACTCTAAAGAGACAACTCCCAACTACAGTTGGAATAGTGAGTATTAAATACAAAATAAATAACAAATGCTGGTGAAGACAGAGAGAAAAATGAACTTTTTCCTTTCTTTTCTCTTCCCGCCCCCCCTTCCTTCCTTCTGTCTTTTTGTCTGTTACTGGGGATTGAACCAGTAACTTCGCACTGAGCTACATCCCAGGCCCTCCTTTAAAATCTGTTTATTTTGACACAGGGTCTCACTAAGTTGTAAGGTTGCTCCAGCTGAGCTTGAACGGAAGACCTTCCTGCCTCCACTTCCCAGAGTGCAGGCACTACAAGCGCCACAGTGCCCTGTACTCTTAGCAGGAATATCAGTCAGTACAACCTTTACGGAGACCAGCATGGAGGCTCCTCAAAAAACCAACAGCCGGTCTACCACAGATCTAGGTATCCATCCAAAGGAAAAGAAGTCAGAGCGCCAGCAACTCCTGCAGGCTCACGGATATCATGGCACCGCTCACCATGGCTCAGGCAAGGACCGGGCCTCCCTGCCCATCCACAGAGGAGTGTGCAAAGAAATCCGGGCCTGTGTAGACAATGCAGCACCACTTAGTCACCCGGAATAAAGCCATGCCATTGGCAGCAGAATGGACGGACCTGGAGGACATTAGGTGAAGCGAAATTAAGTCAGACACAGAAAGACAAGTACCGTGTGTTCTTTCTTTTGCACATTTAAAAAGCAGCAAAACAAACTGATCTGGAGTGGACCTTGATCCAAAGGCTGGGAGGGGCTCGGGCAGAGTGGGAAAGGGGGCTCTGGGATTGTCGGTGTGCGCCTCCTGCAGGTACTGAAGTATCACACTGAAGTACACTACGATGCGCTTCAACACATTGATAAACGTAAACTGTTAGATGCTGACTTTGCAACTCAGGCTACTCAGTCTTCCTTTTCTAAGTTCTTAGTGGTCACACTGTTATTTTTAGGAACTTAGACGCAGGTCGGCATCCCCACCCTCTTACAGGAGGCGAGGAGACAAATGCTGCGGCTCCTCCCTTCCCTGCACCGTGTGTCTCTCCCTGTGGCTGTCAGCTTGCTAACACCTACATCCTGTCCTGAACACACATAGGACCAACACAGAGAGAAGCGCACAGCAGGAAGTGTGCAAGCAGAGAAGTGCTAATGATGCACACCCATCTAGCCAGCACACCGATCAAGATGCCCCACGTGACCATTCCCCCAGAAGGTTCTCTTGCTTCTTACAGTCAACGCCAAATCCCACAGCCAATACCTCTTCCGATTCCTGCCACCCGTGTTAGTTGTGGCTGTTCTATAGATTCATAAAAAGGGATTATACAGTGTGCCATTCTTTTACTCAACTCCGAATCACGGACACACCCATGTCTCTGTGTCAGCTCACCACCTTCCCTGTCCTCCCTAAGCCTATTCCACTGCAGCAGGATGCCACATTCATGTATCCATTCTTGTTAGTGAACACGTGGGTCTCCCCCGCACCCTGTTTTTAACTATTGTAATTAAAACTGCTATGAACATCCTTGTATTTTGTAAATAAAGCTTTTCATCTCTTTTAGGCAAATAGCTGTCGTAGGCTCAGTATACATTTAATGAAACCAAATTATAATAGATTCCTGCAGCTTTAAACCAAAATTTCTTATGAATGAGAATGAAATGAAAATTATTACTTTAAGGATTTATGCTTTTTGAATCCAAACCTAGTGAATCTTCCTTGGATATTAAGTTTAAACACTTAGGTCTAGTATTGTAATTAAGGAGTCATCAAGAAAATTACTCCTTTGATGTCTCCAAAGGAGTCACCTTGTACAGGAAATGTTTAAACTAGTTTGTATTATAGCATCAATAGCTCTGCACAAATCGAGAGAACTACATTCATACTAGATTTTAATTTTTAAAAATCTGAGATGATAAGGAAAACTGCATGAGGAAGGTAATCTAAAAACAAGAAATAACGTTGCCCCCAAAAAACTACTTTTAAAAGTCTAAGGCCCTTGGACAGTCTCCTCTCCTCTCCTGAGCTGAAGGTCACAGTTTTGCTCTTCAGCACTGACTGTAGCTTTTACTTACAGACAGCAAATAAAACCTTCAGTTATGAAATGATAGGAAGAACTGACATAGTTCCACAGGCAGGACAAACCCTAAACAGATGACGGAACATGAATCTCAGAGACGGACACCACTGAGCAAGTTATGGGCCAGAGAAATCAAGGCCTACTCTGGAAGTTTAAAACAGAAAGACAAGAAAACAAGAATGTCGTGGAAGGTGATGGACAGGCTTTCAGGGGCAGTTTGAAGGTAGAAAGGAGTATGGGAAATTATCATCCATCCAGATGGCTAAGGGAATCATTAAATATTATTTTAATCTAATGTTTCTCAAGTTAACACAGATTAAAGAGCAGTTTACTGTTGTAAAATAACTTAGCAAAGTCATCAAAAAAAATCCTTAAATCTAAAAATTTAAATTTATTTACCTGGAGTTTTTGCTGCAATGAGAACTGTTAACGTATGAAGGTACTTATTTGCTAAATCTGACTCTCAAGTTCAAAAATGTGTGCTTTCACTTGTGTTAGATCTTAAACTATGAATACATAACTTTGCGGTTATCTTTTCGTAAAACATATTTTGATGATTAAGAAAATGTAAAGATAACTAGCAAGGGAAGTGAACAAATCATAGGCCAAGAATTATTCCAATGCAATCGACTGAGTGGGCCCTGGAGAAGCGAGGACTGCAGCATCTTGGACATCAGTGACTGTAGTCTTGGACGTCAGTGACTGTAGTCTTGGACGTCAGTGACTGTAGTCTTTTCCAATGTAATAGTTTTTTTCAGTACTGGGGACAGAGCCCAGGCCTAACTAGAAATCTCTTCTCATGTGAAAAATAATAGCACAAAAGTTTCTGGATTTGGTTTGTATTATTTTCTTTATAAAAGTTTCTACTATTTAAAATGGCATGTAGTAAAAGACAGGTGGCTCTGGTGCGTGTTATTACACTTTCATTTCCACCAAAATAAGGGAAACACATTTCAGGGGTATTTGAGCTTCTGGCTGCACATCAGCTGAACGCCAACTACTGTGGAAGGGTTCTGGTTGTTCCCCAAAGCCTTCTTATTAACAGTGAAACTGAAACTGCTCCCACAGCTGGGCCCTGCAAAAATACCATTTCCCAAATAACCAGTGTTCAGAAGTTGACTCCAACAGGACGCTCACCTTCCACTGGCGGCCACGGAGCACTGGGGAGAGGCCAGTGCAAGCCAGGAATGTGGTGCACAGCTGTAATCCCAGATGCTGGGAGGCTGAGGCAGGACAATGACAAGTTCAAGATGTAGTGCAACTCTGTCTCAAAATTTAAAAAATAAAAAGGGCTGGGGATGTAGTTCAGTGCGAAGGCTCTGGGTTCATTCCCCGGTACTGCAGATAAAAAGGAAGGGAGGAGGGAGGGAAGGAGAAGGAGGAAAGCAGAGGAGAAAGAAAATAGGTGAGCACAGTGGGGAAGCTGAATTTTTAAATTTAATTGAAATATAAATCCAACACATACGGTACACTGGATTTTGAAGATTTATAAAGATGTTAATTATAACAGTAATGTCTTTTATATTCCTTAGCAATTCAAATAATATTTTGACACTTGCTATGAAATATATTATTAAGCAGGTGTGGTGGTACAAGGCTGTAATTCCAGCACTCTAGAGGCTGAGGCAGGAGGATGCTGAATTCTAGGACAGCCTGAATTACTTAGGGAGACCCTCTCTCACAAAACCAAAAAAGGAAGGGAGGGAGGAAAAAACTGTTAAAAATAATTTAATTTTTTCTTTTTATATTTTTCCTGCTGCTCTTAGAAAATTTTAAATGTACCAACATTGCTCACATTATATTTCTTCCAGAGAGTTTGGATTTAGATCCTTTAAAACAATACAAACCATCTGGTTTTGGAAGATTTTTAAAGTTGTACATTAATTTGACTTCAAATTAAAATGCTGGGGATCATGTCCCACACTGAGACCAAGTGGTATCCGGACCATGTGAGCAGTAGGCATAACTCTAGGCTTAGACAGTAGAGAGGGTCAAATCCAAAACACGCAGCCTAGAGAATGTGTCGCTGAGCCAAGGCTGCAGAGCGAAGGCCGGCTGAGAGAACAGCACACGCCCTTCACAGTAAACGCAGGGAGAGTCTCGGGCTGAGGTTCAGCACCGAAGTTCAGGTGCCATTTAGAGACTGGAGAGATGAAACCCTGGGACGTAAACTAAGTGTCAGAGGGTGTGACTGAAAACAGTCCAAATTTAATCAGGGTTTCAGGCTCTCGTCAGAAAGACGCGACTGAATGAAATCCCCTGCAAAAGTATTTAATAGTAATGTATACTGGGAGGGCAAAGTAATTTTATTTAAGGAAATACATAAGGCATTTCAAAATAGAAATTTTTATCAATCAAATTTTAAATAATTTTCACAGCTAAAAAGAAATTAATAATAACATTTTTAAGCAACCACAACTGAAATAGACACTTGTTAAATCACTAGTAGATATTCCAAATTTGAAAGCAAGCTAAAGCTTATATTGAAAGATAAGTGATTTCAAAATTCCTAAGTAGACTCTAAGTTCTTTGGCCCCACACAATATGCTCTTTATACTTATTTGGGGTAACTTTACAGCTATGTCCAAACATAATGTGTCGATAACCCCGGGTCACAGTCCCGGGTTTGATGACTTGGGTTTTGTCATTCACATTTTCAGACCTGAAACTGTCACATTCCGGGCTTCAATCACTCTGCCCACTTCCAAACCCCAACGGTCCATCCTCTAAGTCAGACAGGAAGAGGAAAGAGAGAGGGGAAGAGACTGCCCGACAGCCTCTGCAGAACCTCCCGGGAGGCAGGGGGTGTAGACAGAGACTGTTCCTGCTGTTCAGAGACGACTCCTTCTGAAATCCTGTCGTTCTTCCCCGGCACGTATACCTCTGGCTGTGCAGTGAGCGAAGCACGCTGCACTGGGCTGTCTCTGAGGAGTCTGCACTGCACAGTGAGGCTCATTGCGCCGGGCTCGAGTGCTCAACCTCATGCTCTTCACCCTGCAAATGACTCCACCTGCAGAACTTCCTGCTTTCTAAACTCATTAAGGGCACCTGTGTAACAGGCGGCGCTGCAATGTGGGAACAGGGTGCAGAAATCAGGACAAGGCCGTGATTCGGAGGAGGGAGAGCCATCAGGTCACCTCCGGAGCGGCACACTGTACCCCAGTGGAATAAGCCAGCGAACCAAGTAGCTTAAATGCAAACCTTAGACCAGGAGGGGAAGATGAGGACTCAGGCTAACCAAAGGGAGTGGGTGCCAGGAAGCTGTGCAGCTTGGGCTGGGGCATTTTGCAGGCGAACAGGGTGTGGCAGGGAGGGGCTGCACTCCACAGCCTGGGCCAGATCAGTGCGACAGGATGGGAAGGCTGGCCTTCCCAAACAATTCCACAGATTTCTCCTAACCCATACATCTGGCCTGTCAATATGCTTCCCCAATTCTATACCCCAACTACTGAATAAAAAGAATTACTTGTACGGCTTAAAAAGCCTCTACATTTTGGCCTGCATCTCTGCTTGTTTACGCTGGTTTGGTTCCCACACGTCCTTCACTCCCCTTCTTTCCTGCCTCTGGCAAAATCCACTCATCTTCACAGGGCAGTTCAAGCTTCACCTCAGTGCCACATGACTCCGCTCCAAGGCGCTCTGTGACATTTTCTCTGACACATCTGCCCCGTCTCTCCCACAAAACCAGGCTCTGCTTTCATCCACCCTATCCTGCTTCATCGAGGTATTTTTAAGTGATATTAACTTTGTTTCCTCCAGGCCTTAAATCATCTAAGAAGCAAAGTATCTTTAAGAGATGAAAGTGTGATCAAGCATTCGGCCAGTGCCCTGCAAAGTAGATTCTCCACGGACATGGACTGACTGGAGATGTCTGCAGTGAGCTTTATATACTGAAACAGGGACTGGATGTCATGAATACGGGCAAGAAAGGCAGAGTAAGAAGTTAAAGGGACAAAGCAAAGCTCTGTTCTTATTTATCACCACTATCCTCCAGCACCTGGCAAAAGCCCCTAGGAGGAAATGGACCTGCTTCCCCGGATACAAGTGCATTCTGAAAGCACCCAGCAGTCTCCTCCCTGCAGACACAGTGCCAATGCCTGGTATTGTGCTAGGGTCCCGAGATGCTGCCGGAACTGCTCTGACTGGTCAACAGTGTTTTCTGCGAGAGGACTTGATGTACTTGTCCTAGGCTAATGACACATGGGAAGGACTGGCACTTGCGCGCAGAAGCTCTTAAACAGGCTGAGATGGGTGGAGGTGTCTCCTCTCAGCTACGAGGCAGGTGATGCTGCACAGGCAGGCTCCAGGCCCACTGAGCTCCAGAGAGTTGAGGCAAAGGGGCCCTGTCCACGATGGACCCCAGCATGTGGGAGGCGTGACCTGCTGTGATCCAGGTCCCACCTTAGTCTAACTTATCATTTTGTGAGCATTTATGTGTGAGTTGTGATCACAAAATATAGTATGTAAAATTTTTAAAAATGATTCCAGTAAATGACACAGTGCCACAAATGCCCCTCAAAATCTCAGCCCTCGCTTTGAACACACTGACCCCATCGTTCTTGCCTTCTGAAGCAGCTCTGGAGCCCTCTTGTATGACTGTCATTACTTGCGCTGCTGCAGCTGCCTTGATGTCCTCAACTGATTCAAAGCATTGACCTTTCCTGGTCACTTTGACAGTGGGGAAGAACCACAGGTCACACGGGGCCAGCTCTGGTGAGCAAGGTGGATGAGGACGTGCTGTAGTGTCCTTATTGGCCAGAAATTACTGTAAATGCTTTAATTTGTTCAGGACATCAAAGCACCCAGGAAAAGACACTCAGGAAAGAGGTCTTCCAGAATGGCTTCAGAAATAACAACAGCAATGAAATAAGTGTGTTCGAAGCAAGGGCGAGTATTTTGAGGGGGACTAGTGGCAATGTGTCTTGTACCATAAGAGTTTTTATTTTTAATTTAAGCATTAAGCATATTTTTATCACACTCATATATGAGATCAAATAGCATCATTACATGTGAACATACTCATATATACAACACACACATAGATAGACAGACAGACAGACAGCTTTCTTATGTTTTGCTTCTCAGTGTCCCAGGAAGGATAAGAAGGAAGAATGTGTCAATCTGGAAAGATTCATATGAGTCTATCCTTCTGTCAACGAACAAGATTTTTTTCTGGTTTTTCTTTCCTTCTTTTTGTTTGCTCAGAAAATTGTCATCTTAGTTTTTAAAACCCACAAATATCGATACTTCAGATCATACTGGCTACGGCCATGTCCCACCTTTGAATACTTCTGGTTAGACATATCCATCTTCGCATTATCTCCTATTTGATTCCACTCTTCTGTTATGTTCTACAAAATGCTACAGAAAACACAGGTGTTGTAGAGACAGAGATTGTACTCAGGACTGATTCCTGTGAGCACCTGATTTCCCCAGTCTCCCCCTGACAGGCACCAATAAGCCTCAGCAAATCTGACAGAGAAGGCAGAGGAAGATCATACTTACAGTAAGCAAACATGCGGCTGCCTATGAACTAAAGGAATTAGTTTCTTTGCCCGGCTTCTTTAGCTCCACCACTGGATCTGGACGCTCTGTCTGCCAAGACGATCGCCTGCTTCCTCCGGTTAAACCTCTGCCCAGAGGGCATGAGGAATCTTCACTGTTCTTTGTTAACTGCCTTCATCTTGTACATTTCTCCCTGCCCCTTTCCCAAGGAGTTCTTAGATGAAAGATTTGCCTCTGTGGAAAAGCACTCGTATTTTCACTAGATCTTGTGGAAACAGCTAGCACAGTGCCCAAGGAAGGGCAGGTATTTAGTAAGTGGCAGCGTTCTTTCCCCTCGGAAAAGTGTCTAATCCAAAGCACAGCAATACGTCTTAATCAAAGAGAAAACGCAGTGAAAACGTCAGCATCTCTCTGAGCTCTGTCCTCCTGATCACCGGCTCCAGTGACTCGGCCTTGACTGAGTGAAGTGTCCGATGCAGACAGGAATGCCAGGGGCTGCAGGTGCAGCAGCGCGGAGCTCAGGTGGCTCCCAGGAGGCTCCCGGTGACAGTGCCTCCCCAGGCCATGCTGATGGGGAGCAGAGCTGCCATCCAGCCTGGGCCCCTGCACTGCACTGGGGGGCCAAGACTAAGTTGTTAATTTAAGGGAAACCAATGTTACTGCAGCCTCTGCTACCAGCTCAGGTCAAAACAGAAAGACGGAAATTATACACGGACCTGCAGCACACCCGCCCCAGCACGGCACAGAACTAGAGGTGTGGCTGGAGATGGCGCTGTCTTGGCTTGAGCCTTCTCTCTGGAACCTGCCTCAGCCAAGGACCAACCTCGAGGACCACAGAGACAAAAATGCACAGCCCATCAGGGCAAAGGCTGCCCACAGAATGCATTTAGGCTGCAGCATTTACACAGGCCTCTCCACTGCACTCCAGGACAGCCCTGGACTTTCACCTTCCACGGATGAGAACGGAGAAGCAGAGCTCAGGTGGGGCTGGTTCTGTAGGCATCTCCCGTTCGATGATGGTAGCAGTTGAGGAGGGCACTGGGCAAGTTACTTTTCTTCGCCTCTGTGACTCACCTATAAAATGGACTTCTAATAGTACCTTCCTCCTGGAGTATCAGAAGGAGTAAGTGAGAAAATACCTGCAGACCTCTGAGGCCAGGGGCTTGCCTGTTTGCAGGCATCAGCCAAGGTTCGGAAAGACCTCACTGTCATTACTGTGTGCATCAACACCACTGTTACCCAGCAGGTCCTGGCGCCATCACTAAACCTGTTCCATAGCTGCTTTTAGGAGCAGCTGCAGGAAGGGCGAGAGGGAGCCATTAGGGAGCGCACCCATAGCTGGGGAGCTGACAGAGCCTTTGAGGGCTTCAAAGCAAGAAGGGAAGTGAAAAGGAGGCGGGGCAGCAGAAGCTGCTGACAGACCCGGAGGCCACAGGAGCTGCTGGTGGGGCGGCATCGGCAACTGGCAACCGGCAGGAGCCCAGGACCAAGAACAGGACACGGCTGCCATGGTGCAGTCTTCCCTAGTGAGCGAAGCACACGTGGGAACCAAGTCCGGGAATTGGCGGAAGCAGCCAGCCTGGAACAACCCCTGGGCCGGCTGCGTGATTTCCACTCCAGGAGCAGGATTGGTCTGCGCCACCCCAACATGTCGGGGAGACTGATGACATTTCACCTCAGTTCACTCCGGCCTAAGGACAGACGGCGTCCTCTCCCCACGGGCTTAGCACTCTGACGGCACCAGGAACTTTTTCACTGCACATGGCAGGCACTCAGGAACTCTCGGATGAAAAATAAAGAATTGGAGGACATTTCAGCTCTAAGTTCTGATTCATTAAGAAACCTGTGCTAAACAAAATGACCAGATCCCATCACCCCAGTCGGATGACAACACCGTGGTGTAACACATCATGCGCTGCACAGTAGGCTGCCGCCCGTCATGCCCTTTCCTTCTGGAGTGCTGTGGTTCAGTTGTTCTCACTTAGTAGGTATGGCGGAGAAATCCAATGTGTAATAAGTACTAACATGTTTTATAACTGAGGTTTCAGCTGATGCCATTTACCTCCCATTTATTGTCTTTGCTTGATCATTATACCAAACATGAAGACTAAACACTATGCCTTGTAACATACACAGCTACTCTATTCTTTAAGTGTGGGCACACCCACTTATCTTCAGGGATTCATTTGAATATCTATGCTTTTCCAGGCAGTGTACCAAGTGTTGGAGTTACAAGGCAGCCTTCCTTCTACTCGCCTACACTCTGCGGGGAGGCAGGTATAGTAAGTCCAGTCCTCCAATATATAATAGTGCAGTGATAAAGGAGAAACAGTGTTGCAAAAACCCTAAAGACAGACGTTAATCAGAACGGTCCAAAGATCGTGAATGCTCTCTAAAAGCTGATGCATAAACTGTTTTGAAGAACAAGTAAAGGTTAGCTTGAGTGGCCCAGTGCTCAACTCCAAAAGCAAGGGCTGCTTTGGCATTGCAGGGGTGAGAGTTTAAGTCTACTCCCTTCCATTTACCTGCTTATCAAAAAACACAGTCACATCCCATGGAAATGGAGAACTTTAAGAAGATTTAGAACTTTAAGAAGATATCGCTCCATGAAGTACTTTACAATTTATTTGTGTGACACTCCAGGCAACACTGGCAACCATGCCGCACTGCACAAATACAAGACCCACAGCTCACGGACAGCACGCGGGCCTGGACACACCTGGGCTCAGTGTTTACGGCTTTCCTTACCCCAGCACCGGGGAGAAGTGAGCCTGCAGACAAATCTGCTCCGGAGATGCCTTCTAATAGATTAAAATGGGAGCGTGTGCTAGACCGGAAATCCAGGCACAGCTTCCTTCGATAAGAAAAGCATTTGAGGGGAGGGGAAGGAAAAGCAAAAAGAATGAAGATGTGCTGTGTACATGTACCAGCTTCCCACGAGGAATGCAGTATATAAATTATTTTGAATCTAGGAACTGAACACTAATACAAAATTTTAATTTCTGAAAAAGAGAAAAAACTCATCTTGGATTTTGGCACCAACTCCTTATACTGTCACAGGCCAGAGAGAATTGTCAGTCCATTACTTTGCAAAGCACTGAACTAAATGCCAACTGCATAAACACAATAGTTCTCTTTCCTGTACACTCAGTATGGAGTCCAGCAATCATTCCTACGTTAACTACTACCATTTCTTTGGCAGTATCTTCAAATATTTCCAGTCGGAACAACACTCTGCTGCCCTTGCAGTCACGGTCCCGACAATCTATGTCACGGGGCGGCTGCTACTGCCCACTCGAGTCGCGGCCTCGCCCAGTGGCGAAGCTCGCACTGCCACTCACTGGACTGGAGGCGGGGACTTCCGGGTTCACCGCCCTCCAGCGACTTCCCTGGGCTCCGGGACTCCTGCGGCTCCCGTGGCTCTCCCTCTCCTTCCTGCCCATCCTGTCCCCACCTGCAGGCCACCTGGACTCCTTCTCCACCTGGGGCCCACGACTGCGGCCCTTCCCCACACCTGTCGCGTCCCATCGCCTTGTTAGACTTCGCTTTCTTCCACGCCTGTCTGCGCGTGCTGAGCTGCAGATAGTCTGTATAAACGCCACTGTGCTGTGTGCAAGCGAGGGCATCTTTCCATTGATTCACTACCTTATCCTCCCATGTGTGACAAAGAGCAGGCCATCAGTACAGGTGCCGAAGGAAAGAAAGAATGAATGAATGAGCTGGGAATTCCTGAGACACAGAATAAAAACACCGTACAGCTGCCTGAAATGTATTATGCAAACATGTATGTTTGTGTTGGGGGAGGGGGGTCCTATATGAATCTGAGCAGATCCTCAATCGTGTGAGGCCACAGGAAACAGCTGGCCCTTCCCTGTCACCCAGATGTTGCTCCCCAAAGGTTCGCGCTGCTCTGGCCTGAAAGAGCGCCTCCCGTGCAGCAGGATCTCAGCAGCAAACAGCAGGGTACGATGCCCGGGCTTTCTGGCAGCGACTTGCCAAGCTTTACCATAAGCAGGGTTCCTAAGTTTACTGTCACCACCCAGGTTCTGCAAGCCTACCGCTCGCTCTGATTCTGCGAAATGTCAGGAGGCTCCTCGTCCTCTGCCAGCACTGGCCACGCCACGGCAAATCCTCGCCGCTCAGGCCCTCGGTCGGGCTCCCTGCAGCTCGGGGGTGGCCTCCGTGCCGGGCACGCTGCATGGCCACAGGATGCACCGCAGCCCTGCCCTTGTGGGAAAACTCTGTTAGCAGCCTGAGCTCCAGCTGCAGGCACCTCCGAGGGCAACATTCCCGCTGGTGGAACAGCCTGCGAGGAGGCTGCGTGCGTGAGCTCCACGGGCTTCGGGAACGGTGGTACCGGACTGTCACTGCTGACATTCAGTTGTCCCCCGAAGCCTCGCGTGCTCAGAGCAGGGGCTGCGGCAGGTGACCGGTCACCAGCCGTGATGTGCTCCATGGGAATGTATAGCTGAACGCAGGGCTGGGAAGTGAAGCCCCGCAAAGGAGGTGTCACGGGTGCTGCCTGGGTCTGCTTCTCCTCCCTCCTGCCGCGGTCGCCCTCCACTTCCCGCCCCACACCCTGACCAAGCCCCTGTGCCAGCCCCTCTGCCAGGCGCCCTGCCCTGGAGCCTGCTGACTGTGGGCTGAGACCTCTACAAACTGCAAGCTGAAGTAAACCTCACCTCCTCAGGGTTGTGGGTGTCTCAGTGTTGAGAGAAGTAACTGAGACACAAGTCAAGCGGCAGGGCAGGAGGCAACCCCAGTCCCACAGGAGAACGGTCACCCGGCTCCTTCAGCAGCCACTGTGGACCCGAAGGTCAGGACCATTTTTTCTTGTCAGGAGACGGCCCTTCCCGAAGCCCTCGCCCACATGGTGCAGCAGCTGCCCAGAGGCACGGGCCTGCCCCCTGGACAGGTGTCCACTGAACACGGTTTCCTCGGAGATCACTGGGCCGGAGACGCCATTCTCCCTAGGAGGTGGGGCCTGCAGGGTACACGCGGTGGTGTAGGCAGACGCCTGTGCAAAGTTGGGGCTGGCAGCCTGCTCCCCTCCAGACAGAAGTGATGCACCAGGATGTTTACAGCACACGACGGGAGAGGACGTCCTCTGGCCTCTGAATTACAGCACAGCCCATGTCTTCCCATAGCTTAGCAACCACATCCTACTTTTAGCTAGAGGGCTAATCTTATAACCCCTCAGCACGCCTTATTAGCTACAGGACAAGCACTGGAATGGGACAAGGGAGACCCAGAGATACTGTGGATGGCCCACCCTCCTTTTAGTCAAAAACAACCCTCATTTACATATGGTTCATGTATCTCTTCAGGAATACATCATGGAAATCAAGCCACTCCCCAAAATTTCTTCAGAGTAGACCCCCATTCAGTTTTGCTTTCTAAGGTTTCAGTTACTCACGGTCAGCTATGGTCTAAAAACATGAAATGCAGAATAATTCCACAAAAGTGCAGCGCCCACACATGCGTAACTTTCATGACAGAGCAGTCACAGTAGTGACATTTATTGTCACTTGCTGATTGCTGCTGTGCCTGATTTATGAATTAAACTTTACCACAGGTGTACACAGTGAGGCAGGGCTCCTGGAAGCATCCCTGTGTGTAAGGCAGAGGGCTGCAGGTTTTCACAAACGTCTGCTCTCCACTCTGGGCTCACAAGACCCCAGCAAGGCTCATGCACAGCACCGTATTCTGTACCTTCCCCTCTCTAAGAGGAAACGTCTGTAAGGAGTGGACACGGAGGATACCAAACAGCCGGGCTGTGGTAGTTTCCTATGCAAAATGACCAACTCATGTTTTCGAGCTACTCAACGGCCAAATGAGAACATGAATGGCTCTTTGCTGAGTTCCTAGAGCTAGAGGGTCGACAAGATAATTTGCCTTTTATTATTTTACCACTTGTCCCTCTAACCTTGTTACTCCTGTTAGAGACCATTACTGGGGCTGTACTATCTTATTTCTTGAACAACAGGAACATCTCATGCTAAAAGCAAATACATGACAAATAAAGGTATCCATGGATTTCAAGTGGCCAGGCAGTAACTAGGAGGCGGCCAGCTACCTCTCATGTTTGTCTCTGGCATACACAGCAACCCGAGTGTCTCCCTTCTGTATGGGGGAAAATCCAGCACTCTGCTATCTCAGCATGTAGAGCGCTTGCAGTAAAGCGTCCAACGCTATTTAAAGGAAATGGCGAGAAAAAGCCCCACACCTCTGGTCTCTCTCGAAAGCTCTTCCTGACTCTGGTGGCGGGAGGCCACCTCCTTCACACCGGGCAGGGCCCTCTTCAGCCCTCGCTTCCCGCTGCCACCTCAGTGCAGGGACAGCTGTTACGGGCAGCCCTGAAGAAGAAAACACACCCACCCAAACTAGCTTAGTTGGAAGCAGAAATAAGAGTTCAAGCAGCAGAAGGGGTCAGGCATCCTCGGGTTCCCAGGGGTCCTCAATCCCCAGCGGCTGCCCCTTCTCAGTCCCTTCCTGTCACCAAGAGGTCACACATCTGCCCCACGGGCAGAGGCTACAGGTGACAGTGCTGGGGCTACGGAGTCAAGTGTGCTGGCAACAGCAGCAGGCGGGCAGGACTGGGCGAGTGGACTGCAGGGCGAGGGAGCCCACAGAGGGAGGCGGTGTAGACTGAGGCCACATCGCAGTGGGATCTTAGCAAAGCAACCCGCTGCCAAGTATGGCCTGCGTGCTGACATGGTGTGTAACGGCACCAAACAGGAAAACAGCACCGCGCACGGCCCGGGTGCCCGCTATGTCTGCAGGACCTTCCGAAGTCCCTGCTGCCCTGCAAAACCAGCAGGATACTCCTGCCTCTGCTCACTGCAGAGCAAGGACCTGGGTACAATAAGGAGCATGCAGCCTTTGCTCGAAGCTCTGGGGACTCACAGAGCTGCTGCTCGCAGCATCAAAATGCAGGATGCTTGTTAATGTCCAATACCCAGAATATCCAGAAATACAGACTGATGAGCTAGGCATGGAGGTACACACATGTAATTCTAGCACTCAGGAGGCTGAGGCAGGAGGATTGCAGGCATGAGGCCAGCCTGGGATACATATAGTAAGACCTTGTCTCAAAAACACCAAAAACAAAAGAAAACAAACAAAAAGACTGACTCTCTATGAAATCATATAATAAGCTGCTAACTAGTTAATGCCTGCTGGTAGTTAATACTAAAATGAGGCAGAACTGCTTGATTATAGACAAAATTGTGCCATTTCAAAGTAATACTCAGATGAAATAAAAACTGCACTTACATTCTTACTCAAATAACTGAAAGATTGCAAGGATTTTTAACTCAGAGTACTGACAGGCGGGGCAGGGACACATGGGTGTTCGGGCCCATATTTGCTAACCAAATGGGGAATGCAAGTTTTTTCCATAAATTCATACATAAATGAGATTGTCATCCCCCAAAAGGATTTCTGTTGCAAGTTATTTCAATTCAGTTACAGTAGTAAAACCTTCATACTCTTATGAGAAAGTCAAACTAAACAGGTAAACTACGGCACCAAACTGACAAGCAAACCCCTGAGCATTTTTAATGCCTTCCCTTTCTTGAAGACTGAAGTTCACGTTTAACAGCTTTTCACAATGGAAACTTCACAAAGACTTCCTCAAAGGCGCGGCAAGGGCAGGCGGTCCAGAGCCCCGGGCTCAGCACCTCGAGACAGACATTCACCTTTGCTCTGAGCCGGAAACTGGCACCCGAAGCAAAGGCTCCGTCCTGGTGCACCTGTGCCACGGTGGACGTGTCAAGCCCGCGCTTAGGAGAAGACCTCCTGTCTGCTAAGCCCAGGCACCGACTTGTCTCATAATGCCGGTAAAGGGAAATCGATCCTGTCACCACTGCTGCAAAGACCAAGCTCCTCGGCCTCCCGAAGCTCCAGGCGGTCCTCCCTGGCTTCCGTTCCGCCTCCCTGGATGCCACCCTAACGTGCCCAGCCCCCAGCCTGCTTTCCTCACGGGCGCACCCTTTGTCCTCTGCTCCTCCCCGTGGTCCCAGGCAGCCGGACCTAGGAGCCCTGTGCCCAGCGCCTCTTCCGCTGGCTTCCGGCCCCTCCGGCCGCATCACCCCATCCCCCAGTTAGACTACCGCCTGCTCAGGGGGATGCACTGCTTTGCCCCAACCGTCCCTACCTTACCCGTTTCCAAGGGGACGCCTGCCTCCAGCTTGGAGGAGACACCCACCGTCAGAAGGGTGTGGCATGCTGGCGGCAGATGCTGGCCACAGGGCGCCCAGAGAAAAGTGGGAAAAAATAGAAAAGTCCCAGGCAGCCTAAGACGGCTGTTTCCTCCCGTAAACACATTTTTGCCGGGATATATTTTGATTTGGTGCATTTCAGTGTGATCTGCATTCCCGGAACACACAGTGAGAGCATTTTAGTCCCTTCGGGAAATTCCTACATCTTTGTGCTGTTCCTCAGGCCCCAAGGAGGTCAGCAATAGAAGTTAAACAAAGCAGGTATTATCCCCAAACAGGCAAGACTTCCTGTCGGTTCCCATCTGAACTGAGCCCCCTGGGATGTTTAGGAAGTCTGCCTTGGGATGGGTGTGAATATGAAGTAGAATCCCACTCAGGGGAAGCAGTGCCCACTCCTCAGGACCTGGGGTCCCCAGGAGGCCCCAGCTGGCATCCGATGATGGCTCTGGAGTGACAGCCCTCCCTCGGAACAAGGAAAGTTTAAAGGAAAAGAAGCAGAAGAACGGAGAGCCTGGCAGGGGAGAGGTGATCATTGAAATCAAACCTAGCCTGCCAGGGAACCAATCCGACTGCCAGAGGGAAGCGTTGCTCCAGCTCTGATGTCAGCTGTGGTCCTCGCACCGGAGCCTGAACCGCCAGGCGATCCATACCACACCCACATGCCCCTGGGACAGAGACCCAGAGCGGGAGGATGGGCCAGGGACCCAGGCCCACCCCTAGGCAAGACTACAGGGTGGCACGGGTCTCGCTGCACTCGCTGGGCTCCTCCCAAGGGTGCACGACCTGCTCTGTCCCCGTGTTTCTCCCTGCGGACCAGCCCAGGGCTCAGCTGGGCCCTGAAGCACCGGCTGGACGGTCTCAACCAGAGCCACAGGAGCGCAGGACCCTGGGGTTGCTCACAGCCCAGGACGGCATCCGAGGACAAGAGGCTGTGACCTTCACGGAAACTCAGCGCAAACTGTAAGAGGAGAACCTGACTTGCTGTGTGCACCTCTATTGATATCTGACATAACAGCGCTGATGTTTCCATCTTTTCAAAGTTGTGAGGAGCATAAATGACCAACAAATAGCCGCAAATAACTAAGGGGACGTGTTCTTTTCTGTGCCTCCCAGTGGTGCTGAAGTCACTGGCAGAGCTAACAGCACTGTGGTTTTTGACTCAGCTTCACAATAATGAAAAGGCTAAATTTCGGGCAGAGGTTAGTAAACAAGAACAGTCATTTTCTGACTGAACTCCACCTACCTGCTCATGGGAAGCTTAGTGCTAGAAGGGTATTCTGGAAGTTCGTTCTAGAGGACGTTAGTCGAACCGTAAAAGTCCTTTAACTTTGAAGAACTATAATTAACTTGATGGAAGTTCAGAGTAGAGGAAAGTTACACGTGCATTTATGGAGGCCTTTACCTTTTGATACTAGAGTAGCCTGTAAAGGAGCAGTATTTCTGTGCGTGAACCACACCCTCGGAGAGGACACAGGCTGTCCCTTTTGGGGAAGTCTGGGTCAGGCAGCGTGGCTTCCTGCTTTCCCTGCCCCAGTCTCTGAAGCCCTTCCTGCTTCCCAGGGAACGGCCCAGCCACTAGCGGCCCACAAGTCCATGAGTTTCGTGACGCTTCCCGGCTCCAGCCAGCAGGGAGCCCCGCGACCCCGGCACAGCGGTGGGTGCGGCCATCGTCCTCTACTGCTCTGATGGCTGAGGGAAGGCCCAGTGACTGTCCCCGCCACTGGGCTGACCGACATCCAGTCACTTCCAATCTGGGCCAGTCACGCACTCTGCGGCGACCCACGCTGCAGGTGCCTGGTCCCGTCTCGGTGTCTGTCGGCCCCGGCCTGGCTGGGAACCACACCCCACACTGGCACAGTCCCCTCTGCCAGGCTCTGCCCTCCCAGTGGCCAATGGCATTTGCACAGGCGGGGTCTGCGGCCTATTCCCACGGGAAGGGTGTCACCCCTCGCCCTTGTGGAACCCTGTGGGCCGCTGAGCCAAAGTCCTGCCCAGGAACCTCACCCTAACTGACCCTGGGAGCCCACACTTGGCTTGTGAGAATTGAAACATTTAACCACTTTCTTCTCAATTTTTACATTTTTTAATTGTGGGCAACACACATAAGAATTTACCATCTTACCCACATTTTGTAAGCGACAGTTCAGCAGCAGCAATTCCACATACACGGAGGTGCAACCATCCCTCCATCCACTTGTAGAGCCCTACATCTTGCAAAGCTGCACCTCGGCTCCGAGGGTAACAAGGGTTTGTTTCTTCCTGTCCAGAATGCACCACCAAGCTTGCTGACGCCCCGTAGTGTCCCCGCCCAGCATGATGTGCTCCCGTGACAGACCACATGGCACCTGGGGCCACCACTGCACATGTGCTGCTCCTGCCCCAGGCTCTCACTTGCCTTCATCTCCAGTCCCCTTCCCCTCTGATACGTCCTGAGGACTGAGGCCTGAGGACTGAGGCCGGGCAGAGCTGCTCCTCCATGAGGCACCACCCTCCCAAGCTTCCATACCTCATCCTCCCCTGCAAGCCTATGAACTCCTCTGTCACTATCTGATCATTCATGTTCTGCTTAAATTAACCCGAATTGGTTTCTGTTTGATTTAGTTCCGTAACTCTATAAATCACAACACTGAGATGTGAGACTGGCTTTGTCTGAGTGCTTCCCTTCTGAGTGCAGCTCTGAGCGAGGGCCCATGGAGCTGCAGCACTCTGCCTATGCTAATGTACCGAGCGGCTCAGAGCCACCCTGCACAGCCATCTAACGGATCTACTGTTGTTTCTGCAAACCTATGTGCTGGGCTCCAAAAGAAGCTGATGGAAAATGTAAAAGATTGATGGCACTGTTTTCTACTGTGTGCCGAACCCACTATCCCTTCTTTTTCATTTATTTACATTTTTGGCAGTACTAGGGCGTGAACCCAGGGGCTTCACACTGACCTACATTCCTCATCCTTTCTATTTTATTTTATTTAGTTAGTTAGCTAGTTATTTTAAGACAAGCTCTCACTAAATTACTAAGTTGCCCAGCCTGGGCTTGAATTTGCAATCCTTCCGCCTCAGCCTCCTGGAGTGCTGGGATTGCAGGTGTGTACCACCATACCGGCCTAAAACGTGTTTCATTTTCACTCATGTTAAGGACAGCAAAAATAAGTAGGAACTGCAAAACCAAAGAAAGTTTTCCCCATCACATTCAATGATCAAACATGATGTGTGCTTGTTAGGGAGACCCGAAGCTCTTAATAATCAGAAGCTGTGCCCATACAGCTTTGTTAAAATGACCTCTTTATAGGTTTTCCCAAAAATGACTGAATATTCCACCAGACCAGGCTGGGCCTGTATTTTCTTGGCTGTGAGTTTTGTATTTCACATTACTAAACTGGACCTTCACCGTTAACCTGGCTACTGGCCTTCTCTGCTCATTCATACCCACCCAAGGACTGCTGGTCTGAAATTCACACACAACCTGGCGAAGAGGGGACATCTCACTGCAGTGATACTTTGGTTATATCAACGATCACCTTCAACTTGCTTGGCCCTCGTAAGAATTTAAGATCCAAAATCAATCTACAGGTAACAAATGCTCTGCTGGTTTCTCAGTTTCTCACCTTTTGCACTCATTATTAAATGTCTCCCCTCCAACTGCCCCCGGTATGCTCAGTCTCATTTCCCAGAAGCCTGAAAGCTAACTTTAAAAATGCAAAGATAATATGAGTCTTTTTTCCCAACCTGAAACATTTTAAAATACAGTAAGGCACTTGCATTTATTTATGTTACCGAGCTACTTGGATGAAATGAAAACAGAAGAAAATATTTTTTTCATCCAAGCCACTTATCATGGCTGCTAACATTCTTCTGCTGAATGTGTGATGTGTGCTGTTGACATCTTGTCACTGTGATTTTATGCAAAGAGTTAAAAATAGATGGGAGACAAATCCTGAGTCCTTTAATATATCAATTCAAAAACGTAAGACCACATTTGATCTTGGAAAATGACTGCATTTGAAAGGCTTCATTTACAACAGCTCCCCAGAGGACTATAGAATTTAAAAAAATTTTAAAGACCAAACAAATGAACCTTCCTGGGATGTTCTGCAGGCTGCCCATGCTGACAGAAACTAGAAACTGCTTGTTGCATAAATCCGAGAAACCTCATTATCCACTGACATGTGGTGCCTAGAGGCTGGGCCTGCTGCCAGCGAAGGACGCCGCATCCGAGGATAAATCACTGAACATTAGATCATAACTTACATAATGACAGCTTTTTGATTGTTTTTTTCAGAAAACAGTAATCCTTTGACCAAGTATCTCGTGCAAGAAAATGTACTGATGTACTAATTTTTCCTTTAACAATTTGTAGCAAAATATAAACTGTTTACCCTGCAGACTTTAAGCTGTCTACCGAAGGAAGCGTACTCATGTGCTTTCATTTCATTCAATCTTGACAATTCTGATCGTTCACTAGACAGATACATTCATTACCAGTGCAGGAAGAAATCTCTAGGTTTTAAGCATGACCCACATGAAATGAAAACGGAATTCCAGTGTGTGTGTGGGGGGGGCAGACAGGCAAGTGCTACGTGATTTCTCATTAGTTATGTGGCTCACACAAAATCTGCTTCCTCCTGACAGCATCCCCTCCTGTCTATGGAAAACGCACCTCCCTACACGTGTGTCCCAACTCCTAGCTCCTGTGGGTTGGGAAGCTGGCGCTGTCCGCCAGAACGGAGCCAGCGGCATGTGAGGGGCAGCTGAGGGGCTCCAGAAAGGGCAGCTTCCTCTTTCCTCTGCGGGAGGTGTCAGGAGAGAAGCTCCTCCTGCAGATCTGAACCTGAGATTCTCACTGAGCCCTGTGAGCTGCAGCAGCCACCCCACAATCCCAGGGGCAGGGCCTGCTAAATGAGAACAGAGCCAAGGAAGTGGAATGGTCACACGCTGGGTCCCGCGTCAGGCCCCACCAGGACTCGGGTCAGTTACAGCCACGAAGTCAGTCATCTGCCCTCCAGCCACAGGAGCTTATCATTATCAGGCTTTCTGGTTCTTGAATCTGAACTGACCGAAGCACAAAGGACCCCGTTCAAGGGTGTAGCTGAAGAATCAGCGGTGTACAGAGACGAAGGGTGCCAGGTGGCATGCTAAGACTTTTACTGATCTCTTAATGCACACCGTCTGTAGGAATGATTCATAAAAGGTAGAAAAAAGTAGAAAGTCTTTGCCCAAATCTTAACACTTGGTACTGGAGAATGGAGATTTGAAATCAGACTTATCTGACAATAAGGAAAATGTTCTTCCAAAGTTTCCATCTGTTCTGGTTTCTAATTTTATAGCTTTCATTATTCCTATTGATTATATATTGGTCACCATGAACTACAAGCAGGACAACATATATAACATATTTGGCAATGAACAGACTGTGCCTAACAATAGGTTTTTATGTTTTTATTGAATCTGAAACTCTTCCAGAAAACACAATAAGAGCATGGAACTCATTTTAAAAGAATAACTGAATATCAGAACTATTACAAGGGCCAACCTTAATTTCCTGATCATCAAAAAAAATATTCTAATTAAATGACACTAACTATAGTGGTATTTTTAAAAAGACATCTTTACCTAAAGCCCTATTTATATTAATCCCAATCAGAAAAAAGAAAAGAGTGCTTGATCATTTTGATCATTTGGGTGAACACCTAAATTGAACTTCCACACAGATTTGGTTAGAGACCAGCTGGCTGCCTGTTTTGCGTATAGAAGACCTGGTGTAGAACAGCTGAGAAGTTCTGGAGCTGAATATGCATTTTTAAATAAGTAAACACACATGGATGTCATGAGAAAAGAAGTGTACTCTTCTTTTCTCATGACAAGGTGGACAAGGTTTGGGTAGAGAGAAAGATTTGGCGCAAGTGATGCAGAGTACGTACCACCGAGCAGGGATAGTTCACTGCAAAACCCTGAATCCCAGCCTCACCTTTCAAGGGGAACTCACATGCCTCCAAGTCTCAGCTGAACCTAGGAGCGACCCTGTAATTTTTTCCATCTTATTTGCTCACTGATTGCCCTTCTGCCTGAATCCCCCCTCCCCTGGCTGGACCGTGCCCATTCAGACCCCAGCACTAGATGGAGAGGCAAGCAACAGCACCAGCCCTTCATAGGTGCCTCTATGTTACAAATACTTCCTCTGTTCCTACGACTAACTCTGCAGAGAAGAAAGTATCTCATCTGACAGATGAGGGAATGGAAGCTCCATGAAGTCAAACCCTACCTAATCTACACCACAAAACAGAAAGTACAAGACAGATTCCACCACCACGCCCTTGGTCACCCTAGCCCTGAGCTGCATTCCTTGTTAACGGCTGGTTAGTATTCTGGCTTGTTGTAAGTTTTTTCCAAATGTATTGGTGGGTTTCCAAGCTGCTGACAGCACCACTGTTCAAATCTAAAGTAAGGCTTCCCATTGCAGAGGGCTGAGATCTACGAAGGTCAAGAAAGACGCATGCCCTTGCATGAAACAGGCTGCTCTCGGTAACCTTGCGTGTGCCCTCAACAGCCAGCAGGAGGATGGAGAACACCACACCACACAGCTGGAGCAGACACTATCAGCCATCTCTGCTCAGGATTCAGATCCAAACATCACACAGTGAGTATTTCACAGGCAGGAGAGACACAAGATAAGGAAGGCTGGAGGCCTTGGGAGATGTTCCAGGCCATTTAATTCTTATGTTGAATAAGCACTTATAAACAAAAGCAAAATCTTCCACAGATAGCAACATTACATTAGCAGGCATTGTTAGTGCTTAAGAAGGAAAAGGTAAAATGAAATTTTAAAATAGAAACTCTCTTTACCTTTGCTACAGCATAAATTTCAAAATCTTGCTAGATGTGTGTGTTGTAGATGTTCTTGAATTCAGCAAGGACAACACAGGGTGTTTGTAAAAATCCTCATCTCTCACATCACCCGTCCTTCCAACTGGGATAAGAATTGGCATGCAAGAATGTACCAAGCTTGTTTATATAGGCAAAAGGAGTTGTCCTATTATTATTTCATGGCCCACCCAGGAGTATACCCAATGTCGTGGCTTGTATCTAGATGTCCTGCAAAGCCTCATGCAGTCATAGGTGGAGCTTTTCAGAGGTGGCTCCATCTAGAGTGTGTGATGCAGGGATCAAGAATGTGATGCTGGTATTGATTCATGGTGCAATGTTAGGATTAAGGCTGCTTCAACTTGGGTGTGAGTGCTAGAATATAAGAGAGAGAAAGAGGGCTGTTGTTATTACTGCTTATCACTTGCTGCTTGCTACTTCACTACTTTGCAGCCTTCCTGCCTTCTGCCCACCATGAACTGTTTCTCCTCTGTGACGCCCCTCTGCTTGGAGCCAGCCAACTGAGGAATGAAACCTCCACAAACTGTGAGCTGAAATAAACCTTTCCTCTTTTAATTTTGAGTGTTGGTTATTTGTCTCTACAGTAAGAAAACTAAAACACCCAATAAGTGTACTCTAATACACTCTGAAAATTGAAAGTGTAGGTACTAACTAGTATATTAGTTACTTTCCTATTACTGAGGCAAAATATCTGACTCCTGCAACTTACAAGAGGGGTCTATTTTGGCTCACAGTTTCAGTGGGTTCAGTCTACGGTTGGCCAGCTCCAAGGCACAAACAGGATGGTGGAAGGGCCTGGTGGAGGAAAGCTACTCATGTATAGTGTCCAAGAAGCAGAGGGAGAAGGGAGGAGCGGGGGACAAGAATATACCCTTCCACATCACACCCCCAGGGACCCAGCTCCAACCAGGCCCCCAGCTCCAACCAGGCCCCAGCTACAAACAGCACATTTTACCAGGAACTCATCAATGGATTAATCCACTGATGAATACAAGCGGCCCCCTGATTCAGTCACCTTCCAAAAGCTCCAAATCTGAAAATGAGACTTCGGGGGAACATTTTAGGTGTAAATTATAATACCTAGCACCTAAAACAAAACAAACAAAAATGTTCACTTCTCCTGTCAGGGTGTGAAAGTGTGAAATCCTGCTTCACCCCAGCCACCAGCAGCAGCCATCACCCTCTGCTGCCCTGTGGCTATCAGAGGGTAGAGAGGTGCCTAGCCGTCCAGCAGGAATGTGCAGGAGGAGCCACTTATGCCGCCAGATGCCAAAGAAAACCAATAACCATTCCCCAAGGAAGGAAAAGCCAGGCACAGCCTGACATCTTGCTCCTCAGTTTTTTACCCTCCTTTGCTTCCCTACACAGAATTCTATGCAAGTGTTTCCCCTGAATGGTTCTTCTG
Organism: Heterocephalus glaber; assembly: GCF_053883595.1. Classification (NCBI taxonomy): domain Eukaryota; kingdom Metazoa; phylum Chordata; class Mammalia; order Rodentia; family Bathyergidae; genus Heterocephalus; species Heterocephalus glaber. The sequence continues at coordinate 3,397,724 of NW_028258347.1, read as the reverse complement.
CCTTCTGCATTTCCCTAATTGTGTTCTGAAGTCTCTGGAAAGATAGGGACATATCTCCACAACTGCTCCAAATTCAATAAATATCCACCTTGTGTTCCTTTTTACCAATGGGCTTGGTAAAAGACACACACAAAATCTATTACCCTAATGAACTTAGTTGTGCAAACTGGTTACAATGCACAAGGTGGGTGCATACAATGCATGCAAGAGTGCAGTGCCTGAACAGACGCCACTACTGCTGAAGGTGCAAATGCCTGCTGAATTTACGAGCACGGTCATGCGCGTTCATGTCCCATTTCTTGAGCTTTTGTGATATGTTCTCTCTCCAACACACGGAAGCTGTTTCCTTACCTCTTGCACTATGCCCTTGGCAGGGAGAGGCAGCCTGTCTAACAGCAAGACGACAAGACTGACCACAAGCTTAAGGGAGCACCCTGACCAAGACCAGAGGAGGGAAATCAAGGCAGGCTGGGCTGGAAACAAGGCTCTCCTCACTGCCTCTTCCCCAGAGAGCCACAAACCTGCTCCACCTGGAGCGAGAAAGAGCTGTGTGTGTTTGCACACACAGACAGGAGGCTGCTGGGTGCTCCAGAGACCTCGCAGGTGCGTGTGTCTGCTCCTCAGGAGCCCTGGGGATGCTAATGGCCACAGAGCAGGGAAGGTTACCAGAACGGGAGGAAGCAAGCAACCCTAATGATGATCCTTCCAGAATGAACTTGGAAGCAACCCACCGACGCTCCATGGGTGGGGGTGGGGATGGCGCATGGGCCAGATGCCCAACCCCTTTGCTCTCTCCGGCCAGCCTCGTGTGACCCCGACCAAGCTCTCCCCAGCAGTGCTCTGAGTTCCAGCAGGCGGGATCAGAACAGCCCAGGTCTTATTACAGTCGGGAGCAGAAGCCATTGTCCCCTTCCAAGCAAAGCACTGTGCCAAGGCTCAAAGGCTTCTTGTTTCTCAAGAATGTCATGTGATTGATTTAATAGGGAAACCAAATACACAAAGGCCATATGGGAATCTCACCTTTCCATGCCGTTTCTACAAACACTAAGGTTGCATTTTGGAATATGGGGCATCTAATAAATATATTTCTCTAATTCTTGTTCAAACCCAAATCTTGTTCAAAAGAAGAACATACTAGTTGTCATTTTAACTAATTTTACAAATTGAGATTTTCTATCTAAAAGCACATTCACTGAACACAGCGCTGCAGAGCAGTACTAGCTTGTTTTCATCAAAAGCGCCTTCTCAGTTCAGGCATGCCCACTTCCCTTAGAGACTCCGGGGATATTTTAGGGTTTGTTTAAAAGTTGAGAAGAAGTTCTGCTGGGAGGAAACCTCTTTAATTTTCCTAAACCAAATGAACATGACACTTGTTTGCAAAGGATTCCTCGTGCTGCGGCCTCCTGACTTCCGAGATGGACTCGCGCAGGGACATCTGAAGGAGCCCATGAAGGCTGCACTGGGGTCGGGTTGGCACTGCACACGGTGGCTCCTAACACAGCCTCGCTGCTCCGGGGTGACGTCACCATGCAGTGTGGACAGTGCCACCCTGGCCTAGCCCCAGAGATGCCAGTACTGACCTGTCCCCAAAGCTTCGACACTCCAAAAGCATCTCCCGCTGAGGACTTCTGTTCTGAGCCTGCAGATAAAAATCCATCCCTGACCAGAGGACGTGGAAAGGAAATCCTTTCGTTCACTGTGACTGACGCTCCGGTCTCGCTCCGCTCATCAGCCCTTAATCCACGCTCTGCCTTGCCTCCCCCTGATGCCTCCACCTCCGGGCAGCAGAGGGTCCACTGAGCAGTCCCTTGTGCTGTCCTGGGCTCAGGGACAACCCTCAGCCAAGAGGTGTCCACGAGGAGTCAGCCGGATCCTCCTGCTGCTCCTCAGCACAGTTCTTCACGTTCGGGCTAGGCTGCAAGGGCTGCCTGGCCTCCGGGACTCTGGCCTGCATAAGGGAAGCCTGCACTTCCTCCCCCAGCACTTTCAAGCGCCTCTCTGCCCATATTTAACACGCTGCGCAGCGCTGACCCGACAGCACATCATGCACAGCCAAACATGCAAGTTTATGCTTCATCTCGGCGCCTTCTGGCTAGGAAAGCACCAACAGCTAAATGAATGCCATCTTACCTTTAGATGTTCTGGAAGAATTGGTGAAAAACCAAAGTCATAGAAGCAGATAATGGCAGCATATGCCTTTTAATTCAAATTTCCACCTTACAGATGGCAAGAGAAAGGCTCTGTTCAAGGCTCACCAGCATGGGCTGGCTGCCGTCCCCGGGAGTCCAGGGGCTGCCGGCTGCCAGAGCCCGGCCCCTGCTAGGTCCCACACTCCTGAAGTCCGCTCCCGCCTCCGCGGCCTGCGGCTGCACTCCTCAGTGTGTCCGCGGTCCCCGCCCGCGTCCGACCTGCCGCGCTCCTGGCCTGAGCAGACCCGGACTTCAGGAGTGGCTCCGGCGACCCCTGCCGGCGGGGCCAGCCCCTCCTCGGCGGGCTCAGCTCCAGACCGAGGGCTCCTCTGCCGTCCCAGGCCTGGACCTGTCCATGCCCCAGCCTGGCGCCTCACCCACGGGCACGGGGTCGCCGTGGGGTGCGGGGCGGGGCCGCACCTGCCCTCCCTGTGCCGAGTCCCCGGGTACGGAGCGCAGCACCGCCCTGGGAACTGAGCATTCCTGCCGCCCGGGTGTGAGGCGAGGCCCCGGCCCGAGTCCCGGCTACTGGGTCTGGGCACGGAGTCCTGCCCCGCCCGAGTAACGAGCGCCCCGATCCCTGCTGCACTCACCGAGGCCCGGCGGCGCAGTGTGGGCTGCGCGCTCCCGTCCCCGCCCGCGTCCTCAGGTCCGCGTCCCCGGCTGCGCGGCCGCTACCGTCTCGCGGGCGGGCGGAGAGGGGCGGGGCCGCGCACGGAGCACGGCACCGGAAGGGACCGCCCGCCCGCGCCGCCGGGCCCCGCCCCCGTGGCCCCGCCCCCGCCCCGGCCGCGGGCCCGGAGCCGCTGCAGACCCGGTGCCCCGCGCACCTGGCGGGGAGAAAGTTCGGGGTCCGCGAACACGCCGTGACCTTGAGACGGCGGCTCCCTGTCCCCGCGCCCGCCCCGCGGGGCGGCCAGGAGGGGGCGCTCGGGCGCAAGGGTCGGGGTCGGGGACCCGCCCTTGCCGTCCCACCGGTCTGCGGCGCCTCGGAGCCGGAGCCCGACCCGGACCGAGGCCCCAGGCCCCGTTTTGCGGGCCGGGCCGGGAATTCGGGGGCGTCTGGCCGCTGTGGGCTCGGCGACTTCCAGACGCGCTCGAGCTGCGCCCGCCCGCCCGCTCGCTCCTGCAGAAGGCCCGGAAGTCCGCCCGGAGCCCTGCCCGCCGGCCTGTTTCCCGGGTTCTCGGACGGAGCCGGCCCGGCCCTGGCAGTTGTTTTGCCCTCGCTGAAGACCGGTGGCGTCGCCGAGGCTGAGCGCCCGCCCTTCCCGGTCCCCCGGCCCCACCACACCTGGCCAGCGCCACCCTGACTCCGGGCTGCGGCGTCGCCCTCGTCTGCGGACGGAGCCGCGCGCGCGCGGCCTCCTGACTTTCCGGCACGGCTTCGTGGGGAAGCCAGACGGCGCTCCGAAGGACAGCCGCGCAGGCCGCGCCTCCGGTGGCGGGGAACGACGGGAGTAAACCCTGCGTTCGGCCTGATGCCCCCACTCTTCCTCCTCCGACCGAACTTTGGTGCCGTGGACCCCGCGACATCCGGCTCCTGCACCACGGTCACGAGAAGCAGCACGTTTTAATTCTAAAGCCTCGGGCTTTCCTTCCTAAGCGAGTTGTTCCAAAACATCGCATTTTCCGGATTCCGAGTGACAAGGGACAGTAAGGCAGAGAAGGTGCGGATCGTCCCTGCAACGCTAACTACAAGGCCTGGGAGGGCTGCGCTCCAGCTCGCAGACAGCGGAGAGCTCACGTTCCTCCCTCGCTCCCCACCTCCGTCCCTGTTAGCTTCTCCGATTAGGACCGCAGCGCAGGTCTGGGCCCACACAGGTGAGGACGTGTGCGAAGCTGATTGCTGGTTGGAACCGAGTCCCTGGCTCTGTTGAGCGAATGAGCTTGCCCCGCCCACACACGTGAACTTGTCCGTCCTCCTGGAGGAAGAAAGATTCCCGAAGCAAAGTACCGAGTAGCAGAACGAGGGACGGGGTGTTGGCCTCCCCCTGTTTCCCCGTGGAAGAAGGGATGCATGCCTGCTGCGAATCTGGGGGTTCGCGTTCCGCAGAGAAGAGCAGAAGTGTAGAAGTGCTTTGAAGTGATCGCTCGCTGGGTGCACACTTTGATTGGTCTGAGGGCGACAGTTCGGCCTCTTCCCTGGCTCTTCAAAATCTTTATTTCAGGGCCTGCTTACTTCCAAAGTGCGGCTGCTCATCAGAGCCACCTAAGGAGCTCCCAGGGCAGCCGAGGCCCCAGCCCCCGATCTTCTCTCCAGGACAGAAACTCATTCTGTCTGTTCTGGTGGGGCATGCGTGATCACTAGTAAAGCAGTTGCTAATGAAAACTGGGCTTTCCCCTGTGGCCCCCATCTGCACAGGTAGGGGAAGCACTGTTGTTTTTACAGCTCCTGTGTCTTTCTCCCGGGCCACCGCTGAACTATGTAAATAACTGGCTGGTTTTCCTTTTCTCTCATTCTCAAGCCCCACATAATTCACATAGTAGTCCTTTTCATATTTGTCTATAAATAAGTGAATGCAGTCCAGGGATCAGTTCACGTAAACTGCATTTGCAGTTATATTAAAAGCATCAGGTCCAGAATGTGTCCCTTAACCTGCTTCCTCCTGGAATCCTTTGCGTCCTCTTCCAGGACCTTCTCTCTGCATTTCTTCCACACAACACTTTGATTATTCCTCCTCCTTTTTCCTAGTTCTTTTCCTTTTCTGGACATTTTTTTCCTTAGCTGTTTGTCCCTCTCGTTCTGTGCTACCTTTATTTTAGTTCCCCAGTGAACTGAAGTTGTTGGAGGACTGGCACCAGAGCACCGGAGTTTTCATTTGTGTGTATTCTGACCTTCAGTTCCCAAGGGATGCTTGCTGGCCCACTCCTGGGTTTCCAGAAGGAGAACATGGGGTCTGGAACAGTCGGCCCCCAGGGGTAGACGTCAGGAGGTACAGACTGTGCTCGAGTCACCATCCGCCGTCTGCCTCCCTTTGTCTTCTACTTTTTGTAACAAAAATTATCAACTTCGAATCCCTTAAGAGTGGCCCGTATCACTGCCCAAACCTCTCACGTTTGCGGGTACTGGCCCGGCCCCTGAGTGCATTCTGCCTGCAAACAGAGACAGCCCACTTGGACAAGGGTATGGACCTGGCTGAAAATCACAACTACACTGGAAATGGGAAACCATTTGTTCATAAATTTACCAAAAAAAGGAAATTTCAAGACAGCCTCATTAAAGACCTGTTAAAAGTTCATTTACTAGATAGCTGTTGCTCCTTTGTGAAAACAAAATTAAATGTAAAGAACTAAACGAAAATTATACTAAGTCACCTTTGCTCCAATTATTCTTTCATTTCATGACTGCAGACAAATGTCCTATCAGATCAACTCACGATGTGCACTGAAGATGTACATGTTCAGCACCACCCCTTTGTGCTCCTGCAGGCTGAAACCCCTCCAGTAACAGTCAGGGGACATTAAGGGTAAGCACAGTGTTTGTGAATCAAAGATGCTCTTGCAGAAACAGCTCTGATGGCCCTTTCCTCGGGGAAGAGAATGTGCACGATTATCTACTTCAAATACCAGGGTGCTCTTTTCTTGCTTCTAAATCTAAGGCAAACATGGCTTAGCTGCTGAGCAAGCAGCCAGGTCTTGACAAAACCGAGGTCTTCTCTCTCCTCTTTGAGCCCAATCCAATAATGACATATTTTTAGTGTACTGTCTCAGATTCCCAAGTACTATCAAGAAAGTCACCACCATTCGTTTATTTCCACAATACTTGTACATATACTGATTTAAATACAAGTCTTTATAAATTAACAGTAATAATACCCAACAGTAATGCATCTCTACATGTCTGGCTCAGTAGTGGATACTCGCTTTGCATAGCAGTGACTTAGATCCCATAGCAATCTTTCACCTCAAGGTGCAGGTCAGTGTCACCAGGGATGCCGAACAGATGCTGCTTGTGATATCCCGTCATGATGTAGGTAAGAAGAGTGTCTTCATTTTTACAGTTCTTTCCCAAATTTACTACTCCAGTCCAATCAGGAGGAAAATGTCATACAAATCGAAATTGAAGGACATGCTACAAAATGTTCACCCAGCACTCCTCTAAATCAAGTCATTAAGGAAAAGCAAGGAAAAAGTAAGACACTATCACAGCTCAATGGGACCAAAGGGGCACAAAAACTAAACCCAGTGTAGATTCAGTACCTTGGATTTGATTCTGGAACAAAATGACATTAATGGGAAAAAGTTAAAACTGCACTGTAATTAATAGTAATATACCAGTGTGAATTTCTTAGTTTACACAAATGATAGATGTCAGCTACAGGGTAAACTGAATGAAGGGTATACAGGAACTCTCCAAACTAACTTTGCATATTTTCTATAAATATAAAATTACTCCAAAAATAATTAAATATATTTTTCAATATGGGGAGAGGGAGAATCCCAGGGAAAAATCTTGATCCAAGCAGCTCAGATTAGATGCCCGTCTAAGACTGTGAGGAGCAGATAGGTTGAGTTAGCAGAAAAAAATGGCACCAAGGTCCACACTCATTACTGAGGCCCTTCCCAGAGGCTGAGCTAGGCAGGATGGGACTGCAGGTGTGGACCAGGCAGGATGGTGACTCCTGAGGAACCCAGGTGTTACAACTGCGGATCAAGGGATGAATACTCTCTCAGCTCTAAGATAAAATAATCTACATTTTAACCTTCATAAACGTAGAACACATCTTTTCTGTTTTAATGATTGGCCAATGATATTTTAGATTTGATAATGTCAGGCAATTTGGTTATGAAGATAGTAAATGATTTGACCCCAGATTCTAATCCAGGCTCTTAACCACTCTGTTTTCCAGACTCTACAAGACAAAATAAGTATTTTGACTGTTACTCTTCTCAGACTTCCTTCAAAATTGACCACACTACCATTAACAAAAAGTGCTAATTATGTCAACCCAAGCTACAACGCAAGAGTTCACTCAGAAGATATGGGCAATGATTGAATTTTCAAAATATTACAGTAAAAGACACATTGCTATTAATCTTCCTCAGAATACTTCTCCTCCCTTTGAACACACTTTCTGAAAGTCTGAATGCACTTTCTGAAGCCTCTCTGGAAGTCCTCTTTCCAGAGTGTCTTGAGTTGCACTGTCATTGCTGTCTCAAAGTCCTGGATCAATTCAAGACTTTGCCTTTTGTGGTCATGTTGAATTTGGGAAAGAGTCAGAAGTCATATGGAGGCAGATAAGGCGAATGAGGACATCCCATCATGTTTTCGTTTCACAGAAATTGCTGATTCAGGACGTGGAGGCGGACATGAAGAGACACTTACGCCGTCCATGACAGTGGTTGGTAAAGCGTTACCTGCACTGCAACCTGAGTGGCCTTACATCATCTCCCGTGGGTAACTGCAGTGAGGGCCTGATGAACACACAGTAGGAGTGACCAGACAGCTGTGACCAGGACACAGCATGATGGGAACAGCTCCTACGATTTAAAGGAAATAAGGGTCATTAGGGTATAGGAGTCCAGGTAGCAACTTAACCCCCAGAGTCAAGGCAGGTGTGACTGTCACAGTAGGTGATAGGGTGGGTGTATCAGAAAGGTGTGACCTACACGGGTCCTTGGGAGTGACTAAAGGATTACAAAGTCCCGAGGACTGAAAAGTCTGAATATTACACTAAGTTCCTGCTGTTTCTGGCCACTTAGGTTCTTATCCTCAGGTTCATTTGTGCACCACTGACCAAATCAAAGGAGGCTATAATGTTTGGGTAAAAAGGAAAAGGGTTTATTGAAGGCCAGCTTGGCGGACATGGAGGGCCCGTTTGTCTCAGGTCACCGTCTTCCCTGCACAGGCGGACAAGGGACGTTGGTAGTAAGGAGCTGAGGGGAACACAGAGTCAGTGTTGAGCTCCACACTTGCTTTATCACTTCTGGCCTCTTCAGCTGTGGCCTCCTGGGGCTGCTGGCACCTGCATATTCTGTCCGTTCTTCTGAGCTGAGAAGACCTGGGGGAGTCTTTATGCCCTAAGCCTGAGGACACCTGGAGAAACTATTTGTCTCTAAAAGAAAAACCCTAACTTGTAAAGTTCCACTTTGCACTGTCCATTACACGGCTTAATCTCTACAACCAAGATGCCTGCGGTTGAGGTCAGCCTAGACCTGACTTGCACTATCACAAGAGCAAATCGTCTCCTGATCTGTTCTTCAGACCTGGAGTGGGCCCTGGAGTCTAGGTGCACTCAAAGGCAGGCGAGTCCTGCATCACCAGGAGATGCCTGCATTCCTCCTGATCTTGCCCAGAGGCCCCAGGTTGGTTACCAGGATGCCCATAGCTTCAGAGGTGGCTGACAGGACCCTGACCCAGGATGCCAGCATGGTCCGTGGCAAGTCACATAGAGAACCTGTGTGCTGACCCAATGCCCTGCATGCACAGCAGGCCCTGAGTGCTTTCTGTGCTGAGTTCCCCTCCTTGGGGTGGGGGAGACAACCCAGCAATGGCCTCAGCTCTCAGATTTTACCCTGAATGGGGAGCCAAGGTGGGAAAGCCAAAAAATAAAACCGAAAACAAACCCTGCAGACCATAACCACCCTAGCAGTACAGGAAGCCAAAGCAACATTGCATTGCTGGGGAAACAACAGAGAGAAGTGTACCACCAGGCCCTGGGGAGGATGGCAGGCGGTGACTATAGTCGTGTCCCCACCAGCCTAACTCACTTCATCCACTAGTGATGTGGACCTGGGTCAAGGCAGAGGGTTGTCAGCTGCTCAGTTAGGCCTCCTTGTGGAACACTGAGGACCGCTCCTGATGCCCAATAGCATGTGATCTGTTTGCCAAATGTTTTCCATTGTACTCATAAACACTGAGCCCAGCTGGGAATGGATTTCCCCTTCACTCAGTGTCACAGGGAAAGGTCATGTTGAGTCCCAAGGTGTAAGATACAGTCCAGAGGGTTCTTGATTGCTTCATCATCACCAGGTTTATTCTGGATCATCACACTGCTGATATCGCACAGCTGGGACCTGGTGGTGAGTGAATAGTACATAGGCATCATGGTAAGACGTGTGTGTGCCAGGGAGAGACTCACATGAAAATGTATGTATTTATCTTCCCAATTATTTACTTTATCTTCCTGATCCCAGCTGGACTATGGGTCCCATGTGAACAATGACATCTGCCTTATTCACCACCACTGTTCCAGCCTAGTCCTGGTACCTACAAAAAATAAGGACAAGATGTCTTCTTATGCCTCTTCTGAAGAATGTAGATGTTTTATAGCAACCATCCCCTCTAGGTAGGGATGAAGTTTTTACTGCCAAGCATTGTATTTGAATTCTTCTAAGGTAAGATTTGATGTGAAATCATTTGGAGAACGAATGGATTGGAATAGGTAATAGCGTTCTAAATGTCCTCATTCTCAGTGACTTTTGTTTCAATGTTCTCCCATTTATGAAAAAGGACAGAATAATTGCTTACTTTGAGAGAGGCTAGGAAGATGTTGGTCACATAGGGCAATGATGATGTTCTATTGTGTATTTTTTTTTTGCTTTTACCATTTAGTTTTGACCAAACAGTTCATGGAACATCAAGATGATGCATAGTTAATAAGACAGAAGGTCAAGGAAATGAAAGAAAAGAGTAAACAAAAAGGAAACATCACTGAGCTATTACTTTCTATCAGAATTTGTTAGAGGAAGCCATTAATGGTAAGCAATATGTAATGTTTTTTGCCTATCCAAAATAAATTGGTGAAGAGTTTTTACTAAAAATTAAATTGCATTTTTAAAAAAAAACTCCTAAGAAGAGAGAGAATGAGTGGAAACTTTCAACCAAGTACAATGTGCCAGCAGAGAAAGTCTACACAACAAAACAGAGATGGGCATCACCAGTGCCAGCGCCAGGCAGTGAGTCTGCTGAGTACCAACTCCTGCCTGGACTCAGCTTAGCCCTCACTGCTCAGACTCCCCCTTCCCTGGCTGCCCGCATAGTGTCATCCTCTACTCTCTCCTCTTCAGATCTGATGGTTGCAGCTACTCATTTCCTATCTGCTGTCCATGTGGAGCTGAGGGCTACACTTGTCGCAGATACAATTTCAACGGCAGCACATGGCCCACAGCCAGTGTGGGTGGAAGGCAAGGATGACCAGAAGGAGAACATGTGGAACCCTTTCTACAGCAGAGCAGAACACCGTCAGGTTTCAAGGGAGCAGCGCTGGTTGTTCCCAGTGACTCCTGCAATTCCATCTTCTGTGAGAAAGATTTTAGCAAACTCTTGTTCTTTTCAAAAGCTAATGGAGGAAATGAAAAATGCATCAACCCGAATGTAGACATGCTGATGTCTGGGTAGTAGCATTACATTCATTTTATACGTTTTGTATCTTTCCAAAAATAAGACAGGTAGACCTTGTTATAAAAATATATTTCCCCTCGATGTTGTGCAAGACTGGAAACACTCGAAACATGAAGCAGCCATGATTTTGAGTCCACAGAAATATCTGTACATGAGATGCCCCTGTGGAGTCGACTGAGTCCTGGAGGCCACCAGGTGGAATGGGTGGGGTTTCCCTCAAGAAGCCTGTGGAGGCTGTCCAGCCCTGGATGGCATGCAGAGGGCACACGAAGCTGACACATCATTGACCCACCTCAGTCACTGATCAGTCACAGCTGGCCTCCATGAAGGCCACATACCTCTTTCTATCCCACGTGCAGGTAGGACCCCTGGCCATTTTCTGAGGCCCTGCTATTCATAAACTTTAGGGATTTCATCTGCTTCCAAGACTAGAACAAGTCTCCTCCATACCAGTCCTCTCACCGTTGAAGGAATTGCTTCTCTTCCCTTTCCTGGGGGATGATCCTCTTTTTAGTTAAGGATTTACAGAAACAGAGACTTGTCTTTAGGCATTTTCTTCAAATCTTCATTTTGCTCTTTATGATGTGTAGACAGCCAAGGATTTTTGGCAATCACTGCAGAGAAAAGCTTTCAGCTAGGTGCTGGATTTAAAAGGAAGGCACAAGCCAACTGGGACCACGGGCCACTCACAAGGATAAATAACCACCCTGCCAGAGCCAAGGGTAAATGTTAAGCACAAATTGGTGCCGGCTTTATTATCATCTCTTCCCAATGTCTCCAAATGGTTTGTACATCTTTTCACTTTCTCTCAATTTCCTTCTCATGTCCTAAACCAGCATCCTTAGCCCTTTCTCCCAAATGGAAACAGACAGATTTCTTTCTTCCTACGCAGTTTGCTCAGCCAGGGTGTCACAGAGTTTTTGTTTTTCTCACAAAGAAAATTAGAAATCTGAATGTCAGGTAGACAGATGTGTTAAAAGTTCTTGTCAAGTAGGGAAAGAGAGATGATTCAGCATCTATCCACACAGGCAGCACAACAGAACTCAGTGCTATTGTGTTCTGGAAATCTCACCGATTACGGTTCTGATATTCCAACAAAATATCTGTCTTCCCAAAGGTTCAGTAAAAAGCACCACCTTGTGTAAAATAGTGAGGCGATGTCAGCACACACTGGCAGGCTCTCTCCTTTCATACTGCGCTGTCACTCATGAAACCTTGCACAAGCAGTTCTTTCCTAAGTATGCCTGATCTCATGAAAGAAGTCCAAGACCTTCCGCCATGAGCTAGTTTGTCCAATACGGTGCAGCCTGGGCTAGCTTCCCTAATCACTACCGTGTGCCTATCTATTCAATGCAAGATAGGAAAAATGTGGAGGAAGAAAAAGAGCAAGAGAATGCAAAGCTATCAGAATCCTGTGACTCGGGAGGATTGAAAGGAAGTGTAGAGAAGCCACTGAACAGCCCACCAATGCCCCCTCCTGATCGCCTTCCATGTTTGTGTCTTCAGCTAGGTGTAGACTGATTGCTAAATTTCCTATTTTCAGGATCTCAGGAAGCACATGAATAGTACGTACTAGACACATATTGTATTACGAATACTTGTTCTGAGGTGAAAGTCAGGACATGAAAGCTTTCTTCTTAGAAAATGCTGCTCCTCAGACTGATGCTGCAGGAACAACTTCCCTGGGGTTCAGTTTCCTCATCAGGAAATGAAGGAAATAATGAAGCCTAGAATTCCTAGAGTTGTTGTAAGAGATGCAACAGATACTTGGACAAGGTTACAGACCTGGCAGTGTTGAAAAAAAGGAAAAAAAGGTCAGTGGAATTCTTGAGTACTTTCTTGAATACAAAGTAAAAGGAAAACTAGTTTATAAGTTACAATTGGAGGTTTCAGACTTGTCTAGGTTTTGCTATTCCTTGCTTTTCACTTTGGCTTCTAATTTGAAATTATATATATTAAATCTCAAATGCCACTAGGCAGTACCTGGAGTTCTGGGACAATGCTTTAAAAATAGCAGAGTTCTATGAAATGTTTTTTTTGGGGGGAGGGGTAGACATTTGATTTGTTTCTACCATGTATTATTCTTTAAAATTTTACTTTGCTTTGGTAAGAACGCTAGACATGAGATCTGGTTCTCTTGACTAGTCAAGTGTAGAACACAGTAGTGGTAGCTGTGTGCTTCTACCAGTTTTGCATCTGATATCTGTTCTTCACCTACACTGTCTCTCAGTGTTTCCATCCCTATTACAAGTCATCACCTGCTCTTTGCCACTTGTCTTTGTGCCCCAGCCTTTGCTCTGCGCCTGCCCTGGGTGACTGGCTTGGGTCTTCTTCCCTTTAGAAACTGCCTTGGCAGTGGGGTTGGCCAGAGCGCAAGACTCTGTTTTCCCAGGGAACAGGGAAGTCACGTGAAGCCATCGCAGTGCCCAAGCCAAGACAAGTTTTACATAATATTAAAAGTTAGACGTTCATAATTATTTAAACTAGAATTCATCTAGCTGTTTTACCTAAAAGAAAGTAGTCTCTGAAACTTCATCAGTTTTAAAATAAAGGCTAAACTTTGTTACAAATTTAAAATACAAAGGAGACAAAATGTTATCTAAGGATGTTTGGCTGTTATTTATTTATTTGTTCATTCATTTATTCTACTAATTTCAGGTAACAAACAAATCATAAACAAGATGCTCCTGGGGTTCTAAGTGCACCAGATACTGTATAATAAAGAGCAGTACTGCTTTAGAAAGCTCACGAAAAGTGACAGGTTAGTGAATGACAGCTCATGGGAACTGAAGGGCAAGGGAGGTTATTTCCAGTGGAGGAAATCCAGAAGGCCTTCCTGTAGAATGGAGTGTTTATTTCCCCTGTCATCGTTCATCAGTGTTTGGTGGGGAACAAAAATCTGTGGAGGCCAAGAACAATGAAGACATGCCAACGGATAAGTACAGGACATTTATTAAAAGAAGTAAAAAATGTGCTTCCAAAGGGCAGCAGGAGGAAGGTGACGTGCTTATTAGGCAGTGGCAAGAGTTCATCTGGAGACTGAGAAAGGTAGCACATGGGCCATACAATGGAAATGCCCACAGGAAGGTCAGCTCCAGGCATGGCTGGACCCAGGTGCCGGGTGGTGTCCTCAGGCTGGGAGACCCTCTCTGCCTCAGCCGATGGATGTACCTGCTCTTGCACGGGGCTTACACCACAGATGTCCTGGCCCAGTGACGATGCTCACTGCTCTGTGAGGATGTGTGCATGGCGTGCCAATCCTTTCCACTGAGCGGGGCATCACTCCAAGGCAACCCTGTCACCTGAGAATGGGGAGGTGGTTGTGGCAAGACCCAGGTGGGCAGCAAGCACTGCAAAGGTGCCATCACCGGGCAAGGCCAGGCCGAGGGCAGAGGGGCTGACCAAGCAGCTGGACCGGGCCGGATCTCTGGCCCATACTGCCCCCGCCCGAACCCTCAGCTCACATATGCTCTTAAAACACAAGCAAGCCACGGGGGAGCGGGTGCCCCTACCACACCAAGGGAGGCTGGATGCTGAAGAACCTCTACCAATCAGAAGGAGACAAGAGCAAAGGGATATAAATACTGGTCTTGCAAAATAAAGACTTCTTCAAAGAAAAACCACAGGGCGGGGGAGATGTTGGCTCAGAGTCCGTTCCTACTTCCTTCTTCCCTGACAACACCATGGTTTTGTTCCAATGACCTCTGCTGGCCAGCAGTGACCATGTGCTTTACAGAAGCAGCGCACTGCCCTGTTTTGCAAGTCCTGGCCCAGGACACGAGGCCCCACTCAGAAGAGCAAGCTGTGAGGAGCGCTTCCAGGGAGAAGTTCCTCTGGATAATAAGCCCCCAAAGAAGTGCTGTTTCCTTCAGGCTATGTCATGGACATAAGGCTGGGTGTTCTGCTGTAGCTTTGTGACCGGAAGGAAAACCACCTTCTCCCCCTCCTTTTCTTTCTCTTCCATTTTCTCTTTATTGGACACCATCAGAGTAACGAGGGAATTTCTAGAACTTCCTTGTCTTTGGTGCAAAGAGATGAGAGCATTTATCTTGAACGACAGCTCTAAAAGAAGCAGTGCGGAGAAGTCACGCCCAACAGAGGACATGCTGCATGCTTCTGCCATCCTGGTTCATGGCCCAGGTGGAGGCTTGGCTGCTGCGATCAGACCAGACTGTTTCACCACCCATCAGTGTGAGCTGCTCATTCTCACGGATCTTCTCATGCCACCACTGTACACCTTTGTTGCGCACTCTCTGGCTTCTACCTGCTTTTCTCCCTCCAACTAGATTAATTCTCCAATTACACAAATTTAAATCAAATAATTGTTGACCATTTCAGAGACGCATTCATGAGAGGCGTTTCTCAGAGCCATCATCTCGGAGGTAGCATCTCTCACTTCCTGTTGTTTGCTCTTTGTGAGTCACCATTGGCACAAATGCCACTCTGCATCTGTCTGTAGGTGCAGGTCCTGCCAGGTGTCCTGCAGAGGGAGTGGATGGGTAGAAAGGCTCAGGTCCTGATTTGTTTTGCTTGGAATGATGAGGCTCGCGGACAGCCTTGGAGTCTTGCTGGCTCATTCCTCTCGGGTGATGCTGGCTGTGATGTTTCAACCCCATGCAAAAATCTGCCAAAGCTCGATGCAAAGAAATAAGACCTAGGAAAACTGACCCCTGGGAAGAAACTGCTCCTGTACACCTCGATCTCTTTTTGCCTTCCTGAGTCACACAGCATGAAACCCACACCCATCTATGCCTACAGCAAATATATGTGGGCACCCATGGAATCCACAGTGTCATTTAACACTGACTGGGCAGCTTTTGGGTATTTTTGGCGGGGGGGTGGTACCAGAGATAGAACTCAGGACCTTGTGCTTGTGAGGCAGGAGATGGCACCACTGAGCTAAAGCCCCGCCCCTGATTAGGCAGTTTTTAATAATGGGTCAAAGTAAGCTCACTTAGAATAACTTGTGTGTTCTTGCACATTTGGGAACTTTGCTTTCCAAAGGAACATAAGCAGATATGGACATGAAACCATGCAAATCATTGAACTACATATGAGTTTTAAATGAAATATGTGCTATAGTTACAACTGTTTACTCCCCTTACTTTTTGCCTCTTTGATTTTGGTTGTTTGTGTTATAGTTCTCAAGTTAAACCCTATGTGAGAAATTTTTACAAGGTTTGCTCCTTGGACTCTGAGGTCTGAAAAAAATCATTAGCTTCTCCCTGAGGGTGGGGCAGGAAAGGAGTTTCTACCATGTACATTTAAGAAACATCAGATGTTACAAAACAAAGCAAGTTCTTTGCTATTAAGTCTGAGCAACTGCCCAGAGAGTGGGTCTGACATGCATCATTCCCTAACGGACCGTGACGTCCAGCCACGCTGGGAATGAACGTCTTGTGGGCTTATCATTGCTCAGGACACACTGTGGGGAAGCCTGTGCTGGTGCCTTCTGCAAGTGGGGAGGCCAGGAACTAGGAATCCAGTGTGCTTGTTTCCTTTGGGTTGAGATATTGGGTTGTGTGGTCAACAGATCCATTCAGTGGCTTCAAATTCATTTTTCCATCTTCTCATTGTTTACTGCCAGTTCAAAGTTCCATACCAAAAAAAAATTATTATCAAAATGTCACATTCTAATACTTTGGGGTAATTTTAAAACAAGTCTTACAGAATCACACAAGTTCTTAAAAGTTCAAAGTAACCAAGACTTCTTAAAGAAAAATAAATTTTTCCAAAAAAACCCTACAAATGTTAGTAAAACATACTTTAATTAGTTGTAGGATTTTTTCAAGTTGTGAAGGCGACATCCACAGTAGCATCATGATCTCTGTATGCTCAAAGGAACTGACAATGACTTATGTAGAATCCAAAGGATGATACCTAAAACCCTATTCCCAATAATAATGGGTGTCCAGACTGAAGTGACATTTAAAACTCCTAATAATTTTTGAAAAAAGTCAGAAAAATATTCTGTACTTTCACATTGAAACTCAGGAAGACTATTTAGCAAAAAAATTTTGCAGATAGTTTTTTAATACAAAAATGTCCCTATGCATGAGCCTACCATCTTAGCATGATACCCAGATGGCTATATTGGGAAAATTAAAATTAAACAGATAAAAGCAGATCACGTTACCCTAAAAGACTATACAGGGAGCACAAGCATCAATCACATCTTCCTCAAAACAAATTTCTGACGCTGTGTGAGCCATACACATCCTTTCTCTAGCATAGATTGAAACTCCACAAGGGCAAAACTTGCTACATCCCATGGTTCCTGAGCTGGAAGGCAGCATGTCCATCAGAGACTATTCCAACCCTACAGAGAGCTGCCAACGTTGGCCTGCCTCTTCCTCCTTTCCTGACTTTTTGTCCTTTCTCTGTTCCTTTTCTGAGAACTGCTTTCCATATGTTCTTGAATTACCCAACCTTTTTCTTGCTGCCTGCCTGCATCACCAGGTGGTTCTGCCTGTAATACTGCTCTGATATCTGAAAGACCCCATACCACGCCTCAGCCTGCCTGAAATTTGTATCCCCTGAGTTTCAGTTCTGATCAGCCCCCCAGAATTGTGTTTCTTAATCACTTTGTGCCTCTGATTCCCTTAAGGGTTGGCACTACCAACGACTTGCGCTTTCTGGGAATTTTACTGTACGTTTTATTTATTCATACATTCACATATATACATATATCTATATGAATGGCAACTTTATTAGGGCACTTCTTTGTGAGTTCAAAAATCATCATTTTGGTCCATTAGTTTAGCATAATTTTCTCTTCCTCCTGTGGGCTGAAAATATCTGAATGATGGAATGGATATTTCCAACCTCCTGATGTTACTACTATATTAGAGGAAAAATCTTCTCTTAAAGGTATGTGGCAGTGTTAATTTCTATCTGAAACAATAGGATTGAAAGAACTATAGATGTAATAATTTTGTTTACCCAAGAAATAAGTAACTTATTCTCCTAAAGTTTTAAAGTCCTGCTTTGCTCTACCCTTAGCCTCCCCTTGCTTGATTGAGATGTGACTGACAAGTATAAACTGTACATTTTTATCATGTGCAAAGTGACATTTTGACATCCATGTACACTGTGAAATCATTACCACAATTAAGCTAATGTGCAAATCCATAACCTCACAGAGTTACTGAGTTTTTCTTTATTAGTGATCTGAACTCTTATTTATGGTCTTAGCAAATTTCAAGCATATAATACATTAACTACAATCTCCATGCTGTATATTAGGTCTTTAGACATAATCAACCAAAAACTGAAGAACTTTAGTATTTGGCCAATGCTCCCTCATTTCTTTCACCTGCCAGCCCCTGGTGACCTCCCTCCTACTCCCTGTTTTCCATGAGTTTGATTCTTTGGGATTCCCATATAGGCTAGAGAACATGTGGTATTACCTTGCTGTGCCTTAGCATAACATCGCCCAGGTTCATCCACGGTGTTCCTAATAATGGAATTCCTTACATTTTTAAGGCTGAGAAATATTTTATTGTATATAGGCACAAATGTTTCTTTTATCCCTTCATCCTTCAATGGACACTTACATGGCTTTCATACTTGACTATCAACAACCTACAAATGAATGTCTACCAGCAATATTCATAACTGCCAAAACTTGGAAGCACCCAAGGTGCCCTTCGCTAGACAAATGGATACTAACATGTGGTAACCTATAAATGGAGCATTACTCATTGATAACAAGAAATGATCTACCAAGTCAGGAGAAGACGCAAGGAAAATTAGATGGACAATGCTAAGAAAAGGAAGCAAACCCCAAACGGCTACATACTATATGGCATTCTGGAAAAGAGAAAACTATGGAGACCCCAAAAGGATCAGCAGCTCCCAGGAGTTAGGAAAGGAAGAGGGATGAATAGGCATTTGATAGAGGATTTTTAGAGTAGTGAAACTGCTCTGTATAACATTTTAATGGTGGATACATATAATTTTGCATTTGTCGTAAGTAGTAGAATGTACAGCACCAAGCATGAACCTTAAAAATAATGTACATTTTTTAAAAATTTAACTTAGGATTAGTTTCGTTAACTGCAGAATAATAACCATAATGTCAACTCCATAAGGCTGTTGAGAGTATCAAATGCGATGAATATCTATTAGAACTCTGGCACATAATTGTTCAGTAAGCCAGGCCCTCTTCAGAGAATTCTCTCAATGACCTACTGGACAAACAGCATGGACCTTTCTGCAATTATTTCCTACTCCCTGTAAAAGCATCAAGATCAAAACTTTCAGCTGGTTATTACATTTTGACTCCTTGGCTCAATAAAATAATTGGGAATCAATTTATTTAGCAAATACTTGTGCAATCCAAGTGCTCTGTATCGCAATGAGGACAGTTTATTTTTAAATGTGAAAAACAGCCTCTACTCTCTAGAAGAAGCATTAAATCTATCTGGGAAGATAAATGAAAAGTAAAGCATTAACTCACAGTTATATACAATGAGTTGAAAAATGAGTGCTTTATAAGTACTGTGGAACTTTTTTTAAAACTGGAGATCTTAGAATAGGAGAAGGCCCTGTGGCACTGGTTAACCATTTTCAAAAGGTTTGCAAAAGGAGACTTGTGGTAAGTGGGCCCATGAAAATACTAGCCTTTCTTCAAACTTGATGTTGTGAAGGATTCCATGTGTGAAATTCTGAATATTGTCTTCAACTTTCTCTGTGACAAAATCAAAGGACTGCTTCTTAGAAGATGGCTTGTAATTCTATGAGAAAAAAATTAACTTTAAAAGGAATGGTTTGTTTGTTTTGGTCCCGGGGATCGAACTCAGGACCTTGCGCTTGTGAGGCAGGCAGGGACCCCAAAAGGAATGGTTTTTAAAAATTGTTTATGTGAGTTATTAAAAAAAGAGACAAGAAGCTATTGAAATTATAGACACATACCTTTTTTCCAAACATAAATTTTTGGATAACATTATTTTAAAATAAAGTCACTTAAAATTGTATTTTGTGAAGTATATTTTCTATAATTCTAGCTCCTCTTTGCTATAATAATCCACTCAAAAATACGAAGAGCCTTCTACAAATGAGGGCGTGAGGAAGGCGGCATTTCAATAGAACGATTGCTAGATACATAGCGCGAGTGCTTTTAACGTTAATGCCCTGTCCAAAAGCGAGGGGCTGTGCTGTGCTCAGAAGTCCATGACCTGGGCCTTCTCTTTGGCGGGTGGGCACCCGCGGAGGGGC
Source organism: Heterocephalus glaber (assembly GCF_053883595.1). Classification (NCBI taxonomy): domain Eukaryota; kingdom Metazoa; phylum Chordata; class Mammalia; order Rodentia; family Bathyergidae; genus Heterocephalus; species Heterocephalus glaber. The sequence continues at coordinate 3,377,972 of NW_028258347.1, read as the reverse complement.
CTCGGCTCTGCTCGGTTGGAGGCCACTCGGAGAGGCTCGGGGGCTGACCAGGGTGCCCCAGTCTGTCTCCGTGAACGCCCGGGTCATGTTCCTGTGCAGCCCACAGGCGACTTCCATGGAGCTGGACGAGGGTTCTGCTCAGCTGGACAGCAAAGCTGGGAGGACAGGCGGTGGCGGCAGCACTCTTTAGCTTTCTGAAGACAGAGTCTTAGGTAGGAAGGGGATGTGGAACTTCGCGAGGTCCTTCTCCGTGCCGGTGGTTTCTCCAAAGGGCGAGGGCCCACTGCTCCTCGGGGCTGGAACCGCCTGACTCTGGCCCCCAGAACCCCTTGCTCTGCCAAGTTCGATGCCACTCTCATCTTCTTCCTCTTTCCGCAGACTGCTGTCTTCTGACTGGACAGGTTGTAGAGGTCAGGCCTCCCAGCCTCGGCCTTCCTGCCCTGAGGCCTCCAACACCTGAACTCAGCAGCACGACGTTCACCTCCTTCCACCAGGAAGAACCCCAGCTTCCTCTTCCGGTTTTGGAACCTCAGGCTCCACAGGCTCCACACCCTCAGCCACTTCTTCTTACTGCGCCCCGTGCACATTTGCGTTTGCTCTGTCCGCCTCCCCCACCGCTGGGGCTCCTCCTCCCTGTTCTGCGTGGGGTGTAGGGGTTCTTGGCCTCAGGCTGCACGTGGTTCTTCTTCAATTTTTTTATTAGTACGTTTGCAATGCATAATGATTGCATGTCTTGTCGGGAATTGGTATGTGTACACAATACATTTTAATACTGTTTTGTTTTGTTTTTTCTCTTTCCTTACCCCTCCCCTCTCTCCCTGATTCTTCCAGCTCTTGGTTGGAAGAACCCTCCTTCACGTTTGCAGAAGCTCTGTTTTCATCATTTTCTCCTTTCAGTTCTTTTCCCCATCCCCTTTGCCTCCCCCCTCCAGACTCCCTCTATCTCTTGTTGCTCCATCTATTTGGAAAGGATCTTCCTAGTTTCTCTGTATTGGTCTTATATTTACATTTTCCTCTCTTGAAGACTGCCTTCACTGTCCTGTTCCTCAGCAAGACTGACTTTGTTTCCTTTCTCCATCTCCAAATCAGTTTTCTCTGAAAGTTTTTCCTTTTCTTCTGTTTTCCTTGACTAAGGGCTTGGTCATTTCCAGCAGCAGAAACATCTTCAGCAAAATTGAGTGCAGACACATTTCTCAGAAACATCTCATGGATTTCTCGACCAAGCCAGGCAGGGGTTACACATCATGGGTGACTCCTCTGTAGCTCAATGTGGGAGCTCTGCTTTGGGGTCTCCACTTGACACCCGGCTCTGCAGTGCTGTCCCCAACTGCACATGCCCTGTAGGAGTAGAGTCATCCACTTGCTCATGTGTAACTGGGCTTACAGCAGCTCTGTGTGTGTGTGTGTGTGTGTGTGTGTGTGTGTGTGTTCACATGTGCTTGCTTGCATGCACTGGGAATTGAACCCAGAGCCTTCACACTGGGATACATTCCTAGCCCTTTATTTTATTTTATTTTTTAATATAAGATCTCACTACATATCTCATTTTAATGAGAAGTATGGAAGACAAGAATGGGTATTGTGAGAGGGAACAATAAGAAGGACCAGATTTCGATGTGGGAAGGAGCTGGAGGAGTTGTCTCAGAAGTGGCAGGTGAACTGGGACCTGGTGCATGAGTAGGAGGTAGCTGGTGAAGAGGAAGGGGAAAGGGTTCCCAGCTCTGAGGTAGACAGGTGTGCAACTGCTTCAAGGTTAGGAAGAGCCTGGAGCAATGGCTGGAGACATTTAAAAAGGACACTGCCTCAGTCATTTTCTCATTCCTGCGACACAGCACCCAATACATGCAAAGTAAAGGAGGAGAAGTTTATTGGGGCTCACAGTTTTTAGAGGTTTCAATCCCTAGTTGGCTGGCTCCAGGGCAGAAACAGCATGGTGGGGCAAGTGTGTGGCAGCAGAAAGCTGCTCAAGTCATGGCTGGGAAGCAGAGAGAGAAGGGAGGAGCTGGGGAGTGAGATGCAACTTCCAGTGACCCACCTCTTCCGGCCAGCTACGTCTCCCCAAAACCATAGCAGGTGCAGCAGTGCACTGCCACAGTCCAATTACTGAGTGTGTGAGGCTTCAGAGGGATGCCCAAGTATAAACTGTAAAGGACACTTAGCTAAAGTTGGGAGAGCAAGGAGGGACAGGTAGGAAGTGGGATTGGTGAGGGCCTAGCAGTGGGATCCTGGCAGTGGGTTGGGATTTTATCCAAGAACAATTATTCAAGAGAGTGAAGAGATAGCCTACAGAATGGGGAAAATTCCTCTGGTATAGCACTGATACCTATAATATATAAACAACTAAAAAATGAGGCCCCAAAACAAAAGACCAAATCAAAACAATGGACAACCGAAAAGAATAGACACTTCCCAGAAGAAGCACAAAGTACGTGAAAAAGTGCTCAGCATCTTTGGCCACTAGGGAAATGCAAGTCAAAATGACTGTGAGATTCTATCTTACTCCAGAAAGAATGGCTACCATCAGGAGAACTCAAAAAACAACAAATGCTGGACAGTATGTGCAGTAAAAGGAAACTTCTATATTCTTGATGGGAATGCAAACTAGCAAGCCACTATGGAAATCGGTGTGAAGATTCCTCATAAAATGAAAACAGAAATTCCATTTCACCCAGCTATACCTCCTCTGGGTATTTTGGCAAAAAACTAAAAACATAACGTTACAGTGGTACCTGCACATCCATGTTTATAGCAGCCAAATTCACAATACTGTAGCTAAATTTTAGAAACAGCCCACATATCCATAAACAGATAAATGGATAAAGAAAATGAAGTACTACTCAGTCATGAAGAAAGAGTATAATATTAATATTAAATGAAATAAATCAGATGCAGAAAATTAAGTATCACATGGTTTCTTTATATGGTAAACCAAAATATAAATAACTTAAAGAACAAAATAAAGGAGAGAATTTGGAAACAGGGAGGTAGACATTTTGGAGCTGAGGAAGCAGATATGACGAGGAGGGTGAAGGGAACATGTGGGGAAAGGAGATAAAAATGATCAAGATAATATATATCATATATTGAGATTATATATGGGAAAAGCAACTTTTACCTAATGATTATAATATGATAGCACACACTAAATATAATGTAGCAATATGCTATCTGGTTCTTAGCAAACGCTAATAAGGACTCATTTTCACATCATTACTCACATAAAAATGGGTTGAATATGAGATTTCAATCCTAAAGGCAGGTTCATGGAATGCTGTATTTCATCTCTGAGTCTCTCAATCGTGCACATTACTATGACAGACTTAAGCTTCTCCGTAAGACACTAGTTCTTAGCTGGACAATGCCATTAAGGTGCCACAATTCCTTTCTGAACCAAGAGCATCATTTCTTTAAGTAGTTACATTATCACTTAAAATACTTTGAGGGTATAATTCCTTAGAATGCAAAGATATGAATACTACTGTTCTCAACAACATATATTCATTAGACACCTACTGTGATAGGCACTTGAACTGTGACAATACATCAAGAACGGCCCTGCAGGAGCTAGGGTCTGAAGAGCCAAGTTTTGGGGGGGCCTGACAGAGAGAGAGGCAGAGGTGGGTGCTGCAGGCAGGAGTCCATGCAGAGTTACCAAAATGAGTGGGAATGCCCTGAAAACTTTCCAGGACCAAGTAAGCTTGGGCTGGGAATCAAAGAGGAGGAGGCCTTTAGAAATAATCCACTCAGAAGACCCCAAATACAAACTGTGATTTCACTATAAGGTATGAAAATATTGGTACCGAATGCATTGTTCACTGAAACAGAAGTCTTCTTCCTACGCTTCTCATGAGTGGGAAAATCCACCATTAGGGAAATTCAACCAGAGCCAGTTAATTAACTTGAGAAATTTCCACACTTTAATTAGAAGCAGGAGCTCACAAGAGAAGATCTATTTTGGATCCAGTGTTAACATTAATAAAGATGGGTTCTTCTAACACATGATTTTCTTAAAAGAGGCCAAAATAATATTATCTTACCAAATCTTGGTGCCAGAGTCATTTAACTGGTTTGATTTACTTCCAGTATTTTACCATATAGTTAAATCCAATAGAGAACTTGTCTTAGTCTCTTAGATAAGAAATAAATTTGTTATCTTAAAATTTGAAATTTAATTTTAACTCATATTTTTAGTTTGTACCATATAGAGTAGTATAAATTCACTTATAATTTCAAGATTATAAGATTACATTTTGAAGTTTCAAGGCCAGGTTTCTTATACAGGATCTGATGACCAAAAGAACATCTCCTTTATTCATTCCATACAGGATTTATTCGGGCAAATCTGTGGAGAAAGTACTATCTACTAAAGAAAGTAGGATATATGATCCAAAACTTTGGTGAATGTTTCAATTGAATTTTTTAAAAAAATTATTACAGTAAAAAACATCTTGCCATTGATGCCCCTCAAAATACTTTCCCCTCTTTAGACACACTTATCTCATCTTTCCTGCCATTTTCTGAAAGTTCTGAAATTCCTCTTTTGTGACTGTCTTTTCCTGACTGCTTCAGAGTCTTGAAGAAATTCAATATGTTTGCAGCAATTTCCATCAAATAAAAACAGTATGCCATGTCCTCATCCACCTTACTCATGGATCTAGCACCATGTGAATTCTGGGTCTTCCCCAGACACAAAGCCCATAGAAAGTGTTATGGCTTGTGTCTAGATGTCCCCTCAAAGCCTCATGTGGGCAGAGGAGGGACTTTTCAGAGGTGGCTGAATCTAGGGTGTGTGACACTGGGGTAAAGTGTGTGATGCTGGGATCAAGAGTGTGTGATTACTCAGTTAGTCCACTGACTGGTTCAGCATACTTCTCAGTGTGAATAATGGGAAGGCCCACCCTGGGTGTAGGTGGCACCACCCAAAAGGCTGGTATCCTGGAAGTGATAAAAGGGAGAGGCTGCTGCTGCTTGCTGCTTTGCTACCTGCTCACCATGAACTGTTTCTCCTCTGCAATGCCTCTCTGCCAGGCCACCCTACCTTGGAACCAGCTAACTATAGACTGAAACCTCTACAAACTTTGAGCTACAATAAATCTTTTCTCCTTTAATTTGGGTGTTGGGTATTTTGTCTCAGCAATGAGAAAACTAGCTAAGACAAAAGGTCAATGTTTTCAGTTGATTCAGGAATTAAGGCAGGCACAACAGTGCAACTAAAGACACTCAGAAAAAAACTGTTTCAGGAAGTGGCAAGAATAGTGGGGTAAATGTGTTCAAAGTGAAGGGAGTGTTTTAAGGGGGATTAATGACAATTTGTCTTTTGCTGTAATTATTTTTCAAAAAATTTAAATATTCACTGTATGTTTTGATCCCACGCTGTGTAAGAGCGACTATGAGGAATATTTGATTTTTAGAAATACGTAAAGAGCTCACAAGAGCCAATCTATTTTTACTTCATTAAAAAATTAATTACTTAATTTTTAAGAAGCTGTATGGAGTTTACAGAACAATTAATCCAAAATTAGCCTTTCTCAGTATACTGTCATCCCTAGCACCTCATTACCCCACCTGGTTCTACCTGGTACTAAATAGTTGCACAGTGCAGAACATTTGCTATAATTAATGAGCTAAAAATGTCACACTGTCATTAAGGAAAGTCCACAGCAGCTTACATTAAGGTTGAGTCATGAATTCTGTGAGTTATGACAAATGAAAAATAACACGTACCCATTGTGACAATACAACACGGAATGGTTTCACAACTCTATACAGTCCCTGTGCTCCATCTACACATCCCTCCTTCCTACCTGCCAGCCCTGGAAACCATAGACACTTCCGTTGTGTCCACAGCTTGGCCTTGCTTAGAATGCTGCAGAGTTGGAAGCAGAATATGCAGCCTTTTCCGATTGCCTCCTTTCATCCAGCAGCACTCGGGTAGGGTAGGGTTGTTTATATCACTAAATAAGCTTCCACTATACAGGTGCACTGCATTTCACTTACTCCCTGAAGGGCACCTTGGTTGCTTCCAAGTTTTGGAACTACTACAGGTATTGTGTTCCGAGTTTTGAGTAGAACCAAGTTTTTAGCTTGTTTGGTAAATGTAAGGAGAGCTGTTGCTGGATCATAAAAGCAGAATTAGTTTTGCAAGAAACAGGCAGTCTTCTAAAGTGGCCACATTATTTAGCACTGTCACCATAATAAGTTGGAGAGATTCTTTTTCAAACTCCTTGACAGATTTTGGATTTTAGTCATTTGAATACTTATATGGTAGTAGCTCATTGTTGTTTAAATTTCAACTACCTTTTGACATATGATGTTGATAATCTTCTCATATTGCCATCTGCATATCTTCTTTGCTGAGGGAAGTCTTCAGATCTTCTGCTCATTTTTTAATAGAGATACTTGTTTTTTTTCTTGTTGAATTTTAATAGTTATTTGTTCAATGCTATTGACATAACCTTTCAATTCTCTTTCTCATTTTTGTGCAGGCAGAAGTTTTCTTGGTTTTTTTAATAATAAATACAATGATCCAATAAATATCTTCTGTGTGCTTTTCTCTTGGGATAAATCTTAAACATGAATCACTAGGTTAAATTATGCAAACATTTTTATGACTTGTGATGTATCTTTTCCAGACTGACTTACTACAAAGTTGTTCCAAATGACCACACAAGAATAAGTGAGTTTGGGGCTAGGCTCACAGCCAAGTTCCCAATATCAGGACTTAGAATGTCAAATGTGTGAAATAAATTTAGTAGTATTGTCCATGAAAGTGAGGTCACATCTTCTGTGTCTTCAAAGGCATCATAACTCATCGAGTTCAGTGTCTCACATATTAAAGTGCCCAATAAATATTTTTAATGAATACAGAAATAAATGAGTAAGTGGAACCATTTGTCCTATTTTTTATATTATCTCAATATATTAAGTGCCCTGAGGTCTTTTCTTTAAAATTGTTCATCACAAGATTTGGGTGAGTCATCAAACTGGATAGACATGGTCAAGTGAAGATGGTCGGAGACCCAGCCTTCACTTCTGAAGCTGTTTATGTCACTTGAGGCAGACCGGGGTCAGGAAAAATAGAAAGGGACACGGAAATAAAGTCCTTACATACAACAATAGCAAGATTCTAGCTGGAAGGCCATCACCAAACACCACGCTCAAAGACAGGAGTGGCGGGGTTGGTCACCCATGGACTGTCCCCATGGCTCTACGTGGGTGCGTTTTCTTACAATTTACAGCCTCGTACCATGGCAGTTACTTTGTGTTGTACAACGGGGTCCTCTCCCAGTCGAAGTTGATTGGTTTATGGGTAGACGCGTAAACCATATTAGACACATGAGTCCTTTATCAGGGAATTGAGAAGACATGCCAAACTGTCAGGATATTCTGCAGGAAGGAATACAAGATATGCTGTAGTTTCACTTTATTTCACTTGTTAGTAGTTATGTCAATTATTTCCCAGGAAAAACCTAGATGAAACCTTGCTGTCTCATTCCACTCAAGGACAGTTTGCCAGTTCCACATGTCAAAAGAGAAGGAGGCAAAGTCACATGACAGATAGCTTAATCTCTTGCAGTCCAATCAGACAGGAATAACCAAGAGACCATGGCCTATTCCACGTCTCCACTTTTTCCTAATGATTGCAAACAGATGGCAGCTATACTATTTAAAGAACAGTAGATCCTAGAATTTGGCCACTTTCCAAAGCCAAATGAAAGAAGGAGCAGAATTCATCTGGCTCAGTAACAGAAGACAACTAAAAATAGGCCCCAGCCGGATCCCAGAGAGGTTGCCAGTTGCTAGGCAGAAGCCTTCTCCTCTGAGGTTGAAGGGTCCTCCATCCACAAGTTCCACATAGCCATCAACTTGTCTCGTAGCTTTAGTCCAGGGTTGTGCTCACTTAACGTCCATCTCTATGCTTTTCCATTTTTTACTAATTTAAGATGCAGGCTAAGATAATTTACAAATCAAAGCAGGTCTGGGTTTTCTTAGCCTTTGAGTCCAAGTGTGATATCCCCAGTTCTCAGAGTATCTCCCAAATGCTCTTACTTCATTCTGAAAAGCACTGATTTCCTTTAGTTGCAGAAGTGACAGAATTAATTCAGGGCAATGGAACCTTACAGGGATGTCCCCCTAAGAGGCACAATATTATAGATAGGTAAGTTAGTTAGATATCTTGTTGGCAGGTAGACAGAGCCTCCCTTAAGGCACCAGCCCTCCAGGAGCCAACACAGCAAGGAACCAACATGGGGAACAATTGAGGCACATTCACTGGTTAGTATTATAGAAAGGAAAAGAAGTACTACTTCCCCTAGAGATAGAGAGCAGTGATTGATATTCTAAATGGGAAATTCCTTGTATGTGACTTGTCTTCCCATTTGATCCCCATTTAATCAATATTAGCTGGGTGACTGTACTTGTAATCTTATTGGTTGGTCATAGTTTTGTCCCAGTTTGTACCCCCCTCACCACCTAGCTTTGCTGTATAAAACATCTTTGAAATGTGGGGTGGGCAGGCAGCCCACTTTCCGGTCCCCCTTCTGTCTCTCTTAGACAGAAGCTTTCTTTCTCCCAATAAATTTTTCCTACTCTTAACCTCCATTGTTCCTAGAATTCATTCTTCAATTTTAAAGAACACAAACTCTCATTTCAGATATCTAGTAGGTTTGGGAGTTACATCTCTTCCCCCTATATCAACAACATCAGTTATAATCTGATATAACATAAGGTGCTTTAATTAAATCGCCATTGGTTTCTTTGGGGGACAGTTACTAGAATTTCTGGGTTTTTCCACAGATGGGGTGGTTGGGTATGCAATACCAGTCTCTCAGGGCGAAGCAGATACTTTTATGTGTGCTGCAGTGAACATGAGTTTAGAATTCTGACCCAAGCAGTCAGATGAGGAGCATCAGGCTGGCAAATGGGGCAGTTCACTTTAGGAGAAAGGAAAATGAACGGGCGTCACTGATGCTCTCAGCTGTCTAGTGCACTGTTCTCAAGAGATCATGATTCTTTATCCATTGAGAAAAGGAAACAAACATAAGCAAACACTGAAGAAATGCACAAATGCAGCCCTGAACAAAAGAATCCAGAAACAAAGTGGTATGTGATCTGTAAGATTTATACCAAGTAAAAGTAATCGAGCCTGCTTAAAGTCAGAGTGTCTCTACAGAGCTGGAAATCGGCAGGGGCCATGAGGAATCCTTTGTTATCCCTTGGCCTAAGTAGATGTCTTCCACTCATAATCATTTAACATAGTATATGCTTATAATTAGTGCACTTTTTTGCAGATATGCCACTCTTTAATAAAAGGGGGAAAATAATAAGCCACAACTAAAAGCACAATGTATGGCAGTGGCTGATTAACTATATAGCTATTATCAGCTCTTTCTATGTTAACTTGTAAATTATATATGATAATTATTTTGAAACACTGGTTGATACTTCTGTATGACCATTAAATCAAGTTTTATTCTTCCACTAGGTATTTGTTACCAGTGAATAGCCTCTTCCTCTTAATATTGGCAAAGTCTGACCTAGACTTAAGTGTGGACTGTCTTACACATCTCCACCCACACCACAGCAGTGCTCATGGATTTCCATAACCTTGCTGGCCCTAAAACTCAGCCAGTTCTCAGGGGTTCCAGTCATTAGCAACATCTGCTTCAATTTGAACTACTTTTTTTTTTTTTGTGGTTCCGAGGATTGAACTTGGGACCTTGTGCTTGCAAGGCAGGCAGCAGAACTGAGCTAAATCCCCGGCCCTGAACTACTTCTTTATTCAGTGTATTTCATAAATATTGGATGGGTCCAGGTAAATTTTATAACCTAAATATGATTTAGCTCCATGGAACTGTCCAATTTCCTGCCTGTGTACACTCTTGGTCTGATTCTTAAAACTTCTATATACTTTTCCATTAGTCATTTTAATTATATTAGACTGATTATTTATCCAAGTTAAATTTTTATAAACAAAATTTATTTTGAATTCCCCACCACTTGGGGCACCAGCAAATGTTTACTGACTTATTCGTGCCAATACAAACATGGACCTTGCAGTCTGGGTGCCTTAAAGAGATCCTGTCCACGTTACAACTCTGTCTGCAGACCAGGAAGCCCGACTGGCTTCCCCTCTGTGTACACAAGTCTCCACTGACATTTATCTGTCTGCATAAATTTTCTCACCCAGTAGTAGTGATAGAATACTTTGATTCTTCCATAAAGCTCAGTTTTCACCTAGAGACTCCATCTAGGTGCACAATTACACATAATTAATATTAAGCCCCACTGCTGGTTTCTGATATGGATAGAGGATGAGGTCCTCATGTGTGATTTCCAGACATGCTTTGGTGAAGGATGTGTCAAAGCAGGGCTGCGAGCATAATGGCTTATCCCCACACGGAGCAAGACTGGACAGACACTGAAAAGTCAAATCTAAGTAAAACTTCTTAATGTCTCACACTTTGCTGTTAAAATGATATTTTCTTGGGCTATGAAACATGACTTCTTTTTAAATAATTAACCCGTAACTTGTCTGCTATGTGTTCAAAAGAAATTTGAATTTCTACTTGATAGTCTTGGTAAATGATAAAGTCATGAGTTTTTCAATCTGATTTAATTGATGGAACAGTTCATACATTTATTATTTTGCTAAATTTTTGACATATTTTTCCATGAATCATATTTATCATATAAATGCAGCATACAAATGAGTTTCATTTTTACTTCCTTTACTCGGGCTTCACTTAAAAGTTCAAATGTCTTCATGGCGGTTATGACAAAATATACCTACAGTAGGGTATGAGCATGGCCTAATTTGCACATGAAATGTTTTACTTTGTTTCATTTTCCCCTTTCCCCTGATCTTACCTGCTAGGAACACAGCATCCTAAAGATAGAGTCATAAGGCAGGCCTCCCTCCAAAACAGGTCCTTTCCCAGTACTCAGACTTATTCCAGAATGGTAAAGGTTTTGATATGGGATTTAAGCCCTCTACTCTATAGCCTTCTATATCCTCTGCTTGGAGATGAATGTTTTATTTCATATATATTAATATTATGAACACTTTCATAACCAATCCTAGTTGTGAAGCAGGTAGTATTTTAACAGCTTTCACACAGGCCTACAAATGATCAGTTAATCGGAACAGGGACCTCATAACCCGAATGAGAATCACGAACAATTTATTTTTATGTGGATGGCATGATATGTCCCAGCAATAGATACAAATATTATTATATGGAAAGATATTCAACCTCTATCATAATAAAAGTCAAATTACCACCAATCTGATATCTTATTTTTTCATATATAAAATGAGCAGTATCACATGTAATAACATTATGTAAACAATGGCGAGAATATACATTAACAACTTTTTTTTGTACCACTGAGGATTGAGTTGAAGGCCTTTGCATTGAGCTACGTCCCTAGCTTATTGTTTCACCTTTTGTTTTAAGAGAGGGTCTCACTAAATTACAAAGTTGCCCAAGCTGGGCTCAAACTTGTAATTCTCCTGCCTCAGCCTCTCAGAGTGCTGGGATTATAAGCATGCACCACCATGCCCTGCTAACTGCTATAACTTCTATGGGATATAATTTGGCAACAGTTACCAAAAGCGCTAATGCATTTATACTATGATCTTACATTTCTCTTTCTGGGAATTTATTTCACAAATATATTTGTACTATGTAAAGACTACTCATTGAAGAATACTCATTGGAGCATTAGGGTTGTAATAGCAATGGACTGGAAGCAACTGATATGCCAGCCATCTTATGAGAGAAATTAAGTTTGGAACAATCTGCAGACATTCTTTTTGTGTACAGAATTGGAATGTTTTCCAGGACACACATGCAGTGCAGCACTCTTTATGCAAGAAGAGATGAGAACAATGAGCATGCACTCCTATAATGCATCTCTGGCAGCAAATTCAAGAAGTCGATAATGGCAGTGGCCATGAAGGAAGAGGCTGGGTCACAGGGGTGAAAGTTACCGTCTCCATCACATCTCCTTTCCTTGGTTTTCAACTTTGAAATTGGTGAATAAATTACCTACTAAAAATATAGTTAAAAAAATAAAGAAAACACATTTTCCTGATCAGTGATCTTCTCCAGCTAAGATTTAAAATGCCATCCTAATATCAGAAACAAGACCCAGGACATGTTTAGTTGGCACAAGCTCATTTTTCTTCCAACATCTGCAGTGAACTTGCAGGACCTATTTGTCTTCATATTAAACAAGTCAATGCCTGTGGATGGATCACCTGGCTCTTTGACTCTTGAATCTGGTGGTGGTGTTTCCGTCCCTCGTGGGTCCTGGACCCTTCCTATTTAGAACTGTGGTTGGGGCCCAGGAGCACTGCAGTTTCTGTGTTGTGTCCTCTTACCATTGTGCTTGGAAGTGGCATAGCACCTCAAGCCAAAGTCCCTCCTTTCTGCTCTAGGAGAGCAGAGTCCTCCTCCAGGGCACGGCTTTGTCCAGTCACATACAGGGACTAGTGCAATTCTGTGAACTGAATCCTGGCTTCTCCAACTTCCGCACTGATCCAAAACTCCCTCTTACTATTACAAAAGTAGCACTCCCAATGAATTTGTATCTTAAAGCCCCCAAAATGATTATATACTTTCTCCGAAATACCTAGACTCTGGCATAGGACTCACCTCTTTCCAGAAAAGACTTGATATTGTATATGGAAAGAATGCAAAAGCAAAAACAAACAAGCAAACAAAAAGACAGGACCATCTGTCCTTTCCTTCATACTGATTAGGCTGAACAGAATAAATTCAAGTTAGTTTTCCTTAGCATCACCACTTAATATTGAAAGAAGGTATGAAGCACTTTTCCCTTTGCTGGTTAGACACAAAATGAAGTCTGGGAGAATATCCAATGCAAAACTGTAATTCAGGCTCAAGAAGTGCACTTCTAGCTCTTCTAGGGGCCCCAGAATCATGTGGCTTTGCTGAAGCGAGGGAAGGATTTTGTGGAGTCTGCAAAGGGTTCAATCCCTGGGCCCTTGATGGAGGACTGGACATCTCACAGGGTCTCTCTTGTGACTTCATGTCCTCTTTGGACTCTTGCCTGCCCGCACCTTCATCAGGTAGCACTTGGCTTCTTTTTTCTTAGTTCAGGGCAGGAATCATTGAATCTTCTTAGTGAAGCATCCGTGCATTTATTCTGAACTCCGTCACAGGAACTGGAGACTATCTCCTAGGATGTTTGCTGCCCCTCTCCTTTGGAAAACACTGCTAAATGATTTTTGCTCTCCCTTTTTAATATATGCTAGGCTTGGAGGAGAGGAAAAACTCACTGTCTTCTACCAGCTTTTTAGGAGAAAAAGGTACAAGACTTTGAGCTCTGGTTCAAAAAACATACTTGCTTATTAAAGTAAAACTAACCAGACGGCTTTAGCTTGGCTACCTATGACTTTCCCTACTCCTTATGCTTCTGTTTGGCTCAAGAAAAACATCTATCATCTTCGGCAGCTTTCCCTCAACTCAGCTCTTTACTTAATATGAATAATTAAAACAGTGCAACTAAAAAAATCAGAAAGCCTACAATCGAGCTAATTTATTTTAATTAAAATTTGATTTGCAAGATTCAAACTTGTTCCACTAAGCAAAAATATGCAGCCAAATTCAGAAAATGCTTTGGGAGCCTGGAGAAGGTCCATCAGCATCTCCAAGTGCCAAGGCATGTTTAGGATCATTAAAATAACCTCAGGGAAATTAATACTAATTATGAGATAGATATCAATATTAATGCATATTTCAGTCTGGTCTGGTGGGACTATAGACTCTGCTGGCATCTGAGCTTGGAGATACAGACAATTCTAGACAAACCATCTCTAAATAGCCAAAACACATGTACAGGATTATGCCTTTGAGGTCTAAAAATGGATATCCTGAACTCAAGAGCAACAATCAGATACCTGCATTCAATAAACAGGAGATTCTTTATTCGATAATTATAACTCAGTTTCAATGCAGAAACTGTATATGAAGCAGCAGCCATCATGGTTACCAGGAGTCCATGCTATCATTGAATCATGTCCTACATTTTCCATCAACTTCATTCCAAATCTTTACAGTAATGTTAACCAATCAGATGCCAACCCTTCCGCACTCACTGGCACTGTGTCCTAGATGCAAGTAGTTGCATGATTATCTTGGGCTACTGAAAATTGTCCTAATGAGGAGATCTTTCTCCACTATGGCAATTCAGTCAGTGGCTAAGTAATTGCATCTTTTCAAAATAGCGGCTTCTACCTTTGATTGAGCACTTTTGATTGGGTTCTTCTTTTAGGAGGTAGATAAAGGGGAAATAGCAAGGTGTTAAACGTTCCATTCCTATGAACTTAACTATTGTTCCCATTGTACAGAGGGCACCGAAGCCGTTAGTGGGTGTGCAAGCAGTGTGGGTATCGCGTGAGGGACAGCTTTCAATTACACTTGTCATGTGAGGCTTGCAAACTTTCTGCTAGACCCTGCCCCTGTCTTGTTCTTTTATTTGCTCTGCCATGGAAGCCATTGTAGTTACCACACGTTGGAGATAGGATTAGCATGGGGCTGGAGGAGGGTCGATCTTTCCCACAAGTAAATTTAAAAACATAGATGAATTGAAAAACTGATGGCTGACGGTTGGGGGTGTAGCTGTGTGGTGGAGCCCTTGTCCCGCAGGCAAGAGGCCCTGGGTTCACCCCCAGTTCGGTACACACACATACACCAAGGGAATGAAATAAATCAAATAGAGGGTTATAGTTCATGCCTGTTCTAATTGTCTGCACTTTAGCAGCCTCAGGGCAACTTAAGTCTTTAGCTCTGAAAAGCATTGAAAGATATTTACAAAATGGAAGTAATTGTGTTTAATGAAATTTTCCATTTCTAAAGATTGATTTGCAGTAAAATAAAATACAGGAGAGGCTGGGCCAGCGTGCACCCTGATTGGAGTGGAGCGCATCTTCTGAGACCAGAGATTTCTTCAGGATGGTGGATGGGTTTACCCAAGCCACTTCCTCCTCAGAGCCCATACAAGATCATTTTGCATTTGTGGGGTTCTTTCTCCATAAAATTTTAAAAAATCATAAATTTCAACTGGGATAAAGGCAAATACGTTAATATTATGCCATACAAATCTATTAATGTTATACAATAAAACATTTCTTTCCATCTGCACATGTATTTTTCCTTATGATTTAAACTGAATCCATGTTTGTGAGTTGCAAAAGGTTCCATGCTGTTCTGGCTTAGCCGAGCGCCGCCTGTTCCTCCCTCAGCACCGGCTGTGAAGGGGGATGCCGAGTCAGCGACCGCAGCCCTCGCAGTGCAAGTCCATGTCCCTGGGCACTGAGCAAAACACACACCATAACAAAGTGAAGTGAACTCTCTGTGCCATCCAGGGGTGGGCTGCCTTTCTTTAGAGATCCTCGGGTTAAAGGCAGAGCTGTTCAAAGGACTAACTGTAGATGGGTGTGAGCTGCTTAAATATCAACTTTGGCCCAAGTCAAACTGTGGTGAAGTCTAACACAGGTACAACAAGGTGGGCGAGGCAAAGCGAGCAGCTCAGGGGATGCGCGGAGTCATTATTAGCAAGTAATGGCACCTACAATGCTGTCCTTACCTCCACACAGAGAATGTAGGAGACACACTTGAGCATGGGGAAGCAGGTTTCTACTCACTCTGATTCTGGAAACACATGTCTCTGTGCTCTGTCTCCTATTATGTTACCAAGCCAGACTCCTAGCAGATACCCTGGCCCTGCCACTGAGCTGTACAGCACCCTGACCCTGGAACCCATTCCTGCTCCTGCTATTTATGCTGCCATTCATTCCTTAGCAAATATTTGACAACCTACTATGTGTCCACAGCAGGACGGGTCCTAGGACTCAGTGGTGGGCAAATCCAGGCCACTCTGGAGCTTTGAAGTCGATGCAAGAAATACAGACAGGCGTCTCGTGAAGAATTACTACGTTCAACTGTGAAAGACAGCAAGGGGAAACTGCAGTGAGCTGCCATGAGCATCAGGGAGCCCTAGCCTAATTCCAGCGGTAACTTATTTATTCTTTCCTTTTTACTAAAGATGATAAGGAAGCTAGAGAATGAGGCCTAGGCTAGGAAGGAGTTTCATTTTAAATAATGAATGAGATTGTTGTAAGCCCGTATGATATTTATTGTTGGCGCTAAAATATTTGAACTTTTACCCTTTAGAAGTGGAACAACAAAACAATAACGTCTTATTGGGCATGATTTTCAAATCACTGCATCAAATGCTCTTCTGTATCTGTTTATTCTCTGTGTCTACCTTTTCCTTTCTCTGTCCCCAACTTAAAGCAACTCTCATATCTTCATAATTTTTTCTCTTCATTTAAAGATAAACATTGGATCAAAAAAATTGTAGACACTTAAAATCCGCCTGGGTTTATCCCAGGTGGATGAGCTGGAGTGGCCATATTAGTGCCTAATGGGTCCCAGGGGCAGCCTCGCTGGTGAGTCCGGCAGGAGCAGGTCGCCAGAGCACGCCTGTGTCTCCTTTTCCATCTCAGCTCTGCCTGAATGGGCTGCTCGGGGAGGAGGAGGTGGGACAGGTCTGCTTCGGTACTGTTGGATTCTGTGAGTGGAGTTGGCCTCTTGCTCTCAGAGATGAAGTATTTTCAATTTTTCACCATATCTTTTGCTTGTTAGACTCGCCTAATGGAGTTACAGCTTCTCACATACTTGTGTGTCTGCCCCATAGCAATTCTCTTTAGAAATCTTTCCTGTGACTTTGAGCTGGGCACATTCTTTGAGGTAATAATGCAAGAGTGTCAGAAACTCCCCAAGCCAATGTGGCAGAGGGAGGACAGACATCTAGACCTCTGCTTAGCTGCCATGTGTTCCCTCGAACTCCCTGCCACCCTGCTCTTTAAGCCCATGGCCTCTTTTGTGACTTCCCTTCCCCTGTCCGTGGGATTTTGTCCTCCGAGTCTTCTGCTTCCAACATGCCTTCCTGTCCAAGTCCAGCAGGTTTGAGCTTGGCCACGATGAAGTGAAAGACAAGTACACAGAGGGGTTCTGGATTCCACATTCTTTGAGGCAAAGCTGTTGTAGGATATGGAAGTGTACGTCCTGGAAAATCCAAGTTTTTAAAAAATTTGTTTTTACTGATAGTACGTATTTGTGGTATTTGATTACATTCATTGTGAGAACAGACACTTCTCAGAAGAGAAGTACAAATGGCCAGTAATACATGAAAAAATGCTCGAGATCCCCGGTCATTAGAGAAATGCAAATTAGAACAACATTGAGACTCCATCTTACTTCAGAAAGAGTGGCTACCATCAAGAAATCAATAATAACACATGCTGGCAATGCTGAGGGGAAAAGGAACTCCTTCTGTGCTACTGGTGGGAATGAGAACCAGTACAACCACTATGGAAATCAGTATGGAGATTCCTCAGAAAGCCACCAAGTTTTAAGCACCGTTATATCGATTTGCTTTTTTTCCCCCCACAAACTAAGTTGAGATTCTTGGGTTTGGGAATACTTTGAAATGTATCTTTTTCCCTGGCACCAGGCAGGGACCCCGTCGATGTTTGCAGAATGGACAGGCATGTTTCTGTTCTTCTCCCTCCACATTCACTGCTCCAGCATGATTTCCTCCTCAGAGACCAGGAATCTTGGTTTGGAGAGGTTAGCGCTGCAGTGACTTGACGCCTGACAGTGACTTGCTGGGTGCTGTCTCCGGCGTCTCCTGGGGTCCTGTCTCACGCTCAAGGCCTCCTCAGGCCCAACTCTCCATCTTTCCCACCACTGCACTTTCAGAGAACGGTTTCTGGACAGTGAGTCACCATTCAGCAATTTCATTCTTGGGTTTATTTAAAATTTCAGGTAGCTACCATCTGGTCTCACAGTCTCCAGTTAGTTAGTTCATAATTTCCAGAATATCCTGGATGTTTTCCAGTGTTTGCTCAAGTGCATTCAACCTGCACACTGCAAAAAGCAATCCGAGAGTGAGAAAAATTGTAATAACTTCCTTCCTAAAATGTTGACAAATAATTTATTTTGTTCTTTCTGCTGTCTGATTTTTCTTTTAATACAGTATGCCCTGTACTTTAAAAGAAAAGAACAGATAGTAGTCATTTCCTGTATTTAAGGACATAGCTCTCACATCTGAGTCCCTGGATTAAAGAGACTTTTGATTTCATTCTACATTTATTCTACATCTGCTATGCCAGCTACATTTTAATGTTCTAAGCTTCTTTTCACTTTGCCTGTATTTTTATTTTTTGAAGAAAATAAAAGGAAATATTTCCAGGCTACTTCCTTTTTATATTCCAACTGAAGAATTCCAGATTTTTCTTGTTTAAATATATAATCATGTTGAGATTTAATCTCAAGACTCTAATTAGCTATCTTGAAGAACTTTCTAGAATCCATGTAGATTAATGAAGTTTCATAGTTTTATTAAAATTGTCCTTTATTTTTCTTTCATTTACCAAAAAATGCCTAATTACGGGAGAAGATACAGTAACATAGTGTTATGGACTTCAACGAGAGACGACATTCAGTGGTACAAACAGGATGATCACCACTGTGGTGGATGATCTCAATGGTAAGGAGTTAAGACGGCGCCATGACACAGGGGCGGCCAGCCTGAGGGAGTTGGCTGTGGGGAGGCCTCATGCTCTGCAGCTGGCCTCATGCTCACTCCATCCTTCACTGGAGGAACTAGTGGGCTCTTGGGCCTCAAGAAAAGTATAGGAAAATAAAAAGGACCCGATGGTGGCCTCACCGCACCCATGTGGTGCATTTCCTGCTGAATGCCAGGACTGTTTTAAAGCTTAAAAAGGAGACTGTCCACTGTGGTCCATTTGGACACGCTTTGCTAAATGACACCACACTTTAAAACAGAACAAAGGGACCAAAGTGGAAATATGAACAAAAACACCGAATATTTATGCGACATCATGTGAAATAGAGATTTGTCCCATGCAACACAAGAAAAAATATGTAGGGCCCATAACGGGATTTAAGAGCTCGGAGCTCCAGAGGGACATGAAAAGCGCTTCAGCTTGCTCCATGAGTAGTGGCCTCGCCTTTCCAGGCTGTGAGCTCCCTGTCTGAGTGAAGCTCACACAGGTCCAAGCCCCACATGGGTGCTGACCGGAGCTCCTGATCCCCCTCCCAGTCCAGGATGGCCTCACTCTCACCCTGCTGCTTCCAGACCCAGGGAACCGACACCCACCCAGGTGCTGCTCTCACCTCTGAGAGTCCCAGGAGCTGGCTGCATCGGGCGGGGACACCGTGATGGCAGCGGTGGGCTCGTGCCCTGACTGTGAGTGCAGAGCAATGCCCAGGACACACTGGGCACCCCTTCCTCACTGCTGGTGCGGACATCACCCTGTGAGGACTGAAACACTACTCTGTAACTCAGCCAGTGCTGGTGGCAAGTGCTCCACAAACACAAGTCTGCCCAGACACTGAGGAAACAGCATCATCTGCAATGGGCAATACTCAAGCACATTCTTCCCATTTTCACTTCTTGGCAGGATTTTTTCCCTTATAGAGAGAGTACAAGAAGCTGGGTGTGCCGACACACACCTAGAATCCCAGCACATGGGTGGCTGAGGCAAGAGGATTGCCATAAATTCTAGGCCAGCTTGGGCTACATAGTAAGTTCAAGATTAGCCCGGACTACATTGCAAGACCTGTCTCAAACCAAAATAAAAATAAAAAATAAAAATAAAATAAATAAAGAGAGCAGAAGTAATGTGGAGTAATATCAATGGCTGCATGCATGATGGGGAGAATTGCTTCTCTGAGGACTCCCCTCTGCCCTACCCAGCCTCTCCTTCTATTTCTCTCAGGACATCTGCTCATTTGAGGATGGGGAATGGGTGAGGCTTCACCAGCTGAGGGCAATGGCTCCTCCCTTCCTTTCATGACTAGTATAATTACCTGAAGACAGATGGCTTAGAACACCATACTGCTATCATCAATTCACATATATAGATTTATACCTTTTCTTGATCATTGAAAGGCTGAATAAAATGCATATTTGCAGGCACACATTTGAATGTGAAGAAAATCTTTGCGTACATTCTTCCCAATGTACAATTCTTCCACAAATCACCTTTCTACATTTCTTTCACATAGTAGGCACTAAATAAATATGTGTTGATGAGCATCAGGTAGACTAACTGAGCAGGGATTAGAGGGTCTATTTAGGACCCAGATGGCATGGAAGGCTATGCAGTGCCTTCCCAGGGAGCCCCGAGATATTTGCAGAAAGCCACTGTGTCCCGCTGTGACCAGCTTGAGCACTCCTGCCACTCTGAGCAGGCAGATTAGCCAGCAACAGAATGACTAATAGGGAAGAGTTCAACATCCACCCTGCTGCAGAGACAACATGCAAACGCATGAGAAAGTGTTCGGAGGGCACCAGTGCAGGTCAGTGACCGAGACGTCCAGCTGAGCCAGTCTGGTCGATCACACAAATAAAGCTGTAGTGCTGCTTTCCTCCTGAGACCATTTGGGATTGAATGCTGAACACGATAAAGTAATGGACAAGCAAGAAAGGCTAATTATGAGCAATGTAAGATTACAGTTGTAGCTTTACCAGCAAACAAAGATCACACTGATTTATCATTCAAAATGTACACAATAACTTGGGCAATGTAGATACGTGATACTTTGATTGATTTGTCCAGGTGCGCAAGGAATACACTTGGAGGTTTTCACCTTCAAACCTTTATTTCCGGTGCAAAGACTTTGATATCAAATGTTTCCCCGTGCACTGATCATTTCTTTGTGTTAGGCTTTTGTCCTGCTGCGTCGCTGCCTGCAAGCCCCTCCTCTCCTCCTTGTCTACCTAAATCCTGAAGGTTAGACTAGGAGGAATGCCCACACAGCTCCCTACAAAAATACTGTTGTGTGTAGACTCTTAAGGGCGTGTGTATTGTTATCTGCAAAGTCGCATGCTGCCAGTTAAAAGAGTCTAGCCATATGTGTTCCTCTACTTTTCCATTATTTTCCCCAACAGTCCCGGGAGCACTAGTTGCCCCAGGGGTCCCCTGGTCCTCCTGTCCCCTAGGTGAAGCGGTGACTTCCGGTGGCAGAGTTATGCTCTGTATACGCTAAGCATGTCCGCCGGGGCTCCTGGGGTTCTGCAGATAGCACTGGGCTGCCCCTTGCTTCGGAGATGTGCTCAGATGGAGAAGCTGCCAAACCCTGCTGGGTGGTGCCTCAGCTCCTGTCCCCAGTTGGGGACAGCTCTGGAGGGGGTCATCCCGACTTCCCAGAGTCAGGTCTTTCCTCTACCCAGTCTGTCTCCCCCACAGGTATCCAGCCAAGAGCACCGGCACCTGTGGGCATCTTTGACCCATCCCTTCTGCAGGGAGGGTGGTGGTGGTGGTCCAGGAGCTCACTTGAGGAACGGGACTGGGAGCTGAGTCTCATGGTTGCCTGGCAGGAAAGGAGGAATGGTTAAGATTTTTCACCTGTGGAAGACAAGATGGCACGAGGATGAAAGGAGGAAAGACTTAAGGGGAGTTTGAGAAACGCGTCTAGCATGGTCTCAGCTGAGAAACGTGAGGTCAGAGGCTCCCAGAAGCTGCGCCTGAGCAGCTGTGAGGAGTGGGGCCCCGGACGTGGGGTGCTCGGGCGGGTTCGGTAACACTCAGCTTGGGTAAAGGCAGACTGACTTAACGCCCTGGCGAGGGCCCAAGGGGACGATGCGGGTGAGCTCGTGGTGGGCTAGCAACTTGGGCAGACACGAGGGGTCGGCTCAGGAAAAGGGTAAAGTATGAGAATAAAAGGCGATTATGCGAGCAGAATCAAAAGAGAAATCTAGTTTGGAGCAGCAGCCTGATAGGAAAACTAGCGCTGCTGCCCCTGCCAGGGTTCACACCCACATCCTACCCGGCACTGGGCACTCGCTTTGTCATGGTGACACTGCCAGCCCGTGGGCACCCTGTGCTGGGCCTACTTCTCCTGCAGCAGGACTCACTTTCCCGAGTCCCTGCTGCTCTCTGTCAGTGGCTCCAGGCTCCAGACCCTCTGATCCGCTGAGCCTGCATCACAGTGGGCTCGGAAACCCATCCACTGGGGTTGGCGGCCTTTTGCTATTGCGTCTTTAGCCTTGGATAATTTTACAAATATAAAAGGGATTCATAGATAAGAAAAGATGAATGTCCCCCCAAGTAAGGTCCCTCTACCCTTTTTATGCTTGGGTCCATGTCCCCCATCTGATTACAGTCTCTGTCAGTCTTCCTTGGGAACCGTCGTTGACCACTGTCCTGCAACCTGAGCTTCTCACGTGTCCCAAAGAACGCCACAGCTTAAAGGTAAGGAGCTGATGCTTTCAGATATATTTGTACAAGGTAAACGCTAAGTTAAAGGGAGACGCATGTGCTCAGCATTTGACAGCCATGTAAGCTTCAGTAGCTCAGACTCACATCAGCTCTGCAGACTTGGAAACTGGCCCTGTATTATAGAAATGAAAATCAGCTGTGAAAAAATCCTGCAGCAGAACCATTAACAGATGAATAAAACTGAGCACATATTTTACAGGTATTAGAATCTGGACTTATGGTTTTTTTATAGAAGAGTGAGTCATAATGATTGAAAATATAATTTTATATTTTCTGAGAGAACTTCAAATGAGATATTTAAATATAAGTTGGCCTATGGCCTTCTCTTCACACGCAGATTGTATTAAATATGGAGAAGAAACGAGAAGATAAATACACACATTTACATGAAATAAAAAAGGCAGGTTTAAAAACTCATTTGGCACATGGTTCATGGCATAGAGGACAAAATCATCGCCACAAATCTGTCTAAAGACGGTCTTATCCTCCGTCCGGCTGCAGGTCTGTCAGCAAAGCCGTGGCGCGCGAGCTTCCCGTGGGGACGTCAGAGTCAGCAGGCCGGAGCTGGGCGAGGCTGGAAAGGCCGCTGTGTCCTTCAGAACCCAGCGAGCTCGGTGCAGCGCCGGCTGCAGGTGCTAATGCGGGTGAGGAAGTGCGCAGCAGCGGCGGCTCCGGGCTCCCGGGACTCCAAGGGGCTCTCGGATGGGACGTGGTCTCTGCGGAGCTTCCTCCAAGGCCAGAACAAGGGGCCCCACTCACCCAGCTCCCAGGGTCGGGCTCCTCCGCGTCCGCCACGGGGTTTTCTCTCAAATCTTCTTTTCGCCTGCCTGCTTTCCTCCCTCCCTCCCGGCCTCATTTTCTTTCTCTTTTATTGCAGATTTCAACAACTAACAGAAAAAGACAGAAACGTGTAGTATACTTCTAAGAATAGGATTGACTCGTTTACCAGCTTCAACAATGATCAATTGGTGGCCGCTTCCACTAGAAGCAAATACCCAAGCACGTAAGCAGATCGACGGATATTTTAGTAAACGTCTCTGGGGGTTAATGACAGTTCAAAAGTGTGACCAGCATACCGTGCACATAAACACAATTCACCGTATGCTTCAGTTCTCCTCTCATCTTGATCTTTTTCTTCCTCCCCTCTTCAAAAGTCCTTGCTGAAGAAAGCAGGTCGCTTGTCCTGCTGAGTGTCCCACACATGGTTGGGAGCTGTGAGTTCTGAGAACACAGCAGTAGCACCGTCGGAAGTGTGAGTGCTCACAGCTCCGGCCGCTGGGCCCTAGAGAAACCTCACACTGCCAGGTCACTTCTTGGAAGTTGGTGCCCCAGAATCCAGGCAACACGGAACAGCGACGGGCTTGGGGAAGTCAGGACTGCCATCGAGCTGTCCTGACACCTGACCAGACAGACTTGGCGGAGAGGAGCTTGCATGGGGTGGTGAGCAGCTGCCGACTGAGTTAAAATTGGTTGCAAAAGAGGTTTTGGGGAGCAACCAACATTTCTGTGGACAACATTGAAGCAGAAAAAGGCTTTTACCCCCCAACTTTTTGCTGTAAATTAGAAATGTAGTAATCTCATTACAAGCTCTTGGTGTTTTTGAGGAGCCAAGGAAATATTGGAATTATTTGATTTGTGAGTTTTACAAAATGAGACGGCTGTATTTTTAATGTGACATTGCATAGAAGTTGGACCACGCGAGGTTCCAGCGAGCTTCCTTTGGTCTGTTGTTTTGGGGTCCTTTGTTATGAAGGAAGCCCTGGATGATGCCACTGTGATCCGTCCTCCTCATCCGGGGTGGCCAGAAGTCCACACCTGGCCCCTGACCTCGCTCCTCACTCACCCAACTCAGGAGGACCTTGAGTCCGGGGCTGTGCTGCCTGCTGTAAGGAAGAAACTCAACCCAGCTTCAGCCAGCTCAGGTCCGCCTCTAACCTCCTGTGGAAGAGGCCTGAGAGGGCAGGTTTCCTCCTTCACAGGTCAGCCTTGCCCTCCTTTTGACTTCTCTTGGCGTCCAGACGGCTGCAAAAGAGCAACCATCACATTTTCCCCAGCAACGCTCCAGCAACAGCGACAACCTCTTTTTTCTTTTTAAAGGGGAAAAAAATAATTTTCCGAAGAGCATGACTTATTTACCAGCGATTCTCTCCTGTCTCCTCCAGAATCAGACGGCAAGACTTTCCCTAAGCCAGTCCCTGGCAGGAGACATGGACTTGTCATGGCCTCATGGGCTTGGAGTAATCAAGAACTCCTCTCTGGAGGCTCTGACCCTTTCCTGAAACTCAAAGTTGCTCTGAGAGCTGGCTCTGCACAAGGGTTGCCGTGCAGGAAGGGAGGATCAGGGTTAGGGTTAGGGAACCGCAGATATAGGAAGAAACCGCCACAGAGTTACCAGCATCATCCTTTACACCCCCAGCTCCTGCCCCAGACACCCCCAGCTCCGGACTAAATATCTGAAAACTATAGCATTTCAAACATTTGCTTCACTGGAAAAAGGGGATTGAAAGGAGTATTGATGGTGTTTGTGTTTATCAGTGCTATACATGAAGGGCTCAGGCTCCGGCTTTGCAGTAACTTCCTTCTGCAGTCAGAAGGGTCAGAGCTGAGCTCGGAGCAGAGGAAGCCGAGTCCAGATGTGTGAAGATGTCCCTCCCTGTCACATCAGCTCAGCACAGCAGGGCTGCCGCACAGAGAGGGAGAAAGAGACAGAGTAGGAGCGCTCGGGTGGAGTGCTGATTTCGTTGCACCTCTGAATCTTGGCATCAAAGTCAGCAGCTGGGTAGTTTGGGAAACCAATAGGAAAGAAGAAAGACTGACTCTCCAACTCAAGAGGCCCGGGGAAGTGAACTGGCTAAGGGAGTAGGAAGGAAGTTTTCACAAATAGGCCTGGTTCCTTGTATTCCAGAGACAAAAGTAAGTATTTTTCCACTCATCCAACACACGACTCCAACTCCCCACCTTACTTCTCTCTAGCTACGTTTCATTTTGTTTGCGTAGACCATGGGTTAGTTTTGCCATAAGCAAGGAAGACATTTGCACGCACTGAATCATTCTCTGTGATCCTGAGTGGATCACAGTCATTGAGACCCAGTTCTACTGGCCATCCTGCTCTCTTTCTTTCCTGCCTCGGGGTTTCCGGGACAGATGCAGCTACTCCCAGAGAGCTACGGTTTACACAGCGAAGGCTTCATATGGATGCACTTAAACTTCTCTTTGATCAAGCCCTAAAACCACGCACTGAGCATACGCGTCTCACCTTCCCCCTGGACACAGTGGGCCCCATCTTTGCTGTCTGTTGACCCTCCTCACATGACTGAATGGGACACACCTACCGACTCATTTACTCAGAGGCTTGGTGCAAGGGACTTTGACTCACTTAAGGTTGCATGTGCTATGCTTCTCCTTGCCTTCTTACACCATTATTTGTTATTTTAAAGAAGAAAAACTTGAGAAGGAAAAAAATCAGTGATAACTCTATTTGTTTTCTAAATTCCCACACTCATTTCAGAGAATAGTTTTTTTTAAAAAAAATGAGTACAAGTTAAGCAACAAAATAACCTTAAAACATTCTGTTTTCACTTCCCCAGAATGGCTGTAGCAAAGGATTGAGGTCACGCCAACTAAATGAAGTAAATGACTTAGAAGGAAAAATGGCCTGATGAAGCAGTGCTGTTTTACCAAGATGATAGCCCGGTTGGTGGTGACCTTGAGGACATTCGTGAAGGCTTCAAAGTGACATAAATTAGGGATGCAAGTTGAAGGGAACAGTGCCTCATCTGTGTTAAATGGGAAAATGTCTTAGCATGAGGAGACTTCACGTGGACCGAAGCGGAATTCACAAGGAGGACTTGGATTGGATAATTAGCTTTCAGAAAATCAGTCTACTTTTCGTCTGATAAAATCTTTCATGATATGCCATAAAGGTCAGTGTTCTGTTATTTCTAAGTATAAAATGTTCCCACAGTTTAGGTTCTTGATGAAGACGACTAGAGACTAAATGGCTAAATTGTGATTTCTGTGAAATGTTTCCTAGACCTGAGTTAGTGGTAATTATAATGTAAATAATGAAATAATCAATGTAGTTAAATAATACAGACTAAGGCAAAGTGAAGGTTAATTATATGGTCTCAAGGGCTCAGAGCCTGGCCTTGAAGATTAGAAATTGGTGGAATGCTTCTACTTACGAGCACTTTCTATACAAATAAATGTTTATATGTTCCACAAAGTATAAACACGGAGCTATCAGAATTCAAATAAAGGGAGACCATGTTTCATAGCAGGATGGAGGGAGTCTTGGTGAGAGGGAGGGTGAGGTGAGCTGAAGGGGCAGAGGCAGATCCTGAAGCTATGGCTGAACCTGTGCACTAGGTGCAGACAGACGGACGCCATCCTTGAAACTGCGGAATGAAAGCAACTAAGGCTGATTCTGCTCAGAGAGGAGCTTGGAGGGAATGGGGAAGGTGGAGGGGTGGGGGCAGAAAATAAGCGAGCAGTGGTTACACGTTATGGGTAGACTGGGGAATACACCAGCTGGGAAGATGACGCTAAAGGAAAAGAAGAATTCCAAAATGTCCCTTAAGTACACGTCATGCGATACTAAGCCAAATTTGGTTCAGAAAGAAAAGGAGACCCTGAAAGGACCATTGCATTAAAAACAAAACATCCAGCTGAAAAATAACTAGCTAATTAAAAATAAATTCGTCTCCCTCACCATTGCCAGATGGAGAAAATCCCTAGAAAGGCCCTCAGAAGAGAGCTAGTTTCCCCCCTGTACATTAGAGCTCAGAACTATTGAAAGTTTTGTGTCAAAATGACTTTTATTGAGAAGTGAAGAAGATTATTTGATCTGATTTTTGTATACATTTTATTCCTGGCTGTGGGTTAATATTTTCTGTATGAAAGCAAGGAAAAGAAGAACGCTGTTCAAATGAAATTAAACCATGAATAGAATGTTCCATGTGGGAGTAGAAATAATGAACCATTAATTATATCACCTTTTACCTTTTATGTTTCATCACTGAAATTATTTCTAAGATCAGAAGTCAGATAGGATGTGAATTTTTTTTTAAATGCAAAGGTCTAAAATACTTACTCATTAACATCTTTAGTCTTTGAAAATCTATCTATAGAACAGATCCAAATTCAGGCTTGGAACAGAAGACCTCTGAATCCTTTCAACACCCATGGGTTCATGTAGTATATCCACTCAGCAAATTATCACATATATTAATCTCCATACTTGATAAGAAGACAAGCCATCCGGTCATTCACTCAGGCAAGTCTCCGTGTGTGCCTACCATATCACCATGCACAGGCTAGCCTGACGTACATTGCTGGGTGGATAACAGTGACGTTTTCCCAGGCATCATAGAGCTGCAGCATCTGGGATTCAGACCGTGAAATGGGTAGCAACACAAATAAGTATAATTAGAATTTTAATGAATGAGTCAAGCCTGATTTTAAAGGAAATTATGCAAGAACCCTTAGAGGATTAATTTATGCATCACCCTCCTTTTGAATCCTGTCTCACATTTTGAGGGCTTATGGAGACAGTGTTCTCTGTAGGATGCCTAGGAAAGTTTTTCAAAAAAAGTATCATGTTTGTTGTTTTGGGAATTTATCAGGAGTCCTGCCTATTCTCTTCCTTGTGAGAACATCAATGCCCACTTCCAGTTTTGTCAATGGATTGGTGTTGCTCTTTGTCCTAATGACTGTGTTTAGTCTTTCTTGGACCTGCAGTGTTGTCTGCTTCTTTTTAATTATCTCTCCATCTTCCAGTCAAAGTCCTAGTTGTCCAGTGCAACGTGGTCCAGATAAGTGCAGGTGTGTGTCCCATTGTTCTGAGCAGATAACTCCCGGATATACATCTCTGAGTGGGATCTCCTGGTGCACCACTGTAACTCCATCTGACCTCTTCACATCTCCATGTGGGTACCTCAAGCTGCCTACCTCGGGGCCAAGCTGACACTCTACCACCTGCACTTCCTCCTGAGATTCTTATACCACGCTATCAGCACCCATTGAGAATCTACTACAGTCCGGAGCGTGCTAACTTCTATAAAAGCCTCTTTTCAACCTTCCAAATTGCTGATTTTCCAGGTTCTAGCACAGGCTAGGGCTGTGTTAATATATATCTTTGTTAGGAAGGAACATGGATGTTTTTCCTAGAGAACCTATGCCTCTCAAGGCCCCTGGTATTTATCATTTTAATTTTCTACTCTTCACTTTCTCCAAGCTTTGCTGTTTGCAGTTATCCTCATTTTGTCTTTTTAGCACTCAGAAACCTTCCCAGGATTATCTGTTTTTGTAAGGCTAGCAATCACACTGATTGCCACATATTTCTATTTTTAACACCTTATGGTTATTTGGCCACTCCTTGTAGGTTTGAATAGGAAAAAAAATTGTGTAGCTGTTCTGTATCAAGTAGGATTATGTCTCTGATATAGCTGTGAAAAATAGCTTTTTAAAATACAGCCTTTAAGTGTTCTGTGACACAGGCCTATACAGAGAGGAAAATGCAAACACACCAGGTGAGAGGTCTGAAACTATGGATCTGCCTTCACAATGTGATTCTCAGCTGGTAAAACAGCAAATCCACACAGCAGCAGGCAGCATGTGGCAGAGGGTAGGAAGGAAGAGTCCGCTGGATAGCCAATTTGACAGCCGTGTGCCACTTGATGTGTAACAGAGTGTAGGGAGGATGTTCAGAAGCAGATGGTAGCTGGCAGGCCATAGACATAGGCATCAGATGCTGCTTTGGCTCTCCAGCCATTGTTCTGGGGTTCAAGGACACAACTCTGACCCCCAGAGAACCAGGGAAGCCCCTGCAATAGTCTGAGGACATTGAGATTCCAGCTCACCAATCAAATTTGGGCTAAGCACTAGGTTAGGGGTTAAGTGCCAGTGTCCCCCCAGAGACTTGTGTATTGAGGGCTGGGTCCCCCACACAGCCGTGTTCAAAGAAGGGGCCTAAAGAGGCAACTGGATCCTGATCATGTGGTGTTCATCTTACGAGTGGATTCATCCAGTGATGAGTGTATAACTGAGTGGGCTATTAGGAGTAGAGCCTGGTTGGAAGAAGGGGGTCACAGGGGTAGATCTTGTTTCCACCCCCTGTCTTTCTTGCTCTTTCCTGCTTACTATGCTCCCTGGCTGCTATGAGGTGAGCAGCTTTCCTCAACCACACTGTTCCACAGTTATATTTCTGCCTCACCACAACCTAAAGGCAATGGAGCTACCTGACCATGCACTGAACTCTCTGATGTCATGAGCCAAAACAAATTTCTGTTTTAAATTATGTGTGTCAGGTAATTTGTTCCAGCAACAGAAAAGTGACTAACACATGCTGTATTACCCAAAAGGGGATTGAACTGCTAAAAAATCACGAAGTTACTGTTCTTGAGCAAGCTGAATGTGAACAACTAAAATTATAAGTAGGTTAAAGTTTTCACATCAACTCTGGGCTCCTTTAGAACATTATCCTTTTTGTAGCACATTCAACAGAACATGTTCACAGGAAGAAGCTGAAGTGTTGCCCTTAGCTTAATATAATACTCAGTAAGTAGGCACAAATAGAGAATGTGGCAGATTGATGACCAGCATTTCTGGTTCCAGCCTTTTTAAATTCTAATTTATTTCAAGGTTCATACTCAGAGATTTTAAAAATCCAGAACATTTTTTTATTTCTGTTAAGCATAAATTTTCAACACAAAATTTAAAACTAGAATTGTACCACAAAATGCTTTGAAAGACAAAGTTAGAATGTTTCAAAGAAACTTTTATGGGTATGTTGTAAAATTTAATGATTATAAAAGACAAATTAATTTAAAACCATAATGGATTATTGTGTCATGTAGACAACAATAGACATTGGACAGTAGACCCTTAAATTCTGACATAAAAATAAGGTCAGGGACATAAACTAAGGTCTCAATTGACAAGCCAAATAGCCCAAGCAATTTTCCATTTATTTTGTTGGAAATCTGGATTCTTAAAGTAAATTTTTTCCTTGAGATGGCTTCATGCAGAACTAATACCACAAGCTACTAATAAATACTGATTATTAATGGAGTAGATGGCAGTAGTGGGGGAATGACTGATCCAATGTGGCCCCCAAGAAAATGGTGAGGATTATACCAGAAACTCAAGATAATGTAAAAAAAAATCCTGACATCCTTGTCCCACAGTTATCTGGCTATTATCCCATAGTTGAAGTGACTCAAATGACATTATTTGTCTACTCATTTTCTACTCTTCTTGGCAGCTGGAGGCTGGATTCACAGATACAGGAGGAGTAGAAGTTTTCATACTAGGGGCACATTGAGAAGCAAGAAGCTCAGTCCGCTCTTTGCCTTCGAAATGTTTATCTTTACAGAGACCCATTTTCCCCATCTGTAGTCTTTGGCCCAGTAAGGTTCTGGGACTGTTTCTGGATGTGTTGTTGTTTAAGGAACACGAGTTCCCGATTTTGGGCGATGAGAATCACACAGCCTTGTTGCCAGGCCAGCTGGGACACCGCGCCCTGTCTCCGCTCTTAGCTTTCCCTGCAGCCTGTGGGTAAGCCCACTTGCTCTGCAGTTGTAGGAAATCTAAATGCCCTGTATACATCCAGGAATTGATTTGGGCTCAAGGCACAGAGTGCAGACCAGAAACACAATCTCTGGTCTCAGCTGGGAATGAATTTTAAGACTATAAGTCACCCAGCATTGACTCGGCTGGTGAAGCTGGACATTAGGCTGTCCAGCGAGAGGCACCCACGTGTATACTCACTGCTGAGTACCAGACGGGATCTTCCTGAAATCCTCCGGGGCAGGGAACACGGAGTTCCACATGAGATGATCAAGCAGTCTCACTGCTGAGGAGAGGAAAGTAGTGACAGCCAGACACGCACGGGTGCAGGTCGTGCATATTTCCAATTCCTGTTTGAGCTGGAATGTGGCAAAAATGACCTAGAGAAATTGTTATTCTGAACGTAGTCTCCATAAACCAGTGGAACATTGGTAAATGATTGGACAAGGGGTGGACTCCATGTGTCATCTTTGTGAAGGTGGCTCAGATGGACAATGGAACATTCTTAGCTGGTCATCATGGTCTATTATTAGCCATCACTTCAGCTGTGATTTCTGGTCTGCATTGTTTATGTGCATATGTGAATCTGCATATGTGTTTCTCTGGGATATTTTTTTCTTTAATCTGGGGAGAGATTTTGTTTAGAAAAACACTGAAAATTTGAATTCCTTCTGAAATTTGAGACTCTTTGGTCCTAGACAGTCTTAGTTACTTTCTCTTTGCTGGGACAAAATACCCTGCACCCATAAGTTAAAGGAGGAGAGGTTTATTTAGCTCACAGTTTGTAGAGATTTCAGTCCATAGTCAGCTGGCCCCAAGGCAGGGCAGCATGGCTGAAGAGAAAGAGCTCATGGCAGAGCAGGCAGGAAGCAGAGAGGGATCAAGGGAAGAGGAGAGACAGACACCCTTCCAGGCCACATCCAGAGTGACCTACCTCTTTCTACCAACATTCACCTTGCAAAATCACACCCAACTCTAAACCTATCAGTGGACTAATCCAGCGATGAGTATCACTCTCCCATGATCCAATGTCACACATGCAAGTCAAGTAGCCCACACCATGATCTAATCACCTCCCAGAAGCCTCACCTCTGAGCGCATGAGACTTTAGGGTGACATCCAAATATAAA